>NC_080066.1:49333710-50533710 GCF_949987535.1 Balaenoptera acutorostrata | reverse complement strand
TATATATGCATATGTAGATAGATATAGACCTATATCTATATCTGTATCCATATCTATATACCTATCTTAATCTATACATTTATATCTCCTACTGGTTCTGCTTCTTTGGTTAAACCATGACTTACACAAACCATAAGTATCTTTCTAACTTAGCTTCCAGGATGCCAACAGGAATACTTGGTACTGCCACTTGGATGAAGAAGGGTGTCTCCAACATAATTTCTTGTCCTCAGCTGTTCCACAACTGAGTCTTATCAGTCAACAACTCTCTTTCCCCATATATGTCTTTGATCAAAGTTTATTTCACATTGAATAGAAATGGACAGCCAAGAATCAGAAGACAATTGAGGAAATGGAGTGTGGGCAAGGATGTAGGGAAGAGAGTGATGGAAATGTTCTATATCTTCATTGTGGGTGGTCAACTGGTCATATGGGCACATATATTCATCAAAACTCAACCAATTGTATAGCTAAAGTTTTGCATTTCACTCTATATATTTTACCTTAATTTTTAAAAAATGTGAAAAAAGAAAAGTAGAAAAGAATTGATAAAAAGACATAGACATTAAATCTAGGATATTCAATTGAACTAATAGAATTTCTAAAGAAAAGCAACTGAATAAAATTATAAATTAGGTGGTTTTTTAAGAAACGAAAGATAAAAATTCCCAGATTGAAATGGCTCCACTAAGAACCCAGAATAATGAATAAGAAAAGACCAGCATCCAGGCCCCATATTGTGATATTTCAGAACTTTAAGTATAAAACTTTTTAAAGCTCTCATAAAAAAGAACAGATTGACTACAGAAAATAAATAATTTGGATGTCTTTGGCTCTATCAACAGAAAGACTGAAGAGAAAAAAGTGGACAAAAGTCTTCATGATTCTGGGTGAAAGTTTTTCAATTTAAGGTAAGGATAAACCATTAATGAATTGTGAGAGGAAAAAAAATAAATAAATTTTAGCTTTAAAACTTCTCAAGGTGTAATTGTTCATGCTTCTTTCTCAGGAAGTTATCAGAGGATTTGCTCCACACAAATCAGGACATAAGTCAGGAGAAGAAAAACATTAAACAAGGATCCAGTATATGGAGATGGACAGCAATTACCCAGATGACGGCTGTACTGTGGCCTGGAAAACTGTCCAATTTGGGACAAGAGGCCTAAGGGTTCAGAAGAAATATATGTTTTTAAAAAATGATGATACACTTACCTGATAATATATATCATTATATTGAGAGAAGTTCAGAATAAAATTATTTGATAGGTACATAGGAAACTAAGAAAAAGTATCACTTTTATTAACTTAAGGGGGAAAATAATTAAAAGCAAGGAGTTGAGGAAAACAGAGAAATAAAGGAAATTTAGTACTTTCTGCCATAGCTGTAAATAATACTTAAGTGGTCACGGTAATATAAGCACTAGATATTGATTTAACCAAAATTGTTTTATAACTCCTGTAAGTATTTCTGTGTGTTGGGGGAGGGGGTTCAGTACTTGATTCTTGTCTTCCATCCTAGGAGTCAATATGTAATGTCTACAGCTGAACAGTTGAGAAATAGCAATGCAAAAATACCATCTATAAATATGGGGATAAATACCAGAAGCAGTCAATGAGAGAGCTGAAAATGCTTTATTCTCAGGGAGTAGGTCTTGGGGGTGAAGGGTCAAGGAACAGCTATTTTTCATCTTATTGAACTTTACAAAACTTTTATGCAAATAAATATCAGGTGAAAACTAAAATAAGATAAAGAAATACTCAAGGGATTGCTCTAAAGATCAAATGTGATAACGTGGTATAACCTTGTTAAACCGTAATTCACTACATAAGTATTTGTTGCTATTACTGTTGTCGTAATTAGAAGCACACAATGGATAGATCACCCTCGTAGGAATCAAGATAACGTAGTTGTTGTCTTAGTCCTGCCATGAGCCACCTGTGAGACACAGATCAAGTCACTCATGCACTTAAAACATCAACTTATTCAACTATGAAGTAAAATAACAATGTCTGCCTGTCCACTCCATAGAGTTCTGTAAAGCTCAAGTGTATGTATATAAAAGTATTTCACTCACTGTAATTGGCTGTTCTTCTAAAGGACAATTATTATCATCTCCTAAGATTTGTCTCACTAGGTTGGATATGTGGGGAATTTTAAACTAACTTAGACTCATATTTTCCAAAGAGATTTACTTCTGCTTCCTGGGACTGGTTTTCTGGGAGATTTCATTCATTCATTCATTCATTTCCAGAGAACTAATGTAAGAGAGCAGAAGGTGCTCAAGTTGGTGGACCAGCCACCATTTCTTGACCTAACCCCTCCTATCACCCTGGCTCCTTGATTAATGGGGGTTTACTCTTATTGTCTGTATCAAGCAGGAAAATAGGAACATAAATATTTAACCTTCAAAAAAGAGACTCATTTACTGGAAGTCTGACTGTATGAACCAGGGTTATAAATCTTTCTGAGGTATTTCAATATGCATAAGAGAATGAAACCACATGAATGACGGAGCTACCTTTAACCTTTGATTGTTTAAAAGCATAGTCTTATTTTTTCCTCTCTTACAAAAAGGGGGCCTCTGAACATATACACTATTGTCAGACATACATGATGAAATTTATCTTTTAAAGTGGCCCCTGCTTTTTTTTCCCCTGTGCACTGAAATTTATATCAAGTCTGTCAAGAAGCTGAAAGGAAATTATATTTTACAGCTGCCTATAGGTTTTGTTATGCTGAAAGAGAATCATTTCACTTTGCTCACAATAGATTGAAAGGCAAATTCTCATTCTTTGGCTGCCTGTCAATGAGAAGAGGGCAGAAGGGGGATATTCAGGACAAAGATGGGTGACAGAATCCTGGAGACCAAGGTCCATTGTGCTACTTATGTGTTCTTCCTAAGGGTTTACGTTTAATTAAAGGAATCTGTTAATCAGCAAAGATGAATTGAATTCCTTCTCTATGCACAATGTTGTCTTAGATGATAAGACAAAATTTAATTGAAGTAGATGTAGAGATTACAAAAAATGCTTACAGACCCAAACTTGGGAGTAAACAACAGCTGAAGCTGTAGGAAGGGGTATAGGGGTCTGAGGGTCTCTAATGAGCAGCTGGTTTTACATAATATTTTATTTAACCATTGTGATCTTCTGTTGCAGTCCTCATTCCACATATGAGAATATTGAAATTCAGAGTTTAACTTCCTCAAAGTCACTCAATTGGAAAGTGGCAGAGCCTAAAAGGAAACTTATTGTTCTTGACCTGAGTTTATTTTCCGCTTCTTGACTTTCATTTGGATTTATTTCAACAAACACAGATTTACTGAACATCTAGTATGAATCAGTCACAATGCCTGACCTCAGGATATTTATAGTATTTTTTATTAGAAGAGATATTTTTTATTATCGTCAAATACCTAATTTACTGTATTATATTTATTGATGGTTAGAATTAACTTCATATTCACCTTCATTCAAGCCCTGATTTGGAAGACAGTTTTCTATCCGGTGAAACATTTATTTGTTGTTCAAGTTTTAGTTTTCCTACTCCTTATCTTTCCTTCGTACTCCTCATCTTAACGTATGGTGCCGTTTTACACCTGTTACTCAAAACACCATGCTAGGCATCGTCCCTGAGTCCTCCCTTTCCCTCATTCTCCAAATGCAATGCATTACCAAATCTCATCTGCACTGAAAGTACCCATGAGCTTCTCATCACCTCCTTACCTCTGCTTCCCCAGATCACTTTCCTCCTAGATTCCAGGGCGACATCCTTCCTGCTTCCATTTTGCCCTAACCAATCCATCTTCCACACAGAAGCTATGGCGATCTTTTTCAAACATCAAGGATTCCCTGGTTTGAACTCTCCCAAGTTTTGTTTCGTTTCTGTTTGTTTGTTTTAAAACAATCTCCAAACTCTCTGCTATGGGCACAAGGTCCTGAATTGTCTGGCCCTTTCTGGTCTCTGCTGGTATACCACATCCCTTGCCCTTTGCCCATAAGGCTCTACCTGCCTATTCTGTGAGTGTGCCAGAGCCTTTTCCACACTTGGGCCTTTATACCTGATGTTCCCTCTGCTGGGAAGGCCCATCCCCCGCCCCCCCAGCTCTGCTGAATGGCTGGATCCTTCTTATCCTTCAGGTCCTCGCTCAAATGCCAACTTCTCAAAAAGACCCTAATGTCTTATTTATTGTCCCCCCTATTACTCTGTGTCCCAACTTGTCTTCATAGCCCTAACAACAATCTGTAATTAACTTGATCATTTGATTATCATTGAAAGGCCCTGTCTGTTAGTTTTCTGTT
The DNA here is from genome assembly GCF_949987535.1 of Balaenoptera acutorostrata. Taxonomy (NCBI): domain Eukaryota; kingdom Metazoa; phylum Chordata; class Mammalia; order Artiodactyla; family Balaenopteridae; genus Balaenoptera; species Balaenoptera acutorostrata. The sequence continues at coordinate 50,529,408 of NC_080066.1, read as the reverse complement.
GTAGTTCCAGCATGGAGAACAGTGCCTTGCACCAAGGAGTTACAGAATAAATTTCTATTAAGTGGATGCATGAGCCTGGTTGCTTTAAACATTGCAGCTGAGGAACTTATGAACTTATGAACTCTCTTGGAACCTGACTCTATTCTTACCATTTATTCCTTTTTGATTTGACTTTCAGGCTTTGGACCTGCAGAGGTTGAGTTTGGCTTCTGCTCTAAAAGAAAATGGAACAATCTGTGCAGTGTTCTCTTTCTAAGCCCCTGAAGTTGATGTTCTATTGTTCTGCTGTCATGCCACTTTCACACAGCAGACATGGCTTGATGCCTGTTTTGCATCAGGCACAGGAGACGGACAGGGACACAGACACGAAGGTCCGTCTGCCTACAGGGTAGTGAACCAGGTAAGGGGGTGAACATGGAGACCAGGCCGCCTGGGAGAAAATAATAGTACTTACCTCATAGGGTTGTTTGAAAGATTTAATGAGCTTATATTTGTAACTTCTTAGTGCCTGGTGTAAAGTAACTGCTATATAAATGCCAAAATAAAATCAAAAATAAATTAAAATATTCCCTTCCTTCCAGAAGCTGATAGGTTTTTGGTTGCTTTTCACTGCTTGGTTTCAAACTCCATCAAAAATCTTTGCTAACTCTTCTCACTTTTCTTGCTCCTTTCCTGGCGTATCTGTGGCCCCTGGGTCTCACTGCCTTAGTTTCTGGTCTGCTGATGGTTCTCTCCATTTTTCCTTTTGTTTTCTCTTTTTTCTAATTTGTTTATCAAACTAATAAACTGTATATCTCTTCAGATCAGAGACTGAAGTTGTCTCTGTTTCTTCAACACAAAGCACAGTGCCTCGCTCATGATAGATGTATGATGAACAAATGAATGAGAGAATAAAATGAATCATTGAATTATTCTAAGCTCAAACTGACACCTGGGCTCTGAGCTCGTGACCTGTCCAGACCTCACTTCCTGCCCAATCCTTTAAGACTTTCCTTCATGCTCTGATCTGGGATTTTTGCTCCGTCTCTTTACTGCTTTAACTGTACACAGTTTTGGTTTTTTTGGTTGTTTTTTTGTTTTCCTAACACCGTCACAGTCCTTCCTTATAGCTCATTTTGCTAAACTTTGATTTGAATTGATTTTTCTTTGTTACAAGAAACTCCTGCAGCTGAAATGGTACCGTCTGACTCCAACTTTCTTCTGGAATTTTTTCGGTTCCTCCGTGAACTTGTCTTTTCGGTTTCTGAAAGCAGGAACAATATTTGAGAAGACTTGCTTTTTAATCAGTGGAGTTAACATGAAAGTTTGACCTCTAAACCAAACCTGTAAACACCCAACTTGACAATTTATTACTTTGGCAGTTATTGCTATTGGACCAGCCGTAGGAACAAGTAACTCATCTAAAACACATTGTTTGCCTTCTGTTGCTATTAAGACAGGTGCAAGGATGCATAACATCAAGCAAGCGGTTCTTTGGGCAGACAGCAAAACAGGCAACCTGGAGTTACCGTCCACACCCCTCAGGATGACCTCCTGGTCATGCCTGATCAAACTAGCCATAAAAACTGGTCTTTTGGTGAAATACAGATCTTTTCTTGGAGATAGGAATGGTTGTGTACATTAATTCTACCTCTGTTCTCTTAGAGGTAACTATTCTCACCATTCAATTTGCAGAATCAAGTGTAGCCCAAACAGCAGAAGAACAAATGGAAGGAAAACTTAATTTAAAAAAAGTTGTTGGGCTTCCCTGGTGGCGCAGTGGTTAGGAATCCGCCTGCCAATGCAGGGGACACGGGTTCGTGCCCCGGTCCGGGAAGATCCCACATGCCGTGGAGCGGCTAGGCCCGTGAGCCACAACTACTGAGCCTGCGCGTCTGGAGCCTGTGCTCTGCAACGGGAGAGGCCGCGACAGTGAGAGGCCCGCGCACCGCGATGAAGAGTGGCCCCCGCTTGCCACAACTAGAGAAAGCCCTAGCACAGAAACGAAGACCCAACACAGCCATAAATAAATAAATAAATTAATTAATTAAAAAAAAATTAAAAAAAAAAAAAAAAGTTGTTATTGTTGCATTGGTGTTTGTATGTACTAATTTGATTTCTGGTTAAACAGACAAAACTGTTTCTGTTTTATAAATGCACTTAAATAAGTCATGATACTGATAGGGCTATTCCAGCTCTAAGTGAGACTTCAAAGTTGAACTTAAACATTGAAAGTTGCCATTCCCTAAAGTCCTGATTAGATTGAAATGGGGTAAGTAGCTGATGGTTTCACATTTATTATTCTTCTGAGTGCATGAAGTGTTTGCAGGGTGAACGAGGGGCCACATTTCTCTCATTGTAAACTAAACGTGTCCTTTCAATATAATGGCTTTAAAAGATAAATTGTACTGGTGGTAATTTGGCAGGGGGGATTAGAAATCATAAAAGTTGGAGGACAAAATGTATAGATTTGACTGATGGCAAAGATTCTTCCTGAGATCCTCATTACTCTCTTAATACACAACAAGATCATCTCCCTGTTTTCTAATTCATATTAACAATAACAACAGAAGTTTTGAGGGGTTACTAGAGGCAGGCCAACTGATAGCCTGGCAGTTAAGAGCAGATTCAAATAAGAACAACATTTTTAAAAGTAACACTTGTAGAAAGGGAATTCTGTAGGGCCATTTAGTGTGGGGGTAAACTGTCTTCCTGAGGATGCTCCTATGGCTGCTTAATGTTATATTTAATATTTAGTATAATGATTCCTAGAAGCAACTGCAATTATATTGATATGTGTTAATAAGGGATTTCACAGTTAGCAAGGGTTCCACCCCCAAATATTCAAAAATGAGTATGTGTGGTTGCTCAAAGTATTGTTTTAATCACCAGAAAATTTTCTCATTAGAAATATGTTATCCTCTAGTAATTCTACATAAGCATAGCAAAGAAATAATAATTAATAAAACTAATTAATAACCAACCTCCTTGAGAATTAACTCCCTTCCAGGCTCTGTTTGGAAGATTTTACATAATTGTCTCATGTAATTCTTACAATAACCCTTGAAGCACTAGTTTTGTTTTTTTTTTTTTTTTTCTTTTTTCATGAGGACACTGAAGAACAGAGAGGGTAAGCATCTTGCCCAATATCACACAGTGAAGGTAGAACTCACATCTATATAAATGCTCATGCTATAAACTCTATACCATATCATCTCTGAGGTCACAGAACAGCCAGATTCCAAGGTTCCACTCTCTGAGTTCCAAGGGGGAAAAACATAAGTGGCATAAAAATATTAGTAATATGTAATTTTACTGAACATCCAGAAAACAAAAATAAATATATTTTATGGAATTTTAGTGTAAACATACATCTTATTATATGGTACAATATATAATCAAGCATAATTTTGGCATCACAGTCAGCTTTCATAAATTAATGATTTAATGAAATAGCACTTTAAAACCAAGTGAATCAAATATTTTATATAAGAAAAGGAAACAGGAGGCCAAACACTAGGAATCTTGTGGATGCATGCTTTACCTCTTCAAAGGTTTAAGAGGGAGGGGATATATGTATACATATAGCTGATTCAGTTTGTTCTACTGCAGAAACTAACACAACATTGTAAAACAATTATACTCCAATAAAAAAAAATTTAAAAATGAAAAAAGAGTTAATATCAAGAGACCCTGGTTCAATACTTTTGGGGATCCACTACAGGCAACAGGAAATTCACTTGTGAATACTAAGGACTTAAAAGTTTAAGCCATATAAGCTCATGGGAGATACAAAAATGCCCTTGGCATAGAGCAAAGAGTGGAGATTTGTGTAATATGCAAGATTTCCTGCCCCAAAGCCTTTGTCAAATAAAGGAAGAGAAGCACAAACCTTATTCCCATTCCTCTTCCTAATTCTTATCAAGTTCAAATTCTCCAGCATGGCTCCCAAGTGCCTGCCTGATCTGGCTTTGATCACCCATCATCCTCTTCCCTTCCTTTCATTTCAGATTCTTCAAAGCTCCAGAAATGCCCTGGGCACTGTTAGGACATGCCTAACAGACTAACCTCAATTTCAAGTTCCAGTGGCTACCTCCCCTGGAAAGCCTGCTTTGGTGTAGATGCCATGGTGAGATCCTCTGGGATGCTTTCCTCCCGTGGTGACACTTACCCACGTGACTGTGGCTGCTCTTTGAAGCGTGCCTCTGGTCCTACTCTTCCCAGGTTGTAAACTCCATGTTCACAGGGACAGCCCCAGTGCATAGCACATGAGAGACACTGAACAGGCTGTGTTTGAATGAATAAACAAATGTATGATTTAATTCTAATCTCCTGTTATTCTACAGAGGGTTCTGTTGATAAATTTTGCTCCCCTATGTTACCTTGTTTACCATTACAAGGACACTGTGCCCCCTGAGATGGCAGCAGGGTGCCTGGGACTGTCAAGCCCACCTTTGCCACAGGTGATTCAACAAGGTAGGTTCTCCTCCTCCTAGTTTGTAAGTTTGTTTATCTGAGAGTTTTTCCAAAGAAATTTAAAATAAAATTACATTCTGTTGAGTATTTGATGACGACCTTTAATAAAGAGAATCACATTTTATGAGCTGTCTGGAAACCCTGGGAGCTATGGCCCCATATGGACAAAGCTCTCCATTGCCAGCAAAGGCAGTTTCTGCCCATCCTCAGGCACCAGCACTAGAAAAGGTTCTACTGCCATCTGAATCCTTTTTACTGACAATCTCCCTTTACCACCTGGTTTTCAGGAAGCTTGATAGATATTTTTTTGTTGTTAAATCATATTCCTAAGCTTGGAGCGTTGTGTTTCCCCTATTTATCATTCTGTCCTTGGTGTAAGTTTCTCCTCAAGGCCACTTTCACTCTTCCAACAGTCAGGCTCAAGTATATCTAAATCAAGACATGCAGGCATTATTGAGGCCCATTTACCTCCACTAATTAAAAGATGAGTGTCAGTGCTAACAGCTGGGCTCTGAGAACAGCATTGGAGCAACAATTACAGCAAAGGGCTCTTCACAATTCGGCACATTTCTTTTGCATCTTTCCCAGTAAAGCTTACAAAATAAGGCCCCAGCTCCTTATCATGGCATTCGAAATTGTCCACTTCTGGCCCCAAACTACCTTTTGGAAGTTTCATCTTTTTTAGTCCTGTGCACACACTGGATGCATGTGGGCCAGGCAGCTCTCCCCATCTGCAACTTGGTTCACATTTTTCCGACCTACCTGTTGAAATTATATTGACTCTTTTTTTTAATCGAAGTATAGTTGATTTACAATGTTGTGTTAATTTCTGGTGTACAGCAAAGTGATTCAGTTATATATATTATATATATATATATATATTATATATATATATATATAATATATATATATATACATACATACATATATGTATATTATATATATATATGCAGTTATATATACATACATATGTATTCTTTATCAGATACTTTTCCATTATAGGTTGTTTACAAGGTATTGAATATAGTTCCCTGTGCTATACAGTAGGACCTTGTTGATCTATTTTATATATAATAGTGTGTATCTCTTAATCCCAAACTCCTAAATTATTCCTTCCCCCCTCTTCCCTGTTGGTAACCACAATTTTTTTTCCTATGTCTGTGAGTCTGGATGGACGTAGAGATGATCATACTAAGTAAGGAAGTCAGACAGAGAAAGACAAATATCGTACGATATCCCTTATATGTGGAATCTAAAAACAAATGATACAAATGAATTTATTTACATTGACTCTTTTTTTATGTTTAAAAAAAATTTTTTATTGAGGTATAGTTGTTTTACAATGTTGTGTTACTTTCTGCTGTACAGCAAAGTGAATCAGCTATATGTATACATATATTCCCTCTTTTTTGGATTTCCTTCCCATATAGGTCACCACAGAGCATTGAATAGAGTTCCCTGTGCTATATAGCAGATTCTCATTAGTTATCTATTTTATATATAGTAGTGTATATATATGTCAATCCCTATCTCCCAATTCATCCCATCCCCCCTTCCCCCCTTGGTATCCATACATTTGTTCTCTACGTCTGTGTCTCTATTTCTGCTTTGCAAATGAGATCATCTATACCATTTTTCTAGATTCCACATATATGCGTTAATATACGATATTTGTTTTTCTCTTTCTGACTTACTTCACTCTGTATGAAAGTTTCTAGGTCCATCCATGTCTCTGCAAATGACTCTTAAAGTCTGCAAGCACAGCACCATGGCTTAGCTATTCAACTTAGATTTTAGAGTAATTCCTAGGAGGAGTGTTTGCTTTGAAGGGAATAGATGTTCCCATTGATAATCATTTGAGGAAGAAATTACTCCTGGGATGAGGACAAGGGACAAGAAGAGTTTAAGAGGTACTTCTCTTGGAATGGTGTCAAATTGGCTCAGACTTCAAGTTGTGAAGACACCCAGAGCCTTTCTGGAGGGATCTATCCTTGGAAAATTGGAGGGAGGTAAAAATCAAGGCATGAGTCTTGCCCAGAAAATTCCTAACATTAGATCAGATTTTGGCAAATAGTTCAGAGAGCCTGGAACTATAATAATATAGAATAATTGCAGTCAGGTAAATGGCAGCTTTTGTTTGTCAATTTGGAGAATAACAAAATAAAACTTTGTTCAGGAAGAGATGTTGGAGATCCAAACTGACGTTGGAGCTTTAGTTTGCATTTCAGCTAGGAACCCGGAAGCTATTCTGGGCACTCCCAGATTATTATAGTTATTATTGTAGTTTGAGAACAAACCCTACTTGGTCCACCAAGGCTCTCTGTGTCTGGAATAAGCCATGTCACTGCTCTTGTGATCTCATTTAGAACAATAGAATATGTCTTTGTCTTAACAATACTGTGAATCCCATATACTCTTGAAGACAGTTGGAAAGGAGAGGCAAGTGTGTAAAGGGGATAAGGAATCTTCTGGAAGAGAAGAGAAAATATTTAGGCATCTTGCCCTTTTGAAGATCAACATTGACAGAGCATCTCCCAGGATGATGATACTCGATGTGAAATGCCAAAGGGTCCCCTCCTCCCAGTAGGAAGTCTAAAATGGGTGACCAAAGCTCAATACCAAAACTGAACTGTTTGGGGAGATACTCCTTCTGGACACAGAATGTGGCTGAGGTTAGAATCCTCTCCTAACCAAGCCTTGGGGACTGTGCTTTGAGAATCATGGCTCTGCAATAAAAATAAAATCTACAATAGTGTCGTTGTTTTTCCAGCCTTATGCTGGGCTGAATGGAGCTTAACACCAGGAGGGCCTCTAATACCTACTCTACACCTGGAGAATTTCCTGCAGGAGAGAGACTCATGGAACAACAATACACTAGAAGGAAAGACCTGCGGGAAGAGTGTTCTGAGGCAGGGGAAACAGAACACACTAAAACCCAATGAAGGGGTGAGTTTGGATCACAGGAGAAAATAGAGAAGTGGCAGGCCCAGGCATTTTCAATATATTTATGAGGCACATGCTGGCACACACACAACCAGTACTCATATCTTGATGCATTTTTTAAATGTTTTATTTTGAAAAAAATATTGCAGTCACAAGCAGTTATAAGACACAATACAGAGAGATTCCATGTACCCTTCACCCAGTTTCCCCCAAGGGTTACAGCTGGCATAACTACAGCACAAGATCACAACCAGGATATTGACATAGATGCAATCTACTACCAACAGAGTTGCCCAGTTTTAAACGCACTCATTTGTGAGTGTGTGTGTGCATTTGTGTGTGTTTACTTTAAAACAATTTTATTACCTGTGTAAATTACCTGTTAAGATTCAGAAGAGTTTCATCACATGAATCCTTCCCTCTACTGTTTTATGGTCACAGGCCCCTCTATCCCATCTACCCCCAATCTTGGCAACCACGAATCTGTTCTCTCTCTAATTTTGTCATTTCAACAATGTTCTATAAATGGAATTATCTGGTATGTAACTTTTTGGGATTGACTGTTTTCATTCCACATAATTCCATTGTGATTCATCCAAGTTGTTGCACATATCAATAGTTTATTCCTTTTTTATTGCTGAGTAGTATTCCATTGTGTTGATTACTGCAGTTTATTTAACTTTTCACTCATTAATGGTTATTTAAGTTGTTTCTAGTTTTTGGTATTTATGAATAAAGCTCCTATAAATATTCAGGTACAGCTATTTGTGTAACCTAAGTTTCTATTTCTCCAGTTCAATTGCTAAGTCATATGGTAAGTACATATTCAGTTTTATGAAAAATTGCCAAACTATTTTCTAGAGCATTTCCTGTCAGCAATGTGATGTTATCATTTTTTAAAATTTTATCCATTCTGGTAGTGTCTAATGATATCTCGCTGTGGTTTTAATTTACATTCTCCTAATGGCAAATGATATTAAACATCTTATCGTGCTTATTTGCCCTCTGTATATCCCTGTCAGTGAAATGTCTGCCTCTGACGTTGGCCTAGTTTCTAATTGGATTATTTTGCTTCTTACTGTTGAGTTGTTTTTTTTTTTTTAATACATATACATGTATCTACTCTTTTTCAAATTCTTTTCCCATTTAGGTTATTACAGAGTATTGAACAGAGTTACCTGTGCTATACAGTAGTGTCTTGTTGGTTATCCATTTAAAATATAGTAGTGTATACACGTCAATCCCAAATTCCCAATCTATTGGGACCTTATTGGATTGGTGTTATTAGAAGTTCTACTGCTGAGTAGCTGAGTAGTCTTAGGTATACAATTGCCTATTTGGTTGAGCTTTTTATTATTTCAACAGTAAAGTCACTAAAGAGCAGGTTTACATGGTTTCAGGCTGGATGACTGTGTGTTCAGAATGCCTGAGACGGAGTTGATCTTAGAAAGAGGCTCCATTAATTTTTTTGAACACCCAGCTCATAGAACAAATGTGTGGATACTTAGCTCCCTAGATTAGATACCTGGCCACTGGACAATGAGCTGGAGGCTGGAGATAGAATAACTGTATGGCTAATTCAAAAAGAAAAAAAAAAACAAAACTCATCTGGACAATGGAATACCTTAGAAATATCATACTATTTAATTTGTCTTTTTTCTAAAAGAAAAACACATGCACAATTGTTACCTCTGATCAGAAGAACATGGGAGTTAGTGGAACGAAGCAGGACACTGTGGGGCTCTTAGGCACAGAAGGCTTTCTGTGTCCCCGGTTTCTTGTTTGTAGGGAATTGGTTTCAGCCTCCATGACCTTCCCTGGGTTCCAACGGGCAGGTTCACACAGTTGCTAATCAGGGAAGGGAGGAGATGCAGAGACAAGAGAGGAACAGTCAAATGGTGATGTGGTCTTGGGGCAGGGTCCTTGTTCCACCTCAAAGGATACACATAGCAATATCTTTGAACTCTTCTGCAGAACTAAAACCCCCAACGAATGGAAGATGTTAACTAGTTGATGAAGCATTCTTCATTCCAGAGAGTAAGTCACAGCTTGATAACCTTGAGAACCACAGAAGCTCATCAGGAGACCACCTGAGGACAATTTAAAAGAATGCAGGCCCTGCACACACCCTGTTCCTTATCAGCAACCCCACCCTTGAAGCACTGCTATAAAACTCCTCACCAAATCCCCCCAAGTGGGGACACACAGTTTTTGAGGACGTGAGCCCACTGTGTCCCGCTTTGCCTGGCAAAGCAATAAAGCTATTCTTTTCTACTTTACCCAAAACTCTGTCTCTGAGATTTGATTCAGCACTGGTGAACAGAGCCCGAGTTTTCGGCATCATTAGAAAGTCAATAGTTATTGCAAATGAGGGCAAATTAACCATGCTAGTACTATGGAATACCAAGGCATCCTACTGGAATACTGGTCTTGATAATGCTGTATTATTGAAAGTGTGGTGTGGTCATCCTCATATTCTACACTACCAACTGAGAGGAAGCCAGCAATGGAGGCTGTGGTTCCTTGTGCTTCCTGCTAGAATACCCCCAGGAAGGATCATTGAGGAATAAGTTTGGAGGTCAAAAAAATATCCTCAGGGAGGGCAGATTAGGCTGCAAAAGAATGGATCTGGCGCTGGAAAGGGCATGTGATTAGGTTCTACTAGAAGGACTAAGAGTCATGCCAGGGACCCTCTCCCAGCACTTTCTAGGCCTGTGGCCCCTGATCTCATCACCACACTCTGCTCCTGCTTTCCTTAACACGTCTTCTAACACTCCTCTGGAGTGTTCTCTGGGAAATACTTTTCATTAATGCACATGACAAAAGATGTTTAATTTTATTAATAACCTGGAAAATGGAAATTTAAATGAAAAATATAATATTTTGGAATGAGGAATGATCTTGAACAAGAACAGATGTGGCAGATTTGTTTCTAAAGTGTGCACCTTTGTTCTTTTTCAGATTGTAAGGTAGACTATAATTCTCGGGCACAACAAAGATATAAATTATAACTCAGTATTGTGATACTTAAAAATAGCACTGTACAATGGAATTGCAGCTGCTAGACTTCCTTTAGCAGGCTGCATGTGGATGAGGACCCATGTGGGTGTGCCCCATCCCCTGGATTTGGAAACGTCCCCTCTGGCTTTGGGGCTGGAATGCCCTTCAGTGCCTGGTGATAGAAGCGCAGACACTCAGAGGTGGGAGACATTGACAATGCCCTCTAAGCTAACCTTCAAATGACTCATGAATTCTTTACATTATCCTTGGGAAAGAGAAAGCCAAGATTCGCTTGAAAAATCTTTGGAGAAATTTACTCAGTTCTCCCCAGTCCATTTATGCTTTCAATCTGTGTGGTTTTTTTTTCCTTTTATTGAAGTAAAAATCACTGCCTTGTAACTTCTTGACAGAAGCTCTATGCTCCAGAGTACTCAGAAAAAGTTGAAAACCGTGTGCATATGACAGGCTTTTAAAAATGTGAAGGCAGTTCTCGCGTCTCCCTCCCCAAGCTTTTTCTTTTCTAGATGAAATAGCTGCTTCTATTTAGTGAATGTGAGCTGTGCAAGGCACATGCTTGATATGTTACCTGAATTGTCTCCTGAATCCTGTCAAGAGCACTGCCTGGGAGAGATCATTATTGACACTTCAAGATGAGGAAACTGAGGTTCAGAGAGCCTGTGGTCTCAGGTCCCCCAGCAGTGTTAAGGCTGAGACCAGAACCACCAACTACTTACTGCAGAGCTGATGTTGCCCTCATGTAGCTTGACCCCATGGGTAAATACTCTCAGTTCCTTTAACCTTCTCCTCATCTCCCAGACCCTATATTATCGTTGTTCTCACCAACACCTCTGACAGTGGGCATTTCTTGTTTTCTCTGCCTTGCCTCTGGCTTCTGTGAGAATGACTGGTCCCCACACTCAGCCAGAGGGTTACTTAGGAGCTGGCATTTGCATGTGTGACTCCATGACCTTTACCACATTAGACTTAGACAGGGGTGGGAGCCTTACCCAGGCCAAATATAGTCATCATTTGGGATTTTTAAAATTAAAAAAATATATATTGTAACTGGAAATTTGAGGTAAAAGACATCCATTTCTGATGATAGTAAATGTAAGACATAAAAAGTCAGAACTGCTGGCAACCACCTTATAGAGAATAAGAACAGTGTTGACAAGTCAGAGGAGCAGAGTTATGAAGAAAGAGGTGTGTGTGTGTGTGTGTGTGTGTGTGTGTGTGTGTGTGTGTGTGGAGAGAAAGAGAGACAGAGACAGAGACAGAGAAATCAACAGTGGTATTACCCGTGTTTCCTCCTAGTTGTTTCTCATGAAGCTCTATCCCACGGATGGTGTATTCAACATTTGATTTTCACGAGCCAACCTCCTTAATACAGCTGTCATTGGGTTTTTCTTACTGATAAACATCAGAGTCCTAAGACCAAAGTAAGATATTATATGTGACAGACCCTAAAATGTGGAATTAGCAAAGTGCAGGTGGGGTGGGATGCAGTGAGAGTCCTTCTGTTTCATGCTAGGAAGTTAGCTTCGTCTTCATTATGCCACAGCTCAGCAGTTGGTTCAACTATTGCCTGTAGTCTCTTGGGACTCAGACCATATGCCCATGAAGTCTGTAGCTTTAGGCAAGTTGGTATAAAAATGTTGAGATATTGAGTTTGCCAGCTACTCCTTGCCTTCGGTAAGGTGCCTTCAATAAGGTGCTACAAGATAGCTCCAGTGAAACTGGCTTATTTGAAAGCAAACAGGAAAGAACAAAACTGGTGTATGTACTCAAAAAGAATAATCTTCAAGATTTAAAAGAACATAACTTTCATTCAAGTACATTGTGATCATGTATCAAAGTTTTTTGCCTTCTAAGAAAGACATGAGAAAGTGTCTTTTTCTTTTCTTTTCTTTTGCTAACTACATATATAGCTAGCAAAAGAAAAACAAATGCTGGACACGATATTGTTAAAGTCGACGAACAATGGTTGATAGCATTCAGGGCAATTAAGCTATAACCTTTTTAAAAAGGGTCATCTTTTTACTGGACAGAAAGCATTTTCATCATTATAAGACAGAAACTATTTGCATTGCTATCGAGCAATCATTTGCATTGCAGTTGGGCAAAAATCACTCATAGTTTATCAGTTTTCTACAATCAAACATCAGTCTTTAAAAGGTTGCAAAATATCTGAGGACTAAGAAATAATAAATGGCCAGATGACCCTCAGATAAGCTTATTAGACAATTCCCTAAGTTGATAACAAAGATCACTCTCTCTTATTTGTTTGCTTTACTCACAAGTATTAGACTTTTTTGTTATCAAAACATAATATTTGTAGGAAATGAAGCATGTCCTGTGTGTGTCTTTGTAGAAGATCAGCAAATTTTTTCCTTACCCTAATGCTACAGCACTGATTTGAAATCCTGGAATCTTTCATTTTGAATAGAGATATTCTAGAAGAACCAGAAGCATCCCAGAAAATCAGATTCACCTTGTCCATACAAGTGCCTATTCCCATTTACCCTCTCCCTTACAGAGTCTCCTGGGGACTCTCATCAGCCTGGATCAGCTCTCTTTTGGGCAGCCTGGATTATTTTTTCTCTATTGTATCCCAAAGCAGAGTATCTAAGTCTGGGACTAAGAAATTGAAACTAAAGTGCAAAATCCAGATTCAAAAGGTATGACAAAGCCATATGCAAAGGCTGTTGATTGTTGGCAAGCTTAGGAAGGTCATCATTTTCAAACTGATACACAGAGGACTGAGTTTTCATCAGAAGGACTTTGACTGATTAATCCTGAAAGTGGTAGCACTCAAATTTTACTGCATATCAGAATCATTAGGGATCATGTTAAAAGGTCAATTGCTAAGCCCCACACTTAGAAATTTAGTAGGTACAGGTTAATGCCCACTAATCTACATTTTCATAATTTTTAATCTTCATGGATTCAGAGGCTTGTGGTCTGGGATACTACTTTAAACCATTCCTTAGGTCTATACTAGATACAAGTACTCACACCACTGTAAAGGCAACGCTAGGAGAGCACGCACCTCACAGGAGGGCTCTCCCCATTCTCGCTTTGGTATCCGCCTAGTAAAGACAGTGAATGCGGAACATATCACACTGGACAAAGGATGGGGAAGCCAAGTTGACTGATGCAAGAATTCATTTCACTATTAAGAAAGTAAATCAACTAATGGGCATCCAGAAGCTTTTTTGACCATACCTTTTCTCTTTACACTCCTTATTGAAAGGAAATGACATATAGTATAACAGTGAACACAATTTGCTATTTCTACTTTTCTCTTTTGCTAAGTGAGAATTTTACTGAAGTTGTTTCTTGTTTTTCCTTCACCATTGTACACCAAATATTCTGAGCTTAATACATTTCAGATTTAGATCATCTATTTCAGATGTATAAAGGGCTATATGTAGATTGACTAAGATTAAACTGTACAAGGAATAGAAATACCTCTGAGAGAAAAGAGTGGGCCTAGGAAATTGCCTCTGGATGAACTAGTTATTTTGCATTTAGATCATTCCTATTTGGAAGGGCTGGAGATAAATGCATTTGCTGTAGTACATAATATTAAGAAAAATTATCCAATACTTGAAAAGAAAGGAAATACTCTTGCATGTTACATTGAAGCCATGCTAGAGCAGTACAGGGCATTGTAAACAACATCATGTATATGAGAAGAAGTATACATATTTACTAGGAACCCAAGGGGTGGACTGTAGTAGAAATATTTTAACTTAATCACCTGATTAATTAGTTTATTTATGTTCTCATCTTCTTCAGGTACATTATCTCTTTCCTTCTGGGAATTGTACAACCCCCAATTCTAATGATGTGGTTCTCATTGTACATATACAGGACTGTGCTTTTCTGTTACGGTAAACCGATCCAGGGGAAAGCATTCAATTAAAGCTGCACAAAGAATCGAACAAAAAAAGTTTTCCCTAGGATTGTTTAAAAATAATATTTCAAAAAAAATCTTTTGAAATCAGGCAATCTCTCCTAGAGGTGAGAGTTGTCAGATGTTCAACACAGGATTTGTTAGTTTCCTAACAAATTCCTGGTAATTATTTGTGACAGAAAAAAAAATTGTTAGGAAGATCACATCTCATTGCTTACACTTTGATATTGAGACTATTTTTTAATTGAGAAAAGGACTCTGTCAAGGTGCAGTTAACGATTTAATCCTAAAGGGAATTAAAAGATGGAATGGGGCAATGATAACAGCATCAGCTTTGGGCCGGAGGGATGGGTGTGGCCCAGGCATCTGTGGTGAGCTATTCCAGTGAACCTGGGCAAATCCCTTCAGCACTCTGGTCTCAGGGTCCTCATCTATATAGTAAGAAAGATTACTTAAGGGTTATCCTGAGGCTCAAGTTAATTGAGGAATGAGCTTCATGCTACAAATACAATGAATGAGAATATGAGGTGAACAGAGTGAGGGGAGCTATCCTCTGGCATGTTCCGTCACAGAATAATTCTTTATAACAGCTACCAGCTACTCACAGCATGAAACGTGCCAAGAGCCATACCATACACTTCATATATAATTGTTTATTTCATTTAATCTTACTCTCACTCTGTAACCTAGATCTTGTTATCCAAAATCGAAAGACAAATTATCTGAGGACTAGAGAATTTGAGTAGTCTGAGTGAAGTCCCACCTTAAAGTCCGTGCTTGGCAGTGACACCGAAAGCATGAGACATAAAAGGAGACATGACAAATTGGACTCCTCATCAGAATTAAAAATCCCTGCTCCATGAAATACCCTGGGAAAAGGATGAAAAGACAAGCTACAGACTGGGAGAAAATATTTCCAAATCATGTATCCAACAAAAGACTTCTATTGAGAATACTTAAAGAATTCTCAAAACTCAGCTATTGAAACAAATAATCCAATTAGAAAATGCACAATAGACATGTACAGACAATTCATGGAAAAAACATATATATGGCAAATAGGTTGAGCAAAAGATGTTTAGTATCATTAGACATGAGGGAAATGCAAGTTCAAACTACAGTAAGATGATGCAACACACCTATCAGAAGAACTAAAATTAAGCAAAAAAAGATAACACCAAATGCTGGTGAAAGTATGGAGAAACTGCATCACTCATACATTGGGAATGTAAAATGGTACAGTCGTTCTGAGAAAGAGTTTGTCAGTTTCTTCAAAAAAGTCAACATGTGCTCAACATACAACTCATCCACTGCACTTTGGGCATTTATCCCTGAAAGTGAAAACTTATATCACAAGAAAACCTATGCATGAATGCTCGTAGCAGCTTGATTAGTAATAGCTCAAACCTGCAAACAACTCAGATGTTCTTCAACAGTACATCTTATGTACCTGTGCCTGAGATAATATTTCATCAAGCTAGCACACACACACACACACACACACACACACACACACACACTCAAGTAAGTGTATGTAAAACTAGTGAAATCGGAATATGGTCAGCTGTTTACTGATGTCGCTTTGTTGTATCAATTTCTTGGTCATGTTAGTTTACTATAATACATAAAATCTTACCAGTGGGGAAAAGTGGGTGAAGGGTACATGGAATCTCTTTACTATCACTGTATAACTGCATGCTGATATTCAAAACTCTTAAAAATAAGTCTACACTGTAGAGTAAACACTCTGTGTTCACATCTGGGACTCTGCTTATTTGGTGAGTGACACTGGGCATTTTACCTAAGCTTTCATGGCTACAGTTTCCTCATCTGGAAGATGGGAATAGCCCCAGTAGTATTTAAGTCACAGCAGTATTGATCAAGTGGTGGTAATATGTGTAAGTAATTCAGTACAGTGCCTAGCACAGAGTCAGCAATCAATAAATTTATTATTAAAATAGTAAAAAAGAGTGCCAAGATTTGCATGTGAATCTATTTAATGCAAAATTTTATTTTATTAATAGTTAAAATGATGGACATGCTGATTATTCTTTCCTCTAATTTCCTTTAAACATTATCCATATTGGGTGCCATCCCCCCAGAGATTCTAATTTAGTTGGGTTGGGATGAGTTCCCCAGCAATTGGCTTTTTGTTTGTTCTTTTCTTAATGCTTCCCAGATGATTCTAATGTGCAGCCTTGGCTAAGTCCCACTAAGTGTGCATAATGGTTATGTTTTTATTTTGTTGGTTTAAAAGTTTCAAGTTGAATTAGTCCCGAGTTTGGTGACATTGCCAGTTTTGTTTTCCCTGCTGTGGCTAAGGACACAGTTTCTCAGAGGAATACTCACCTAAATAATTGTAACCACCCCTGGATACATGTGGCTTTGATGATGGGGTCATTCCTAATCCATAGCTTACTCCTCAATCAGATAGAGGGAGCATTTTCCCAGGAGGATGTTGGCACACCTCAGGGAAGAATCAGCCACCAGAGCATCGACTCTCAGTTCTACTAAGACTGAGCAGACATGAATGAGAACATTGAGAGGAGAATTTCTCCCACAGTCACCTATGAAGGACAATTCAGGGCCTCTCTTATAGAGCAAATTATGCTTTTCCATTCATACTAGTCAAAGGCAGACACAAGACATGGGAAATATTCTAATCAATACCACTTGGCTGCTTTCAGAAGAGAGATTTAAAAAGAAGAAATCCTCTGTTTTTCAGTTTTTTGATATTTTATGTATTCTAACAAAACAGAGGATAGTACTATGAATTAAAATCATTTTTTTGTTTTGCTTTCTTTTATTAAAAAAAATGACATGGAATTAATATAAGGACAATCTAACTTATTTACTTATTTCATATAGAACCTCTTCATTCCCCATCTGCCCACCCTCACCCTGAACACACACACTGGGGACCTTCAAAGTAGGTGCCACAATCCTCTCCCAGCCCCCTCACTGTACGTGCAGGCCATCCTCCTATGAAGAGCTGAAGTGTCCTCTCCAAACTTGAACCTGGATTGGCCCTCAGACTTGCTGTGGCCGCATGGTCTGTGACAGCTCCAGGTCTATCCCTTAAGAAGTTTACAAGATTCCGACTTTGTTTTTTTGGAATTGTCACCAAGGATGCTTGGGCACCCCTGCTGGAAAGAGGCCATGTGGAGAGGCCTTTGAGAGGAAGTACCATCTAGAGGGAGAGGCTGTGAGCAGGAGAGCCTGGTCTCACCCCAAGTGAGAACCAAAGCCCACATGGGTGTGGGAGGCCTGCTTGGTGACCTTACAGCCCAACCCAGCATCAGCTGACTGCCACCTCCTGAGGGGTTCCTGTGAATGGCGTGGGGAGCAGGACTGTCCAGACCGACCTCAGAAGCATGAGAAGTAGGAAGTCATTCTGGTTTTATGCCACTGAGTTTCAAAGTTGTTTGTTACGCAGCCACAGATAACTGATAAACACATGCCATCTTCCTGATTTTAGGAAGAGCTGATGCAACTCGTCTGGTCCTCATGGTCACAAACATTTTGATCAATGCTCATTTGTACTCAGTGTCTAAGAATTCTATTATGTTTTTCTTAAGAAATATAGCTCTTGATGTTATCAACTTAAACACACAGGAACATATACCACCAACCACCAGCACCGCCCGCACCACCAGCACCACCACAAACAATAATAACAAAAGTAGTGACTTGCTTTGAGTGTCCAGCTGGAGAGTGAGAATCAGTGATTATGTTATAGAATCAGGGATGACTCGACTCAGAGATATAAATGTTGGTTTAAACTCTGGTTTACTGTGCCTGATATGAGTAGTTCACAGGCTCCATGGCCTGGCTACTCAAGAATGGTTCCTCAACACAGATTACACATCTATTCTCTCAATACTCTTTTTTTTTTTTTTTGCTAAGTTATATTAATATATATTCATCAATAGATCAATTTGAAAAATGCTGAGTTCTGTTAATTACACTATAGACCTGTGGTAAAAACATGTTTGAAGAGAAGCAACATGAAGAAAGGGAGAAAAACATTTCATAGTACAGATGAGATGCCACATAATACAAAGCTGAGAAAGAGCAAACTTATTTTGGGCTCCAAAATCGCTGGGATGTAGCCATGAAGTTAATACTCATGTTGCTGATGAAGGGTGTCAAACTGAACACTGTGGATTATTCTAGGCCATTAATAACCACAATCTGCTTGGAATAACCATGGCAACACCAGCAGCTAAGTACAGTACAATCACCCTGATTACCATAGAATTAGCACAAAACAAATGTTTATTCTTTTCCTAAACAGAAGTATTATTATGATGATAACAGTTTCCTATTTATCCCAGGTTTTCTCCTCATCACTCCTGCTCCAAACAATGGGAGGACACATCTTTGCCTGACATTTCTTTCTGATTTCTTTTCCCAAGAACCACGGAGGGTGCAGGGCTGGCCTTTCATTTCCCTTCCCCTCTTGCCTCAGTCTGATACACTAGAAACCATAACACACACATTGATCCAATGATCACTATCTGGACACCAGGATGGGATGCTATGTGCCTTGAAGCTTCAGATTCAAATAACCAACCTGAATTGCTTGTTAATTGAAATCTCGTAAATTTTGATTTCTTTAGTAGTCACAGAGCACGGCCCCACGTGCTCCCAGCATATATGGTTCATGGGGAGGGAGATACATCCAAGCCCAGGGCGTGTTACCTGCCTCTGTCCACCCTTGCATGGTGGGCACCTGACAAAGACACAGCCAGCCCAGGTGTCATGCCGAGGGCCCGCCAGTGGAAGCTGAAGTCTAGTCACAGCGTCTCTGCTTGCTGGCCTTGTGAGCCCTGACGACAGCTGGCACTAGGCTGTCCCCAAAACCCCCTTTCACAGTACCCAGCATTGCACTTCCACAGTGATTGAAGCAATTAGCTGCCGAGCGGCTGATGTACCCCGCAGAGGGCTGGTGGCTCGTCTGACACATCTGGGCACTGAAAGTAATTGAAACAGCTGCTTCTGCCCATATGGCAGCAAAAGCTGGTCGTGCAGAGTCTGTTGCCTGGGCTGCACCAACCTCGGGCAAATTAGCCGTCATTAATCCCGGGATCTGACCAGCATATGCAGAGCCACTAATCAAGACAGCTGGGGGCAGCGGATGCTGAGAAGAAGAGTCCCTTTAAGATTTCTAAATGGCATCCCAGGTTAAAAAAAAAAAAAAATTATAAAATAAATAAAACACACAAATCCAAATTACAGCCTTCCTCTTCCTGAGCGCTTTCACTCCCCGCTCCGCCCCCCACACCCGACGAGGACGATCTGTGTCAGCTTGTGTCTTCGGTTAGAGATTGCTAAAATTGCAGTACAACTTTCGGCAAGTGTAACACTTCTCAGTGCAAGCCTAGCATCCCGTTGATTATAAATAGCTTGGCGCGTGGCGAGTGAGAATGGTGTATTGCGCAGCCTTGGTGCTCTGGTTCTGAAGCCGAGGGAACCACAGTAATCACAGCCCTGATGGGAGAAAGCGAGCCGCACCTGACCCAGGCGGGAGAGCCCAGGTGTTCTGCCTTCCCTCTGGCAGGCACGATGCTGACATTTGGAGGGATCGGGTTTCCATATCTGGACCTCAAAGGGCTGGGCCATCCTTGATAGGGAATTTATAGACTAGGGTTTGGCTGTTGCAAGTAGGCCTTGGTGACAGGTGAGAAGTCAGGTGCCACCTGGAAGGTAAAGGGGAGTTCTCTCATCCATGACACTGAGATTTATGACAGGACAGAGACTGTAGCTTCAGAAGACTGTTTTGCCTCAACTTCTGCATTGTGAGATGGGGCAGGCGGCTGTCTCATTTACACCCTACCAAAGGGGTGGGTGTCATTATTCAGATGGCTTGTCATTATGCCTGACAACACCCCCATGCGTTAAAGAGGTGGTGCCAGAGCGTCTGGGCTGGGGTGGCGAGCGGATGTGTAATCCCAGAGGTGTGAGTGCACTGCGGGCTTTATGCACTGAGTGTGTCACTAACCCCTGAGGCCAGAGGGACAGTCCAGACATGAAGTTTCACTTCTTTGAGAAATTTCTTAGATTGGAATAAGAAAATAGAGGTGCTGTTACATTCATCCTCAGTTACCCTGGTTCCTGATTTCATCTCCGAATTCCACAGGGAAATACCTGCTCTGGGCCAGGAGCTCTTGTCTCCACTGTCCAGGTCACCTGCCTTCCTGGTGTGGGGAATGTTGACTCTTTCTCCTAATCGTTATTCACTTGTGCTGAGCCGTCTGCTGTGATAACTAGCATAAAACGAATAATAAATAACTCCTGCTGTATGAGACATTTACATAATTCTTTGTTTAAATAACTTAAACAGTTGACAGAATTTTTTTTCACCAATCTTGAGGTCATTGTGATGACCATTGTTTGCTGGGACTTTAGGGACTGAAGGGGAGAGTAAAATCACCTCTCATAAATACAGCAAAATAGCAGTTTGTCCGAATGGCTGCTTTGAAAAACATGGTTAAATTGAAAGTAACAATTGAAAAATATTTTCTGGTATATCTTGAAACCCATTGTAGTTATTACTGTGCAGGATTAATTTTTCTCTTAATGCAGACATCAATGGTCTTTTTTTACTTTTTCCTCCCCTCAGATGTTCCTTTAAGTAGATTCTTGAGGGCAATGGGTATGCTTTCCTCATTAACATATATGCTGTTCTCTTGCCCTCACTTCAGATTTATTCCATTTTGACTAAATTGCTTTATTGGCCACTTAAGTACTTACTACCATTTAAAAATAATATTTGTTGCAAAGTAACAATTGCTAATACTTATTAATTTATTTATCTGACAAACATTTATTAAGGACCTACTGTGTGCCAGATCCTTGTCCTCATGGAGCCTGCAATCTAGTGAGGGGTGATAAACGCAAAATACACAAATAAAATCCATACAGTGTGCCCAGTGTTGGTGAGGGATAGGGAGGAAAAATAAAGCAGGGACGGGAAAAGGCACTTCTGGGGGTGTCAGGCAGGGTTGACATCTAAGCAAAGCCCTGAGGGAGGAAGGGCAGGAACATGCAGCTGTGACTAGGAGGTGTCTGTCTGCCAGTGGGCAGAGCAGGTGAAAAGGCCTTAAGACAGAACTTGTGCTTGGTGAGTTGGAGAACATTTGGTACCCAGGGTGACTGGAGGGCAGTAGGTGTCGAAGATAAATGAAGCTAGACACCAGCTAAAACTGTAAGGACAAACCTAAATCAGTAATATACCATGGCAATGGGGAAAAGGGGCCAGTATGAACGGAAGTCAACTTTGATTTGGACAGAGGTGACTGGGCATTTTAAAGGGAAATTGAGGGAGTAGGGAGGAGGTAAGTGGGGGCTCAGGAGAGTCAAGGATGGGAACAATTACAAAAAGTGGGAAGGGGTTGGTCCCTATAAAAACCCATCTGGGTTTGCTAACTGACACTTATGGAAGTTAGGCTCCTAGCCTCCCATAGAGGCAGGGAGACAGGGGCCCTCTCCTCAGGGGCTGGCTGGAACAGACAGTACGTTCTTCTGGCAGCCCTGAGTTTTCTCAGGCAGGCACTTTAAGGGGGCTAGGGTCATCTTAGGGAGGTGTGGCCTTGAGCTGTTAGAAACAATGTTAGTGTTTGTTCAAGTCTTTATAGGCCAAAGTTGAGGCCTGGTTGAGAAAGGGCTCAGAGGATCTTGACTGGAGTTTGGTAAAGGAGAGAGTCTTTGTTGGGTGTGGGGTGGGGAGTTGTAGGAGTTGAAGCAGGAAGAAGGGGGTGACAATGGATGGGGCATGCTGTAAAGTCTTTGTAGATGGAAAACAACTGGAGATTTGGGCAGTGAAGTGGACTGCTACGTTCATATATTTTAACAGAATGTGTTGACTGCTCTGAGAATTGTCTGAAAGGGACAAGGAAAGAAGTAGGGGACCAGTTAGGAGGTGACCAGGAGATGCTGTGGCTTAAATGGTCATGGTCATTTTGCAAGGGACGTGGGAGGGTTGAATCTGTGCCCATGTTGAAGGTTGAGCCGAAGGACAGGCTGAGGAAGCTGATGGAAGGGATTAAAGAGAGTCGAGCATCCCTTCCAGAGTCAGCCAAGGTTATTGAATCCTTGCTTTGTGCCAGACTCTGTCTCAAGCACTTTGTATGCATTATCTCGCTCATTTAATCATCAAACAGTACCATGAGCTGGGTGTAAGGATCTCCCCCATGCTACAGAGTCAAAGTAACTTGCCAAGGTCATGTCAGAGAATCAGTGATAGAGCCGGGGTGGGAGGAAACCTGGGACTGTGTGATTTCAGTGCCCTAGGATTTCATCACTGCTCTCCTTTAAAGAGCCAAGGGGAATATAAAACGGAGAGCTCGTTCTTAATTTGGCTTGGCTTTTTCAGCCATTACTTTCTGTGTTTTAGCTTCGGCTTCCTGATTGGTGGGAACAGGGAAGGAATGATTCTGATATTATGCTTCAGTTTGTAGACCTTTTATTCCAAAGATGCTTCTATTTAAAAATAACAAAACATGCCTTGCCTCAGTGGTTCTTTATTCCTTCATCAAACTGGGATCCCAATCCCCCAGTAAATTATCTCTTTTTCTCTATTTCCCCTGCTGACTATACCGTGCCCTCCCATTTCCTTAAATTTTCTTTTTCATGGGATAAAAGTCCTGACCTAATACTGATAGAATGACTTCATCATGAGATCAATGTTTCCAAACATTATCTAGATAGGAACTGCTAGGACTCAGCTCGCTGAAATTTATTTTCTTCCTGTGACTGTATACCCACACTGAGCTAAGGTGATGTCGTTTAGAGTTACATTTCAAAATTCCTCAGATGTTTTTAAATGGGGGATTCACCTCTTCAGACCCTTACTTGACAGAAGCTAGTAAGTTAAAAGCCCATGTTCTGGAGTTAAATTGTCTGCAGTTGAATCCTTGCTCTGCAATTCTTAGTTGTGTGATATTGGGTGAGTTCCTTTACTTCTCTGTGCTTATGTGTCCTCTTTTATAAAATGGTGATGAATAATATTGATATTAGAGAGTAGTTGTGAAGATTAAATGAGTTAACATGTGTAAAGTCCTTAGAACTTGAGCCTAATAAATGCTTAAGAAGTGGTAGCGGTTTTAAAACAATAATAATATTATATTATTATTCATCATTGTCATTACCATTACCGTCATATGACACAACTGTGGCTAAAATGCACCTCACGGTGTTGGGGTTGATTAAAGACACTCAACTGGAGATCAGTTAAATTGGAGTTGCCCACCTCAACAGTTTAGATGTGTTTTTCATCCAGATACAGGTACACCCTTTGCATATACATCTTGGAAAATTACTAAAAACATATGCTTTTAAATTATGGGCTTACAAACAATTCAGAGACCATGAGTAATTGTGATATAGAGTTAATTACTGTTAGTTCTGACTAACAGCATCGGAAGGGCTTATGAAGGGCTTTCCTATACCCAGCCCTAACATTTACGTGCCCAGGGAAAGAGCACAACTGGAGACCACATAATGAAATATGAGGGAAGGGGTCAGGGTGCACAACCTTAAAAGAATGACATAGCCATTGAGGATATGATATAAACTGGTTAGAACCAACTAGGTTCAAGATGGCGGAAGATTCGACTTTCAGTAGAGCTTAAACCTCATTATACACTCATTGTAATACATTAGCATGCTAAATGACACACTCACAGATGACATGACAGTTCTGAGGCTGACAATAAAAGGCCAAAAACTGGGTGGTGGCCCAGTTCCTTGAGATCCCCTCCCCTTCCCCTGAAATAGTTGGAATAATCCTCCCACTTATTAGCCTATGAAATTACCGAGCCCATTAAAAACTAACCTCCCCATATTATGGGGCCACTCTCATTTTCCAAGCTGACCCCATGCCCTGGGGCCACTCTCGCCTTTCAAGATGGGCTGCATCCTGTCTATGGAATGTGTATCTCTCTAAATAAATCCACTACTTACCTATCACTTTGTCTCTCACTGAATTATTTCTGCAATGAGACATAAAGAACCTGGGCTTCAGTTAAGTCCTGACACCAGGTGAGAATTTCAATTAAAAGGCAGTTCCAACATGAGCTTTGGCTGGGTTCAAATCCCATCTGAGTTGTGCAGTTTCAATACCATACATTTAAATATTTAAAAGATAAGACACCCTGGACGTGAACCCCATGTCAAAGGACAATTACGTCCTCCTGGACTCTAGGAGGGATATAGGATCATTGGAATTGCACTTCATGCTTCCTTTTTGCTCTGTAGGCTAACAGAGCACTTGCCTTCTGTCCCTGAAACCAGAATGACCTTGGATGGCAGGTCCATAACAGTAAGTACTTCATGGAGCAAGGAAACAGTGTAATGGTTTCATACTGCTATTGTGGTAGGATCCCTTGTATTAACAGGTCCACACAGCTCACCATCATACCCTGAGACACAAAACTAATAAAAGAGAGCATCTTCCTGCAGATTCCAGAGGAGTCTTACCTACTTGACTTTTCTAGAAATAAACTACAAATGGCCTTTGGGAAAAACAATGTAGGGCTCTCCTCAACCCACACACTGGGATTTCTCCTTCCTTCATCCCTAACTTTAGGCTCCTAGAATGGCACTTTTCAAGAATGAGGGAGAGAAAGACAGAGAAGTGTAATAGTATGGGACAAAGGCAGACCTGAAAATTCTCCTCACCCTTCACAGGTCTAATACTTCTTTTGTCCTTCCATATCTCAATGATGGGCAACATTTTCACTGAAAAATTTGCTTCCCTGTTCCATCTCCAGGATAGACTTAAGTTTTCCTCCCTTGGCATTAGTTCATTCTGTGGAGAGATTTAATTAAGTTGTAATTACAAAAGAGGCAAGAACTAACTGTCCCTTTACATACAGCACACTCTACAGATTCTAAGAGTGAAGAAAGACCTAATACTGTACATGAGAGAGATGGACTCAGTTGCTGACTGAAAAAAAAAAAAAGCACAATGTGAGAGTTGTGAGTTGAATTTTATTTGGAGCAAAATGAGGACTATAGCCCAGGAGATAGCATTTCAGGTAGCTTTGAGAAACTGCCCCAGAGAGGTAGGGGGGAAGGGCAGTATATATGTGATTTTGGTGAAGGGGGAGTAAAGGCAATCAAGCACATATTTTTTGCAGAAGGTTCCCACTAGTCTCACAAAGGTTACTGTTAGTCATGGGGAGTAGACATAACCATGAAAGATTTTAGTGCTTTTCTAGATATGAGGAGATGCAAGAATTGGGCTCATAAAATCTTTTCCTGAAAATATCTAACTATCTGAAGGCCTGTTCTGCCAGTTTTTCCCAGAGGACAGAGTGCCTCATTCCTGCTCTCCACCCTGAACTCCTTTCACGGGGTGTTGAAGGTCAGCAGTCACAGCAGCTTGTGATTTAATCCTCATAGAGGTAGATGGCAAGTGCCAACCTTTAGTTGGCATAGTTAACACACCCCATCCCATTGGCCAAGAGTAGCTTCATTTCAACCATTTCTTTAATATCTTTGTGGATAAAACCTCTTTACCAGCCAGGCTGGAGGGCAGGAAATAACATTCAGTGCAACATAATTTGCTTCCTGTGTGGTGTGTGTATGTGTGTGGGCACGTGTGTATGTTTGTGTGTGTGTGTATGTGTGTGTGTGTGAAAGAGAGAGAGAGAGGGAAAGAGAAAGAGAGAGAGAGATAATAAATCCCCTCTGTTCATTATAAGAATTTTTATGGTGGGCTGGAAGATGGGGTTGGAGGTGGTTTACAAGTAGTGATATTTTATTAAACTAGAAGTTTAATACTTGAGAAAAATGAATGAGAACCTCAACATTGCTAAAGAGGCTGGCAAATGAGGTTTTTTCCTCTCTGTTTTTCAGCTAATATCTCTGGCTCCTATTCTTTCATAGCATTGTGATAAGTAGGAGTAGGAAATCAATTCATAGGATAAAAAGACACAGTCCAGTTATTTCCTCTTTTCCTTATTTGCATCTCCCTTCTATTGTGGTCCCTGTGAAAGGTGATCTTTATGGGCACTTAAAAGAGAAGAGTCAGCATCCCAATCACAAAGAATCTGATGCACAGCAACGTATTCAGTATTATTTTGCAAATTTCCTCTATGAAAGCTGATAAGTAAGCAGTAGAGTTGGAAAATGAAATCCTCTATTCACTTCAGATTCAAACTTTGTCTCAACTGCTGACAAAACATAATCAATCTTTTAATTACTCAGTGATGAAATCCCAGTAAAGATCATATGCTTTGGCAATAAATTTCTTCACTTATTTCCAAGTGTATTTTCACAGCCTACTGACAAGAACTCTTGCAGACATTTTTACTTAATAGAAAGTACTCACATTTTCATTGATAAAAAAATTTTAAGCCCACATATAGGAAACAGTGTTAAAAAAAATGCAGTAGTATACTCAGGACTAGAATTCTCTGAAATATGATGTGTACTTATGCAATTTTCTCACGTTTCAGGTCGGATCTGTATTGTTTCTGTCCACAGGCTGGTGTGAAACGTACAGAGTAAAAGGTAAGATACACTGTGATCGTTTCATGTTTATTTTATTTTTCTAGTGATGTTACTGAACATAAGTAACATTCCTATGCCCAATGCACAATGAGGCCAAACAAATGGAAACGTCAGAGTTTGCAACAGAGAAAGTTTTACTGCAGGGCCAAGCGAAAAAGAATAGGTGGCTTGGGCTCAGTAACCCTGAATTCTCGGATGGTTTTCAGGGAGAAGTTTTTAATAGGCAAAATTCGGGGTGAGGGCTGCAGGGTGTGTGACTTTCTTCTGATTGGTTGGTGTTGAGGTAACAGGGTGGTGTTCCAGGAATATTGTGCTCAGCCTAAAGTTACTAGCCTACACCTGGGTGGGGGGCCTTAGTTCCTGCGGAAGAACTTAAAGATATTATTATGTTTATCCCTTCAGGAGGAACCAGGACCTTGCCTCATTGCCCAGGGGCAGGGTTGTTGATAAGGATTAGGGTGTGGGCAGGGCCGGCAGTCCTGCAATCCAGAGATCATCTGGCATCAGGTGGTGATGGGCAAACTGTGACCTCTGGAATGAAGAATGTTTCATCAAGTAGTTAATATCTTCCATTTGTTGGTGGTCTTAGTTCTGCAGAAGAGCTCAAATATATTGTTATGTATATCTCTTGATGGGAAGCCAGGACTCTGCCTCCAAGACTGCACTATTTTTTCTTGACTGCTCCTCCTTAGTTCCCACATCTCCTCCCTTCCCTGATTAGCAACTATTTGAACCTGTCCTTTGGAACTCAGGGAAGGAGACACAGAAAGGCTTTTGTGCCCAGAAACCCCGCAGGGTCCTGCTCAGTTTCAATATTATATAACTTATTTTTCCCAGTATGTTTTTTGAGTGAACTCTAGCTAAAACCATTGTTTCCCTGGGTATATATTACTGGAGACTGAGAGGAAGGATGCTAATGCAATGCTAGTCATTTACCTATTGTTTCCAATGCCAGTCATTTACTTGTTGTCTCTCAGCTTCAACCCCCCCTTCTGTGATATGGAGGGGGAGATCCTGAAACCACATTTCAGCTCTGCCAGCTGCCCCTGTTAGCATCTGTTATTGGCTCTGCCTAAAGTGGGTGACAGGGAGAGATGGCAAGACTGGAGAATGAAGGAGGGACTAGATCTTCTCCCTTTGCTTCCTGTTGCTTTCAGTGTTGCTATAACAATGCAGTTGCTTCCTGCCCCAGCTTCATTTGCCACTTACAGAATCTGCCTCATTATGCCTTCCTAGAGGTTTGAGCAGCAGCTCAGAGGTGGTCCTTTGTTGAAGGTCTGAGCCTGAACACCATGGAGATTCTCCTCTGAGGTCCCAGATCCCACAACCACTTCCCTTTATTCCCACAGTTATTATCTTTGGGTTAAATAACTCAGTGTTTCTTTTCTTTGTTTTGTTTGTTTGTTTGTTTTGTTTTGTTCTTTAAGCATTCTAACACCCATAGAGCCAATTCCTTATTTTAAATTCTGGACCCTGGCATACAACAAGGTTATTTATTCCTGATGATGCAGAGGTACTAGAGGGAAATACAAAAAAATTAAGATGCTGTCTGAAAATAATTTTACTAGAGAGATTATATATATATATATATACATATACACATATATGTATACATCATTATATATAAATTATTATTCATTGATATTATATACAGTTGATTATATATAATTAATATTTTATATATATGTGTGTGTAGTTGAGTCTCATTTTTTGTGGTAATTATGTTCTATAAACTCACCCTGAACACTTGGTGAATGCTGAATCATTGTTCCTAGAGGAAATACAGGGTTAAGTTCCTGTAAGCCTCTGGTCTCAACATTTTAGTAAACCAATCAATGCATAAACTTTTATGTGTATTTCTGTTTAAAACACCTTATTTAATATATATTGTTTACTCATTAACATTTGCACTCATGACCAGCAGTACTCATGCCTGAATGAAGCTTATCTAGCACACATATTCTCTCCATAAGGCACACCACATCCTTCTTGCACTTAAGATCACTAGCATGCACTTTAGCTCTATGTTTGGGGGGCATTTTAAACATGAAATCACCAACAAAAGTCACAAAATGCAAAATCTAGTGAGATGTACGGTGAAAAGGACATTTGTTTACAGTATAAGAGCAGACACAAGAAGACAGAACATCACCTTGTTCAGCCTTGGCTGGGAATTGGGCAGGTGTCAGGTGCCTCAAATTTTTTGCCACTCTGCACATAATATCACAAATGATCACAAAAGTGCCTTGAGTAAATGAGCAAGTAGGTGAATTGGCAAATGTAGAATCTGTGAATAATGAGAATCTATAATCTGTTCATCTATGTATTATCTATCTATCTATCTATCTATCTATCTATCTATCTATCTATATCTATCTATCTAAAATCTTCCAGATGACTTCTTAGTTTTGAAGCAAATATTTACTAATAAAAGCTTACATTTTCTGCTTTTAGCCCAATCTTCCACTGAGGACTTCTAGTTGTCCTGCAATGTCACTACCCCCAATTCAATATTTTGGGGAATGACAGCATGTCCTCTGGGGTACTAATGAAATAGCTACATTTAACCTATATTTTGTATTTTCTGTTTGCAGCATTGTTTGAGAAGGCCATGTCAATATTACTGAAGGCAGTAGTCACCTTGGTCAGGACAACAAAGATTCCCTTTGATCTTTCCAAGCCACCTGTATTCTGGGTTGGTGTGGAATTCTGTGCAGAAGTAGGAAAAATGATCACTCTACAACCCTGTGCTATTAAGTATTTAATCACAAGGTGAAATATAACCTAATGGAAATCAGGAAATTGAATTCCCATAGACCAATGCCAGGCTGATAGCCTAAAATTTATCAGATCTTTAACAAATGCAGGCTTTGGTGCACATTTTTTGTTGCCCATCCGACCGATACTTCCCCACGGCATCCCTCAGTAGCAAGGCAGTCATATATGTCAGGTGAGACTTGACCTGTCCCAAGTCCAGACTGGAGAATTTTAATCAGTTACAAATTGTGTTAATTCCATTTCTCTAACCAGGGGTTATTTGAGAATGGACCTGTGATGCAATTCTGGCCAAAGGGGAGTGAAGGTAAGTCAAATGGGGAGACAAAGGATCAAGAAAGGGACTCTTTTTTCTGGTAGTGGTCATATTGTATAAAGATGTGAGCTGTGACAATCATTGTCACATGAGGGGACAGCCTAAAGACAAAAGCCAGCACACTGAAGATGCAGTGAGGAAAGTTCCTGGGTCTTTGATGATGTTACTGAGGTGCTCTCCTTCTGAATTACTTGTATAAGATATTACGTTATTTTATTTAAACCATTCTGAGATAGGTCTTCATTTACTTTCATTCAGTAGTACGCTAATTGATTTACAGATTTATTTGAGGAGATCCAGATTAGTAAAGGTAGGGTAGCATGGTCTCAGGAACTTGTGGCTTTGGAAAGCTCCTTGGGGGGTTCTGATTACAGCCTTGGGACCAGTCCCCATGATAAGATTTATTAACTTGGGTCAAATATAGGAAGAGTAACTTTGTATCCTGAGTTTGAAGAATCTCACTTGAATCATAGATTGTCCTAGTTTCCTTCTCCTCTTTAACTTAATCTGCTCCTAGCATTATAATTAGAACCTTGATAGTAAGTGTCAGATGTAGGCAGTTTTCAAGGGGCTCCAAATCTAATGGCCTTAATCCAACATAGAGTTCACATAGAGGGTGTCCTTCATTCTACCTTCCTCACCTCATCCCGCTTTTCCTGTGCCTTTTACCAGGTGCCTAATCCAGCATTTTGAGGGGTTGGACAGCTTGATGACCATGCTTCTTACTCAGAAACTATGCATATCTCCTCTTTTTAAAATGTACAACTTTAATTTATATAATACAAATTTCTAATGATGTAGCTCTTTCTTACACAAGTGTAGATATACCCTTAGGTAAATGATACTCTAGAGAACTTAAACACAGATTGTCAAAGCCTGATAGAACAGAAATAATTATAATATAGATCTCATGTCCTGAGATTCAGCTGGGCCAGAATTTGCAAATGGACCTTAAGTGCCCATGCAAGTCTTTGGTAGAATTACGTAAAAACTCAGCCATTCTTTAACTGGACCACCTCCCTTTTCATCCTCTATTATCTGCTTCTCTGCCCTGTTAGTTCTCTAATTCTCTAACCTCTGTTTGGCTCTATTTCTTTATTCTAATTATCTCATCAACTGCTTTTGGCTTTGGACATCCTATTCCAGCCAACCTGGCATTTCCCTTGGACTTAATTCTGATATTCAGCAATTGGCTTCTGCAACATATTCCTATATTTTCATTGCCATTAAAAGGTGATATAGGGCTTCCCTGGTGGCGCAGTGGTTGAGAATCTGCCTGCTAATGCAGGGGACACGGGTTCAAGCCCTGGTCTGGGAAGATCCCACATGCCACGGAGCAACTGGGCCCGTGAGCCACAACTACTGAGCCTGCGCGTCTGGAGCCTGTGCCCCGCAACGGGAGGGGCCGCGATAGTGAAAGGCCCGCGCACCGCGATGAAGAGCGGTCCCCGCACCGCGATGAAGAGTGGCCCCCGCTTGCCGCAACTAGAGAAAGCCCTCGCACGAACCGAAGACCCAACACAGCCAAAAATAAATAAATAAATAAATAAATAAAGTAGCTATAAAAAAAAAATTAAAAAAAAAAAAGGTGATATATAGTTATTTCTCTTAGAGGATATATTTGGATGGAGGACACATGGCAAGAGTTAAGACATACACAATTCCTAGAACTTAAGACACTCCCAAACACATACTGCTTTTAGAATTTTGCAAATTCTTACACAGGTGCTTATATTTCCTAAACCACTAATAAAAATATTAGTTGTATTTACAGAGATCTTGAGAATTTTCATAGCAACTTCACATTCAACTTTTGTGGAGAGATGGGAGATGGCTAAAGGCCAGTGATGTTTTTCCCCCATTCATCAAAGCATACGCAGAATCTCAGAAGTGGTCAGGGAGTGATCCAAGGTCACACAACTTGATGAAGGCAGAGTGACTATGAGAGCTCAAGTCTTCTGATTCCTGTAGTCCCTCTTGTTTCTGGCTCACCTCTTGGGATGTGCCAACATCTAGGAGGCCATAATGGGGCTTCTCCAGACCACTCTTGTTGTACTGAGACAATCCTGGGCTAATCTGGCTAAACAATTTCAAGTTTCCAAATCTAGTTTCCTGACAGATACTGCTTAGTCCCAGATGTGAAGAGATAAAAATATATTGCCTGTGCATTGTATGTCTAATTTACAAAACAAGATGTTTAGTTTAAAGAAGTTCCTCTAAGGCAATAAACTAGTGATGGTCAATATGCCCATCCTTTTATTATATTACCAAGAATTTTGCTTGAAGTTAGAAATGGGGATTATATGTGCAAATATTCAAATTCAATTAAGAAATAGTTTGAATTCAACCAACACATGCTTGTGTTTTCCCAACCTAAACTCATCTTGAAGCTTATTCTCATTTATAAAATAAAAAAAAAATCATTATAGATACTTCTTCTGTTATCATCTGTTGACTCAAGAATCACCCATCCGAATAACAGATAAAGTGTACACTGCCTCAGGCCCTCTTCCTTACCTGGGCAGGAGACTAGTTGTGTAGGATGACAATGTCACCTGGTAATTTCCCTACTTCTATTACTTCTGCTTTAGCTCAGAGTCTTTTCTGGCCTCCCTGTTATCTGTAATTCCATGACTCACTCCCCTCCCTGCCCACTGTGTTCTCTGTTACCACACAGGCATCCATATTAAAGGACTGTAAATTTGACAGATCTCTTGGCTGCACTTGTGTTCCACGTGCCAACTTTTTCCTTCCCCTGCCCCTGGCTCCCAGCTCTTTTTCTCTATTTGCATTTGCTAAGTGCCTGTGCCTGCCTCCTGGATCTGTGGTTGATTTGGGCTTCCTGGGTCTTGAATAATGTTATCCACTAGGCTAAGGCTTGCAGTCACCTTCTAGCTTTCCCCTTTCCTACTGTTCCCCGACACAGTTACATTCCAGTTGGTTCCAACCAATAGGCTCCTGGTTTGTTCAAAATTGACAAGATCTCATTCTCCATGGGTATACATCCACTGTATCCTCCTCTTGTCCTACCTCTTCTCTTTTCTCTAGCTTGCAAATATCTCTCCTTCTATCTCTTAATGACACTTGTGAACAATTCAACATACCTTGGTCATGAACAAGGAATATCTGAGTTGGGTAGTTATCTGTTCTACATCAGCAAATGAAATATGTGATTGTTAAAGGGAAATTAAACATAATAGAGTTAAGGTGTTCAAGACTTGTGGTTGCTAAGGTGGGAGAGGGAAGTATTGGGAGTTTTGGATTAGCAGATGCAAACTATTATGTATAAGATGTATAAACAGCAAGGTCTTACTGTATAGCACAGGGAACTATATTCAACATCCTGTGATAAACCATAATGAAAAAGAATATACATATGTATAACTGAGTCACTTTGCTGTATAGCAGAAATTACCACAACATTGTAAATCAACTATACTTCAATAAAGTTTAAAAAATAAATAAATACATAAAGAAGAGTTAAGGTGTTCAATTTATAGAGGCTTTTAGTGCTTATAGTGAAATAGTAAGACCATAGGGGAACGGAACATTTTGCAACCATGTGGTTATGGTTTCCCAAGAACTTCTAATTTCATTTATTGTTCTTCAAAATTTCTAAATATTGTCAATATTTTAGTAAATAACACTAATTCAATTTGGTAAGCACTGCAATAAAAATATACACATCATAAGAGAATAAAAGTCCAAAAGTTGGAGAATCCCTAAATACATTATACATTTTGTCTACTCACAAAGAAGTGTCTCTAAGTCTTTAATACGTATCCAAACAAAAGTCTCAGATTGATTTGTGGCAAAGATAGAAAATAATTCTAGGTTCTAGTTCATATATTCTATTTGCCTACGATTAAAAAATATTTTTCAGAAATGTGTTGTATGTACGATATGCTAGGCTTTCCTAGTATTGTCTTACTTGATCAGCATAACCTCCACAACCCTCAGAAAAGGTAACACTATTTCCATGAATGCACATAGGTTGAATAAGTGATGAAGCAGGAATTTGATGTAAGTTTGCCCAGCATCTAAACTCATTTTCTTGCTGGTATAACACATAATGATATAATTATACATACATACTTAATTATGACAATATAATTACTAATATGAGTATAATATTAACATGAAGGACAGATACAGCTATGTAATTCATTTTAAACCAGAAACACATCTTTTGTCACTTCCAAACTCATTCACGTGGTTGTTGGCAGGATTCAGTTGTTTCCATGTTGTCGGCTTGAAACCTTTCTCAGTTCCTTGCCATGTGGGCCTCATGGAAGGGCAACTCACAACATGGCAGGTGGCATCCTGTGGAGTGAGGGGGCAAGAGAGCATGAGAGGGTCTTATTGCAAGCTAAACTGGAAGGCACATTCTATCATTTTTGTCCATAATAAATTCACCAGAAAGGAGTTCTAGAGGAGGGTTAGGAGTTCCAGCCACATTCATAGGGAGGTGACTGCAGAAAAGCACCCTTACCAGGAGGTGGTGTCACTGAAGGCCATCTTCGAGGATGCCGACCATAAACACTAATGTAAAACATAAAACACACTTCTTAATAATTCATGAGTTACAGGAGAAAACAAAATGGAAATTGCTGAAGTATTTAGAAATAAGCAACAAAAATGGTTTTATATAACAAAACTTGTAAATGCAGCTGTAAGAGTATTTTAGAGTGAAATTTGAATGCTAAGTGCTTATATTGGGAGAAAAAAAGGTTAAAAATGAATGAACCAATACAAGTCAAAAATTTCTTACTTCAAGAATAAACTTAAAAAAAAATACAGAAGGAGCAAATGAAAAACAAAAATTAAAAAAAAAAAAAAAGATGAAATAGTAAACAAGAAATACGATCCCTAAAATAATCAGGCTGGGATGATTTCACAGGTAAGTTTACCAAAGCTTCAGGAGAAAGATAATTCTTATATTTGCAATAATTCAGAAACAAAATAAGAAGGGAAACTACTCCTGTTCAACTCATTTACAAAGCCAATATAATCTTGTTATTAAATATAGATAAGGATAGCATAAGTCACTAATAGATGTAAAGGTAAATGTTCCATACAAAATATTAAAAAACTAAATACAACAATGTGTTAAAAATAATGTATCGTAAAAGAGTAAAATTTAACCCAGGGATGAAAAAATTTGTAATATTAGCATATTTATTAATGTGATTACTGATTTGCCAGATTAAGGAAAAACATTAAAATCTCAGTACATATAAAAAATCATTAGATCAAATTCAACAATATGATAAAAACTTTTAGTCTACT
Source organism: Balaenoptera acutorostrata (assembly GCF_949987535.1). NCBI lineage: Eukaryota > Metazoa > Chordata > Mammalia > Artiodactyla > Balaenopteridae > Balaenoptera > Balaenoptera acutorostrata. The sequence goes on along the minus strand of NC_080066.1, from coordinate 50,494,189 downwards.
ATAAATGGAAAGGGCATTCCTTACTTGGTTAAATGGTTTCTACTAATACTACAAAACAAGGAAAATTCTTAAGATTCACCTATTTAAGATCAGGAACAAGACAGGGATATCTGCTTTTAATGCCACCATTCATCATTGTGTTGAGGGTTCTGGATAATACAATAATACTAGGAGAAGAAATAAATATTAATATTTGAAAGGAAGAACTGACATTATTTATAGTATCTAGATCAACTATTAACATTCATAAGGAAGTTCAACAAGTTTGCTAGCTTTAAGATCATCATAAAAATAATAATATAAAAACCAAAAATGATGTTACACACCCAGAAAAACCAATGTTACACACCCAGAAAAACCAAACACACCCAGAAAAACCCAGAAAAAAATAATAATATAAAAACCAAAAATGATGTTACACACCCAGAAAAACCAATGTTAGATTAGTACTGAATCTAACAAAAGGAAAATTCTAAATTAAGAAAAAATTATTATGTTCTTGGATGGGATGTTTTAACATTATAAGTATTTGAATCTTATTAAATTAAGTTTATAAAGTAAATTAGATGTCAGCTAAAACCCCCAAAAGATATTTTGTTTTTTTGGTTAGACTGGACAAGTTGATTCTAAAATATTGGAATAAATATACATAAGAGAGATTCCAGGAGCAGACCCAGCAATCTATGTGAACTTGCTATATTACAGAGGTAGTACTGCAAATTAGTACAGAAATGATAGACTCTGTCATACATGGCATGAGGACCACAGGATATACACATGGGAACAGTAACTAGAAGCAATACTTTCAAATGGATTACAAATAAAACAATGAAAGCTAAAACTTTCAAACCTTCAGAAAATATAGAATAATCTGTTCATAATTTTTGCATAGAAACATTTTCTTACATAAGATATACAAATTACAAATAATAGATAAAAATCAGGATACATTTGAATCCTAAAATTATAAACTTCACTATAACAAAACCACTAATAAAAGTTGAAAGATAAGCCTCGCATTGGCAAAAAATATTTGTAACCCAAAACATAAGTTAACGATTAGTAGTCAGGTTACATGTGGAATACCTAGTATTAAGCAAGAATAAAAACAATAGGAAATAAGCAAAGAATATGAACAGATTGTTTACTGAAGAAGAAATCTGAATGGCCAATCATATGATAAAGCGTTTAACCTTAATAGAAAACAGGGAATTGAAATGTAAATATGCTTTAGGGAAACTCCTGCCCATGGTAGATGGATATGATGACAAAGATGTCCACAGAGCAGGGTTTGTAATTGTGGAAAATTGTAAGTAACCTGAATATCTCTCATAATGGATGGAATGACACACAGCAATCAAAACAAACAGACCATGAATATATGTACTAATGTTACCATCTTAAATAAATGAAACAATACATTAACAACTTAAAATGTAGTGGAAATACCAAGATATAGAATGAAATATACAATGTGGTAAATTTATTTAGATTAGATAAATCTAAATAAATTTATTATTTATTCCATAATATACATATTTATTGTTTTCCACAAACATCACCTGAGCACAAGGCCCAGATCCAGAGATGAGGAACTGACCTGCAAACCACAGCCCTGTTTGTAAAGAGTTGTTAGGTAATCTTAAACTTTAAATAAAAATAACCAGTTTTCCAAACTTCCCAGACCCATATGTTTTCGTCATTCCTAAAAATGTGGAACTCATACTGGTTCTGTGAGTACTTTCCAAGGTGCGTCAGGCCACTTGGATGGATGCAACCTTGAAAGAACTGACTAGTTTAGTAATGGAAGTCTACCCAGAAGCTAGGAAGAAAACCACATACTTCAATTCTCTATTGAACTAATCTAGTTGCATAACACTGTTTGTGGACCCAGATGTATCAATATTAAGCTGTGAAAGATGCATGGGCATTATAAGCACCACCTCATTTTGGGGAGAGGTAAAGAGGACTGAGAGCAGGTCTGGGGCCTCCGCTGTGCTTTGACTTTGATGGAGGTGATAATGGTGAGAAGCTTGTTGGACTGTTGGTGTCAGTGCTGAGCCATGCCCAGCTCTGCCCATTAGTTGTTTGCAGTCATCTATCTCAGAGAAGAGAGGATGGGCAATCCTAAAACATCAGCTCTCATGGGAGCACTCACATGGTGGTGCTTACTGTTTACTACCTCTTCCTTGGGACCTTCATTACAGATGGCTGGGCAGGAATCCATCTCAAAACAGCCCTTCCTCCTCTTGAGCACATCATGAACCTAGGGTGGAGTAACTCCCTTGTATTCTCTTAGCCTCCATTGTGAGTCCCTAGTTTCTGCTAGATTCTTCATGACCAAACTTCTTCCCACACCAGGCTTCCATTGTCAAGCTGTTTATTGACTTTTCAAGGTTGTTTCCATGGTCAAAAAATATATTTTAGTATTTTTTAAAAGAATTTTCTATATAATTCTTATTGCTAGCTTTAACAAAAGGTTTCAGAGAAAAAATGTTCCTTAGAGTTTAATGTTCATACACTAGAACATGTTTACATCTGTATAAAAATTTAATTTCCACTGAGATCTGATGGAGAAAGGTTGAATGGCTGGGTAAGTGAGTTGGAGAGAATTGCTGGCATGCTTTGTCCTCCAGTGTCATTCAGGTGTTGGGAGAAGTGGCCTCCCCATAACACACTTTTCTGTATCAATAACATTCATAATAGATATGGCCAGCCCCATATGACTTAGTTTTTCTATTAAGCTCCTGATAGACCACTTCCATTCCAAGGAGAATGTTCGAGATCTAGCATTGTGGAGGGAAGCATGAGAAGGTGAGGGTGTAGGTCAGGGAGGGGCAAACTTCCTTGCAAGGTCAGATAGGAAATATTTTAGGATTGTGAGTAGTATTGTACCATTCCAACCTTTCATTTCTGCCACTGTTGCATGAAAGGAGCCATGGGCAATATGTAAAGAAGAGGGCGGGGCTATACTCCAATAAAACCTTATTTACAAAAACAAATCTGTGGACTGAAGTTAGACAGAGCTTAGTGGGTGACTGTATCCAAAATCATTCCCCCTTGAGTCATGAGCTTGGACCTTCTAAGTGAACTGTGGAAGACAGGAAGAAAAGAAGTCAAGCAAGGAACTTCAGGAGGGTGAATTTTCCTGAGTTAGGAAATACAAGGAGCAAATGTAGGAAATTAGATTTTAGTTTAAAAAAAGGATGTAGGAAAAAAAAATCCCCAGCTGGCCAAAGGTCCAGGAAGAAAATTATCTGACAATTTTATTTAGGGACTGCAGGGCAAACAGTTTCTAGAAACTTGTTGAACTTTTGCAGGAAGAGAAGCACGTAGAAGTCAAACCAAATTTGTAAATGGAGTGGAGTGACAGAGGTTTACTTTTTGGTTAGGTACGACGGTTCCATCGTGATAAAGCTCAGCGTCAATCCCTTTCTCAATGTGACCTCTTCAGAGAGCAAAATCAATAATGTGTCTGTCTCAGACCCCTGGCTGTGATATGTTTAAGGCCTATCATGACTTTTATAAAAACAGCAATAAATGTCCAGATAAATGAGCTGTTCCAAGTAAAATGTGAGTATTCTTTTAAATGTGCTGAAGGCAATCTCCAAATTAGTAATTTACCTCCCTGGATTAGAGAAGCATGACCAGTATTCGCTCTAAGATTGGTTTGCCCGGAATGACTTCAGCAGACCAGCCAGTTAGCTACGAAGCATGATTAAAATAAGAATCACGTTGTGCCGAGTTTCTTCTCTTATGTGTATAAGTTCAGCCAATACAGAATTTTAGTCCCAGGGTGATTTCAACATTGTGGACTCTGTCATGATCCCCAAGGGCATGCTGGGAACGATCTTATGGCTCTGTGGAGTAAGTGGATCCAGAATAAAGCCAGAGGCAAGAAGAGGCAAGAAGAGGAAAAGGGGAGAGGGAGAGGGAAAGGAGAGAGAGAGAAATAAACAGAGAGAGAGAGAGGTAGCTGATGAGCTTGTCTGAACTCCAGTATTGTGATATCCCTGAATCCCATTTAGCCCTTGGCATCTTAGTTACATTACAAACTAATACAAATTATTGAGGTATAGCTTATATTATAAAACATATAGACATTAAGTGTACAGCATGATACATTTTAGCAAATGTATACATTCTTGTAACCCACCACTCCTTTCAAGACAAAATATTCCCATCACCTTATAAAGTTCCTCCATGACCCTTTCATATTAGTTCCCATCTTTCACCCTAGAAGCAACCATTGTTCTGATTTTTATGTCTGTAGATGAGTTTTGACTGTTCTTGAACTTCATATAATTGAATCATTGAATGGTTTCTCTCTTGTGTTTCTTTTCTTTCATTCAATATGTTTTCTGTGTTGTTGCATATGACAGTAGTTAGCTCCTTTTATTGCTGAGTTTTAAACAGTAGTTAGTTCCTTTTATTGCTGAGTTTTAATTTATGGTATCGATATGCTCCAATACCTGTTGATTGGTACTGGATTATTTCTGGATTTTGGCTTTTATGAATGAAGCTAATGTGAACATTTTAACATTCTTGTATAAGGTTTTGTTTGTGGACATATATTTTAACTTGGTGATGGGAGGGTAAATACCTAGTAGTACAATTACTGTTTCCTGAAGTAAGTATATAGTTATGTTTATTAGAAATTTCCAGTCTCCAAAGGGGTTGTACCATTTTACACTCCTACCAGCAATGCATTACTGTTCACTTGGTTTACATACTTGCTAATATTTGGTTTTCTCAGTCGTTTTAATTTTAGCCATTTTGCCTATAAAGGTCATTTGCCCTTTTTTCCCCCCAATTTTTTAATTTTGATACATATAATGTGAAATTTACTATCTAACCATATTAACATGTACAGTTCAGTGGTTTTTAATACATTCATGATGTGCAACCATCACTACCATCCATCTCTTTAACTCTTTTCATCTTATAAAACTGAAACTCTACACTCATTAAACATTAACTCCCCATCGCCCCTGCCTCCCAGCCTCTGGCAACCACCATTCCACTCCATGTCTCTATGGTCCTACTTAAGTACTGCATCTAAGTGGAATCACTTGTCTTTTTGTGACTGGCTTATTTCATTTAGCATAATATCCTCAAGTTTTATTCATGTTTCAGCATGTGTCAGAATATCCTTCCTTCTAAAGGCTGAATAATATCCTATTGTATGTATATACCACATTTTGCTAATTCATTTATTTGACAATGGAAATTTGGGTTGCTCCCATAGTTTAGTTATTGTGAATAATGCTGCTATAAACATGGGTGTACAAATATCACCTTGAGATCTTGCTTTCATTTCTTTTAGATCTATATCTAGAAGTGAAATTGCTGGATCACATGGTAATTCTATTTTTTTTTTTTCTTTTGAGGAACTACCATACTGTTTACTACAACTGCTGTATCATTTATATTCCCACCAATAATGAAAAAGTGTTCCAATTTCTTCACATCCTCTCCAAAACTTTTTGTTTTCTATTTTTTTGACATTAGCCATACTAATGGGTATGAGATGATATCTCATTGTAATTTGGTTTGCATTTCCCTAATGATTAGTGATGTTGAGTGCCATTTCATTTCATTTCATTGGTCATTCATATATCTTCTTAGGAGAAATTTCTATTAAAATCCTTGGTCCATTTTTGAATTGGGTTATATGTTTTTTTGTTTTTGAGTTTTAGGAGTTTTCTATATATTCTGGATATTAATCACTTATCAGATACATGATTTGCAAACCACAACATGATTTCTGTTGTTGCTGGTGGTGACATTGACTGTGCCTTTGGTGTCAAATCTGAGAATTCACTGCCAAATCTAATATTATGAAGTTTTGCCCTGTTCTCCTCTAAGAGTTTTATAATTTTAGGTCTTACCTTTCATCTATAATCCATTTTGAGTTGCCTTTTAGGTAAGGGTTCAACTTTATTTTTTCTATGTGAATATCCAGTTTTCTCAGTATCATTTGTTGAAGAGACTGTCCTTTCCCCATTGAATGGTCTTGGCACCCTTGTCAAAAATTATTTGACAATATACACAAGAGTTTATTTTTGGGGTCTCTATTCTATACCATTGATCTATACGTCTGTCTTTATACCAGTACCACACTGTTTTGATTACAGTACCTTTAAAGTAAGTCTTGAAATCTGGAACAGTGAGTCCTCCAGCTTTGTTTTTCTTTTTCAAGATTGTTTTGGCTATCTGAGGTTCTTTGAGATTCCATATGCATTTTAGGATGTTTTTTTTCTGTTTTCAAAAACATCATTGGGATTTTGTTAGGGATTGCATTGAATCTGTAGATTGCTTTGTATAGTATTGACATCTTAACAACATCAAGTCTTCCAATTCATAAACATGGTATGTGTTTCTATTTATTTGTATCTTCTTTCATTTCTTTCAGCAATATTTTGTAGTTTTCATTGTGCAAATCAAACTTTCACCTCTTTGGTTAAGTTAATTCTTAAGTATTTTATTATTTTCATGCTACTGTAAATGAAATTGTATTCATGATTTCCTTTTCAGATTGTTCATTGTTATTGTATTGAAATGCAACTTGTTTTTGTGTGTTGATTTTGTATCCTGCTGATTTGCCACATTTATTAATTCTAACTTTTTTTTTTTTTCATGGTTTTCTACATATAAGATCTTTGGTCATTTTAAAAACATGAGTTGTTTGTAGGATTTTCTTCAGTGTATTCTGGATATAAGCCCTTTGTCAGACACATGAGTTGCAAATATTTTCTTCTAATATGTGACTTGATTCTTCATTTTCTTAATGACAGCTTTTGATCATTGGAAGTTTCTAATTTTGATGATCTCCAATGGTAATAGACCCATTCCCAGCTAATGTGAACATTGCTTGCTAAAGGCTTATGGCAATAGCTTTCTCAGGAGAATTGTTCTCAGCCAAAGAGAGCCATCTCATCTAGTAATAACTGGGATGCCATTCTCTCTTCTGAAGTGGCTTAGAAAAATGACTGGCTGTTATTGCAGTACAAAAGGCCTGTCCCTTGACCTCCATGTGGGACAACACTGAGGGGCCATTTGTGTCCTGGGGCTCCTTGTAGGATTAGACAGAGGCTGGACTGTAGCTGACCCCACTTCTTTGCTGAGCTTCCTCCACTGCCCTATTCTGCTTCCCTTACTTTGTTACAGATGTCTTTTGCAAGCATTCACTCAATAAATGACTCACACAAGAGGCCCCCTCTCAAACTCTGCATTTAGGGAACTCAATCTAAGACACCAATTTATCAATTTTTCTTTTATGCTTAGTTCTTTTTGTTTTGTATCCTAAGAAATCTCTGCCTCCCTTATGTTGCAAAGATATTCTTCTACGTTTGCCTTTTAGGGGCTTTATAGTTTTAGCATTTACATTTAGGTATATGATGTATTTCAAATTAATTATTGTGCATGATGTAAGATAGGGATCAGGTTTTATTCTTTCCATAAAAATATCCAGGTGTTCTGGTCACTTTTCCTTGTTCAAATGTATTTGCACCATTGTAAAAAGTCAATTGACCATATATTTGTGCAACATTTGTTTTTATTTTTGCTTTAAGTAGTTGGCATGGTTTTATATTTCCTAGTACTGAATGGTCCTGGCTAATTTAGTTTCCTTTTTATTTGGATTTCCAACTAGTGTTGCCAGACTTAGCAAATAAAAATATAGGACTCTGAGTTCAATTTAAATTTCAGATACACAAGAAATATTTTTTTAGTATAAATATGTCCCATGCAATATTTGGGATGTACTTATACTAAAAAATGATTAGTGCATTTCTGAATTTGGAAAGTAAATGAGTGTCCTGTATTTTATCTGACGACCCTATTTCCACTGGACTCCTTGGATTCTGATCTCGGCATCCCATCACCACCTGCTGTCTGCCTGTTCTGGCCTCCCATGTACCTGCAAGGTGAGCTTTCTTTTTTTTTTTCCTAATAATTTTTTTATTAAAGTATAGTTGATTTACAGTATTATATTAGTTTCAAATGTAGACCATAGTGATTCAGTATTTTTACAGATTATACTTCATTATAGATTATTACAAGATAATGGCTATAATTCCCTGTGATATACAATATACCCTTGTTGCTTATCTATTCTATACATAGTAGTTTGTATCTCTTAATCCCATACCCTTAATTTTCCCCTCCCCCCTTCCCTCTTCTTATTGGTGACCAGTAGTTTGTTTTCTATATCTGTAAGGTGAGCTTTACGAACCTCTCCTCCCTGAGGTGCTCCATTCTTCCTTTCTGGGAGGCTGGAATGGACAGTTCACACCCTTATCACATTCTTTGACTCTCCTGGCTGTCAGCTACCGAAGCAACTGGATTATTTTTTAAATAACGTTCCCCTTCTGAAGTGCAAATTCAATGTTATTGACCTGTAGGAGTGTCAGAACAGACAGAGAGGTGTTGTGACTTCCTAACTCTCATCAACAGTTGGCTTAGGTTTAGGCCAATTGACTCATATCCTCACACCTGAAACTCCACGACGGGCCTATAGCCATCATATGATTACTGAACAGTTCCAGGCTGCCAGGTTTGGAGAAATTTAATCTGTGATGTTGGCAGCCTGAGGACCAAGTTGTGGGCTGCTGAGGATACACCATCCCTACCTTGTACACAGGCATTTCAACTGCACAGCTGGGAGTGAGAGGCCTGGAATTTCTCTCCACAGAGACTGTGACAGGTACAAAGTGAGGCAGTCAAGGTGCAGGAAGAATCACAAGCCCACTGTTCATTCCATAGTAACATTTTTTTCCCTCAGTGGGAAACTGGAATTTCAAAGTACAGATGTTGTCTTTTCCACAGAACATTGTCTGAGCTTCTTACATGGGATGGACTGAATGTGGAGCCATAACAGGTAACCAGCCAATGGCTTCTTACGGATTCTCAGTAACAATACCATGCAGCTTAAGCTTCATGGCCCCTGTGAGTGGGTCCCTGTGAGTGCTGGGCAGTGCCAGGGTGAGACCTACCCAGGTGAGGAAAAAGCCACCTTGCCATTGGAACCATTGTTCATAAGCATTTTAGCAAACTCCTTAGGCAACCACAGAAAAATGGACCTTAATTCCAAGTCTCAAAAACTTGTGATTTCTTTTCTTATTCTAAATGAATATTTCCATTCATAACTAATTTTGTATCTGTAATTCATTTTTTTCTTTCTTTGAAAGGGTCCATCAAAATGTATGTGCTTCAGACTCCATAAAGCCTTGAGGGCAAGGACAGGGGGATGTGTGTCGATTCGGGTTCATGGCTCCAAGACATGGTGGGAACATGCCTCACTGTCCGTTTGCCTGTCTCACAACCATTAGGCCAGTCTCTACTAATCCACAGCTCTGAGAATGGGACATATTTAGAATCTGCTTCTATAAACTTTCTGAAGGGATCATTCAAAAACACCTCTTTCTGCTCTAATCTGCACACTGTTCATACCCTCTCCCTTCCCAACACATTTTTTAACCATCCCAACTGCAGTGATTTAATTCACATATATGTGAACCAAAATTACTTTGTTTCTGTTAAAGGTATCTAGGAGTAAGCTTTCACGGACTCGAATTTTGTATAAAAAATACACAAAGATTTTGATCAATCCCTTTAATGCACTTACTGCAAAGGCTCATATATTCTGAGCATTTATTAACTAAAGAACAGAGCACCAATCACTGATGTGCAAAAAATATATACAGTTATGTCCTAGTTTATGAGTATTTAATACTGATTCTAATACAAACTGTTATGTAAAAACTAAATCAAAAAAATCTCTTGAAAAAGTAAATTATTCTTAGTCTAAAATGATATTTGGCAGTCTCTAAATTTAGTTCCCCTAATTCTTTTGAAAAATTATGTTTATGTACCGTAAGTCTATTTCTGATCAATTTCTAGAAATAGTCTTTCTGTATAAATTGTAGTATATTTACACTTCACCTAAAAATGACTGGTTTTATTATCACCAGAATTAGGGAATGATAATTTTTAACTTGTTCTGGCTAGAATTATTAACCGGTTACAGAAATTTAGCAGCATAGAGTATAGATTTTGCTAAATGTTTTACTGTGATCACATTTGTTTCCATTGGAATTGGAATTAATTGAAAAATCATTCAACTAATATTATTATTGAAAATAATTATAATCATTTAAAACTATGTTTAGTACTTAGGAAAGAAAATAAAAATATTATGGACTATCATTAAAATTTCCTCTTGTGATTAATTTATATATATATATTTATTAATAGGAATTCTTTATTCCACATGATAAAATATAATTATACTTAAGTACACCTTATAAAATGTATTTATATATTATATAAATAATTTATATACAATATATCATTTAATCTTCACAACAGTCTCATGATATAAATAGAGCAGGCAAATTTTTCTTCATTTTAGATGTCAAATATCTTAAAAGTGGATGAGACAAAACTGGTGCTTAGATTTCCAAATTTCAGCTCAGAACTCTTTCTACTGAATTTGGTGTGCTACTTCTTTCCCTTTATCCTTTTCTTCATCCTCCTGATTTCTTGGTATGTAAATACTCACTATGTGCTCAAAATTATACTTAGAAATGCACCATAGACATTGCCTTCAATGTGTTTATAGTCTAGTTGGAAGGCAGAATATAGCAAATTATTTGCATATATATGCAAATACACACATATATACATGTATATACACACATCATTAAAGAATCACACAAAATAGCATATCAAGAGCTTTTTCAAGATATGATTTATATATTTATTTTGAAAAATTATTAAGTGTTAGGCACTGTTAGGTTCCAAATGGAACATACTGACAAGAGGCTTGGCTGAAATTTAGACAAGTAAGAGGGCATTTGGGTTGGTGAAAGGAAAATAACCACAAACTTCATGAATTGGATCTTTAGAGTGATACTAGGATATGCAGTGAGAAATTGACAGGTGGTCAAGAGGTAGACGTTTGGAGGCAAGAAAGATCATGGGTGCCTTGGACACTAGTAAAGCTATTTGCCCAGAGAAGAGGGATTTGGTAAAACAGTATGGATTTGAAAACAGAAATGGGGACAGATTATGGAAGGCTTCATATTTTAGGCTAACTCCAATTTCATAAATAATAATGCTCAGAATTTCACATTTGACTCTCTTTTACTGTCTGTATAGATCTTTGATTCCTGATCCCTTTGAAAATCAGTTTAAATAAGGAATTTCCCCATATTACTGTACATATGAGAACACACAATTTTACAAGAATTTTAGAGCACTCAGAGGCCCCTGAAGCCCATCTGAGGACCTCTAGAGTTAGGATGTCTTCCTGGATAATCTGGCTAGAATTTCAATCTCTCTTCTGAGCTCCAGATCTACATGTTCAATTGCCTGGTAGACAACGACACTTTGAAGATAATCTCAACAGGCCACAAATGAGACTCATATGAATCGTTCAGTAAACCTAACTACAGTAAATGGTAGAAAGGTAGATCATTCACATGATCATCTAAGTTAGAAATCCAATAGACATTCTTGGCACCCACCTCCTCCTTTCTTTCCAATTCCAGTTAACCACCCAGACAACGTTTCTTTCTATCTGGAGTGTTCCTTCCATCATTAAGTGTTTTACCATTTCACACCTGGATTGCCACAACGGCCTTCCAAATGCAGTCCCTGCATCCAACATTGCTTGTCCCTTCCAGTTCATTCTCCACGTTGTTGGAAGAGTAATAACGTTAATAACAAATCCAATCACATCATTTACTTACTGAGAATTCTTCCATTGTTCCTCCATTATTTTAAAGAATAAAATTCACACTCCTTAGCATGATGTGGTTTGGTTTCTGTTTTCCTTGCTGTGTTTCCTGCCATACACATGCTCACTCTTAACTCCACAACTTTGCATTTTTAATTTAATTTTTTTTCCTGCCTGAAAGGCCCTAAGACTAAGTCTTCATCTTGCCAACATCAGTTCATCCTCAGAGTTTCAGCTCCTGAATCACACTCTTGGGAATGCTTCTTTCACCTCTCCTGCTCTGATCTGAACTTCATTAGGGCATTTTTCACATCAGAATTTCCTGTTTTCTTATCTGTATCATCTTCCTAAGTTTCTGACTTCCTTAGTGCCTGGAAAGTTTCCTTGGTTCCCAGAGTGATATCCTAGAAAATAGGCATTTGGCAAATATCTGGCACCTGAATCTAAGAATGAATACATTCTGTAGGTCAGTGGCTTTTAGTCAGTACCCAGATACTCCTGAGAACACCTCAGTGATGTCATAAAGAATGAAATACCTTCTTTTAAACAGTGAGAATTTAAGCTGCCTGAAGAAACCATTTATTTCCTTTGGTTAATTTCGTTTCTACTTAGCAATTCCAGTAAGATTTTATTTGCCAAAATTTACACCTTAAAAAATGTTTCTGTAGGCAATTAAGAAACATTTTTGAACTAGAGACCAAAATAATGCTAATACTATTTTAGCAAGAGTTCTTTAGCATAGTGAGCAACAGGCATTGCAAAGAGGCAAAGACATGTTTTGGTCAGTAATGAAGACTGACAAAAGATTTAAAAATTTTTAGAAGTGGGGCTTCCCTGGTGGTGCAGTGGTTGAGAATCTGCCTGCCAATGCAGGGGACACAGGTTCGAGCCCGGGTCTGGGAAGATCCCACATGCCGCAGAGCAGCTGGGCCCGTGAGCCACAATTACTGAGACTGCGCGTCTGGAGCCTGTGCTCCGCAACAAGAGAGGCCGCGATAGTGAGAGGCCCACGCACCGCGATGAGGAGTGGCCCCCGCTTGCCGCAATTAGAGAAAGCCCTCACACAGAAACGAAGACTCAACACAGCCATAAATAAATAAAAATAAATAAATAAATAAATTTAAAAAAAAAAAATTTTTAGAAGTATCCAAACAATGTTAAATTTACCTTTTCAACATTTCTCTTTTATGTAACAGAGGGCTTTGGATAGGGGGTGTTAATTTTAACCTTTGTTCAGTTTCCTATTTTGGCAAAGTTCAGCATTCTAGAAGTCGACGATGCCACAAATTCAATATTTTCAAATTCACTGCAGGATCCAGGCAAAAGGAGAAAGAAAACCTTCTCTGAATGTGTTCTAAAAGTGTAGTTTTTACCTTTAAAAACTGAAGACTCACCTGTGGTTTATTGTCTCACCCAATAAATATTTCAAAAAAGTAGGACAGACTTTGAGTTTTGAATAAAATACCATTGACATTTCACATTCTTTATGTCTGAAGTGTGCAAAAGTGGAATGGTCTTCCCCAGAAGGGAAACTCTCTTACACTTCTGTGTTCAAAAATAAACAAAAATTCCCTATTGGACAATCATCTAAAAAGTCCCAGTCTATAGAAAATATGTACTCTGACTTTTAAATGTCGACCAGCCTTGGAAATCTATATGACATAAACTTTTGCCAAAAAATCAATCTTGAGTTATGATTTGATTAGCAGAAAATTGCTATCACATTTGTTTCTACATTTGTCTACCTCATGTCCTTTTCATCCATAGGCTGGCTGATTCAAACCTTCTTTAAAAACTCCCTGAGAAAGTCTGTGACATTAAAATGTCCTTTGATGCTCTTTCACTAAGCAGTGAATATTAACAGTTATGGTGACCCTGTTCCCTAATGTGTCTCAGCAGGATCAATAGCAGTTAAGTGCCACTGTTTTACAATTAAAAAGGGGATCATTTTAAATTTAAAAGCTCATAGCTAATTTTCTTCTTGGCACTTAATGGCATAATTCATTTTTGAAAAACCTCATTGGGAGAACATAGGCTTTTTTTTTTTTTTTTTTTTTTTTTTGGTGGCAGCATCGGAAGGAGCTACTTTTAGTACCTCTTGTTGCCTCTCTGAGATGATTTGGAGAATTCTTTCATTAAGCTGCCAATAGGGTGTCTGTAAAATTTTCTCCAAAATATGGGACCCATGCAGTGGAGCTTGAGCAACCATTGTAATTCTCCATAAAACTATTCAACAGCCATTTTCATTGGGACTTTCTTCCCGAGTGCTGCAGTTTTTAGCCAATCTTTCCTTTACACTCACATTTTTTTATTCCTGATTGTTGCTTTTCTTTCTGGTGACCTCCTCCTTTTCCCCATTAGGAACCCAGGCACATGACAGGTGGTTTGGAGCAGTGCATACATATTTCCAACATTTAATTGGCTAACATTATGCTGAAAATGTCATTCTGATCCTACCTCATTGACATTGCAGAGAGCCTGGCTCTCTCCCTCCACAACGATGGCTTTCCTGGTTCCCAATTACAACAGTAACAGATGCATCGAGTTACGTATACAATATATCCCTGGGGATAAGCAGTCAATATAGATCCACTTTGGGGTAAGTCTCCTGTCTGCTTATGGAATTTACATTATCTTCAGGCAAAGAAGAGATATTGTCTGTCATTTATATTTGCTGCTTGAAGCTTAGAAGAATTTATTAATGCATTGGGTATTTTTTGGGTTATTTAAAAAATGTCTAGTTAAAAAGCAGAATATATCCACCAGTTTTGTCCTAAATACTAACACGACTTCCAATTAAAGAAGCAAAAAACTGAATGTTGATTGTATGAAAGGCACTGGTGCTTAGCCCTTTATACATCTTTTCTTTGCTCCTCTTTCTACCTTACAAAATGGACATTGTGGTTCATAATGTACAGATGAAGGCATTGAATCTTAGAGAGGTTAAGCTACATGATTAAAGTCACACAGCTTACAGGTATTGCAAATGGGACTTGAGACTTGAAGTCCCAACACCTCAGCTTTCAATAACATGGTTTATCACACCCACTGAAACTGCTTTAGTCTATATATCTTAGACTTAATCGAAAAATAAACTCGCCAGAATTTTTGGGCTTTTCAAAAATATTTCCAGGATACTAGTTATTAGAAAATTAGGACCAGTCAAAATACATTGCCTAAGTTATTCTTCATCTAAAATTTGATTTTTTAGAAAATTATTTTGACTTTCGTTATTACAGTATGTCTGTCACAGACAATGAGCTCTTCTTACTAATTGAAGACTACATGAAATATTTCATTTCATTCATTTTCCTTCAGAATTGGATAATTTTCTCTGTAAATATAAATTTTTGACTGAATGCTAATGTTCCAGTAAGGAACCCTAAACAAGCAGGATTCCATGTACATTATATTAGAGTTTGGAATAAATGGAATATTAGGGCAACCAAGGGCCAATGTTCCCTGAAAATATAATTAATTCCTACTGAGGAAGTTTGCCTTTATTTATGATGCCTGTGTGTAAAAATAATAACAATGGAGGAGGGACATTCATGGATATTATCATGTCTTATGGAAAACTGGCTTTAATTTAAAAAAATCTTCCTGTGTACAAAAATTCATTCTTTTTTTGTTGATTTTTTCTCTCTTCATTTCCTTTTTTTTGTCCTTTCCTCTCTCTTTTATTCTTTCACTCCATTCCGCTCTCCTTTCTTTTACTTCTTTTTCTTTCTCTCTATTTAAATTTTTTTTCCCAACGTTCTAGAACCCAATACCTCCTTGAATTCACTTGCCCCTTCTAACCAGACATCCCTGTGTAAGTGGCAAAAATGACTCTTATCCCAGCCCTGCAAGGGTAAGATAAAGATATGTCATCTGTGCATGCGTTCATTGAAATGAAATGTGACTCCTGCGGGGGATGCTGCCACCCAACTGGTCCATCCTGTAATCCAAGCCCGAGTCAGAGGACGTGGCGCCTGCAAGGCAAGTGAACGGCTCGGGTTCCCAGGAGCGCCCTGGGCTAACCTGTCACCCGAACAACACAATTAGCCACTGACACCAGGTGCCGCCTGCTTCCTGCCACGTTACACTTCTCACATTTCACGTAATGGTGTTTGTAAAGTGCTCCGCCTTTTCAATTAGTCAGCCTCGCTCTCTCCACTCCCCCATTCATCCGTGCAGCTGCAGGAAGTTGGGGAGCCGGCGGCTGGGCTGGCAAACCGGAGACTCGGCTCAGCGCAGCATCCCATCCGCACCCAGGGGTGACCAAGCTGCTTAAAACCTGTCATCAAGCATCATTTATTCCACAGGCTGTTGATGAAGCCAATCAGTGCTGTGACTTCTCTTTCGTTGGTGTTTAAAGATGAGACGAGGGAAAGCTTTTGTAAAGAAGCTCCAGCAACTTCATCACCTCATGTGTCCATTTACGACTGGCGCATCCTGGACATGGAAGGATGCGGGAGTGGCTGAGCCTCGGTTTCACACTCTGTTCCTCTTTGAAGTAGCTGCACGCTGCCCGGCTGCTTTGTGCATTCAAAACCCCACTCCTCCTCATCCCTGCAATAAACAATACCTGCTCTTTTTTTTCCTGTAGTAATTATCTTTTTTACATTTATGTAAAGGGGCTGCTCTCCAAGTGGGCATAAATGCTGACTAGGGTAGAGTTACTATGTGCTTGCCTGGATTGCATTAGCTGCTGTTTACTCAGCGGTGCCCCCAATGCCTCTGGTCTTCTCAACTAAAGCACACTGTGTAATTTAAACTTACATTGTGTCGTATTGCACAGGGGTTATGACATAGCCAAATGTATTTTGACATTATGCTTTGTTTTTTTTGTCCTCTAATGGTGCTTGCAGGAAGAAGGGTAGCAGCAGGTGTGGCAAGACCCCTAGGAGTGAGGGGCGTGGATTCAGGTCCTACCAATCTTATTCCTGGTGAAGCCATGCCTATTATTTGGTGTCCTGAGTCCTTAGCAGTACCATTTCCGTCCACTATTGTGATTTAAGTTTGTCCATTCTTCCTGTTCTGGGGAGAGGTAACTCATGTTGGTTAAACACTAACAGGTGATTTGCATGAATTCTACAGAAACCCTGTGTCATTCTTATTCTCATTTTACCAAAGGGAAAGTGGTACTCAGTCTTTATGAAGCAAAACCACTCAAGGCCACTTCCTTAGAGAGTGGGTGTTGGCCCTGAACGTGAGTCTCCCCCTAAAATCATAGGATTTGGGGAGACATTTGAAAAGCAAAGGGTCAAATTTGTGTACTGTTGTTTGGGAGACATTCACATGTGCTGTACAGATGTATCTTCACTAGTATCATTTTAATTAACTGATCCTCAGAAATACATCACAGAGGGGGTGGGAAGTGTTCCTACTTTGTCCTTGAGGGTCTTTAGGTGGGTTTGGGTAGAGCAGGCCATCTGGACCAGAGGCTCAAAATCTGTCCTTTGTCCAACAAATCACGTTACCTATAACATATCTTCAAACACAATATGTTGTAATTCTACAGTTTTGATTATCAAAGACCAGCAGACTGAACTGGCTATTTATTTGATTGGCTACTTCTGAGTCCTGTGGAACTACATGACATGTTCTCAGGAAGGGATGTCTGCAGAGGTCCAGATGGGGGTGTAGCGCTTTTTCTGTGCCCATGCCAGTTCGGGGGATAACTTCTGCTCATAAGCAGAGCTGTTTCTGCCGCTCCAAAAAGGGAACCACACTCAAAAAATCATTTGACAATAATCAGAGCAACATTTCAGTTTGATTCTCTGAAGTTAAAATGGTTCAATAAAGGTGTAAACTTTTCTTGTAGTTTTTCTGGTAGTTCTGAGATGAAACTGCCATGTTATAAACAAACTCATGAACAGAGAGGTACAGTAGAGGGAAAGGTGTGGTCAGGAAAGCCAGCTCTGCTCTTTACCTAGCTCCAAGGATATAGGCATGTTGTTAATTTCAAGGAGGCTCAGTTTTCTCTTGCAGAAAGTGGAGATGAGAAATATCTACCTTTTGGAAATAATCTCTGATATGTAATGGTCAAATATATTTGAGCAAAAATCAGTAAAAAACAAAAAATAAAATGAGGCTTCTTTACTTTTTGAGGGTTTGAATACATTAGTATTGAAGATATAAAATGGAGTGACGTGGCTTGGCCTGAGTTTCAGAAGGACGACTCTGGCACGGTTAGGACAAAGGGCTGGAAGGTGAAGAGACTGAACAGAGGGATGAGAAATGATGCAGGCCATGGGGATGGACATGATGGTGTGGACATAAGCAACACTGGAAAAGGCAGAATAGACAGTAGCTGGTGCCAGGCAAAATGTCAGGGGTGCAAGAAAGCGAGAAATCAGTTTCCATTTTCCTTGGGATGTGGTGCTAAAATCCAAGATAAAAAACCATGAGAAAGGAATAATGTAATGAAGAGAAAGAGGAAGGAAGGGGAGAAAGAGGCAGATTCGTTGCCTTGAGTTCCTATTACGTACCAGAGATTTTTAATGTTTCATGGGACACTAGAAGTTAAGGACAGCACTTTGGGTATCACTTTTTAAAAAAGCTATATAAAGCTTTTCTTGGCTCTGTAGAAGCATTGTCTCCCTCTTTCACTATCACTTCACGGGTGACAGTAAAGAGAAGTGTATGCCCATATCGTTCGTTGTCCATTGGTTTATTTTTAGGCTTTTGGTAAGCACTTACTCTATTCCAGGCATTATGTTATGCATTTTACTTGCACCAACTTGCTTAATCTTCCCCCAAACCCTATTAGGAAACAATGATTATTTTTCAGCATGGAAAAGAGGTGAGGTAACTCTCCTAAGTTATTTTGCTACAATAGTGGAGCTGGGATATAAATAGACATTGGGTTGATGCCAGTTTCAAGCAGGCAGACTTATTCTGGTGTTTTGTTTACATTGAAAATGTTTGACATATACCAGGCCATTCACCAATCCAACTGCCTTCTAGGGTGCACCTGCCCTGCTGTAACTAGGGAAGGGCCTCTGACACAAGCCATCCAAAATACTCAGGAGACTTTTAAGTGAAATAGTAAAAAAGACCAGCAAAAAGAATTTGTCCTCCTAACTCTGTTTTATTCTATATCTGCTTGTGCCTCCAGCCACGTTGTAAATGAAATCAGTTATTTTCTCTTCTGTCTGAGTTTCAGCCAAGAGCTAAAATGTCTACCCCTTTTTTTCTTAATGAGGGGTTTCTGGTTAAAAAGAATTTATCTCCTTTAGTTTAATAACAGGGAGTTGGGGTTATGGTCCTGGGTTTGGTAAGAAGTGAAGTGAAACCACATGGTCTGCAGGTTGAAGGAAGAGAGCAGTTACACTGGTGTGAGGAAAGCTTGTCTGGGACCACACGCAGCTCCACTCATCCTTCTGACAGCTGTCTCGACCGTCCCTGTGACACCAGGACACCGAGGGTCTCTCTTGCAGGTCACAGGACTGCTGGTCCACAGACCTTTTGTGTGTCTCTCTGACCAACCTGAAAGTCCTGAGTTGTTCCATCTCAGGCAAGTCACTTCATCTTTCTGGTTTCAGGTCTTTTATCCACAGAATGGGCTGCTCCAGTGACCCTGGTCTCCTCGCTTTTTGCTAAGCCCCTGGCCCTGGCCCCTTGCCTCCAGCTGCTGCTTCTCCCCATCATGCTATGGCCTCCAAATTGCACCATCTCATCTCCTCCTCTGGGAGGCTGACCCTGACGCCTCTCTCACCACACATGACCTTCCTGCCTCCTCACCCCTCATGACACTCCGTCTCCCATTCCCCACTCTATCCTTTGTTTATTCTCAAACACCATCGTTGTTTAGCCTAATTCACTTAAAATAATTTTTTAAGCATTTTTTACATTTATATAAAAATTGTACAGAAAATAAAGTTCTCGTAGAGCCCTCCCCACTTCACCCTATTATAAATATCTTGCATTAGTGTGGTACATTTGTTATAATTGATGGAACAATTGATACATGATTATTAACTAAAGTCTGTAGGTTACATTAGGGTGCACTCTTTGTGTCCTACAGTTTTATAGGTTTTGACAAATGTATCTACCATTGCATAGAATACAGAATGGACCTACTACCCTAAAAATCCCCTATGCACCACCTATTCATCCATTTCTCCCTATGCCAAACTCCTGGCAACCACTTATTACTTTTTCCAGAATGCCATACAGCTAGAATTCATACTGTATGTAGACTTTTCAGATTGGCTTTTTTCACTTAGCAATGTGCATTTAAGGTTCCTTCACGTCTTTTCATGGCTTGATAGCCCATTTCTCTTTATCACTGAATGGCAATCCACTGTATGGATGTATCACAGTTTGTTTATCCATTTACCTACTGAAGGATATCTTAGTTGCTTCCAAGTTTTGGCAATTATGAATAATTTTCTATGAACATTCAATGGACAGGTTTTCTAATAGACATGAGTTTTCAACTCGTTTGTGAAGATACCTAGGAACATGATTGCTGGATCGCATGGCAAGCCTATGTTTAGCTTTGTAAGAAATTGCCAAACCATCTTCCAAAATGACTGTATTAATTTACTTTTTTACTTAATTTTTAAAAATTGAATGTCTCATTAGCAATTATAAAACTGTGTGTTTTTTATAGCATTCTCAACAAAGCAGTTTGCCAAACTTTAGGATATTTACCATTCTGATAAATAGAAAATTGTATTTCCAGGTAGTTTTAATTTATATTTCTCTTTTTATGAGTGAGTTTGGTATTTTTTCATATATTTCAGGATCACTTGGTTTTCTACTTAGTGAACTGGCAATTCATAGCTCTTGCCCATATTTCAATCAGGTTCTTGGTCTTTTTTGTATCTATTTCAACAGTCTATATATACTAAAGATGTAAATCTTTCAGCAGTGATATAAATTGCAAAGATTTCCCCATTTGACATCTGTCTTTTTACTTTACTTTTGGTGTTTTTCTTTTATTATAAGTTTTCTTTATTATAGTCAAATTTACAATCCATTCTCTTATTATTTATTGATTTTGAGGCATAGTTAGAAAAATTTCCCCTTTTGAGGTTACAGAAAAATGTGTCCACTTCTTTTTAAAATCTGTGATCCATTTGGAATGTATCATGCTGTAAAGTGTGAAAAAAGATCAAATTTTATCATATTCCATATGGTGATTCATGATCCTAATATCATTTATTAAAACGTGTGTACATTTTTCACTGATTTTTGAGATGTCACTTTTATATATGCCAAATTTCCAATTGCGCTATTTCTGCATTTTGTTATTATTTTATTCATCTGTTAATTTATGCATGTACCAAAACACTGTTTTCTTTACAGATAATTTATAACATTTTAATATCTGGTAAGACATATTCCCCCTTATTGCTGCAGAAGAATATTTTTAATCAAATTTTGAGATATAATTTACATGCAATAAACTTCATCCATTTAGACAGATAATTCAATGCATTTGACAAACATATTCAGTTGTGAAACCACTGCTACAATCATGCCAATAATTTCCAACATCAGCAAATTTCCTGCTGCGCCTTTGCAGTCTGTTCCTTCCTCTGCCCCTAGAAAGCCAATGATCTGCTTTTTGTCAATGTAGATTAGTTTGTATTTTTTTTAGAATTTAGTGTAAATGGAAACATGCTGTGTTTCTCTTTTATATCTCACTTCTTTTACTTAGCATAATTATTTTAGGATACATATTGTGTCAGTAGTTTGCTCTTTTTTATATTACCCATGATAACATATGGGTAATATCATAATAATAATAATTTCTTATTACCCATAAACTACATTTTATTTATCCATTCACCTGTTAATGGACTTTTGGGTGGCTTCCAGGTTAAAACTGTAACAGACAAGTGTTTGTGTGGACATATACTTTCACTTTTCTTAGGTAAATACTTGGAGGCATAAGTGTTTTCTTATATAAATACTTAGAAGGAGGTGTATGTTGAACTTTTTAAGAAACTGCAAAGAGTTTTCCAAAGTAACTCTACCATTTTACATTCCACCAGAGTTCCATTGTTCCATATCTTCACCAACACTCAGCATTGACAGTCTTTTTAATTTTGACTATTATAATGAATATGTACTAGTACCTTTTGGTGATGTATCTTCTTTTGGGAACAGTCATTTAAGTTTTTGTTTTTTAAAACATTGTTTCTTTTTTATGTTATTGAATTGTATGAGTTCTGTATATATTTTGGGTAGAAATTCTTCATCAGATATATGTATTACAAACATTTTTAAATCATTCTGTGCTTTGTTTTTTATTTTCTTAAATAAACACAAACAACTTTTATTTCAATGCAGTTATAGTTATCATTTTCAGTGATTTGTGTGCTGTGTACAAGCTAAGAAATCTTCAGCTAAAGTTGTAAATGTTCCCCCACCTTTTCAGATTTTCACCTTTGACAATTATATCTGTGCTTTTTTTCTAGTAAATGCTGTTTATCGTGTGATGTAAGGGACACTTTTCTCCCCATATAAATGTCCAGTTGTTTCATCATGATTTGCAGTATAGAATTCTCATTCCCTATTGTTAAGAATCAATTGGTCATATATGTGTGAGTCTTTCTAGACTCTATTCGGTTCTATTTATCTGAATTTCTGTTCTCTCACCAATGCCACATAACCTTCAAATCGGGTAGTATAAATTTTACATCTTAATTCTTCTTTTTAAAATAAAACCCTTCTATCTGGTTTGAACTTCTATATACATTTTAGTACCAGGTTTCAAAGTCTGAACTTCTTTATTTTTCTTAGAAAAAAAATCTGGTACAATTTTGATTTGGATTAGATTGAACATTTAGCTCAATTTGGGGAAAAACACTGAGGGTTTTTTTTTTTTAATAAATTTATTTTTATTTTTGGCTGCCTTGGGTCTTTGTCGCTGTGCGCGGGCTTTTCTCTAGTTGTGGCGAGCAGGGGCTACTCTTCATTGTGGTGTGTGGGCTTCTCATTGGGTGGCTTCTCTTGTTGCAGAGCACAGGCTCTAGGTGTGTGGGCTTCAGTAGTTGTGGTACTCGGGCTCAGTAGTTGTGGCTCACGGACTCTAGAGCGCAGGCTCAGTAGTTGTGGTGCATGGGCTTAGTTGCTCCACGGCATGTGGGATCTTCCCAGAGCAGGGCTCGAACCTGTGTCCGCTGCATTGGCAGGCAGATTCTTAACCACTGAGTCACCAGGGAAGCCCAACACTGAGGTTTTTATTTAAGAAAATAATACATTCCTCAATAATATATTCATTTAGGTCATCTTTAATATCCCTCAGCAATAATTTATAGTTCTCAGTGTAAATGACTTACATATCTCCTAATTTTTCTAAGTATTTTATGTTTTTTGATGATTTATTTCAGTTTCTAATTGTTTGGTGCTAGTATACAAAAATATATTTGATTTTGTATATTTACCTTGAATCTGAGACCTTTCTGAATTCACATTTTTAGTTCCAGTAGTTGTTTTGTAGATTTCTTAGAATTTATTATGTAAACAATCATGTCATCTTCAAATAGTGAGAGTTTTATTTCTTCCTTTCTACTCTTTATACATTTTATTTCTTGTTTTGGCCTTATTTCAATAATTAGGATCTCTAATATAATGCTTAACAAAAATGGTAAGTGTGGGAATCCTTATTCTATTCTTCCCATTATTTTAAAGCATTAAATATTTCATCTTTAAGTATGATATTATTGTAAGTTGTTTGCAGATGATCTTTATCAGGTTGAGAAACATCCCTTCTAATTATAGAATTTATGAAAATTTTCATCATTGTAATTTGTGTTATCGGTCAAATGCTTTTTTCTATATCAATTGAAATTATCATGTGTTTTTCTCTTAAATTCTATAAATATGGCAAATTATGACACTAATTGGAGACTCAGACACTTTATACTCATGGACCAGATTTATTATAGACAAACGATAGCGTGAAGCAACAGTTGAAGAAGGATACATGTTGGTAGAGGTCCAGGATCTCAGACACAGGGTCTTGACTCTCCCACTGCTGTGTTGCCTTCAGCTCTCACACCACTACTGGCATGCAAGTGAAGTATTTCAGTAACAGGAAGCCCCCAAGGCTGCTCCTGATCACATAGGTACATTGTAACCATGTGCCCAGCTTTAATCTTTGAGGTCCTACATCCTCCCCCAACCCAGCTAGGCTCTACTGAAACCTGGTGCAATTTATAAATCTAATTATTAATAAACAATGTTGGCAAGCTGATAAAGTGTGCTCTGAAACAACTCATGTACAGATGTTTACAGAATATTATTGAAGTTTAATTAATAGGTTTCATAGCATTGGCTGAGAATCAGTAGCTCCGGCTATAAGCCTGTGGTCAATGCAGACTGACCAAAATTACCCAATGCTATGTTATTACATTGATTCATTTTTGAATGTTAAAACAATCTTGTGTGCCTGGATAAACACTATTTGGTCATGCTCTATTATCTATCTAATATATATATCTTTTGGATTCAGTTTACTAATAGTTTGTTACAATTTTTGCATCTGTCTTCATAAGTGATTTTATTCATTTGGGTAATGCACTTGTCAGATTTGAGGAGGATCCCCTCTTCTTCTGTTTTCTGAAAGCTTTTATGTAATATAAATTATAACTACCTTGAGTGTTTGATAGAATTTACCGCCGAAAACATTTTCTTGGTGGAAAAATTTTTGATATCAAATTTAATTTATTTATAAGTTTTGGGCTATTTAGATTTTCCATTTTGTCTTGTGTTTTTCAAGGAATGTGTCCATTTCATTGAAATTGTTTGTTTGGATAATGGGGCTATTATATTATCTTATTAATGTCTGACTCTGTGGTGATAACACTCATTTCACTCCTGACATTGGTGAATTCTTGTTCTCTTTTTCCTTGCTCAGTCTAGTTAAGGGTTTACCAGTTTATTTACCTTTCAAAGAACTAATTTTTGTTTTTGTTATTTATCAACACTAGGTATCATTTATGCTGTAGACTTCAGGTGAAGTCCACCAACAGAATAATATACCCTATAAGACAAAGATAAAATAAAGATAAAGATATATATTAAGCAGCTATATTTTTTAAAAGAAATGAGGACAAAAGGAAAATATCAATCATTTATATTTATTCAGATATTTACCATTTTTAATTCTTATTTCTTCAGAAGATCTGAGTTTCACTCTGGTATCATTACCCTTCAGCCTAAAGAAGTTTATCTGCTATTCCTTATAGTGACGTGTGTAGCTCAGAAGACCCTTTAGATTTTTTTTTATTAAAAAAATGTTTCTCAAAGGATATTTTCTTCACATATAGAATTCTGGATTAGGCTTTTGTTTTGTTGTGTTTTTCCTTTTAACATCTCAAATATGATTTTGTAGTATTCAGACTTATTATTTATGAGGAGGAGTCATGTCATTGAAATTATTGTGCATCTGTCATAAAGTGTCATTTTTCTCTGGCTGCTTTTAAGATTTTATCTGTATTTTTGGTTTTCAGCCGTTTGGCAATGATGTGCCTTGGTATACTCCTCATCATATTTGTCATTTTTAGAGTTTACCGAGATTCTTGAGTTTATACATTTACACCACCTATCAAAGTTGAGAAACTTTGGCAATTATTTTTTCAAATATCATTATCCTGTCCCCTCCGCCCTCCCATCGTCCCTTGTTCAACTCCACTTGCATGCATTTTTGATAAATTAATCTTAATCTATCTGTCTCTGAGGCTTAGTTTATTACTTTGGTGCTTTTCTCTCTCTCTTCAGATTTTATCATTTCTATTGATTTATCTTCAGGTCAATTGATTTTCTTCTCCATTTTCTCCATTCTGCTATTAAGCCCATTCAGTGATTTTTAAATTTTAGATATTGCATCTTTCACTTCTAGAATATCAGTGTGGTTCTTTCTTACATTTTCTTTTTCTCTCTCTGCTTTTGTTAGTTTTCCTAGCTTTTCATTATCATGAGTGCATTTTCCTTTATCTCATTGAGCATAGTAATGAAAACTGCTCTAAATTCTTTATCTGACAATTCCAACATTTGGATCATATCAGAATTGGTCTCTGTTTTTGGTCATTTTTATTGAGAGTGAGTAATATATTCCTAATACTTCAACTTTCAAGAAAATAAAAATTTTAAATAAAGACTATGAAATAACTATTTTAAAAGCAACATGTATAGATAATATATAGATAATAACTGGATGAAAGGACACAAAAATGCTTATTTTGAAAACTGGAATTAGCAGTAATTTATGAAATATTAATTTTTTCTTCTACAATAAGCACATATTAGAATTGTAATTTGAAAGTAATCTTTAAGTTTTATGTGATGTTTTGTTTCAGTAACTTGACCATATATTTTTAAAGACAATGTAAACATGAAGGTAGTTCATAGAATCAGAAATAAGATAAGGATGTTTGCTACCTCCTCTCTTATTCAATACAATTATGAATACCTTAGATGATAAAACAGGTAAAGGAAAAAAGAGTTGATGTTAACATATTAGAAAGAGGAAAAAAGTCTTTGCAGATTATCTGATGTCTACTTAGAAAATGGAACCAAATTTAATACAATGACACAGACAAAAAAGATTAAAAATACATGTCATTTTGCCACACTCGTCATTGCCTTGTAGCCTCATACACTCCTTACCTTCTCTGTTCCATTGTAAACATTAGTCTCTGGCTCTTAAGTGCCTTTATCTTTTTCTGATTCATCTCTGTCTTCCACTCCTCTTACCACAATGCCTGGCATTTGTTGAGTGCTTGAATAGTACCTATTGAGAGAATGACTGACTGGCTGAATGGATGAGTTTTAAATTCTAAATTAAGCATAAGTCCAATGATGAGGAGTCAAATCTTATTTTATTAGCATTTTCCTGAATTCCAAAAGACACTGCTTCACCAATTCTCCTTTTTGTATCCAAACCCCAGTTTTGTTCCTGTACTGGGCAGAAGTTTACTCAAGAAATGTGGACATTCCCAGAACCAATATGCTAATAACAGTACTTCTGAGATAATTGTTTACAGAGGGCATGTGATGCAATTCTGTCAACAGTATACAAATGCAGATTGGCTAGGAGACTTTTGACAAATGTCCTCCTCTACAGTAAATGGAGCTGCACTAAAGGAAAGCCCCTCATCTTGTCTTTTCATAGTATGTGGACATGTGATGTTTAGATGTGAGCAGACTCCTGGTGTTCTTTAGTGAAATCCAAGAGAATCACAGAAGAAACTGACCTAGAACCTTGACCCTATTGACCTGCTGAATTAATAAACCCCAGACTGCCTGCCCCTTGACTTCTTGTTAGACGAGCTAATAAATCCATATCGTGTAAGCCAAAAAAAAAAAAAAAAAAAAAAAAAAAAAAAAAAAATACATGTCATTATACGTTTGTCCAAACCCATAGAAAGTACAATATCAAGAGTAAACCCTAATGTGAACTATAGACTTTGGTTATGTTGTGTCAATGTAGGCTCATCAATTGTAACAAATGTGCCAGTCTGGTGGGGGATCTTGTTAATGGGGGAGGCTATGCATGTTTGGGGGGAAAGGCTTGTATGAGAAATCTCAGTACCTTCCTCTTAATTTTTCTGTGAACCAAAAACTGCTCTAAAAAATTGTCTTAAAAAGAGAAGATAAAAATAAAGAAGAGAGTTTGGTAATCCTATACATGATAAACACACCAATAGCTGTTCTATAAAGTAGCAATATCCAATAAGGAAATACAGAGGACAAGTCCATCCACATGAATAATAAAAATAATAAAGTATCTATAAATAAAACTAACAAAAATATGACCTAAATTGAAAAAACTCAAAAATTTACTTAATAGACAAGTAAATGGATATATATTCCATATTTTGGATGGAAAAACTTATAATAATAAATGATAAAAATACTAATAGTTTACTAAGTACCAGGCACTATTAAATGCTGGCATATAGTAACTCATTTTATCCTCATAATATTGGCATGAGGCTTGTACTGTTAATTCCATTGTTTTATACACATAAAAACATAGAGAAATCTCTGTTACCTAAGTCACTCACCTGCATGATCTGTGTTTTTTAATCAAGCTCCCAATAGAATATTTTATAGAATTTTTGGCCTAATATTTATCTTAAAAAAATTTGCTCAAATATATATGACTATTGTGAAGCAAAAAGCAAATCAATAAAAAATTTAAAAAATAACTATATTTAGTCAAACAGGTGATATTGGAATATAATAAAGAATTTTCTGAAAGGGAGAAAATAGGAAATTTAGTTTTTGGTGCTACCCAAGAGTAAGAATAGATGGATTATTCATAATTAATATTGTGACAGTTTCTATCTCTGTGAAATAACCTCAGACCCATACCACAAAATGTATGTAAAATAAATTCCATACAGATGAAAGAACTAAACCTGAAGAATTATAGTGTTAGAATAAAATAGTTACATAGTTCAATAATAAGAAAGATCTTTCTAAGGACATAAAATCTAAAATCCTCCCCCACATAGTTTTGATGATATTCAATGAAAAACTTCATGAAAAAGATACTTCAAGCTCAAAATCAAGCAACAAATGGGGAAAATATTTGACATCTAGTAATTTGATAACATATTCTGAATATGTAAAAAGTTCCCGAGATCAGAGTATGCGTGCAGGATCTTTGCACGTGGCCTGCCACTGCCATTTTGAACTGAGCTGTTGGCGCAGCCATTCCACACAAGGGACTCTGCTGTGAAGTGCCTGGTGCGAGGCCTCCCCACACAGTACCCTGTGAGCAAGTGAAACAAGACTAAGCAAAAAGGAAAAGAAAAAAAAAAGCTTGCAGGATCTTGGTTTCCAGACTAGAGGTCATGCCTGAGCTCCTCTGGTGGGAGCTCTGAGTCCAAACCGCTGGACTAACAGAGAACCTCAGACCCCGGAGAATATCAATCAGAGTGAGGCCTCCTAGAGGTCTTCATCTCAGCACCAAAACCCAGCTCTATCCAACTGCCTGCAAACTCCAGTGCTGGACGTCTCAGGCCAAACAACCAGTAAGACAGGAATACAGCACCACTGGTCAAAAAAAAAAAAAAAAAAAAAATGAAATGCCAAAAATATATGTTACATGGGCTTCCCTGGTGGTGCAGTGGTTGAGAGTCTGCCTGCCAATGCAGGGGACACAGGTTCAAGCCCTGGTCTGGGAAGATCCCACATGCTGCAGAGCAACTAGGCCCGTGAGCCACAATTACTGAGCCTGCGTGTCTGGAGCCTGTGCTCCGCAACAAGAGAGGCCACAATAGTGAGAGGCCCACGCACCGCGATGAAGAGTGGCCCCCACTCGCTGCAACTAGAGAAAGCCCTCACACAGAAACAAAGACCCAACACAGCCAAAAATAAATAAATTAATTAATTAAAAAAATATATGTTACAGACGAAGGAGCAAGGTAAAAACTTACAAGACCAAATAAATGAAGACAAAATAGGCAACCTACCTGAAAAATAATTCACAGTAATGATAGTAGAGATGATCAAAAATCTTGAAAACAGAATGGAGAAAATAAAAGAAACATTTAACAAGGATCTAGAAGAACTAAAGTGCAAGCAAACAGTGATGAACAACACAATTACTGAAATTAAAAATGCTCTAGAAGGAATCAATAACACAATAACTGAGGCAGAAGAATGGTTAAGTCAGCTGGAAGATAAAATGGTGGAAATAACTACTAGGGAGCAGAATAAAGAAAAAAGAATGAAAAGAATTGAGAACAGTCTCAGAGGCCTCTGGGACAACATTAAACACACCAACAGTCAAATTATAGGGGTTCCAGAAGAAGAAGAGCAAAAGAAAGAGTCTGAGAAAATATTTGAAGAGATTATAGTTGAAAACTTCCCTAATATGGGAAAGGAAATAGTCAATCAAGTCCAGGAAACTCAGAGAGTACCATACAGGTTAAACCCAAAGAGAAACATGCTGAGACACATATTAATCAAACTATCAAATACTACATAGAAAGAAAAAATATTAAAAGCACCAAGGGAAAAGCAACAAATAATATACAAGGCAATCCACATAAGGTTAACAGCTGATTTTTCAGCAGGAACTCTGCAAGCCAGAAGGGAGTGGCAGGACATATTTAAAGTGATGAAAGGGAAAAACCTACAAACAAGATTACTCTATCCAGCAAGGATGTCATTCAGATTCAACAGAGAAATTAAAACCTTTACAAATAAGCAAAAGCTAAGAGGATTCAGCACCACCAATCCAGCTTTACAACAAATGCTATAGGAACTCCTCTAAGCTGGAAACAAAGAGAAGGAAAAGACCTAAGCAAAAGCTAAGAGAATTCAGCACCACCAAACCAGCTTTACAATAAATGCTAAAGGAGCTCCTCTAGGCAGGAAACACAAGAGAAGGAAAAGACCTACAAAAATAAATGCAAAACAATTAAGAAAATGATAATAGGAACATACATATTGATAATTACCTTAAATGTAAATGGATTAACTGCTCCAACCAAAAGACATAGAGTGGCTGAATGGATACAAAACAAGACCCATATATATGCTGTCTACAAGAGACCCACTTCAGACCTAGGGACATATACAGACTGAAAGAGAGGGGATGGAAAAAGATATTCTATGCAAATGGAAATCAAAAGAAAGCTGGTGTAGCAATTCTCATATCAGACAAAATAGACTTTAAAATAAAGACTATTACAAGAGACAAAGAAGGACACTACATAATGATCAAGGGATCAATCCAAGAAGAAGATAGAACAATTGTAAATATTTATGCACCCAACATTGGAGCACCTCAATACATGAGGCAAATGCTAACAGACATAAAGGGGGAAATCGACAGTAACACAATCATAGTAGGAGACTTTAACACCTCACTTTCACCAATGGACAGATCATCCAAAATGAAAATAAATAAGGAAACACAAGTTTTAAATGACACATTAAACAAGATGGACTTAACTGATATTTATAGGACATTCTATCCAAAAACAACAGAATACACTTTCCTCTCAAGTGCTCATGCAACATTCTCCAAGATAGATCATATCTTGGGTCACAAATCAAGCCTTGGTAAATTAAAAATTTGAAATTGCATCAAGCATCTTTTCCAAACACAATGTTATAAGCCTAGATATCAACTACAGGGAAAAACCTGTAAAAAATACAAACACATGGAGGCTAAACAATACGCTACTAAATAACCAAGAGATTGCTGAAGAAATCAAAGAGGAAGTTAAAAAATACCTAGAAACAAATGACAATGAAAACACGTCAAGCAAAAACCTATGGGATGCAGCAAAAGCAGTTATAAGAGGGAAGTTTACAGCAATACAATCTTACCTCAAGAAACAAGAAACATCTCAAATAAACAACCTAACCTTACACCTAAAACAATTAGAGAAGGAAGAACAAAAAATACCCAAAGTTATCAGAAGGAAATAAATCATAAAGATCAGTTCAGAAATAAATGAAAAAGAACTGAAGGAAACAATAGCAAAGATCAATAAAACTAAAAGCTGGTTCTTTGAGAAGATAAACAAAATTGATAAGCCATTAGCCAGACTCATCAAGAAAAAAAGGGAGAAGACTCAAATCAACAGAATTAGAAATGAAAAAGAAGTACCAACTGACACTGCAGAAATACAAAGGATCATGAGAGATTACTACAAGCAACTCTATGCCAACCTGGAAGAAATGGACAAATTCTTAGAAAAGCACAACTTTCCGAGAGTGAAACAGGAAGAAATAGAAAATACAAACAGACCAATCACAAACACTGAAATTGAAACTGTGATTAAAAATCTTCCAACAAACAAAAGCCCAGGACCAGATGGCTTCACAGGTGAATTCTATCAAACATTTTGAGAAGAGCTAACACATATCCTTCCCAAACTCTTCCAAAATATAGCAGAGGGAGGAACACTCCCAAACTCATTCTATGAGGCCACCATCGCCCTAATACCAAAACAAGACAAAGATGTCACAAAAAAAGAAAATCACAGGCCAATATCTCTGATGAACATAGATGCAAAAACCCTCAACAAAATACTAGCAAACAGAATCCAACAGAACATTAAAAGGATCATACACCATGATCAAATGGAGTTTATCCCAGGAATGCAAGGATTCTTCAATATATGCAAATCAATCAATGTGATACACCATATTAACAAACTGAAGTATAAAAACCACATGATAATCTCAATAGATGCAGAAAAATCTTTTGACAAAATTCAACACCAATTTATGATAAAAACTCTTGAGAAAGTAGACATAGAGGGAACCTACCTCCACATAATAAAGGTCATACATGACAAACCCATAGCCAACATTTTTCTCAATGGTGAAAAACTGATACCATGTCCTCTAAGATCAGGAACAAGATAAAGTTGCCCACTCTCACCACTATTATTCAACATAGTTTGGGAGGTTTTAGCAACAGCAATCAGAGAAGAAAAATAAATAAAAAGAATCCAAATTGGAAAAAAAGAAGTAAAACTGTGACTGTTTGCAGATGACATGATACTGTACTATACATAGAGAATCCTAAAGATGCTACCAGAAAACTACTAGAGCTAATCAATGAATTTGGTAAAGTAGCAGGATACAAAATTAATGCCCAGAAATCTCTTGCATTCCTATACACAAATGATGAAAAATATGAAAGAGAATTTAAGGAAACACTCCCATTTACCATTGCAACAAAAAGAAAAAAATACCTAGGAATAAACCTACCTAAGAAGACAAAAGACCTGTATGCAGAAAACTATGACACTGATGAAAGAAATGAAAGATGATACAAATATACCATGTTCTTGGATTGGAAGAATCAACATTGTGAAAATGACTATACTACCCAAAGCAATCTACAGATTCAATGCAATCCTTATCAAACTACCAATGGCATTTTGCACAGAAGTAGAACAAAAAATTTCATAATTTTCATGGAAACACAAAAGACCCTGAATAGCCAAAGCAATCTTGAGAAAGAAAAACGGATCTGAAGGAATCAGGCTTACAGACTTCAGACTATACTACAAAGCTACAGTAATCAAGACAGTATGGTACTGGCACAAAAACAGAAATACAGATCAATGGAACAAGATAGAAAGTCCAGAGATAAACCTATGCACATATGGTCACCTTATCTTTGATAAAGGAGGGAAGAGTATACAATGGTGAAAAGACAGCCTTTTCAGTAAGTGATGCTGGGAAAACTGGGCAGATACATGTAAAAGTATGAAATTAGAACACTTCCTAACACCATACACAAAAATAAACTCAAAATGGATTAAAGACCTACATGTAAGGTCAGACACTATCAAACTCTTAGAGGAAAACATAGGCAGAACACTCTATGACATAATTCACAGCAAGATCCTTTTTGGCACACCTCCTAGAGAAATGGAAATAGAAACAAAAATAAACAAATGTGATCTAATGAAACTTAAAAGCTTTTGCATAGCACAGGAAACTATAAAAAAGATGAAAAAACAACCCTCAGAATGGGAGTAAATATTTGCCAATGAAGCAACTGACAAAGGATTAATCTCCAAAATATATAAGCAGCTCATGCAGTTCAATATCAAAAATACGAACAGCCCAATCCAAAAATGGGCAGAAGACCTAAACAGACATGTCTCCAAAGAAGATATACAGATTGCCAACAAACACATGAAAAGATGCTCAACATCACTAATCATTAGAGAAATGTAAATCAAAACTACAATGAGGTATCACCTCACAACGGTCAGAATGGCCATCATCAAAATATCTACAAACAAAAAATGCTGGAGTGGGTGTGGAGAAAAGGGAACCCTCTTGCACTGTTGGTGGGAATGTAAATTGATACAGCCACTATGGAGAACAGTATGGAGGTTCCTTAAAAAACAAAAGTAGAAATACCATATGAAAAAGTAGCAATACCACTACTGGGCATATACCCTGAGAAAACCATAATTCAAAAAGAGTCATGTACCACAATGTTCATTGCAGCACTATTTACGATCGCCAGGCCATGGAAGCAACCTAAGTGTTCATTGACAGATGAATGGAGAAAGAAGATGTGGTACATATATACAATGGAATATTACTCTGCCATAGAAAGAAATGAAATTGAGTTATTGGTAGTGAGGTGGATGGACCTAGAGTCTGTCATACAGAGTGAAGTAAGTCAGAAAGAAAAAAACGAATACCGTATGCTAACACATATATATGGAATCTAAAAAAAAAAAAGGGTTCTGAAGAACCTAGGGGTAGGACAGGAATAAAGACTCACAGGTAGAGAATGGACTTGAGGATATGGGGAGGGGGAAGGGTAAGCTGGGACAAAGTGAGAGAGTGGCATGGACATATGTATACTACCAAATGTAAAATGGATAGCTATTGGGAAGCAGCCCCATAGCACAGGGAGATCAGTTCGGTGCTCTGTGACCACCTAGAGGGGTGGGATAGGCAGGGTGGGATGGAGTTGCAAGATGGAGGGGATATGGGGATATATGTATACATATAGATGATTCACTTTATTATACAGCAGAAACTAACACAACGGTGTGAAGCAATTATACTCCAATAAAGATGTTAAGAAAAAATTCCTACGAGTCAGTAAGAGAAACACACACATACACAGACACACACACACACACACACACACACACACATATGCATACCAACAGGAAAAAAGCAAAGAAAGGAAATAAAAAGCAATGCTCAGAAGAAGTGTTGCAGTATTGTGGGGAGACTGGCAATTGGATTAAAACTATTTAATATTTTAAAGACAATTTAGCTTTATCTATGAAATATGTCAACTTGTGTACTCTTGGACTAAGTCATTCTACTTCAAAGAAATTGTCCTAAATGAATACATACAGCTTTGTTTGTAATAGAATTTGCAAGCAATCTGAAGAACATCAATGGCAGAATTCTTCAATAAATAATGACACAGTATTGTGGAATATTTTGCAACTGACAAAAAGTATGAAGCAGATATGGAAATTTTTAACATAAAAATAAGCCAAGCTATATCTTAAAATAAAATAAACATGTCTCAGAGAAAAGAGTGTAGTATCATTCCATTTAAGCAATAACTAGACACTCAACTAACTTTCCATTACCTTCTCAAATATTAATGCCTATATGTACATACTAGGATTGTAAATTTGATTGCCATCTCTTCTGTACACGAATAGTCCAGAAAGTTGCCATTTGAGCTTCTTTTGTCTGCCCAAGCAATTCAGCTCAGTTTCCAAACTTGTTGACCCCATTCAGCCAAACAAACACTTCTGTGGTTAATCAGGAAAAAATGTTAACTAAAAGAAGTAGCATGCAAAAAGTTACATTTATTATGGTTCCAAACATTTCTTTTGTGTTATTTAGTTTTCTGATAATTAGAACAATTTTGCAGAACATGCCACATGTTTACTTTCAGGGTATGCCCTTTTTTCATTAGCTCCAGAGAGACTGTACAGCTGTTTTATGGATTAATTCAGGAGTCCTTGAATACTGTAGTTCCCAGCATTTTGCCTGATGGATGGCCCTCCTTTTCTGATGATTCACTTATATTTTGGAGAGTTGATTACTTCAGCTTTGAAATAATACATTACTTTGTGGGCAATGTATCATTTACAGGTACTTCTTTTCCTTTTAAAATAGTTTAACATATTAATGAACACTTAAAAATAAATATTTCAGTGAGTTTGTGCACACATTTATGAGCACTTTCAAATATCTCATTGAAATTACATACTGACGATATATATTCTTGCATTTTAGTTCCTTGAGCTGAAACATACCTAGCTCTTAAATGAACTACCTTTGTGCTCTTGGGCAAGTTACTCAATATCTTTAGACCTCTTTTATCAACGTCTTTTATCTCTTCTGGAAAGTAAAATCATTTAATAACCCAACTAGGGTCTCTTCTATCTCAAATAAGTCTTTAAGCATGTAAATATAAGAATCAACCCAATTTTGTATATATGACTAATTTGTCATTGGTAATCATTAAATCCATTTAATTGGATTAAATTAAATGCAAGTGACTAAGTGGAAAGTTATTTATTTTTTAAAGGTTTTCTGACATATTAATACAACACAAATGGCACCAATATCTGCATACATCTCAGATATTTTTATTTGATATACACAAAAAGATAGTTTAACGTTTATTAACACATGAGGAGCCAAGACCAGAAAATGGGTCTTAAGTGGCTACTTGGATACCAATCAGCATTCCAGTTGTCTTTCATATACCAACCAGATAATATGGTATATATAATGCAGAATAATCAACCACTTAAGAGTGCTACAGCATAGCATACCCAGGAATGATTAAACTATTATGCTTTCTATTTAAAAGGAAACTCTTTTTTTCAACTCAACATGCATTCTAAAAAGAACCCCCTGAAAGGAATTGAGAGCTAAAGATGAAGATGAATTGAAAGTACAATGGTAAGATACATCAAATAGTCAACATATGGGTATAATTACAGAGAAACTAAGCCTTTCATGATATCATGTAATGTCTCTGATTATGGGCTAGTGTAATTTTCAGAGCCAGTAAGTTGAGACAAAGAGTCTTTGATTATGGATTTATTAAGTGGATATAGGTAAGGGATACCAATCATTGCATGCCATTTAGGACATTTCAATACATTGGTTTGTGATATATGCTTCAAAGGGAGCACAAGAGGAAATAAGATGACACAGCCCAGGTGTTATTAAATGACAAGGAATTTATGAAGCCTTGTGGACATTTACATATAGACCAAGATAGTTCAATAAGGAGGTGAGAAAAATGAGTGAAGGGAAAGCCAAACAGTGGTTAAGTGAGACACTCCTTTCCAGTAAATCTGATTTTACCTCTGTGACTTTCTAAGAGATGGATTTGTCATCATCGGGAAAGAGAGGCAAAGTAGGAGTGAGGCAAAGGGCCACGTATGTGCCAGGCAACAAATCCCTTCATAGATCTAAACTTTTTAAAGTCAGAATGGGGGTGGTGGTAGCTAACATGTGTGAAAACTGGATATTCTAGGGGTCTCTTTCTGTACCTAAACAAGTACTGATTATTTGAATGAAGATCTCTAACAAGTTCTTGAAATCACTTGTGTTGAAAACAATTGTTCTCTTTTTCCTGTTTCCCTTGACTCATATTAATTGTTTTTTGATGGGATCTGGACAGTTTTTTGTTTGTTTTGTTTTTTAAAATTGTGACATTTAAAATTCCAGACATTTTTGATGGATGAGAATGAAGCTGGGGACTGAGGTGCGTCCCCCCCAGATTGTCACTCCTGCCTCATCCCCTTCCCACCACAGCCCAGGCTCTGTGAAGTACAGTTCCTCTTCTCCATCCAGGACCGCCAGGAGAGTGGGGTCTCCCTGTCTTCATCTCAGTCCCCCACCCCAGCCCCCTTCCAACAACAACCAGCTCCAACTGACTCTGGTCTTGGGAGGCCAGGCTTCCCAGCCACCCCAAAGACTACTTGAAATAGAAAAGAGAAATTGAAAAGTAAAATCAGGAGTCAAAATCTATCCTCTTCAAGCCCCTCTTTCTAGCCTTTTTCTACTATTCTCTGCTTGGTTGAGGTTTATGGCCCTACAACAGAACAGGGAAGAGGCTAAAGTAGCCACCACTAAAAACTCAGCTGAAATTTTTTTATACCACTCCAATGTCAGCATTTTCCCATCTGTTAGAACTTGTTCCTCTCTTTTCCCACTCTCCCCAAGTATTGTATCAGGCCTCAAAATAGAGGAGCTATTCTTCAGACTTTTTTCTTCACATGTGGCAGATTCCTTTTATGAACCAGGCTGTCTAGTCAGGCCCCTCCCATTTTTAGGAGCTGGAGTCTGCGTTTACCAAGGGATTCTCATCTGTCAAATGTATCCTCATTTGTAAATCTTTGTAATCAGTTTTGTTCTGCAGGACATTATTTTCCCTCTCCACAAGGCTGTAAAGAAGTAATCCATCTCAATCATGTCCATTTCCTTGGAGTCAGTGGGGTTCTTCCCTTGGTCCATCTTAGAAACCTGAGCTGGAAGCTCCACTGTGGTTTTGTTCTCATTTGAAATATTTTGACCACCCTTCCTTGAAAGAAAGATGTGGAACCAGAGGAGTAGACTGACTGAAGAGACAAAACTCCTGGCTTTCTGAAGCTGTGGACTTGGATGAATTGTTAGGGGTTTGGAGAGAAAGGTGACAAATTTCAGTACCTCTGGAATACTGTACCAGGGAACTAGGAGTCCTGCTAACTTACGAGGTTACAAGTGACACTTGTCACTTCTGGGTGGTTGAAAAGAGCAGAATTTGAGTAGCAAGGTAGAATGTTCCACTTGTGTCCTTCCTTAGTGGGTAATTACAAACTGGATTCTCATCTAGTCCCACCGTGGTTGGAGGTAGATCTTTTCCTTCGGGCACTCAGAGGTTCCTTCCTATTTGATTCAGCTGAGTACTGATTAGCAAGGCTGGGGAAAGAACGACTGATAGGATTAGAGTGAATAATTACCAACACTCCCACAGGGAGATCAGTGGTTGCCAAGGGCTGGAGGGAGAAGGGGTAGAGTAACTGCTAATGGGTATGGGGTTTCTTTTTTGGTGATAAAAAAATGATCTAAAACTAGATGTGATGAGGTTTGCACAAGTACGAGTGAAAAACACTGAATGGTACACTTTAAAAGGATACATTTTACGGTTTGTGAATTACATCTCAATAAAGCTGTATTTTTTTAAAGAATGTGCTGTGTGGTTAAAAATAAA
This sequence comes from Balaenoptera acutorostrata, assembly GCF_949987535.1. Lineage (NCBI taxonomy): Eukaryota > Metazoa > Chordata > Mammalia > Artiodactyla > Balaenopteridae > Balaenoptera > Balaenoptera acutorostrata. The sequence goes on along the minus strand of NC_080066.1, from coordinate 50,455,736 downwards.
GCTGGAGTGTTTATATTAATATTAGGAGATGTGGTTTTCAGAACAAAGAATATTGCCAGGCATAAAAAAGTTAATTTTATGATAAAAAAAGCTGTCAATTCATCAAGAGGATGTAACATTCCTAAACACTTACGTATCTAATAACAGAGCTTCAAAATAAGTGAAGGAATACTGTTAGAACTACAAAGAGAAGTATAGAAATTTGCAAATATTGTCAGCACAGTAACAAGTAGATAAAACATCAGTAATGATACTGAAGGTTTGAACAACAAAATCAACCAAATAGACCTAATTAATATTTATAGATTACTCCACTCAACAGCAGAATGCACATTTTTTTGGAGTACACATGGAACACTTGCCAAGATAGATCATATTCTGGATTCATATCATACCATATATGTTTTCTGAGCACAATAGAATTAAATGAGAACTCAATAACAGAAGGATAAATTAAATAGAAAAAGCTAAATAAATTATTTAGCTTTGGGAAGCTAAATAATATTCCTCTAAAGAAGAAATTAAAAGAGAAACTAGAAAATATTCTTATCAGAATGAAAACAGAAAATATAAAAATTTCTGGATTGATGTTAAACTGATACCTAGAAAAAAAATTTATAGACCTAAACACCTTTGCTAAAAAAAAAAAGAAAATTCTCAAATTAATGACATTAGCTTTAACCTTAAGAAATAAAGAAAAAGAGCAAATAAAAAACAGAAGGAGTAGAGGGAAGAAAATAATATGGATCAGAATATAAATCAATAAAATATAACAGAAAACAACAGAGAAACTTAAGTGTAATAAAAAAAACTGGTTTGATTAATCTCTACCTAGACTGATCAAGAAAATAGCAAGAAGACACAACTAAGCATTGTTAAGAAAAAAAGAAGTCGCAGATACTATGGAGTTTGCAGATAGTAAATGAATAAGAGATTATTATGAATAACTTCATGCTCATAAATTAAAGATTTAGATGAAATGGACAAATTCTTTGAAATACACAAAAAAACAAAGCTCATTCAAACAGAAATACATACCCTGGATCTTCCTATATCAGACAAAGAAATAGAATTTGTAGCAAAAATAAAACTTCCTAAAAAGAAAGTTCAGGCCGAGGTGACTTCAGAAATATGGCAAAAGCTACTAAACTTTTAGAGAAGAAATAATACCAATTCTACACAAATTCTTCCAGAAAATTAAAGATGAGGAAATATTTATCAACTTGTTCTATGAGATCAATGTATCCTTGATATCAAATCTAGACAAAGACATTACAATTAAGATAAAAGAAAACTAGGGACGTAAATGTCACAGAAGCATAGACACAAAAATTTTAAACACAATATAACTAATTTAAATTAAAAGACAGATTTTGACATAATGAATAAAAAAAGGAGAGACTTACTTTAGATCCAAAGGCACAAGTAGATTGTAAGTGAAAGGATGAAAACAGATATTCCTTACAAATAGTAATCAAAAGAGAGCAGGGATGACTATATATATACTAACATCAGATGAATTAGACTTTAAATTTTAAAAAGTTACAAAAGACAAAGAAAGACATCATATATTAATAAAAAGTTTACTACAGCAAGAAGATATAACAATTATAAACATTTACACACCTAATTACATACCATAAAAATATATGAAGAAAAAACCTGAGAATTGAAGGGATAGATAGTTCTACAATCACAGTTGGAGACTTCAGTATTGCACTCTCAAAAATGTATAGAAAAACCAGACAGAAGATAAGTAAGAAAGTAGAGGACTCAACACCATAAACCAACAAACTCAAACAGACATATAGAGAATACTCTACCCAAAACAGCATCATAAACATTCTTCTCAAATGATGAATAGGGGATATTTTCCAGGATAAACCATATGTTAGGCTGCACACACACAAAAATAGATATCATACAAAGTATCTTCTCCAACCATAATGGAACGAAGTCAGAAATCAATAGCAAAAGTAAAACTGGAAATTGCTTAAAATCAAAACTAATAGCATTCACGGTAATGAAACAAATCAATTCATTCTATTTAGCAAAAATCCTATGTCCACTTGAAACGTTGGGTTGGGTTATGTTCTTTGTATTTTGGGAAATTTCAATGAGTTTGAATTTCTCCAATGGGCGCAATCACCATGGTGAATCAACTTGGGAAAATATACCTTGTGTAACAGATATAAGGTAATCAAGCCTGAGTAAAAGAAATGTTGACATGATCATAGTTCAAGACCTCAGTTACTACAACATAGAACAATGTCATATTTCTTCTGGGTAACTCCAGAGATAAGGATTAAGACTTGGAGAAGTGAACTCTGATATAAAAATGTTTCCCCCAACACAGTAAAATGGAAAGATGAGTTTTCTTAAGAAGCATCCCCATCTTGATGGTGTGTATAGCCATTGGATGGCATTGTAGAGGATATCCTAGAATTTTGGTTATTTTGATCAATAATTTTTAAGATCTCATCCTACTCAATAAGATAAAAATGAAAGAATAAGCTACTTCTGCAATCAAACAAAATTGTATATATAATTATATGTAAGGACAGAGTAATGGATGACAGGTGCAATATAAAAACTAACCAAATTTATTGAATTTACTACTAATCAAGGATTCATGCATAATTTCAACTATACCTACAGCTACACTATGAGATAGGTATTATCTTTATCTTCCTTTCTCAATAGGGGGAATGAGACCAAGAAAAGGTATAAATTGCCCAAGGACACACAGCTAATAAGTGGTGGAATTGGAATTTGAATGCAGGCTCTTCTAACTCTAGCTTCTTCAGAGTTCTGAATCACTGCACTTTATTGAGAATTTGTTGATAAATTTATTGATGTATTGGTAACTGTGAGCATAAATGAAAGTTATAGATATATAATAAAATAGAAAGGAAACATTAAGGAGTAAGTAATTCCTGGCTTGAGTAATAAAGGAAGAATTTAAGGGTATGATATTTGGATTAGGCCTTAAGGAACAGGAAGAACAAGAAGCTGGCTTTTCATGTGTGAGAAATGACCCCCACAAAGCACAACTTTCTTTGACCTAGAGTAATGGTATAATGTGAATGGAACATAGTACAGAAAGATTGAAAATAGAGCTTGAAAAGTTTGCTGAACACAGTTTTTTTTTTTTTTTTTTGACTTTAAAAGCAGATATGTAGACTTTGGCTTGGTTTTTTATAAACACCGGTTCATTGGGACAGTTTGAGTAAGGTGTAGATATGATGAAAAGCAAGACTTTAAAAGGAGAATATTGACACCAATCATTATTTTTCACCTTCCTACACACTGGTGGTGTGTAGAAAATATTAAAAATAGTGTTGTGGATACCAAACACTGGAAAATTCCATGCTCAAAGGGTTCAGACCCCAGAGAATTGGGTGGCAGTAAGAATAGAAAAGAATGGCCAGAATTCTAAAAAAAAATCAGGAAAGGAAGTAGAAAGAGTAAAAAATGCCTTACATCATAACAGGTGGAGTGCTGCTTTATGATGATGTTGATCTTAAAGAGTAAAAAAAAATCTTGGGGCTGGAAATGTCAATAGCCTCAGCCTCACTGCCAAGGCTAGTGTCATCTCTATAACATTGTCCCATCTCATTCTGGTCATTAAGAGGTCACTGATCCTCAAGCCTACCCATCTGTAAAGAAGAGACAGACTGTATTACCCAAAGTAATCTACAGATTCAATGCAATCCCTATCAAACTACCACTGGCATTTTTCACAGAACTAGAACAAAAAATCTCACAATTTGTATGGAAACACAAAAGACCCCAAATAGCCAAAGAAATTTTTTTTTGTTTTTAATGGTATCTCATTGTGTTTTTAATTAATTAATTAATTAATTAATTAATTAATTAATTATGGCTGTGTTGGGTCTTCGTTTCTGTGCGAGGGCTTTCTCCAGTTGCGGCAAGTGGGGGTCACTCTTCATCGTGGTGCGTGGGTCTCTCATTATCACAGCCTCTCTTGTTGCGGAGCACAGGCTCCAGACACGCAGGCTCAGTAATTGTGGCTCATGGGCCCAGTTGCTCTGCGGCATGTGGGATCTTCCCAGACCAGGGCTCGAACTGTGTCCCCTGCATTGGCAGGCAGATTCTCCACCACTGCGCCACCAGGGAAGCCCCCGCCAAAGAAATCTTGAGAAAGAAAAACGGAGCTGGAGGAATCAGGCTCCTTGACTTTAGACTATACTACAAAGCTACAGTAATCAAGACAGTATGGTACTGGCACAAAAACAGAAATATAGATCAATGGAACAGGACAGAAAGCACAGAGATAAACCCATGCACATATGGTCATCTTATCTTTGATAAAGGAGGCAAGAATATACAGTGGAGAAAAGACAGCCTCTTCAATAAGTGGTGCTGGGAAAACTGGACAGCTACATGTAGGAGAATGAAATTAGAACATTCCTTAGCACCATACACAAAAATAAACTCAAAATGGATTAGAGACCTAAATGTAAGACCAGATACTATAAAACTCTTAGAGGAAAACATAGGAAGAACACTCTTTGACATAAATCACAGCAAGGTCTTCTTTCATCCACCTACTAGAGTAATGGAAATAAAAAATAACCAATGGGACCTAATGAAACTTAAAAGCTTTTGCAAAGGGCTTCCCTGGTGGTGCAGTGGTTGAGAATCTGCCTTCCAATGCAGGGGACACGGATTCGAGCCCTGGTTTGGGAAGATCCCACATGCCACGGAGCAACTGGGCCCGTGAGCCACAATTACTGAGCCTGTGCGTCTGGAGCCTGTGCTCCGCAACAAGAGAGGCCACGATAATGAGAGGCCCACACACCACGATGAAGAGTGACCCCCACTTGCCGCAACTGGAGAAAGTCCTCGCACAGAAACGAAGAACTAACACAGCCATAAATAAATAAATAAATAAATGTAAAAATCCCAAAGTTTCAAAAAAAAAAAAAGCTTTTGCAAAGCAAAGGAAACTACAAACAAGACGAAATGACAACGCTCAGAATGGGAGAAAATATTTGTAAATGAAACAATGGACAAAGGATTAATCTCCAGAATATACAAGCAGCTCATGCAGCTCAATATCAAAAAAACAAACAACCCAATCCAAAAATGGGTGGAAGACCTAAATAGATATTTCTCCAAAGAAGATATACATATTGCCAACAAACACATGAAAGGATTCTCAACATCACTAATCATTAGAGAAATGTAAATCAAAACTACAATGAGGTATTACCTCACACCGGTCAGAATGTCCATCATCAAAAAATCTACAAACAATAAATGCTGGAGTGGGTGTGGAGAAAAGGGAACCCTCTTGCACTGTTGGTGGGACTGTAAATTGATACAGCCACTATGGAGAACAGTATGGAGGTTCCTTAAAAGACTAAAAAATAGAACTACCATACGACCAAGCAATCCCACTACTGGGCGTATACCCTGAGAAAACCATAATTCAAAAAGAGTCATGTACCACAATGTTCATTGCAGCTCTATTTACAATAGCCAGGACATGGAAGCAATATAAGTGTCCACCAACAGATGAATGGGTAAAGAAGATGTGGCACATATATACAATGGAATATTACTCAGCCATAAAAGGAAATGAAATTGAGTTATTTGTAGTGAGGTGGATGGACCTAGAGTCTGTCATACAGAGTGAAGTAAGTCAGAAAGAGAAAAACAAATACCGTATGCTAACACATATATATGGAATCTAAGAAAAAAAAAAAGGTCATGAAGAACCTAGGGGCAAGATGGGAATAAAGATGCAGACCAACTAGAGAATGGACTTGAGGATATGGGGAAGGGGAAGGGGAAGCTGGGACAAAATGAGAGAGTGGCATGGACATATGTACACTACCAAATGTAAAATAGATAGCTAGTGGGAAGGAGCTGCATAGCACAGGGAGATCAGCTCAGTGCTTTGTGACCAATTAGAGGGGTGGGATAGGGAGGGTGGGTGGGAGGGATACGCAAGAGGGAAGAGATATGGGGATATATGTATATGTATAACTGATTCACTTTTGTTATAAAGCAGAAACTAACACACCATTGTAAAGCAATTATACTCCAATAAAGATGTTAAAAAAAAAAGAAGAGACAGCTAACTGTTCACAAAATTCATTTTCCATCCTTCTGCAGAAGTACCATTCTAGCCATGCATATGACTCCTTAGTTTGTTGACACTTTGAGCCTCCCTTGTAGTTAGATGTGTCATCTGATTGTGCTATTTCCCATGGAAAATGAGTCGAAGAGATTTGTACTGCTTCAAGGTCTAAAGCATAAGGCATCTGAGGGATTTCCTTCAATCCTTAAATCCACGGTGACTGGTCTCAACTATGAAGATGACAGCAAGTCCCTAAGCAACAGTGAAACAATAGGTAAAAAGGGGCCTTAGACCTTGGATCTTCACAGGAAGCAGCACCACATTCTCACCTGAGATGCTCACCTGGGAATGATATGTGAGACAGATAAATTCCTGAATACTCTGCACTAGTGTGAGATCTTTTTGTTACATTAGCCTGGCCTCATCCAAATGAATTATGCCACCCTGTTTTAATATGGGAAGATGGCCTTTTAATGACAAAGGGAATGGAGCTCCCTGAACAAAATGAGAGTTATAGATACTTATATAACTGATTGATGGGGAGAACATTATATACAACATATTGTATCCAGTTATTTCACCTCATTTGGAAAAATTCTGTTTAAATAGCCCTTACCAGCATTGAACCAAGCAAGCAAGACTCACCAATAGGTGTGACGTGTGTAAACATATCTAATGTGTGCTCTTTGGGGATTTCAGATTCATTTTGTGTGAACATTTCAGAGTCTTTACTAACATACATTAAGAATTCCTATGGAAGAGATCTTGTAGGGTGTTTCCCACATGTGTTGACCTTGGAACTATTTTCTTTTCTTTTGGAGTTTCTTCAGAGAAGGATATTCCATATTCAACAGTGGAGTTTTTTCATCAGTAACTCACGTCAGATTCTTATCATTTCATTCTCTTCCTTCCTCTGCCTTACTATAAATAAGGCATGGGACAGATATACTGGTTGTCCTAGACCTGTTTTCCCTGTGTAGTTATTAATAATGCCCTTTTCATTCTAAAAAAGAGCTTAGGTTTGGATGACAATTTATATGGTCTGGTTTACCTCTAGGCAATTACAATCTAGCTTGGCATCTCTCTGTTTTCTCCTTCTCTTCCTTGTTCCTTACTCCTTAGGTAAAGAAGTTAGTTTCATGGGATAACAATAGTTAATGCTGGATAGAAATTCGCTGGATTTAAAGAGATAAAGTGAGGTTTTTGGTAGAAATAATGATTTAATATCCAAGGAAGCCAAAACAGTACATTAGTTGATAATTTTAGTCAAAATTCCAACTCATTCAGTGAAAAAAAAGAAAATAACCACCCATATTAATTATGGAACTGTACTGGTAATTCAAGGACTATCAGAAGCAGCCAATAAAAATTTCAGGCTCCAAATGTCAAAAACCACCATATGAGGTATGAAAATGAGAAATCAACAGAGTACATCAGAGCAGTAGGATATCAGCTGGGACCAAGCGAAGGATATTTCTGAAACTTTTTATGGAAGAATGGACTTATTTTGGCATTATTAATTGATTCAACAAGTACATAGTGGACATTCAGCATATTCCAGAAAGTGTGCTAGGAAATGGGACTGGAGAAGCTAACTGAGACATGGCCTGGACTTCAAGAAACTTATGGTCCAGTGAGATAAGACAGATTATTACATGATGTGATAATTGTTTAACAGAGGCAAGAGAGGCTAAAATTTCAGGAGAGACTGTGATCAACTAATATAATAAGAAATATCATTACCACTACTGTTATACTGATATTATTACATGTAAAGATTATCTAATGGGCCAGACTTCACCTGCACTATTTCAAGGATTTCTTCTGATAGTGGTGTAATGTGAGTATTACCCCATTTTACATATTAGAAAACTGAGTTTTAGGGAATTAAAATTACTTATACCAAAGGTCATAAGTGCTAAGTAATTGATTTTGAAGACTGAACGTTAAGTGGAGAAAGAACTTCTTCCTGTCTTGTACTCTTTTGACTTGGCTATGGGAGAAGGAAGAAGGAAGTTTGGTTAAACTTGTATTAATGGTAAGAAAAGAGAATATATTATCTAAGTACACTCCACAAGTCTGTTAGTCCCACAAATGTTAAGATTTAATGTTCTTTTTTTCAGACTTTTGAGCATTTCTGGGTTTTTTTCTGCTCATTAAACAACTAATGCAAAATAATTACATTTCAGTTTTGGTAATATAGTCATATTTACACATATTTTACTATTGTCTCTAACATGGTATCCAGAAGCCACAGAGGCCACATTTATTTCATGGGGGAGGTGGGGTTTGTGCTAGAGGGTTACCAGGTGGAAAGCAACAATTTAAAAAAATAGAGAGGCCCAGATTCCTCCTCACTCAGGTCTGCTGAGGAGAAAAAGGGCTGTGGAGCTCTTACACCTGTCTGCATCTGTGCTTCTGCCTAGGTGCTCCTGGGAGAACTCTTGCAACCCACTTCTAGCTTAATTGCATGCATTCAGAGATGCCCACAAATTGTTCAAAAGGGATGAAAAATGAAACCAAATTTGACATAATTGAAACAAGAACTGCACTGCAGAACATTTAATTTTAATTTTTCAAGATTCTGAGAAATGCAAAGTACAAATGAAGGAAGAACATGGTATTTAATTGAATTCAGCATTTATTTGAATAGCACTGCAGAAAGCCTAAGTCACAGCAGGGCTTTGTGTATTTTGTAAAGGTAACCCACCTCCATTTGCAACTGACTTTGCTGCGCGTGATATGCAGAGACGGCTGACATCAGTAGCCCGTCCGTCCATAGGTGCAGTGAGCTGCTTTGACACTGTGTTGAGCTGAATAATTAATCACACTGGAATCTGAAAAACACAGTTCAGATGACCCATGCTAACAGCTGCAGAAAAACAGTTACCAACAGAAAGAAACTAAGGATCATCTCAATCAAAACAATAACAAATGCTGACACTAACAAGAGGAACTCATCACCTGGCATTTAAGAGTGTGGATAGACCTAGAGTCTGTCATACAGAGTGAAGTAAGTCAGAAAGAGAAAAACAAATATCGTATATTAATGCGTATATGTGGGATCTAGAAAAATGGTACAGATGAACCTATTTGCAGGGCAGGAATAGAGATGCAGATGCAGAGAATCGACGTGTGGACACGGCCAGTGGGGGAAAAGGGAGGTGGGATGAATTGGGAGATTGGGATTGACATATATACACTACCATGTGTAAAACAGATAGCTAGTGGGAACCTGCTGTATAGCACAGAGAGTTCAGTTCAGTGCTCTGTGGTGACCTAGATGGGTGGGATGGAGGGGGAAGGAGGTCCAAGAAGGAGGGGATATATGTATACATATAGCTGATTCACTTCGTTGTATAGCAGAAACTAACAAAACACTGTAAAGCAACTGTACCCCAATTAAAAAACAAAAACAAAAACAGTGTGTGTTTACTGTGCTCATTCTTGAGGATGTTGATAATCATGCTACTAACTTAGTAGAGTCTGATATCTTGTCTTCTGGTAGTCACTCTCCCTAGATGTACATTTATCTAGTTCACATAATCTCATGTTATGGACTTTAGGAACTTTCTTTTTGAGAAAGAAAAAATTTTAGGATCAAGTAATTTGATTTTGTTACAAATGTTAAAAACAAACCAACAACAAAATAACTGTCCCTAACTTCTTTTTGCTTGTGCTGATGGATATAACACAAAACTTCTCTCCAGCTTCCATGATTTCAGTCCAAATAAGGTAGCATGGTACTTCTCAACACATCAGCGTCACCTGGGAACCCATTAGAAATGCACATTCAGGGGCTCCAGCTTGGATGTACTTAATCAGAAAGCCCGGGGGCATTTCTGCATTGCAGAATCCTCCAGTTAATTCTGATGCACACAGTGGTTCTCAGTGGTTCTGAGAACCACTGCAGCTGCATCATGCTTAGTGGAGAAAAGCTATGATGATCTGAAACTCACTAGAATGTATGGACAGCTTTCAAAATATCACACCTATATCAGTAAAATATCTGCTTATCTGCACTTGCCTCTCAAAATAAGATGCTATTTTTTTTTTTTTTTCTCCTAAGAGGATTGAGAAATGGAAGGGAAGGGTGAATGAAACTTGCATTTATTCAATGTCTGGTATGTTCCCAAATTTGTCCTAAGGATTCTTACTTTAATATCTCTACTTCTCACCAACAATCATATGAATCAATCAACATTAATTTTATTTTAAGAGCAGGAGCCTGAGCAATTTCAACTTGTCCAAATGACAGAGCTAGTACATTTCTTTTCTGAGGTCAAAACTGAAATGCTTAAAGAAGTCAGATAGGTAATATAAATGAGAGAAAAAAGACCAGTAAATGACAAAAAGTACAAACGTGATGGAAAAGGCAACTGATCTTCAGCATTGATTTTGGGGAAAATTAGAGAATGTGGGGAACAATGCATCTTCTAAAGGCAGTACCTTCTAAATCTTCCTCCACTCTTCCAGATTGTAGTCAAAAGTATTTTGCACCTAATGTTGCCTGATCTGATTTGTTTTTCCCAGAAAAGACTGATATTAAATTTTACATAAAATCTTCTGGTTTTTAACACTGACATTTAAAATATGTACATTCAAAGTATTTTGAATACCAAACCAAACACATCTGCTGGCTGGGTGTGACCAGGTGGCAGCCTCTGATACATTATAACATCAAAACCAGTCTGCTTGCCCCAACAGTCTGTTTCTGACATCCCTGCTGTCTGCCAGCTTGATAGAAATACTATAGAAAACTCCCCATTGGTATTTATTTTACATTTGTTCAGGCTCATGTCTAGTATTTCATCCCCTGGGGAAGAAATATAGACTTCTATTTCTAACAAAGTTCACTACACTCAGCATATCAGGGTTTGCAGGGCAGCTGTCATGGGGAAGGGCATCTAATGGGATCACTTCTTCAGTCCTCTGGACCAACAGGATATTTGTACCAGGATGCAGATCTCCACACTGGCAAGACTCATTCCTATCTCACTGTCAACCAGCAGGAGCAGCAATCAATATTTCTGTAATTACTATGCTTCCTCTTTGACATAGCTAAAATCCAGTCCTGTGCTAGCTTTGCAAACAAAGCTTTTCTCAATTCTTCTTTTTAATCCTTCTTTACATATTTATTAGACCATTTTGGACCGCTCCATGCAAACTGGCTGAGAGTAACCAGCAGAATGAGCCCCACTGCTGCCTGCTCGCCCTGGACTATCAAACCATCAATGGAGATTAGACAGGTCCTGATGAAATAAATGTTGGCTGCTGACTCTTCCAATTTTGCTGCATTCTTCCATGTCACTAGTGCAGGCTTGTCCAAGATTGAGATATTTGCAAACTGTCATCTTTCATAAATATCTGCCTTGAGTGACACTTACTCCCTCCAACACTTCTCTTTGAAATGCACCTGGCGGGCTGCTAGCCTGAGAAATTTCATTGCTTGTGATATGTGATTAGCAAAGAGATGTTTCCTCCTCCTGGTTCCTATGCCTTCTCTCCCCCACCCCCATCCCACCCCTCCTTGACCTTTCCCCTTTCTTGCCTTCTTCCCACCACATTTGGAAAAGGCTCGAGTCACAGCTCTAAAATGCTAAAGACAGCAAATTGGTCAGAATTGTTAGGATGCTAACTCCAAAAACACTTTTGTTCAACTTGCCAAAACTACAGTGAATTGTAAACAATCTAAAGTTTGTCAAAGCTTTTCAGGTTAATTTAACCTCCTCTTAACATGCAATCCTCTAAAATCTCCAGGTGGGATCTCCGAATGTTAATGTTTACAGGAATGGGTCTTGTCTTTTTTTTTTTTTTTTACATCTTTATTGGAGTATAATTGCTTTACAATGGTGTGTTAGTTTCTGCTGTATAACAAATTTCCTTTTGTCTCTAACCTCCAACAGAAAGGGAAACAGCATGTTTTAATGACAAAGTTAGTAACAATATTTATTATCATGTCTGTAGCCTGTATTTTTTAAGATTGTTGTAAGAGGCCCCTGCAGCAGCCAACCCCGCCACCACATCAAACTCAAATCTCCAACTGGAAAAGGATCACTACATTAAATGGAATTACCCCTTATTAGAAATGAATATATAAAGATTACAGGATAATCAAACATTCTCCATTCCTATTATATCTGATCATGTTTTCCATGCATAATTTATCTGAAAGAGGTTTAATATCTTAATGTAGGATTATTTTTTTTTATATATTTGGATAGGAGAAATTTTAATCAGTAGGATTAAGAGAAATTCTAATTTTCAGTATAATCTTGGTAGGTTTTTAAAGCCCATAAAATATAATTTAGCATATAAAACCTTTGACAACTTATTTTGCTGCAAAATTTTGCAGTGTTTCTATCTATTATCAACTGAAAATTATTTTAAATCTAGTGATTAATGAATCAATTTTCTCTCTAGGTTATATGAGAGTTATAAAATACAGTTTTGCTCAGTTATCAAAAGATATAAAAACAAAAGTACAGTTTTGGTCAGTGTATCAAGTTGTAGTGTCTTACAGTTTAGATTTTCAATGCAAACTTGTGCCAAAAACAATGTGATGAATGTAATACGATGTAATGTAATATTATACTATACTATATACTATACTAACTATACTACATTATAATATGGCACAGTAATATGAGGTATATGCTGGAATTGGCTTGATTTCCACTAGAATTTTCTCATTTGCTATATAACTATTATTTATATAATGTGATTAGCAAGTAATTAATATAAGCTTATATGTCTTACAATATGCATTTTAAAATTTATTTTTAAGCTTTTAAAATTTTATCATATATGAGTAGATATTTTTTTATGGTCTATGATATACTTTAATTATATTTTTGACTCATAGTAGACAATTATGGATTTAGAGTGAGCAATTGATGGAAACTTAAGGAATCTTTCATTTGATCTCAGAAATATAACTTAATCATGCTCTGCAGATAAAAATTATGAATATCATGGGAAAAGAAACATTCATAAACATTAATTAATTTTCCCATGTCTCATTGTTTATAGAGATATTTTATCATATCCAATTAAAATTTCCATATTAACAGGTAATTTCTTTTCAGTTAATTCTATCCATACTAGATAACAGAAATGAGATTTCTAACTATGAAGTTACATTCAATTGAGAAATTTTGGAGTTTCAATCATTGATCATTCTAAGCACTGTCACAAATTTTATCTCACGTATTCTTCACAATCACTCCCCATGGAAAGTAAGTACTACAATTCCCATTTTGTAAGTACTTAAACTCTACTTCAGAGACTTTAAGAAACTTACCTTCAATGAAAAAAATATGCATATGGCTGGCTGGCAGAGGTGGGCAACAGACCTGGCCTCCTGATCACCACACCTAGGTTTTCATACTTCTCAACATAATTCCTTTCTTATTTTCTTTGGAATAATTGGCCATCATTACTGTGCCAACTCAGCACAGTACAAAAATCTAGAGCTCTAGCAATTCTAAACTTTATGTATACATATTAATTTACTTTTAATCAAATTTGAGGCTTTCTAAAGCCTGTACAATTTTTAAGGCTTTATTTATTTTTTATTTTAGTTTAGTCTTAGTTTCACAGCAAAATTGAGCAGAAAGCACAGAGATTTTCCATATTCCCCTGTCCCTACACATGCCTCGCCTCCCCTACTATCATCATCCCTCATCAGACTGGTATGTTTGTTACAATTGATGGACCTACATTGATACATCATAATCACTGAAAGTTGGTAGTTTACATTAGGGTTCACTCTTGGTGTTGTACATTCTATAGGTTTGGACAAATATATAATGACACGTTTCCATCATTATAATATCATACAGAGTGTTTTCACTGCCCTAACAATCCTCTGTGCTCTACCTTTTTATCCCTCCCCCACTCCCCAACCCCTGGCAATCACTGATCTTTCTACTGTCTCCATAGTTTTGCCTTTTGTATAATGTTATACAGTTGTAATTATATAGTATGTAGCCTTTTCAGATTAAGCCTGTGTATTTTTTATCCCTCCAGGATTTTGTTTTTGAGGCTTTGATGGCTCTAGAATACATTTTCTTGCTAAACCCCTGATGATGCAAGACATGAACATAATCTTTTTACAATGTGCAATAACTGGTCTAGTGATAGTTATTCATTGTTTCTAGACATATATGATGAAAAGTTATATGACCACCTATCAGGAATAGCAGAGAAGCGATTTCTGAACCAAAAAAGGAGGTGACAAATTTAGACTTAGATAGCTTCTGAGATCCTTCCAACTCTATGACTGTAAGTCTATAGGAAGGTAGGTTTATAATTTTCCTTCATTAATCCTTTAATAAAACTTGCATTTATGTATTTCATAAAGCATTTCCCAATGATTCAGTGGAACTTTTATGCTACTGACTTGAATTTCCAGTAATAGTTTGGATACTTAAAAATTTTAGTCTCCATTTATTTGTCTGACTTGGAAGCACTAAAAGACTCTGAAAGAAGGTGGAACAAACTTCTCCTACAGTAAATCATCTCCAACAGTAAATCAATAGTAAACCCATTAAAGAGATCCTTTTTTGTCTGTATTTCTTTCAATTTAGTTCTGAGATTTGTTATTTAATAATTATCTTTGTATCATAGAAATGGCATATGTCAATTCAATGATGAATTTCCACCAACAATGGGGTGAGTATTAGAATATACCCTTTGAATATACCCTTGAGCTATCATCAACCTAATAATACATGCTTATCAACTGCCTTCATTGGTGGATTTTAATTAGTCATTTTGTAATTTTGTTGTTCATTTTTCTTGGAAGTTACTCAATCCACTTTTTAAAACTTGAGCATTTTGCTTCAATGTGAAAAGCCAAATGAGGAAAGTACCTCTTTCAATTTTCTTGTTCAGAAATCACGTCATAAAAATATGACAAAGTAATTTAAAAATATTTAATATGATGACATTAATGATTGGAGGAAGGGCTAGAGTCTCTCTAGCAAGTTACTTCACATCAACTAGACTGACGCTATCTCTGGACTGATAGTTTTAAGTTGATTTAAAAAGTTGAGACCACTACGATAATTTTGCCTGGGTTGCTAGCTAACAAACATTAGAAAGGCCTTTTTGTCTCCACTCTTCACAGACTGAAGGAGTAAAGGCAGTGTTACTTTAGGAGAGGAAAAACAAACAAACAAACAAAACAAACAAACAAAAAAAACAAAACAAAACCTCAAGTTGTTACCGAACCCAGGTTTGGCTGCTGCCACTCATAAGCCAGTAATTTGAGAGGCAAGTGTCAGTAGAAAGGAAAGGTGCTGTAATCAGAAAATTTGGCAACCTGGGGAGAAGTTGGACTTGTGTCATGAGACCAGCTCCAAAGATTCTGCCCAGCCATGACAGTTTTCAGAAGGGAAAATGCTGGTGGGGAGGAAGAGTCTCAGTGAGTCATCTAGGCAGGAGGTTGGGTTCTGCTTCATTCTCTGTTGTGTGCAGGCTGCCTGACTCTCTCTTCAGATGTTATATTGCCTGAATGATCTGCCTTCAGGATCCCTTAAGGGAGCTGTTGGGTGTAGGGAGCTAGTCATTTTTTTAACTGCTTAATTCTTCATTCTTACTTCTTTTTATTAGGAAAAGAATAAGCAGGTTAGACAAGGCATGGCGTGTATTCAGGAGAGCACACGTCAGGAGTTACGGTAAGTTGCCTAGTGATCTCATTCCTATAATTAGGTTCTTTCAATGTTAGAGGGGAATAGAAATGTGCAAATGGGAAAGGGGCAAAAAAGCTGCTTTCAGTGGTTCTTTGAAATACTGTTTACCAATGTTAGTCAAGCTTACCTAAAACCTTTGACATAATAATTAACTTGTTTATTGAAAAGTAAGTTGAGCAACTGAAGCCACTGATATAGGAAGAATGTTTTCCCCACCTCTTTCAGCTAAGAGAACAATGAAAATTGGGTAGAAATCACAGTGTAAGTTTAGCATTTTGTTGACCCAGAAGAGCCCCTCATTTAATATTAATTGAATAAAGAAATAAATTAATCAATTAAAGCATGTTTTGGAATTCCTGATTAGTTAGAAAATGTCTTATGTACATTTCATTTTATCTTTCAATATTGTATCAATTTTACTTTCAATTCATGACTATGTTTATTTGTAGAACATCTACTGCATGAAAGGCTTTTCATTATGTGCCAGTGTGGATATAAGAATAAATGAGACACAGTTCTTCGCCTCAAGGAGCTTACAGAATAACATTTATTTTTCTTTAATAGGGTATAGTCAATCTTGAAAAGAACCTGAATTCTACTGCAAAAAAAAAAAATAGCAGCTGTAATTGTTGGGTAGAGTCTCTGGACTCATGAGTTTGCAACCTGTTTCTTTTGTGGGTCCACTGTTATCAAATAGAACATTTGATATTTATTTTGCAATGAGAATCTTCAATGCATTGCCTGCATTTGGAAATCTCATTTGCAAATGTGGTCGCCTGATTTCCAGTGTCCAGATGGATCCTGACTACATGCCAAATAATGTTTAGGGCCCATGAAATTCATTAGGACTATTACTTCTGGCATGATTTTAGGGGAAGAAAAAGTCCTTGCCCAAGAATAAACCTCATTTCTTGCCTTTATCTGGCTTTCTGAGTCACCAACGAAAAGTTGTAAGTGTCTGATCTGAATGCATGGGGATACCAGATGAACTCCAGGGTCCCTTCTTGCTTCATATTTTGACATATTAATGCCCCCATAATTGTCCATTGTTTAATGTATTTTGCTTGCATAAAACTGCAGGCATACTGTTTTATTCTTACTGCTATGCCTCTTACATTGGTGCTTGTTTTGGTGTGAATAGGCCACTCTGCTAAGCTGAACTTGTATTGTCATTCGAAAACATGCACTCCTAGCTTTAAAGTAATGTGATTATGGGTCTCAAATCTATCTCTGTGTATGTAGAGGCACTTTACATCTGAATACCTCTTCCTCAACACACAAACACAGGCATACACAAAGACCCACACGTATGCCATTTCTCCTCCAAGTTAATCAAATTTAAAGGGTTGACCTGGAATTAAATTCAACATCATGGGAGAAATGTCTGGCCCTTAGAACACAAAAAAGACTGCTCATTCACATGAAAAGTGGAATGAAATCCCCAGAAAATTACATTTCAAGCAACAGTTCATCCATTACCATTATTAGACTTGAAACTTTGTTTCCTGTTTCTTTTGTATTTTTCCTAGGTTATTTTCTCACGTGTGATGAAAATAAACATAAAAACAAGGAATACAGATATAATGTAATATTTTTCTAATGTTTTCAATTAAGCAGCAGCTGCTGTTACCAAGCTGTCATCTCTGTTGCTATGGGGGTTGTATGTCTGTGCCAGCGTAGGACTGGTTACTTTAATATACTCATCCTATTGCTAGTGCTGTTATACAGAATCTCTGTTAATATTGTTAACCTAGTGGGGTTCTGATAGGGGTTCTGTCTTCTTTATTAAATCTGCCCGTAGTTGGGAGCTCAAGATTTCTTTATATGAAACTGAAGAAGATCTCATGTGTCAGATGAGACTTACAGGACAAAGAGAATCCAAGACTTAAGAATCTTGTTGGTGTTTTGAGATGCACTGAGTCTGCTATGATGCCTTGGTTTCCCTAGTATAACTGAGCACAGCATAGTACAAAGGTACCTATAGTAAAGCAAGTACACATCTTTCAGAGCACAATGGATGACAGCCCTCACTCCATGTGTGCAGTGTTACGCTACAGCAACGGACCTCCCAGAGAGCAGATATAATTCAAGAGCTAAACTTCATTGATCCAGCTCTTGGCACAAAGTCTGGTATACCAGAAGATCTGTTAGAAAAGATCTTTGCTGAATGAATGAATTTGTTGAATGAACTTTGTGTTATAACCCAGCCTTTCAGCTTCTTTGAAATGGTGAGTAATTTTCTCCTCACACTCAAGCTCTTGCCCCTTCATCTAGACTTGTAAAATCCAGAAAGTAGCAAACTGCTACATTCATGAAAGGATAGACTTTTTCCTTTAGCCTGGGCTTTTTAATCCCCAGGTCCCACAACACATTTCAAAACTGACACAAGGGTATCTCTTTCCCAGCCCACAGTAAAGTGAGTCTCACTGGGTTTTGAGGGTGCAGATTTAGTATCTGAGAGCTGGTCTGTTCTGTCCTTCAGCTGAACAAAGCAACCAAGGTAAAGCCTCAGATAAAATACTCGGAGATAGTACTGATAGACTTTATACTTGACATCTTTTTGTGACTGGCTTGCCATCTCATTGAGAGCAGGAGTTATGCCTTATGCTTCTTTATACATCCTATGTTGTCTTGCATAAAACAAATGCTTAGTAAACATTCATTGTGTGAAGTTAGAGAAGAGGTTGTAGGGGTACCTCCCATACTGTCCTACTTTTCTTTGTGGCCATAGTCACTAACATTGTTCCAGGCTTCTCAGCCTTTACCTTGGCCATTTAAAAACAGCCTTCTTTCTTTTTGCAGTTTCCTTTCAGTTTCAAAGCACTTGAAGACCTAATATAATTTTATCATTGGAACAAATCTTGTGTCTGTAAGTGTTTTATGAACAAATGGCTTTCCCTACACTGGTTGTTGATAGACCATGGCTAGGACTAAGTTTCTGTGACTGTTTGTTAGAGAAGAATAACCTATAGTTTTTCCTGGCTAATATAGTTTTTTTCAACCACACTATTTTGTTATTTATTCATAATATGTTTGTACTTTAGTTAGTTCTATGTCATCTGTGTCTTTACTTCTGTTCTTGCTTACCAAGTATATAACATTAAGAAAAGTGATTAGTTTAAAATATCTCTGCCTAACTAGAGATATAACTATAGGTAAACAAATATTAGCCAAAATCCCTCTATTGTAATCATCTTTAAATATATTAAATTCACTTATGAATTTAATTCTGTCCTATTCTCCTTCAAAGTACTAGAGTGAATTTGAAGATAATAGAAACAGGAACAATAGCTTGAGGTAAGTTGGACTTGGTTGGTTCCCAGGTCCACTTATTAATCTGTGATAATGAGCTAAATATCCAAGTTTCAAGTTTTCTCTTCTGTAAAATGGGAGTGATCCTATTGTTTCCTTACTTTATGGAATTAGGAAATCAGAAGAAAGAATATATGTAAGCACTGTCTGTATAGTGTAAAGTCCTATATAAATATAATGTCATATCTTGTATTTCCTGTCTTCTCTCCTTCCAGCCACATAGTGAGAAGTTAAAGGTGGTCCTGTAGCTTGCTATGGCCAATGGAATGCGAGCCAAAGCAGGACATGCCACTTCTGGGCAGAAGATTTAAAACCCAGTGATTGATTCTTTAGTCCTTTTTATTTGCCATGGTATGCAGCAGTGCTCCAGATGGTAGTTGTTCCTTCAACAAGGACATAAATTTCATCTCAGAATAAGTGGTGGCTTCCTGTAGTGCTAACTTGTAGGTTGTTAGATTGCATTCAGAGTCAGCTGGGAGAGTGAGGTGATTGATTAGTAATGTCGGTCAAGAGTGAGAAAAGTGACCTAATACAAATGCTATTGTATTCACCAAGCAGGAGTCCACAACCTGCTTTTTAAAAATGGGAAGCTGAAACCCAAAGAAGATCAGTGACTTGTTTAGGGTTGCATAGTCAGACAAGGGTAAAGTTGGAATATTATTATTTATTTATTATTTGTGCTCTCTGCTTCCATTAGAATGTAGAGGTAGTTTAGAAGATAAGGTATGTATGTGTATGATCATATAATCTGAAAGGAAGTAGAAAGCTTACAGTCAAGGAAATTGAAAGGAACAAGACTTGCCAAATGCAAAGTCTGCTGGTGTGGTTATTGTGACTAAGTAATGTATCTAATTCTGAGGTTCCTAGAAGTGAAGGTCCTTCTAAGTTATTGGTGCTTAAATCTGGCTCTAGCTCTCTTCAGTAACTCATTTATCATGTGCCTGAACAGAGAGATACAATTATGGGTTTGGCCTAGTTTTACCAGAAAAGACTGTAAAACCAGTGGCATCAAAAAAGCAAGGGAGCCTAAGACTCAGAAATGTGTTAGCTGGAAGTTACTAGGTCATTCTAAAGCTGGTTAGTATACCTGTTCCTGAGGAAATATAATTCAAAACCTGATTGAATTTGTGGGTTATTTAACAATATTTGTTGAGTTTTGAAAGGAGCACAGTTACCATGTTAGCAACTGGAGAAGGGTTCATTCAGTAGCTCTACAATTCTGCTGCTGTGCTAGATTCAGGAGGACGCTCAGAACCTGCCAATTAAATGACAATCTCTTCTCCTTACCATTCTGATGGCCTGTCTCAGGGAATTCAACTTCAGCAAAGCTGCAAACAAGCCTCAAAATTTGTGGAAAAAAAGTGTTAGAATTGGAAATAAGCCCAATCATCACCTCAGTGAAACAACTGACTCAATTTATCATTAACCAACTTTAGTGTACATTTTTAAAAGTTAAGAATTCTTCAAAAAAACTTAACACAATACTATTATAAAACCTAAGGAAATCAATAATAATTTCTTACTATTATCAAATATCTCTCAGTGTTCATATATCCTTAATTGTATCATAATTTCTTTTTAGGTTGGTTGGTTCAAAGAGTATTCTCCCAAAAGACATACAGTTGTGGAATCTCTCTCTCCTTTTTTTTTTTTTTTGTTGTGGTAAGAATACTTAACATGACATCTATCCTCTTAACAAAATTTTTAGTGTACAATACAATATTATTAACCATAGGTACTGTGTGGTGCAGCAGATTCTCTAGAACTTATTCATCTTGCATAACTATGCAACAGCATGGATGAACCTCAAGGACATTAGGCTAAGTGACATCAGCCAGTCACAGAAGAACAAATCATGCATGATTCCACTTATATGAGGTATAGAACATAGTCAAACATATAGAAGCAGAGTAGAATGGTGGTTGCTAGTGGCTGGGGGGAGGAGAAAAGGGGAATTGTACAGTCTATTTCAATCTACAGATTTCTCTCCATGTATTTTTTCCTTGCAATTTACCTTTAATGACCCCGGTATTTTTTTTCCTATAAAATTTTCCACATTCAGAACTTTGTTAATTTTATCTTTGTTCTCTCATGTCTGTAATTCCTGTTCATAGGTTGTTGGATCAGTGGATGATCAGATTCAGGTTCAATTATTTAGCAAAAAATATTTCATAGGTACTACCATGCATTACCATCAGGAAACACATAATATCTAGATATGTGTGTGTGTGTGTGTGTGTGTGATGTTTGCGTTTACCTGTTTATTTTAAAATTCCCTGTCACCTCTCACCTAGGGGTAAAGTTACCCCTCTGGGGAGTAAGAGCCTCTAAGATCTCATAGCTGATAACCAGGTAGACATTTCCAACCAAATAAGTGCTTGTGCCAAGTTGAGTGATTTCTTATAAATTAATCATGAAATTTCCCAATAATAGGAAAAAATTATCACACCAATGTACAAACCATGTTGATTCACTCACTACAAGCGCTCTTTTGCTATTGATTAAGGATTATAGGTAAAAAATAAATAAAATAATGCCAAAAGTTATCATTTATTTAGCACTCATTATATTCCAGAGATTGTTCTAAGCTCTTTATGTGAATTTACATTTCCTTCCTTTTTAATTCTGATAAAGTTTTCCAGCCAGGATTTCTTCATCTACTTACTAAGGATTATTGAGTAACTACTATCAACCAGGCACAGTTCTATGAACTGGGTTCATAAAGGTTCAATCACTCACCCAAGGTCACAGACAGGATTTAAACTGTAGGGGATTGATTAAATAGGCTGAAGTATATCCACACAGTGGAATCCTATACAGCTATAACAAGAAAGGAGACATTATTTTCACATCCTTGTGTGGTTGATCTTGTGTGGTTCATCCTTGTGTGGTTAAGGAAAGAAAGAAAATTGGGGCAAAGTGTTTATAACATTTATATCTTAGACATCGTAATACCTAAAGAAGATGAAGGGTAAATTAAAACCAAAAAGAGGAAAAAATATGCTTAGAGCTAGAGGAGGGACAGAGCAAGGTGAGGGGATAGGAGAGGTAGTTAGTCTTCTTTAATCATATTTATTTTGCAGCCTTGTAAAAGGATGGAATCACCTCTATGGACAATATCATGGAACAGAAGGGAAAGGGAGAAACTAGGAGAAGGCAGAGCTAATTAAGTAAACAGGATTTTAATATAATTAATTATTATAATTTAGAATACTATAAACATTAATTATAAATTATATTATATTATATTAACTTTGTATACATATGCATTATATATTATTTTATATTAAATTAATATTCTTGGAGAGACATGGAAAATGATACACCCATAAAAACACAACCATCCAAAAATCTGAGAAATTTCACATTTTCTTATTACTTAAAACATTAAGTAAATAAATAGGTAAATGGCAAAAGGGCACAAATGAAGAGAAATTAATGAGCTCAAAGTTCATTCTGAGTTGTTTCTACTAGAACACAGTGCAAAAGAATAAAGCAATGCAAAAAAATATTGACGAAAATTTAAGAAATCCTTAGAAATCTTCACTTCCTTTAACAAAGAGTTCAAAAGGAGCAGGTAGAAACTATTGGATGCAGGGAGGAAGTACTTGAAGCAACAGTGAGGGAATATTCCTCATGGTTAAGAAAAGACAGAGCCGCCCACTGAAGGAGCTCACCCAATTCCAGAAAAAAAGAACAGGAGGGAGAATATATATATATACATACTCTTAAAACACAACAGATAATACACAAAAGAAAAGGAATCCACTTTTTGTGCCTGGCCTTTCCTACGAGACCAGATAAGCACAAGTCTTAGTTGTTGGTGCTTCACCATGGCACTCAGCATAAAACCTGCCATCTAGCAGGGGATCAGTTGATGCTTATTACAGGAAGAGTGCATAAAACCAGAAGGCTGAAGCTCTGAAGACAGCCTCCATTGATTCATAGCTTGCTGTGGGACTGGTGGCCTCCTCCCAGAGAGGGACCATCACAGTGCAGAGGAAGATACATTACAGGGGGTCAGGAAGCATGGCTGTTGGGTTTGGTCTTCCCATCAAATAGGTGTGTGGCTTTGGGCAAATTTCTATCCCCTGCTAAGCTCCCATTTCCTTGCCTATAAATGTAGGAGTTGAATTTGACAATCTCTGAAGTCCATTCTAGCTTTATCCGTCCATGTCCAGTGAAGCTCATCCACTCCTCCAGGTGTTATTTTTCACAAAGATTTATCCACTTGTGAAGCTGCTTTGATATGGCTGTCATCATGCTTTCTTCCAATTTTAGGGGATTTTTCTGCTTTCTTACTTTACTAGACAATCCATGTTGTTCAAGGCTGACTCTTCTTAGATAAGTGTCAAGCATTTTCCTTAAGATTCAGTGCTGACGAAAAGTTTTACCTCATGTAACTTGAGAATTTCTCCAATGGAAGATGTCTGTTTAAAAAAACACAGCTAACAGTGTGTGATGCTTTTCCAACGCTCAGAAACTAAACGCTATTGCTTCTCATGCGCTAAACTATGCATTAGGGCCCCTCTCGCCCTTTGGCTATCTTTCCATCTATTTATGATTCTAGGTGTAGAGGTGTAATGGCATGCTATCTTTTAAGATCATATTTCATGTTGATATGATTCTACAGGAATAGAGAAAATGATTGAGTGATTGCTTACTGAGTACCTTCTATGTGCCAGACACTTTCATAATGAAAGTCCTTGGCAGCTTGGGGTTGTAGGTATTATTTCTTCTTTAGAGGTACTGAAATTAAAGGAAAGAATGCTAGTCATTTGGCCCACCAAAATCTCTGCTCCATCCTCCCTCTTCAGAGCTACAAAGTTGCAGTGTGTCCTCAAAATGATAATTCCCAGTAGGGGAGCCCTTGTTCTTAACACTTAGGAGAGAGCACGGCTCTAGATTTAACTAAACAACTTTCTCTTGTATGGTTTCTTACCATGGACTGTAGCACATTTTGAATATCACTTAAAACATTTCTTTGACCAATATCAAGATGGCATTTAACATAACAAGATAAACATTGTTTTTTTCAATGAAATCTGCCTAACAATTTCTTTCTAACCTGTAGGCATAAAGCCAAGACCAGAAAGGGTCCCTGTAAGAAAAACTTTTACACAATCCGTGCTCTTGTCTGTAGTGTTCTATTTTCTGAGTGATGGATTGATTTGGGGAGCCCATCCCCATTCTCTTATTTTAGGAGCTATTGAAATGATGTACTCAGTTTCTACTTTAAATTTCTTAAGTGTGGACCATGTTTCTTTAACAAGATGCATTCTTAATGCTTTTTGTTTTAAAATTGGATGATGCCTCTTGACACTTTGATGAGTGATGTCATTTTGTGGCTGATCAATGTGTTGCAGCTATTTAATAAAGGCCAGAAACAGGTGAGACATGGTGCTCAACATCCTCCAAGAAGATCATCTTAAATTTTTGTGGATGTTGGTGAAACAGAAGTAGAGACAGGTCAGGTTAAATTTCTTCACCGCAGAAAGACATTAAAAGAGGTTTTCTAAGTTACCTCACCTTTAATAAAATGAAGTCATCTTATATATTAATATATTAATATTACAGTTGGATTTAAACTCATGTAGACCAAGCTTTACTTAATAGCTAAATCAAATTGAATCTCAGATTTTATTAGTGATAAAATGACAATAAAACAGGTCTGGTCAGTAAAGATAATAACTTGATTCAGTACTTTGGATGTAAGTGTTTAAGGTTTCCATGATAAAACTGTAATTTTATACCCAAAAGTGTGTTAATAACATTAAGTGAGGTAATAGGCAAAGTGCACTGACAATGCAATACCCGCAGGACCACAGTAATAGAAATAATTTATAATGTATCAGCAATAAAATCTTTAATGTTATCTCAATTCAGGCCAGGCACATAACTGAAGTTTCAGATTACACATGTCCCTTCCCTCCCCCTGCTTTGGACACAAGTGTTAACCTAAAATAATTAAGAAAATGGTTTTCAGAGTGCAGAACCCTATCACAATTATGGGCATAATGACCAGCCTATTAACTATTTCCACCCCGATCCGTTTATGTTTGATTGATAGAACTTGATTCAAAAGTTAGTAAGTAAGCATTTCTAAAAATAATCCTCTGAAGTCTTGTAATTCACTCTTGGCTTCCTTTATTTCAAACAGAACCCATTTCTATTTTGACTTATACAAAGGAATATTTTTGAAGACAGAAGAACTGGTTATTTGTATGACCATAAAATTATTTTATTTTGTAAAATCCTAGCTCAATGGCTTTATGGTTCAGAAACTAGTCCCACAAATTGTATCTTTCTGGAATCAACCAAAAAAGAATGTTTTTCTAATGATCAAAAATTAAACAATTTTATTGGGTGACTTTACTCACTGTAACTTATATGAGGAGTATATCAGTTGATAACAACTTGCTCCACAGTGTGTGCACAAGGCCACGATTAAAGAGCTAATCCATAAAGCACAGACCTCATAGGACAATCATTTCCTGCATGGTTTAAAAGTACATTTATAAATAGATGGGAAATCTTGAGATGCAGTTCCTATAGTTTCATCCTGTGTTTTTTGAGTGTATTCTAAATATTCATCTCATTGACTCTAAAATCTATGGAGGAAGCCTCATGCTTGGGTATTCAAACTAACTATAATAATGGTAACGATCATGATAATAACCTATGTTTACTGAGTTTACTATGAACTGATTTTAAATGACTAATTTGATTTTGTAAAAATGCTGTCATTATCCCAATTGTGTGTGAGAGGAAACTGTTAAGGAGAATCCTAAATTACTCCACCAAGTCCTTGGGCAGTAGGTGACCGAGTCACTAGTGAGGTAAGACTGTTTCAATTTAGAGGTGATGTTGTTGGACCACACATCACACTGCCTGGCTGTCTGTTACAGAAGCTGTTTTACAATTCTTTGGGTAAATGGCTTTAAAGATAAGGTTATCATACCTAAAGGTAACAGAAATACCTTTCATAGGTGATACCCTTAGCAGGAAATCCATAGCATCTTCAAATACTAGTTTGCCTATTGATTATCTATAAAAGGTGGAATGCGTAGAAAGCATATGGAAGGCTAGGGGAAGATCTCCAGAAACACATTCTATCAGCCTTCCTGACACCTTGTGTCTATAAACTTCTTTTTACTTTCAAAGGGCCTTTGCCTCCAGGTACAACCCAAATGCTGTGGCTGATGGTCCATGGGAGGGAAAGCAGAAACACAAAGTCAATTGTGCAGGAGGTTCAGCAATAAATCCACTTCCTGGCAATCTTACTCAGACCTTCTTTGTCTCCCCCACTCTCACCCCGCCATGAACCTCAGTCCCAGGAAAGAAGGATCCTACTCATATATCCCAAATTCTAAGTTTCTATCCAAAGGGCTTTCCCAGAACTTTGTTTATACAAGACTGCAACTCTGCACTCTCATGCCGCGTTTTCTCCTCCAGAGAAATGGAACTGTGCTTTTGGGTCTAAGGCCTAGAACTTGCCTGTTGCCAAATGTCTCTAATTGCTGCTTCTGGACTGCTTGCATAAATGTTTGCATGTTGTCTGAAGAGGTGATGTTGATAATATAATAACTTCTCTTTGTAATCTGGCTATATTCCTGGTCCTATATCCTGCCGCTCTAGATGGATTTTTCTCTTTAGTTTTATAGCTGGATCTTTCTCTGGAATATGGAGGGATGGGTGAGAGTGAGCTGATTGACTCCAGTTCTTATAATGAGGGTAAGCTGAGAGGAATCCAAGGAACCTGGCTTTGGTCAGATGCATGAGCTCAAACCTGGATCTGCCACTTATTTTCTGAGGGACCTTGGCAAACTCTGAATCTGAGTTACTTCATCCTTAAAACAGAGATAATAATTCTTACCTCTGAGGGCTGCTTTGAGGTTGACATGTTTGGTGATTAGCACATGGTGGATGTCCCCATCCTGGAGCTTCTCATCTTTTTCCTCCAGTTTTCTGGATCTCATGGTCTGAAGCCACCCACTGGCAACTGAACTCCCAGGCACTGTTACAGATTAAAACCCCTCCACTAAGGAGATAAGCGATTCTGAGCTAACTGCAGCCTAGCCCTGGGATTTGGAATCTAGAAGCACAGGGTGTAAAAGTTCATGCCATATGACTTGCTCATAAGACTCATCTGAATGCAACTATCAACATGGAAAGCCAAAATGAAAGAAGCAAATCATTCATAGATTTCTTCTTCTTCTTTTCAGAGTTCTGCGGCCTGAACTGAAGCGCCAAATGTTGGTTGGTAAAAACTCTGTGCTGACTATGCAGTGGCCACTTCCCATTGATTCAGGCTTCGAGGAAACATGTGAGCAAGTTTAGAGAGGATGCTGTGTGGTTACAAAACAGAACATCTCCCACCGCATGTCAACTGGATCTGATTGTTGTTAGCCTTGGTCTCATTTATTTTGCCTGCAGATGTACTAACTGAGAAAACCACACCCATCAGCCTAGGAGTACTTTCTCCAATTTCTGAACCATCAGAATTGGAGCAGGAAGTTTATCAGCAAACTCAGCATCACCATTTTTGGATTTCACATACAAACTTATGAATGCCGTGCCAAGGTTGACCTGAAACCTCCATGCTACAGTTTAACCCTGCTATATCCTGGAGGTCACTTGTCAACTGGGCTTTAGATTCAATTCTCTGAACTTGTAGGCTATGTGAATTATTTTTTACATTTTAAAAAGTATTTAAAAAATTATTTTATTGAAGTATAGTTGATTTACAATGTTGTATTAGTTTCTGGTATACAGCAAAGTGATTCAGTTATACATACATATATATTATTTTTCATACTCTTTTCCACAATGGTTTATTACAGGATAGTGAATGTAATTCTCTGTGCTATACAGTAGGACCTTGTTGTTTATCTATTCTATATA
Source organism: Balaenoptera acutorostrata (assembly GCF_949987535.1). Taxonomy (NCBI): domain Eukaryota; kingdom Metazoa; phylum Chordata; class Mammalia; order Artiodactyla; family Balaenopteridae; genus Balaenoptera; species Balaenoptera acutorostrata. The sequence goes on along the minus strand of NC_080066.1, from coordinate 50,427,710 downwards.
TAATAGCTTGCATTGCTATGTGAATTCTTAAAAATATTCCTGGAGAACACAGACTGCAAAAGCACAGCTTTTTGCTTTTGTATCCGCATCCAGAGTCACTGAGAACAGTTGTTCAGATAGATGGTCAATATACAAGTGTATGATGTTCACATAGACTCTTTTGTGAATGATGCTCCCTGGAATTGGGCAGTGCACAACTTGCCCAATGGTACATGGTGGGCTACTGGGCTCTAACCCAATGTCTGGTACCCAAAAGAAGTGGTGGTTTTCAAGGATTTTTTGAATGACACTCCACTTCCTGATCAGGACTCACATACATACTCCCTGATACCAATACTTTCTTAAACTCTACCTGAATTTTTCAAACTCTCTGTCCATTTTTCATGTGCCAGCTCTATTTATTCACACTCATATCTGTTCCATCCAGGTGGTTTCCTGCTTTTTTCAGATCTGCCTTACTGTAATGCCAGCCTGCCTAATTCTTGAGTCTGCTCCTCTCATGAGACCCACACTCTTGAATTTATCTAGTGGATCTGACACTGTGGATTACAAATAAGGTTGTGTTTTCGTCAGCATAAAAACAATAAATGTATCATTCAATTGGGCATCCTTTCAAAGAAGAGGTCTGATATTTCTCAGATCTGAGAAATGCTTTGTGCACACAAAACTGCAACAAGCTGAGCAACATCATTTCAGAAGGAGCACTTTGCAGACTATAACCTTGGCATATATCAGAAGGAAACCATAATTCAAAAAGATACATGCAGCCCAGTATTCACTGCAGCACTATTTACAATAGCCAAGAAATGGAAGCAACCTAAATGTCCATCGACAGAGGAATGGATAAAGATGTGGTACATATATAAAATGGAATATTACTCAACCATTAAAAAGAATGAAATAATGCCATTTGCAACAACATGGATAAACCTGGAGATTATCATACTGAGTAAAGTGAGTCAGACAGAGAAAGACAAATGTCGTATGATATCGCTTATATGTAGAATCTAAAAGAAAAATGATACAAATGAACTTATTTACAAAACAGAAACAGACTCACAGATTTCGAGAATGAATTTACGGCTACCAGGGGAGAATGGTGGGGGGAGGAATAGATTGGGAATTTGGGATTGACATGTACACACTGCTATATTTAAAATAGATAACCAACAAGGACCTACTGTATAGCACAGTTAATTCTGCTCAATATTCTGTAATAACCTATATGGGGAAAAAATCTGAAAAAGAATGAAAATATGTATACGCATAACTGAATCACTATGCTGTGCAGCAGAAATTAACACAACATTGTAAATCAACCATACTCCAATAAAATTTTTAAAAATACTAAAAAAAACCCAGAAAAACAAAAAACAAATGGATCTTCTCAGATCAGAAATAAAAAAAGGAGAACTTTGCAGATGATAACCTTCTATTCAGCTCTGACACCAGCAAAGTTACCTGCAGGGACAGAATAATTCCCAGTTGAGGGTCTCTTTCCCTCTTTATTGTTTTTCTTCTTTGTCCAAACATTTTTATCCAAAATTCTGACATATTACATTTATTGCCTACATATTTAGAAACACAATCTCTCCCAGGTCTTACATATGCCACCTGCATTCCGATTCTGAAGGTGCATGCTGACTGTCTATACTGACAGAGAACATGATTCTTGATCTGTTCCTTCAGGTGGCTCAGACTAGCTAAGAAAAAAATCATAATCTTATCTCCTCAGAGCCTCGAAATGTAAAAATAGCCTGGCCGTTTATTGCACCAGGCTTTTAGACCCAGGTATATCAGAGGAGTGGGGAAAGTGGATTGTCACTTTCCTGGCTGGACAGAATGGCTTCAAAGGAAACAGAGAGGCATAGATTAAAGGCCGCACTCAGCCTTCTCCAAGAAGGCTTAAAGCCCCCTCACGTAGGATCTTATCAGGCTGGAAGGGGGGTGCAGAAGATAAACTTTAAAAATAAATGCCAAAAAAATCCCGATTATCGTCTCTGCCTCTTCTGCTGTGTCTGGTCAGCAATGTGTTAAGTGAATTGAAACTAGATCGTGGAGAGACAGTCACAACCTGGTTATCAGTGGCAGTAAATGGAAGATAATAGCCCCACTAGAGAGTTATGAAATGGCTTGTCTTTGAGCTGCCAAAGTGTTTAGTCTCTCTTTTATTATATTCACAGCAGTAATCCGATATGTCCTGACTTCTGTCATCTGTATGTAATGCTTATCAACTCTCTGTCAGTGATTCACCCTCTTGTCAGGGACAATTATTCCTCAAAGTGCCGAGGTTATGACTGAAGCAATATTATGACTGGGAAGAAAATATGAAAGGTGTAGCACATCACAGCAAGCAATCTGGGAGCTGACGTCAAAGTAAAGGAAAACATTGTCGATAAAAGGAGAACATAAGGCGACGTTTTGTTCTCTGCGCCAGGGGCACGGCTGGCATGGCTGAGGTCAGATGGGCGGAGGATGCCCTCCCCAAGATGCTTTACCGATTCATGATGGTGGAACGCCGGTGCCTCTGCCCTCACAGCTGTGTCACCATTTCCATTTTACATCTCCATGTACCGGGGCCTGGAATTAGTTTGTTAAATTGTCCGATTGGTGAAGAGAGTTAAAGGGAAATAGGCTGACACGGAAACTCTGTTTTATAACAGAGATGAAAGCCGGCTGCTCTGTGTACCGCCCATCCTGCCTAAAGATCTTCACTTATACCTGGGACTTGTTTTAAATGATGCGTATCCCCACATCATACATGAGAAGTGAACAAGAGTGTGGTGCTGACAGCTGGGGTTTGAGAAGGAGCCAGACCAAGATTAAACCATAGAGCAGTCAGATGGCAGAGTGATCAAGAGAATTGGAGTTTAAAATATTAAAGAATTAAAAGTTTGACAGTCAGACAGAATTCATGAATGTTGCTTTTGACCTTTGATTGTTGCCTGACCTTGAACAAGCTACCTATTGCCTGTGGCCTAAGTTCTTCTGTAAAAGGATAAAATAGTTTCTGATAATACCTGTTTTGTAGTATGGTTGGAGAATCCAGAGATGATGTATATAAAGAGCTTGAGTAAAGGCTCAGTAGATATGATATGATAAATAGTAGCATGTAACCAGAAATAAGATATGGTTTATTTTCTTAGAGTCTCATTTCCTCATGTGTAAATATTTCAGCCCCTGACATAGGCAGAGCACAAAGATGGGGGTACAATAATAAAGCCTTGACTTTGGTGCTATGAAAAAGCAGTCCCCTGAGAATTCCTGTGACTGTAGAGCAAGAATGCTGCCAGGGTCCTTGATGATTATATGACTAGAGCACTTTGTGCTAGGAGCTTTAGTTGGGACCAAGGCAGCAATGATGATTTTTCTTTTTCTTTCATATCAGGAATACTGTTTCTGCCCAGCCATTGGCTTGTATTTTATTTAAATTTCCTGTGCATTGTCTAACTTCTCATGCTATGCAATTGCATGACTGCTGCAGAATTCATAGCTCACTATGTGGTAGGTGCATGGACAAGAGTGATATTCAAAATATTTAACAACAAGTCGTGCATGGGCCTGTGGTCCATTTAGAGTGAATGCCGGCTTCTGTCTTCTGTCTTCTGAACCCTGTCTTCTAGGCTTTCTGCTATACTGGGCAAGAATCCTAAATTGCTGGTGAAAGCTGGTGGTCTAGAAATGGGGCTCAGCAGCTTGAGCACTGGTCAGGAGCACCTGGGAGATTGAGAAGCAGGTATCTCCCCTAATACAGAGGTATTTCACATTTTTACAACCTGTCTGGCTGTACCGGTTCATACTTGATGATGATCAGCCCTGTCTATATGACCAATTCAAACTTTATAATAAGTGCATTTATATAAGCTTCCATTGACCATATTTTATTTTATTTTTTAAAAAAATATTTGTACGTTATTATTAAAGGTTACTTATTAGATCATTGTAAGGGTGAAAAATGGTCATTGTGACATATTTAGAGAATAGAGATAATCAGGAAAAAAGAAATCGTCTATAAACCTCAGCACTCAACAATCACCATCATCCACTTCTTGGTACATTTCTCTGATCCTCTCTTGGTGTGTACATCTTTGACATGTTCTTGATTTTAATGGGAATGCACTTCATATTTTACCATTAGACATGAATTTCATGGTTGGTTTCAGAAAGAAATTCTGTAAGCTATTTTGGAATATCAGTATTTAGTGTCAGTAATTAATTTAATAGTTTTTCTTTTTTTAATTAAAAAAGTGTGGAATTTTAGAAAATAACTTTTTGGTATTTTCAGGATTCCTACATGGAATTTCTTCTCTGACATAATGAATTATTTAACTTGGATCTGTAATTTTTAACCATCTTCACATTTATCTAGTAAACCCTATTTAATTATGGTGTACTGATTAGAAGAACTAAATTATTTTAGAACTTTTTGTGGGGCGCTTGTGTTGTCTTTGAGATCAGCGTTGTGTTTGCTTTGGAAAAAGAAGTGGGGAGTTTTAATTTTTTCTATGCTCTGGACAAGTTCATAGAGGCATGACCATGACCATGACCATGATCTGAAGTCTAAGAATTTAAACGTTTGAAGCATGAAAGAAAATCTGAATCTGAGCTTTAGATTTGGAGCCTTGATATTTTCAATTTCTTTTATAGTTATTGGCTTATTCACGTTTCTTTTTTTCTTTCTAGTCAAATCTTAACACTTATTTCTCTCCACAAAACATTTTGTTATGTTCACATTTCTTTATTTTTTAGGATAGAATTGCACACAGTTGTCTCTTACTGTAAAATGATCTCAGTAACTGGGGTGATTTTCCATTTCTTATTAATTATAAGTTATCTCTTTTTACTTACTTTTCCTTGGGCAAACTATGTCCTTTGATTGGTATTTTAAAAGAAGACAAACTATCTCTTGAATTTGTCATTTGAAATTTTTTTTTCTAATTCATTTTTTAACCTTATACATTTCCTCTTGCTTTCCTTGGACATCTAGTTGCTCTCAGTAAAATGTTATAACCAGATGCTCTGCTTGATTGTTTATTTATTATTTTTGCTTAATAATGAAAACATTTAGGATATGGCTCTGCATCTGCCTTTAAATATCTGTTTATTAGTCTACATGTTATTATTATTTTCTAATTGCTATTTTGATTTCCACTGTGATCCAGAAATTATATTTTTAAAGACTACCTACTAATTTCTAGTGGATGGGGCTTTTACTTAAAATTTTGATATTAGTTTCTAGTTTGTTATTGTGTTCTGTGAATGTTACTACTGCACATTCTACTTTGGACAATTTGTTAAGATTTTATTTTTGGACTGTAACAATTTTTGTAAATATCTACTGGTTTGGGGCTTCCCTGGTGGTGCAGTGGTTAAGAATCTGCCTGTCAATGCAGGGAACACGGGTTCGAGCCCTGGTCTGGGAAAATCCCACATGCCGCGGAGCAACTAAGCCCGTGCGCCTACAGCTACTGAGCCTGCGCGTCTGGAGCCTGTGCTCCGCAACGGGAGAGGCCGCGACACTGACTGCCCGCGCACCACGATGAAGAGTGGCCCCCGCTCGCCGCAACTGGAGAAAACCCTCGCACAGAAATGAAGACCCAATACAGCCAAAAATAAATATAATAAATAAATAAATTTAAAAAAATCTACTGGTTCTATGAAAGCAACAACTGAGTTAACTACAATAGCAATAGAAATTCAAGCCATCCTTCCTACCACCCTTCTTATTTTTGTTATCTTGCTATATGTTATGAAGTCCTGTAAGTAGGGAAGCCAGTTAATTTATCATCCTAATGGGTACATTTCTGAGAGTGAAAAGAGGGCTGTTAATAATTATCTCTGGACAGCAAGCTAAACTGTGATATGCTGGGCAAACTGGAACTTAAGGTCACACAGTCCATAACCCACATTTAATTCTTTCTGAGATAATGTGAAACATTAATTAAATAAAGAAACCTTGCAGGTATTATTTGTTATAAGGCTTAAATAATATTGAGATAGTATTTGTGATTTAACATATGATTGCTTATAAGTAATCACTCAGTGCTGAAAACAAAAGTCCCAACATCTTAATTGGCTATTTAGATGCATTTTTATATATTACTGAAAGCAACTTCGAGTACTTCCAATGGAAAAGGTCTAATATTAATTTAATAATTAGGGACTTCCATATCTACTGTAAGGTTTAGCTGATCAATGTGCAAAATATCTGATTCTGTATCTGGTGCATAATAGTTGCATGAGACTTTTACATATATAATATATATTATATTTTTATTTCCTTAAGTGAAAAGTTATATGCATGATGTGTAGCATAATTAAAATATATCTAGATATGGTCATTTTTATCTTGATATGGCTTAGAATTTTAGAAATGGTTGAATCATGTTTATAAGACTATGGTATCTAATTTCATTTCTTACATGGTTTTCAATGCCAGTAAACATGCTTTTGAAACTTGAAAGAAGATTTATGTTTTAGTTGTAGAAAGCTATGTTCATTTTCCAGAAAGTAAAACATTTAAGTGAGGTTTTAAAAGTGTAATTCTCAAATAGTATTAAGCTATTAAATGTAAAACATTGGTCTTTAAAAGTATAAAATTAAAAGGAGTTGAACAAACATAGTTGATGAAATACATAGGAATAAAAATGGTTTCAATGTTTAATACATCTTGAGATTCAGGCCTACACCAAGACAAATTTTAGGAATAAATGAAGTTTCTTTTCTCAATCCTGTGCCTCTCTACCAACTGTTTATTAAATTTGTAAATGAATACGTAATTTCACTTAGCATAAATATGTATTAAAAACTACCTAAATGTCAAACAATTAAGCATGAATATAATATATATATATGTATATACATCATATTGATTTATACACTTTATACATAGTGAGACACACATTTGTAGTTGTAAAATTATTGTACAATACTTTCTCTATACAAAGTCAGAGACAGAAATTTATTTTTCTTTTGGAGGTGGGCATAAATTTGGGTAATTCATTTCCTCGTGAAAAGTAAGGAATGGATAAAGGACTATGTCCAATCATTAATAAAACATCTCAGGTCATATTTCTTAGAGTGGATTTCAATCTGATTAGAAATTTGAAATGTTGCTGTGCATATATACCGGCATGGTAATGAATACTCTTGAGGAGGTATAAACACTCTGGAGGACATCAGAAGCACAGCTAGCTGACGGCAGGCAATGCTAGTGGGTACCTAGCCACTATTTAATTCTGTCCTTTGATCCTCTCTTAGGAGCCCACCAGAAAACAACAACATTAAACAAGGTTGATAACAAAAATGGTGTCCTAAATTCCTTAGTTCCTGACCACCTTCCTCTATTTAGCCCCACTTTTCAGTTTCCCCGGCACTGAAACTCCACATCAGCAGTAGCACTAACAATGCAGGCTCCCTTCTCCCTGCCTGTTGTGATGAAGTCAGGGTTTGGGACCTGCAGCTGCAGGTTGTGGGAGACCTACAGCAGGTTTCTGTGGCAACTGACTAATCCACAAGTAAAATGTGATGGGGCGCCTCAGACTCCAGAACTTTCTTTTGAAAGTTCTTATCACTCTTGTATTCTGTGGTGTGAATTAATTGTGGAAGATCACGGTGGGTGAAAAGTCTTTACAAACTGGTTACAGGCATGTAACCTTGGTGAGAAAGTGTGTTTGATGTTTATAGATACCAACTGTATCAGCCAGGGTTCTACCAGAGAAACAGAACCTATATATCTATAGATAGATAGATAGATAAGGAGAGAGACAGAGAGACAGAGGCAGAGATTTTAGTGCAAGAAATTGGCGTACTTGATTGTGGGGACTGATGAGGCAAATCTGTCATCTGTAAGACAGGACAGAAGGTTGGACATTCTCTGGCAGGAGCTGATGCTACAGCTCACAGGCTGCATTTCTTCTTTCTTAGGGAAACCCCAGTTTTGTTCTTAAGACATTTCAATTGACTGGATGAGACCTACTCTGATTATTGAGGATAATTTCCTTTGCTTAAAATTAGTTGATTGTAGATATTCATCATTTCTACAAAGTACCCTAGTTTAGTGTTTAATTGCTTAACTGTGTACCGTAGCCTAGCCAAGATGACCCATAAAACTAACCATCACACCAACCATAGGTATTCTGTGGTCCACTCATTCGAGTGTTTGGGGACTGTCATCAAAATATATGGCTGTCATCAGCTCAGGTTGATTATGAATTAGGGGCAAGGAGAATAGGTAATTTTTATTTTTTCTTTCTGAGTCAAGTTACTTGTGAAGGTGGAGTCAAGAGCATTGTAGTAAGCTTCTCTGATGAAACCATAGGAGTCGATGCAGGCTAGTCAGCTGCCTTGGGTTTTGGACAACCGTGGCTGTGCAAGCTTCCAGCAGGAGGTATGACAAGCAAAAGTACTTTCTAAGCTCTGTTACTTCCAATAGTCCTGAGCTCCAAGCATCAACCAGAACAGTGATTATTTGGGGTCATGGGGAACCTGAGTCCCTTGAACCGGCATCATACACCAAAGGGACTGAAACCACTTACTTGTGGGGAAGAAACTCCCCATTAGCTGCTGGGCTAAAGTTGTTTATGAGAGGAATGGATGAGGGAGGAGTAGGGGGGACTCATGCTGCATTTTATTTTCTTGCTTTCACCATAACTGATTAAAGCCACTCTTCATACAGCTATGTGGTTAATCCAAGGACTCTGGAGTCAGACAGTTTGAGTTAGCGCCCTGACATCACCACATACCCTGATAGTGATCTCAGCACAGCAATCTGGAACATGGGGAGCAGGAATGCACTAACTTAAAGGTAGTTGTGAGGAAGACATGAGTAAGTACATGTCAAGCCTGTCACCCATGTAGAATAGTGTTGCACGTGTGGCAGGTAAGTACCCAGTCAATCGTGTGGTACCTAGTATTGATTCTGGTGGTGGAATGGCTGGAAGAAGGACCTCGGTCCTTGTCTTCTTTGAAGAAAGAATTCAGCAAAGAGACCAAGACTGTGAAATAGAGACAGCATTTATTGGAAGCAGAGTATGTGTAGAAGAGCACATGGCTGAACGCAGAGTGAGTTGCACACAATAGGGGAGGCTTAGGTTGCTTATATGAGTGCAGTTTTCCAGGTTGTCTCCAGGCAATCATCTCAACGTGTCGGCAGGAAACCAGTTGCAACTGCTCAGCCTGGGGCCTATCTCCTACCTCAGGATTGCAGATGCAATTATTGATGCTTCCCTATGCAGGCACTCCAGAAGCTTCATCCTGTTAAAGCCTCACAATATGCTTATGGGATCTTCAGCCGCAAAGCGACTGAGGATCAGAGAGGTTATGAGCTTCCCTACGACCACAGAGGTAGTAAGTGGAAGCATTTGAATGGTAAACAATTTCAAAGCTGATGATCTGAATTGCTATGCTGGTTTTCTGACAGAGAATTGAAATATCAGGAAGGAACTGTACATTTCTGATTAACAGAAAAATTCTCTAATATGCTACTTTCAATCCCTTGTTTCTGTTTAGTATCATTTATATTCAGTCTTTGTCCATGTTATAATTTTTAACAGTATGCGCTCAGAGACCAGGACGGTCACTCATTGAGGACAGAGCTCGTGGCATTTATTATTGCATCTCCAGTGCTGTCAAGGTATCAATGTATCTGAATATGGATAAGTTATCTTTTTCATGGTAAACCAGAATTTTAATAAAGATATCATAAATATGATCTTTATCTGGTAGTACATAACTTGTTTTTATCCTATTGACAGGGAGAAGCTGAGAAGTCCACTATCCTGTGAGGGAAGAAAGATGGGAGCACAGACCTAATAGAAGAGTGACAGAAGAATCAATCTGAAAAGTGCAGGTTTTCAAACAGACTTCTTCAAAAAAAAAGAAAATGCAGTAGTGGAATAACCAAAAAATGAGGGTGACAGAAAACTGACAGGCTAATGCCTGGATAGCTGAAACTCCAAAGTAGCTCAGGGACAAGAGTACATGATAAAGATAATCAAAACAGTCTGTCCCCCGGCTCCCTGATTTGGTTCCATTCAGAGCTGGAAAATGGGGCCGCTGTTTACACTGTGATGTCCGCAGCGGGTGCAAAGAAAACGTAGACATTGTCAACTCCTGTTTCATGTCTGTACTCTCTATGAAGAGCTCTGGAGTCAACTTGTGCACAGTGAGTGACGATGAAGGGGAACAATCTCCTTACTGAAGGGAAAATGACTTGAATGTTTCCAGGAGGATAAAATGAAATAGCTGAAGGTGTGAATGTCTTTGAGACAAGTTTGATACTGCGATGGGTGTCTTATTCCCTTGTCTTTGGGGGACCAGGAAACAGGTTGGAAGGCAAACACACACTAGTTGTTCCTCCCTTTAAAAGCGTGGAGGAGAACTCCACAAAGGAGAGACTGGGAAAACTGATACTGATTCTGACTAAGGTTCTGGAACTAATTGTTGAAGACAGTCAATATAAATCCCTAAGTACAGTCACATAAAGACTCTGTCTGCTTTTTTTCTTTTTTCCCCACACAAAGTTAATATAGCAGCCATAATACAGATGGGTTTCAATAAAGTATATACACACCTTCTCTGGAAGAACCTATAAACAAAAAGGGGGACATGTATGGGTAGTGTTGCAGTTAGGAGACTGAATTATTGCATCATGAGTTGTAGAATGGTGAATTTGAGGTCAAACTGAAATGTGATTTCCAGTCGTGTGTTACAGGGATCTGTCCTCAGCTGCACCTGTGCTATTCGACATTAAATGGAAATATTGAAAAATTTGGAGAAATCAAAACTGCAGAGTTCACAAATTGGGGCAAAATAGAAAACATTTCATAACAGACTCAGGGCCTTGAAAGATCATGACCAGCTAATCGTTAGGCTGAGTAAAATTAGACAATATTTAATGGGGATCAGGGTTGTGACCAAAACTTGGACCCCCAAAATTCATAGCACAAGCCCAGGAGGGGGATGGAGTGATTGTGTAGAACCCTACTTAGGTGACCCTAGCTTCATGCATGAGAAGGCAAGGCAGTGATCTGCATGCCAGACTTCTGATTTGGACTTCAGCTGTTTCAAAGAAGTATAGAATCTATCTTAAGTAATGAGAGAGCTGCTTAGACCTATGAAATATTTCTATCATATCTGGAATTTGGAATCTATTTTATACATTTTATAAACTCTAGAGTCTGATAGACCAGGACTTGAGTCCTGATTCTTTACTTCTATGTTTTCTTGGGCAAACAACTCACTTCCTCTTTGTTTCTTGGTCTGAAAAATGAGGGTAAGAAGACATCACCCATTATGGTCTTGTGAGTATTGTAAGTATGTTAAAGAACTTTACACGTAATAAATACCCAATGAATGTTAGTGAAAGTATGATTCAGAATAGTATTGTTTCCTCAAGTACTTCCATGTTGGCATGGAGTGGGAGCTCAGAGCAGGAACCCAAAGAAAATACTAATCTGCCTTGAAGTCGACACTAACTCTTTTGTTATGGTCACTCTCCACCCTATGCCCTCCCTCTCCCTCACATCCATCCTCTTATCTGAGCCTGTGAGAACAGAAGGAACAGAAACCAGGCAGCTGATCTAGATTTGGAGGCAAGTATTCAATAGTATGTTACCAGAAATATGTCACTGGAAGCAGAATTTCATGGCCAGAATCAGAGTCATTTTGCTGAACCTGAAAGTGACTAACCTCCATGTGTTGGGGTCTAAGTCCCTGGGATGGGATCCTGATTTGGGTTCACCAGTGCCCACCTTACTCCTTTCTTGAGACTTTCTCTCTCTCTCAAGGTGTATGATACTTGCATCTCTAGAGAGAGAAGAGGTTAACCTAAAACTTTCATGGAAATGTTCTTTGGGTTACTAAAAGGAAGATACTATCCAACAGAGTTGTTCAAGGGTGGAATAAGCCACCTCATAATGTAGTGAATTCCCTGTTGCTAGATGTGTGCAGGCAGAGGCTGTATAATTACTTGACTCAGGCATCAGAAGGGAGCATGGGCACTAATGCTAAAAGATCTTTCCAGGATAGAATTCCATGATTCTAGTTACATGAGCGAACATTGTGCTATCTGCGTTGATTCACGCCTTAGCTTTTTAAAATTTGAATTGACAGAATATTATTTTTTTTAAATTTTTATTGGAGTATAGTTGCTTTACAATGTTGTGTTAGTTTGAATTGACAGCTCTTTAACAATTTATTCAATATTCGTACATAATCTTTTAATATTTTGCAAATAGCCATAATATTTTCACTAGTTGATGTATTGTATACTCTGAAACAAATTCATATATACTACCCACAAGTAGGTAGATCACTGATTGTCACAACTCTTACATAAAACTATCGTTAAATTTTTGGTCCACCATAATAAGTTTTTTCGTCAAATCACAGACATCATGTCATTTCATCCCTGCCTATATCAATATGCATCTGTGTTTTTTAAAAAAGGACTTTTCTTATGTAACCATTATGCCATGGTTCTAATCTTACAGAATTCATTACTGCACTTATTGTATTATTATTGTACAATATGTGTTGTATTATTATTATAGTAAATAATTGATATCGTCTAGGACCCAGATTATATTTAAATACTATAGATTTTCTCCAAAATATCACTTTAGTTGATATTATATTAATGTACCATAGTTTATTCAATCAGTGCTTTATTGAAGGTTATTTGGAGTGTTTTGTATATCTTGCTTTTAAAAATAATTTCACAAAGAATAATCTTGTAAGTAATATCTTACTTTTGCCAGGTAAAATTGGGATAGATTTCTAAAACTGAGGTTATTCAGTCAAAAAGAAATTGTGTATGTGATTTTGCTAGATATGATCAATATTTTTCCGTATGTGTATGTACCATTTTGCATTCCCACCATCAATGCAAGAAGGTGTCAGTTGGCTCACTATTCTTCCTATTGAGATGGTGTCAAAGCTTTGGTGAGATGCAGTCTACTTTAAATTTGCATTTCTCTTATTATAAATGAGAATGAACATTTATTATATGTTTCCTGGCCATTTATATTTCTTCTACTTTGAAATAACTTTTCATATTACCTTTCCAATTTTCTATCAGCTTGTTGATCTTATTTTGGGATTTTTGTGGCCTCTTCTCTCTGATTCTCTCTTTGATATAAGTTGCAAATATTTTTTTCCTGTGTCATTTGTCTTTGACTTTGCTTTTGTTTGTTTGTTTTCCATGCAAATACTTTTGGAAAAAAATTAGTTGAACTTAACAATCCTTTCAATATAATAGCTTCTTGATTTTGAGTAATTGTTAAGAACACATTTTCTCCTCCACTCACAAAATAGAAATGTACTCACCTATGTTTTCTTCTACTTGTCTGATTTCACATTTTCACATTTAGATCTCTGATTTATTTGGATTTTATCCTGGTTTACTATATGACCTATACTATTATATCTTTACATATATAGCTATTATATGGCTATGCAGTTGTCCCAGCATGATTTGTTAAAAATGTATCTGATTTGAGGTGCCATATTTATCACATACTAAATTTTCATGACACTTGAATATATTTCAGGGTTTTCTATTCTGTTTCATTGGACTGGCTATACATGTGCTAATACTCTTTGATGTGATTAAAGTGGCTTTATGCCCTTACACTCCCCTTTTTTTTAAGTGTTAATCTGGTTATTCTTGCTTATTTACTGTTTTCAATTGAAATTTATTAGCAATGTTTTAACTCCAAGAAGAAGATATCTTTTGATATTATTATTGAGATTGTGTTAAATAAACAAATTATCTTGGAGGATATTATGTTCATGACATCTTTCTATTCCAAAACATGATATATTTCTCAATTTGTTCTTGTCAACTTTTGTGTCTTTCCATAGTGTTATAAAACTTTCTTTGTACAGGTTTTGCATATCCTTTGTATAAATGTATCCCTAAAGAAATTTATCATGTTTGTTTGTCTGTTTTTAAATGTGGTATTTTATTCCATTATTGTATATAATAATATTTGTATTGATTTTCTTGAATTTTTACAGATATACAATCATCCTAAATAAAGATTATTTACCTCTCTATTTCCAATTATTATGTCTCTAAGTGCTTTCTTTTATCTAGTTGCATTGGTTATTTCCTCTAATGTCATTTTTATAAAGTCATCGCAGTATAAATACAGATGGACAAAGTCGATTGAAAGCATTACTTATAAGTATACATTATAATTTAATTACTTATAAAATTGAAACATTTTTTCCCTAAATTCTACCAATTCATTCTTTGTTATTTAGAAAACTTTGTTCAGTGCTTTTCCTTAACACGCCCTCTAAGCATTTACAGAATAAAATCTAGTAAACATACTAGATTATAGGTTGTTTAACATTGTAGAAAGAGCCTGGGCTTGATTCTTGGTTCTGCCACTCACTAGCTCTTTCACTGTGGACATAGAACTTGTTGAAGTAAGTTTTCACAGTCATAAAATGAGAAATTCTGTAAAGAATAAATTGATTTGGAAAATTGTGCATAAAATGCCCAATAAAATATCCAGCACTCACACACATCAGTTAATATTACTTTCCTGCATCCTTCCATGAGGGCAGGTACAGTGTCTAGCTAATCACAGCATCCTAGTAGAACAGAACACCTTGACCATGCAGGTGTTCCAAATATGTTTTCTGAATTAAATATTTGCAGATGGAAAATGTCTGCTGAACATGATCACTTTTCTAGTTTTTCTAAGATATACTAAAGAAATAAGGAAGAAGTGAAGGAAAATTTTTTTTGCATGAGAACTTTGTGTCCTCACTTTTTATCCAACCACAAACCTGGCATGCAGCAATCATACTTCTTTTACAAATGGCGTAACTCTGGCTCAGACAAATTAAGTCAAACTAGCAAGAGTTAGGTCTAGGAATTGAACCCATTATATTGATTCACTTTTTAAAACATGTCCAAGGATTCCTTTTAGGATGAATGTAAAGAAACCTGACCACCTACCTCCTGCTGCTCTTGCCTGCCACCAGCTCACTCTGCTGTGTTCTTTGCCCATAGGAATCACTGTCAGTTCTGGACTAGGCTACACACTCTTGTATCTCTTGGCCCTCTCATCTGATATTCTCTTTGCTTGGAACACCACAAGCTCTTCTCTTCCATCTCTGTCCATTTGAAAGATTTCTATTCATCCTATAAGTTTCTATTTAAATGTTACTTCTTCCCAAAAGACTTCCTGACCCCCATTTCTCAATAGATGCTCCTATTTCCACAAATGCTATAAGAGTTGTGATTGTATCTATATTACTTATTCCAGTGTCCAGTATATCACTCCACACATGATAACTGTTCCACCAACATGGGCCAAATGAAAGTTTTCCATTATAGTGTTATTTGCAATAGTAAAACATTGAAGATAGTGTAAATTTTCAAAGATATGAACACAGTTACCTGTATTTTAGCACATCTAGATTATGAAATCTTATGCAATGATTTAAAAAGTGTCATATTTTGAAACACTTTTAATGACAAGATTTTACAGAAAAATATAGGTTAAAAAACAATTTGTAATATATTCCCAATTTTATCATGAAAATAGCTAATATTTTGGAGATTGCATCTGCAAATATTGTGCTGAATCTTTTAAATCAATTGTCTTGTTTAATTATTATAAATACAAAATAAAATGGTTACTATTATTATCTTCATTATAGAATTGGGGGTCACCCAGGTAGATGGTGATTGAGTAAAAGTAACTTTCATTACTCATGGATTCAAAATCTGGTTTTGTCTGATAGATGGATAGGTAGAGCTTTGTGTATACCCACATACACAAACGCAGGTGCACTTCAAATGTAATATTTTCCTATTGTTCAGCTTAGTTGTGGGGAACATAGTAACCTGTTAACAGTTCTTAACTCTGGATGTGACTCTAATATTTTTTATAATTTTCTCCTCCTCCCACTTTTCCCACATGAATATGCATTATTTAATAAAGGAATTAAAATAATATATTAAAAAAAGAAATCTCTTTGTTATTAATCCTCTAACTCAAAGCTTTTCTATCTCATTTGTAGACCTGCAAAGGAGCTCTTTGGGTTTCAAAGGTGAGACTCCCATTTCCTCTTGCATATCATCGTTTATGAACACATCTATTATCCAGTCTTGGGCATGTGAGTTACAGTTATCCAAATCATCTGATTGATAGAGACCTTGTCATGAACAGATGGAATATGGTCATGCATATAATCCTGGGTGTGCTGTTCTCTATGGACTGCATTTAGGTCTCATTCAAATGAACAGAGCCAAATATTTGATTCAAAGAGTGAGAACTGGGATTTTTTCATTCATTCACTGTCACTTGACCAATATCTTTTGAACACTTTATATGCCAGAATTGATGCAAGGATCTAGGGATATGGAGAAAAGAGTCAGATTTCTGCCCTGGAGAGAAGAAGTTCATAATAGTGTTGGGAAGAAATTAATATGAGCAGAGATAAAGAGAGCATAATGATTGGTATGAAGGAGATGCGAGGAGGAGGTTGGAGAGCAGAGAAGAGGAGTACTCAGTTCAAACTTTGGAGTAAGCTTTGGTGGGCCCGGTAAGAACTGAAGTCCCCCTACTGTATGTAATACCAGTCCTTTTAGAGTGCCTTCAATGAGGTTTATATTTTATTTCAGGTGATACTCTTAGCATATGGCTCAGTTAACATTGGTGTGAATAGTATAGCCACCTTCTCCTCTTCTGGAAATATGCAAATTTACAACACATTCTTTGCCCTCACTGGTTTGTGTCAGAGTTGGTGTAGAGGTCAGTTTTTACCTGTTCCTCTTTCTTGCCCCTGACCCTTTGGACCTTTTGAAGACTTAATTGTGTCCAGCTGGGTGTACTTTGCCCTTTCCCTGAATAGGACAAAGGAATACTTACCCTCACCCATTTTCAAAGGCTTTCCCTTTCCCTTTGGATTTGTGGTTCAACAAACCACATCTTCCTTGACTCAGCTCCCAAATTACCTTAATAGCCTATGGCATCCAAAGGGTGACCTCCACCCTGTCCTGGCTTCTCTGGTGCCTTTAAGTCACACCTGCAGCCATTTAAAACAATGTCACCAAGCTGTGGTCAATTCCTGGCACCAGCTGCTAAGCAGCATTCAAACCTTTCCTTCCTTACTGGACAGAACCATGATTTACAATTAAGAGTTCTTTGTCCTCCACTCTCAAATATTAAAAACAAATTACTCCTAAACTCTCTACTCTCTTCTTTCTTTCCTTTGTTTCTCTCTCTCTCTCTTCCTTACCCACAACCTCATAGCTTCATAGTCCAATGAAAAGAGCCTCTGTTGACTTCAAAATCTTGGGTTTCAGCCTCAGACCTCATAGCCTCCATTGTCACTGCAAAGCCTCAGTTTCCTGACCTGTAAAATAAATAACAGTTTAGGTTTGAGGGAAGACATAGGGAAATAACATAATGTTCAGAGTAATATTCATTATAAATAAAAATAAAAGTAAGGGAACAGAGAGTATTGGTGGTTAGTGTTAGACTTAGGAGTCAGGAAAGGACTCTGTGAGGATGTGACATTTGGAGTAGAGGTCAAAAAGAGTGATGGAATGAGCTATGAAATTATCTGGGAAAAGAGCATTCCAGACACAGAGGATAACAAATGTGTGTGACTTCCCTAAGGAGAGCTTGCTTGGTATGATCAAGGGACAGTAAACCAACAGGTATGGCTCAAAAGCAGTGAGTGAGAGGGTCATGTCATACATGGGCTTAGAGCCAAGAGAAAGGTTTTGGATTGGGGTCTTAAAAGCCATTTGAGAATTTTTAGCAGAAGGTGGGGATGACATGATAACATTTTTATATTAAGAGGAACACCGTGCTGCATGGAACATAGATTGACAATTGACAGGAGACAGAAATAGAAGCTGGGAGACAAGGTTGACACTCTTGCAGCCTACCAGATGAGTGATGACAGGGGCTTGGATTGGGTGTTTATTGTGGCATCCTGGATCATGTGATTCAGAATGGGGTGTGAGAGAGAGGAATCGTCAGAACTATGAGGCTTTTGTCCTGAGCAATTGGGTGAATGGAGTTGAGCCATTTACTGAGACAGGTGAAACTAAGGGAGATTGGTTTATTGGGATGGAAATCAAAAGGCTGACTTTAAAATATATTATGTTTGATATGATTAACAGATGCTCAAGTGGAGATTCAGAAGAGGAAGCTATATATATGCAAGTTCATTTCAGAGATGGTGCTAGAGAACAAAATCTGGAGTCATTACATCAAATGCTGTGAAGCCATCTGGTAAGACTGAGGCTCAGAACTTGAGTTTTTGGTGACTGAGACATGTTTGAACTGAAGCAGAGGGTACCAGCCCAACAGGATTTTGTTCTAGAAAAAATGTGGAGTTTCTGCAACTAGTGTGGTTGGCTAAATTGATGAGTTTTGAGATTCAAGGGATGATGCCCACTAATAAAATAGAAATTTTCTATGTTAAAAGTAGGTGGTATGGAAATACAACTTAATATTATAATGATAAACAGAAAAGCCTGGCAACATTTTTTCAGTCATTCTGATCACAATTAGATGAAACTATACAAAGACCCTGGAAGAAAATACTTCCCAAGTATCAGGAGTGGTTTTTTAATTTTATGGATGTGTTACCAAATTCAGGTTCGGCAGCTTGTCACTCAAGAATCCAATACTGAGAGACAAGTGTTGGATGAAAGAAAAGGTAGCTTTATTGAGAAATCCAGCCATCCTGGGGAGAAGGTAGACTCATGTCCCAAAGAACCAACCTCACTGCCTATCAGGGGCAAGAGCTTTTAAAGGGGAATTTCAGGGGTGTATAGGCGAAGGGAGAGGGCTACGTGCAGAACAGCACACTCAGCTCTGACAATCATCTTGAAATTAGTCATAGGTTTTCTGATCAGCATCTTCTTGATTGTTTTAAGTACAGTTAATCTTTAGTTTCAGGGTTGGTTTGTTCTCATTTTCTTGAGGCCAGTTCCTAGAATTGTTCAAGCAGGAGCAGCTTATGTCGTGGTTACTGTCTGGTTATCATGTAGTTAACTTCTTCCATGTGGAGGGAGTTTCAGTATCTGTAAAACAGTTCAAAAGACATGGCTCAGAATATTATCTATAGCCCTTGAGGAGGAAATAAAGGTCCTTGACTTTGTTTCATTGCTAAACTATTATAATTTTGTCTTATTTGATTATTTTCTTTTGTTTCTGCAGTTTCTCATTTCTCTGATTAAATTTATTCTTTGGCTAAAGCTTTTCTACAGATAAGAGGAAGGTGGAGGGCATGGCAGTGGGCAGCGGTGGGGTGGGGGAGTGTCAGACCTGGGATGGCCTCATAGGGTCCTGCTTGGTTACAAAGGGATTATGGATGATGCAGGATTTTTTTCTTCTTCTTTCTTATCATGCATATACCCTGCTTTCAATTTTTATTAATTTTTATTAAAATGCATGAATCCATCTCCCTTTTAATAACTAAAGCATTGTAGTTAAATTTAATTTGATCAATATTCCCGATTCTCTATCAAAATATATTCCAGTGTCCTCCCTCAGATATAACACTATTGTGGATTTGGACAGTATTCTTCCTAACCTTTTCTTTATATTGTCTAACTACTTAAGTACCTCTAGTGTCTTAAATATAATTTTTAGTCTTGAATTTATCAGTATTTATATCTTATATATGAGTAAACTTGTCCTCTCTTTGCTCACCCCACAACTTTCATATGTATTCTACTCTTAAGATTAACATTGTGGAATACATTTTGCAATTGATAAAAACATGATATTGTTTTATATTTTTATTTAAAATAATTCATGAATATCCCTTCTTCCATTTTTATCTGGAGTAAATTTTCTTATAGTTCTTTCAGAGTAGGTCCATAAATTGTGAAGTTTCTATGTCTGAAAAATGTCTTTATTATTTCCTTCCTTCTTAAATTGTGGTTTGGATGGTTTGGCTGAATATAGCATGCTGGGTTCAAAATATTTTTCTCAGAACTTGGAAGATGTTACTTTGTTGTGTTCTTGTATTCAGCACTGCTGATGAGAAATCTGGTGTCAAAATGATTTCCATTCCCTTGTAAATAACCATTCTTTTTCTTCTGTCATCTTTTAAGAATATTTTTCCTTCAGTATTAATATAATGAAGTTTCATTTCATTGTGTTTCAGTGTGAGTTTTTGGTTTGTTTTTGGTTAAATTTATCCTGCTCAGTAGTCTGTGTACTCAGTCTGTTTGAGAATATATGTCATTTATGTATGTATATATATTATTATTTATGTAACAGTTCTGGGATATTTCAAATAGTCTTCTTCCTCATTCTTTCTTTACTCAACATACAAATGTTTTTAGAAGGATGTTAGAAATTTTGTATCTATCTTTAAAACATATAGATTTTAGTTCACACTTCTGTTTCTATTTTGTCTGTTTGTTCTGTAATCCACAAACGTTTCCCAGTTTAGCTTTAGATCTTTTCGATTTGCTGTTCAATACTATACTTGCTATTCAGTACCTATAAATAATTATTTAGACATGATTATTTATACAATTATAGATAGTAATCATTATAGAACATATTTTTTATTTGCAAAATCTCTATTTTATTCTTTTTATCATCACTTGCTTCAACACATACTTTTTTCTTTAAATGAAAGTCATCCCACACTTTACAGCTCCTAATTTAAGGATTTTTTGGGGGTGTATTTGCTCCATTACCTTTGTTATCCTGGGTATAAATTTTTCTTATCTTTGGATTTGCTCTTTCTCTTTCATGTAAACAGCCTTTCTCAAATGTTTGGCGAACTCTGATTCTGTATTCAGCTTCTGTGACAGACTTCTCCTGCATATTTCCTGGTCAGTGGCAATTTCCCCTGATGTGAAAAACTTAGCTTCCCACTATGGCTTGTTGCCTACTTTCTTCTTTATGTGATGCCTCATAGCTTTGTGCTCACTGTGATTTCTCCATTGTTTTTCAAATTTTTGTATTATCATTTTTTCATACCTAGTTTATTAATTTCATATATCTTGTTGATATCTTCTTTATTGATTTTTATGAATCAACTCAGCATCTTAAAACCACAAAGAGATGGACATACTCTTGGCTATAGGTAATCCCACCATTGATGCCATCTCCAGTGACTTTATGTGCTCCTGCTGTTCTCTTGGTCTCTTTTTCCTGATGCCAATGTGTGTGCCACAATCTAGGTATTCCATCTTGTCACCAGTACCTTAATCAGGGAAGGATGGAATTGGAAAAAAAAAGGTTTCTCCTTCTCAGAAACATCTTCTTCTCTTATACTTCACAGTCCAGAAATGGTGGCATGTGCACTCTTCACTTCAAGGGAAACTGAGAAATAAACATTGTTTGCCAAAAAAGAATGATATTATAATTACTGGCTCTGGTCAACCATGTCTGATCTGTCGGGTATGGGCAATTGCAATTCCAAAGTAATACACTTTGTGTTTTTATTAAAAAGAGGGGGTGTGTGGATTCTGGATAAATAAAATATTGCCATATTAGACATTCTCACCTAGTTTCTTAAAATTCTAGATTTAAAAAAAAATATTTTATATTCTTAAAATTCTAGATTTAGAAAATCCAGTGGCTTCACTTTTATGATTATTATCTCTGCAACATGCTTCAGAAATAATAAAAAAAAAATCTATTTGTAAGACTCATTTTGAATCTGTCAGTTTGACTTTAAGTTTCTCATCTAATTGTAATCTTTATTTTACGTAGTGAAAGAAAGTCTTTGCTTGGAGACTGCTGGACATAATGAGGACTTTATAAAAGAAGAACTCCAACTCTAGCCTTAAATCTGCCTTCCTTTCCAACCAGAAGGTAACATTTGCTTCAAAATACATTATTTGTGTTTAGGTCAGCCAGGATTTAACTTATTTGCCTGGCTTATATGGGTCTTTCAATGACTATCTGTTGACCGAATGAAGTTTGGGCAGAATTGTGTGTGTGGATAGTGTAAGCTTTATTTCAGTTCCAAAGAGCAATAACATTGCTTTCCAATGGGAGAGCTCATAAAGGAAAAGTGCTATCATTTTGACAAAATTAAGAGAAAGTTTTTCTCTACAGTGAAAAATAGCACAAAACAAATTAAAAGACTTTATAAAACTGGAAGAAATTATTCTGTGCAAGTAAAATATCTAGAAAGTTAGTGGTCTTAATATTTTAATAAGCTACACAAATCTTTAGAAATGAATGAATAAGTAAATGGGAAATGGAATGAAGAGACTAGTCAGAGGAGAAGAATAGAAATAACTAAAATAAAACCAGATTCATAAGTTACTAAATAATTGCAAAGGAAAAAAATGAGAACATTAATTTTTAAACATCTAAATATGCAATGCTGACAAGGAATGCTGAAACAGATTCACTCACACGTTGATGATGGGGTTATAAATTAGTGCAGCTTTTAAGAAATTAGCTTGGAATTATGAATCAAAAGCTATGATGGTGCTTATATATTTTGATCCAATAATGTCATTCTTACATATCACTGATTAAAAATTTTGAAATCCAGGCAAAGTTTTATGCATAAAGCTAAAAATTATAAGTGAGCCATCTATAAATTGAAATAACATGCAGTCTTTTTGTATTTATGGAAACTTTTTAAAAACATAGCAAAATTATTTTGAAAACTAGAATCTCCAGATATAAAATTATTTCTAATTCATCACCTCATTATATAAAAGGTAATTCAGAGAGACAACTTAAAATTTTACATGACTTCTCTCTAGGAATTTCTTTTTGCTTACCTGTATTTTTCTACTGGTTCCAACATTTCCACCTTAAGGAGAGGTTCCTTTGACAAATTGTAAAATCCAAACAATAACAATAGCAAAAGAATGTCTGTGGTTCACCTTTGTCAACATATTTCAGGCTTTAAGATCCTTCTGCTTTGATTTTGTTCTCCTAATCCTGTGAGTATGAAAAAGAAAACATTACTTTCTTTATCTTGAGTTAAGGAGCATGAGTTTCAAGTGTGTCATTCACACCGAGTGACTTCCCTGGGTCATCTAACTAGTATGTGACAGGACCTCAATGCTTGCTTCTTGGTTTCTAGTTCGAAGTTTACTCCACTCATCCAAGATGTTTCTTTCCTTTGTATGAAGTGTGTAACTTATTGTTTGGAGACTTCATTGTAGATTATTTGTGTTTTGAATCTCCCTTCTGGGTTCCAAGTAAACACTCCTAAATTATTCCAGGAGTCTTCTCAGTAACATAGCTAGGATGGGGTTTTCTGTGACACAATAAGAGAATATGGAGTCTCTCTACAGGACCAGGTCTGCATATAAATAGAGAGGAATGCTCTGGATTGATGCCCACCCTGGAATTCTTTGAGAAGCCATTTTGACAATCTGGAGAAAAGTAACCTAGAGCAGGTCAGGAATACTTTCTTCCTGTCACCATGACCTAAACATCTGTGTGCTCCATTCCCTTTAAAATTGGGGAAAACTTCTCTTCATCTGGCATCCTGGGATGGCATGAAAATTAATCATACTTTAACCTAAAATTTCCTCTTCAAAACAGAAATGCCTGTGGATGCAATAAAATATAAACTTGTGAAAAAAATCGTTTCCACTTGGTCTTTATGGTCTAATGAGTACTGCATTAGTACGTGTCCTCTGGAACTATTAGCCTTTGTGTAATGTATTATTTCAAGAAAATCTAACTATAGTAAGTATCATTACATGTACATAAAATTATAGAAAGATGCCCTGAAGAATCAATGATTTGAAAAAATTTTGCCATATTTTATAAAATAAAGAAAATATATGAATATAAATAGCCAGAAATAGTTCTGAATTTGGTCATTCTTCATTACTATCACTGGAAAATCTTTTTAAAAATTAAATTCGTGTGTCTCATGCTCACTTCTTTTGAGCCGCTGGAAAGATAAGCCCTTCTTTCACAGTAGGGCTAGTGGTAAAACACCTTAGTGATCTAGCCCTGCCAGACTGTGTCCTAAGCCCCCAAACAATATAAATTTCACTTGTCTAGGAACTTGCTCTTGTTCGTAAGCTCAGCTGCTTGCCCACATGGGATCCTTCTGAGTACCCGCCATGCTCTAGCACAAGGTTGATTCCTCCCTAAAGACTTTGTCATTACCCTTTGATCATACCTCATAGCACTTGAATGGTGCAATTATCTCAAAGTAGTATAGTTATTGTACACACACTGGTTTTCCCACTGATTGTGATGCACTATTCAGGCATCTTATTACTAGGAATGTAACAGGAACTCAAAAAATATTTATTTGATAAAAGTGAATAAGAACACCCAGTATCTCATATTCTGATGGGCTCCTCAAAGAGTTTTCTCTCATTTAGTATGAGAATATATTGAATGAAAATATTTCAAAATATGAATATGAATATGATCATTTTTTTCTGTATTCAAAGGAGGTTTGAAATGGAAATTGATTCCGATTATATACTTCAAGTTAAAAATAACCTCTTTAGTCTTTAATAGCAAGTGGAGCAATATAAATTTTGTTTTCAAAAAGTCTAAAGATGATGATGATAAAGAACATCAATAATTCATAAAGTGTACGTAATATAAGTCTGTATAAAGATTATGACCTAACAATGGTGCTCAGCACCGGCTGACATTGGAATCACCTGAGGGCTAGATAAAATACTGATACTTTGGCCCCACCCAATTGGTTGGAGGAGTGGTGAGCTTTTAAAAGCTCCCCAGGTGAATTTAATGTGCAGGTTACTAAGTTCTACCTTACAACAAAATAGCTTCCAAATGTTATATATACCGCACCTGAAAACAAAGTGAACTTTGCTGATAAATGAGTCCTTAGCTTCTTGTGAATCCCTAAATTTTTTCCTGAGTCATGGAATTGAAGCTGAGAAGTATGTCATCTGCCTCCGAATAAAGCCCCACTAAATAGAACTACCCCTTTTCTTACTCCCTGCGTGTTGGGTAATTGGTACACCAGTGGACCCATGGATGGACTGTAAATAATTATCTACAGACTCAAAAATTAATAATTTCCTATGTAGAGTTTGGAAAAACAATCCATTTGCGAAACAGCTTCCTCTTTGCCTGGAGCCAAATATCCAATAGATACTTCAATGAAAAGAAAGCAAAGACATATCCAGTGATTATTTTAAACAGCGGTGAGTGACCTGTATTTTATTATGGTACTCAGCTGTTTTATCACACACACATAAATAAATCACAATTAAACAACTTTGGGAACAAAGAATTTGAATAAGGACACAATGAACTTTTCTCATAAAATCCAGATATGTGTTTTGCTTATACTTGCAACAAGCTGTGATTCCCACGTGAAAGGTATCAATCTATTTCCTCTTTCTGTCAATCACTTGTATCACGCAGGGTCCTGGTATGTTGGGTCATGACCTTTATCCTGGAGAGGAGCCAAAAGCCACCAGTAATTTGATTGCTGTAATTATTTAGACTGTTTCTAATAAGTCTAAAAATGTCATGTTAACATTTTTCACATGTTTGTAGTCTTCTGGTCTTCAAATTAACCTCAACATACCATTGTATACTTTTCTTTAGTTATATTGGAAGAAAATATAATTTCAATAACTAAACTTTGATGGTTGCTTTATCTTGGAAACTATCTTGGTCTATAGGACCATAAGATACTATTTTGTTAGAATTTTTTCCCATGATAGGCCAAACTTTTGACAGTAATCAAAATCTATTCAACATAAATTTACTGAGCATTTACTATGTGCTAGGTTCTGAGAATTAAAAGAAAAATAAGATCAAGTCCAGGTCTTCAAGTAGATGAACTGACAAAAAAATTGACACTTAATGTAATTAGTAAAGACACATGGTTTAAATCTCAGCTCTATGGATTAGTGAGTATGTGACTTTTGGATATATTATCTGTGTGCAGACTGGGAAACTGAGGTGCACAATTCACACAGCTAGTATATGGCAGAACTGATATCTAGACCTAGGAAATTTGAATCTAGAGACTATTACTAACCACTATGCCATTCTGGTTCTAGAGCCTGAGTTAATTGCTTGGTTTATACATGGAAGAATGTTAAATGTCATTTTGAAGAAGTAGGACCATGTGGAGATATATGTTTTATATATCTGTCTCTATATATAGATGTATGTTTTATATATGTATGTATATAACACGTACATAGAATTCAACAGTATATGGGAAATATGGAAAGAGTCCTATAGCCTTAATCTGAACAAATGGGTCTTTATCATCTCTTTAGAGCAGCTTACCTTCAAGATGAATTTTTTCCATAACTGAGATCCAGGAAGAATAAAAGAACTGTGTGCTTCTGAATTGATTCTGTAGAGGCAGGTCCCCATCATAAACGTTCCTCAGGATCGGTCTTCCTGACTGACCCGGAGCCACGTGCTTGGTATCCACATGGGTAAATATCTTCAGCCAATCACAAGCAGCATAAAACAAAGTCAAACATTATTAGAATCCATCCCTTGCAGCTGAAGGATTTGGATTCAGTTTCAGAAATACTTATTGAGTAGAAACTGAAAAAAAGTTACCAATCTGGGTGTGATGGTTAATTTTATGTGTCAACTTGAATGACCCACAGGATACCCAGATTAAATATTACTTCTAGGGGTGATTGTGAGGGTGTTTCCTGATGAGATGAACATTTGAATTGGTGGACTCAGTAAAATAAATCACCCTCCCTAATGTGGGCACATAAAATCTGTTGAGGGCCTGAGTAGAACAGAAGATAGCAGAGGGAGGACTTTGCTCCCATTTTCCTACCTCACTGCTTGAATAGGACAACTCACCTCACCTTCTCTTGCCCTTAGACTGAGATTTACAGCATTTGCTCCCTGGTTCTCAGGCCTTCAGACTCAGACTGGATTACACCACCAATCTCTTCGGTCTTTAGCTTGTAGACAGCAGACTGTGGGACTTCCCAACCTCCATAATCACATGACCTAATTTCTCATAATAAATATCCTTTAATATCCTATTGGTTCTGTCTCTCTGGAGAAACCTGATTAATACACTAACATACAAGGGCAAATGAAAAAGGACCCCTTCCCTCTCTCTGCCTCCTTTAGCAGAAGGAGCAAATGCATGGACAGGTAACTTGGTTCAGGCGGGATGTTCTCTGCAAAAGAAAGTGAAAGTGCTTGGCAGGGAGATGTTGCCAAAAGTTGATTTTTCTCATTCTGTTCAATTAACAAAATATGGACATCCTATAAATATAAAAATAGAAAAAGGCAGATAAAGTTACCAACCTTTTTATCTCCTTTTATAAAATCTTTTAAAAGAGCAAAATGACCAATTAAGAAATATATATGAATATAGTTTCAAGATGAGTGTTTTTCTTGGTTTGTAGCCTGGCTCACCTACTTTCTAGCCATGTTATTTGGAGAATGTGAATTACTTATCTGTGACTCAGTTTTCCCTTCTCTAAAGTGGTATCTATCTCATAGATATATTATGGAGATAAAATAGGAAAAAAATAAAGTTTTTAAGTATAATGCCTGACAAACAGTGAAAGCTCTATAAGTTGCATTTATTATTTTATTATTATTGTGGTCAAATAGAAATGCCTTTTGAGGACATAACCACAAAAACAGAAAATATGCCAGCTGCTGGTCTTCTCTCTGACCAAGCTGAGAGAGGAAATTTCTACAACCTGGTTCCAAAACTAAAAAAAATTCATGCAGAAAACTGCAGGTCTCAAAATGTAGCCCTCCTAGTCATCTAAACTATTCCCTGCCCACCCCCCCCATATTTATTTCCCCTTCAGAAATCTCTCAGATATGCTCTTGTAGGTTGACAGTCTAATTTCAGAAAAAAATTTGGACCTGAATCAAAAATGCAAAATAACAGAAGGCTGAGACTGTTGTTCCCAGCAACTAGTGCAGGAACAGAAAACACAGTTGGCTTCATATTTCAGGTTCAACTTAAAGCAGGTACCCTAGGCAATTAAGTTTCCTTGCCCTTTGAGTTTGAATATTTCAAATTGATTGCAGAAGTGAGCAAGGTGACCTAATTGTACCTCTGCTTTTCACATGAATTTATCTTCTTGCTTTTTTAGGAGGGGGGCCTTCCGTTTAATATTTCAGTAATTAAATGCACCGCTGTCAGCTGTGAAATTCCTAACAGTTTTTCAATGACAACATATTGGATGCTTCTATGGTCCTCCAAGGTTTCTCTCAGATGTCTTCAACAGGAAGGACAGAAGTAGGTGAGAGCCTCACTCAGGTGTTTGCAAACCCAGGTGTGGAGGCGGCTGTGGGTTTATGGCCAATGCCTTCATTTCCTCTCTTTCAGATCACATTAGCTGGGAAAGCCTAGGCATGGCCTGAGAAAGTGGGAAAGAGTAAAAATAAAATGCCTCATCATTCGTGCACTCTGATTCTGCCTGAGACTTTTGCCTAGGGGTCATTCAATGAACATTACCTTGCTGGTGATGCACAGAGATATCTCAGCACGTCATAGTGTAAATTCTGCCTGCACAAAGGTATGTGCTTTGTTTTGAGCCTCAAAAAAATTTTTTGCAAGTAATGCATAATTTTTTCTTTGTAACAGAAACCACCAAAAGAACCAAAGAAATGGAAAATTGCTAACAGCAGCATGCTAATTAGCAAATACACCCCAGCACTTTGCATTAGCCAACTTAGGCACATTATGTTTTATGTCTTTGTTCATTGGCCAGGACTTCCAGCAGCCTAATAATTCACTCTTAGACCAGCTTTATCAAGAAGACACTGTGTTTTAGAAACTCTAGAAGATCATTTAGAGCAGTAACAAATTACTGCTTTTAATAAAATGCTTTTTTTTCACTCAATAGGATACCGTAAAAAAATAGTCTATAGAGAAGTAGTCTATAGAAAAGGAACATTTTTATCTTTGAGAAAATAATACTGGGGAAATGATAATGTAGTGGGGACTTGAGGTACAAAAGGAGAATAAAAAGCCTCACTCTCTGACATCTCTCTCTGTTGCTTCCCCATCAACCTGTCTGATCGTTCTTTTATAGTCTCCTTCACAGGCTCCTCTTTCTCTCTCTCTAGTGCTGGGTTCCACCAAGATCAGTGCTTAGCCATTTGTTTTTCTCACTCTCCACACCTGCCAACGTGATCCAATCCATTGGTTTTCAAAACTAGGCACACATCAGAATAATTCCTCACAGTGCTTTCTAACCATGCAGATTCCTGGTCATCACACTGCTCTACTGAGAGAGAATCACTAGAGGTTGGGCCCAGTAATCTGTATTTTCACAACTTTTCCAGGTGATGCTAGATCTGTGACTCTAGGTTGTAACCCACTAGCATCATATGGGCTGCCAAAGGTGGTAAAAGTCATCTGTGTTTTCAGCTCTAAGCTGTCCCTTCAGCCTCAAGCATGGCTGTCTAACTGCTTAAGTGTTTATGTCTGAATGTCACTCAGACTCTTCACATGCAACACAAGCCAAGGTGGTTTCTCCCCTCGTATTCACTGAGTGATTGTTGTATCCAACCTGGCATACAATACCTTAGACTCCTGTCTCTCCCTCATCCTCTACATTTAGCCATCAAAGGAATTTTCCCCTCCCAATCCTAGTTTAGGGTCTCCTTACCCTTGCGTGGACTGCAGGAACAGAGACAAACTCCTAAGCTCCAAAGGAGAAGTGAGGTACCTGCCACTCCTGGTTTTAGTTGCCTCATCGTCGTATCTGGAATTTCTATTTTCTTGCTTCTGCAGACTCTGGACCTAACGCCTGGAACGTAGGATCCTGTTCCTGAAAGGACTCAAATAATATCCAAGCCTTAGGTTTGTTCTCCCTTAATTACTCCAAGTTCCTCAGGCCTGGGAGCCTCTCTCTTTCTGTTTATTGGGGACTTCCTTTAGGTTTTGATGGCTTACAGTGAACCTCTGTGATCAAACCCCCAAGCTCTGCTAAGGATATGTAGAAGGAAGTTTTTGAAATTTAGAAATCTTTTATTTGCTCGACAAAGCTAGTCTTTTAAGACCATGAACTTAAAAAAAAAAAAAGTTAGTGTGAAATTCAAGCTGACCAATGACTTCTTTGTCCTAGATGGCATTTGCTGTCCCCCTGAAACAATTAATGCCATTGATCCAATGGGTGAGAAACCTCAGGGCAAAGTGATTGACAGGAAAGGAAAAATACATTGTTTTCAATATCACCCGCCCCTGCGCCCCCATTTTCTCCCCCTGCCAGACCTTTGCACCTTTGAAAAGCACAATTGTTCTCAGGAAAGTGTTCCCTACCCCTCCTCCCAGGAAGGAAGGTGTCAGCTTTCTGTGTGGAGCTGTCCCAGTGCGGGAAATCTCGCCCACCCTCTGAGACTGTGTTGAGTCCCATCTAGGTCAAGCAGACACCATCTTTAATGGTGCAGGACAGAAATAAACTCCCTGAAATGAACAGTAGTTCCTTTTCACCCAGAGGAGGCAGAAATGGTGTGGCAGGGGAAATTCCTATTGCCTGTGTTCAAGGGATATTGGACACCCATCACGTGTGAGTTTGTATTTGTATACCTCACTTTTACCCATAAAAATATCACTCCTTATATCCATTCCTGTTGGCTAGCTAGAAAAAGGAAAATGAAAATTGGTAATAGAAAATGGGAGAAGCAGAGAAATAGACAACTGAGGTGAAGCCAGATGTTTTTTGTTTGTATTTTATTTTATTTTGTTTTTTTCAAGTAAGCCTTAGGAAAAATAATGCCAAGGGGAGAAAACTTGTATCTTAATACTACTGTCTGTTGAGAAGGGAGCTGACACATGCATACCTATCATGGGCTGATGCAAAGTACTTTGTCATAAAGCTATCATGAGTAGAATTGAATCCATATAATCTTGTATTCTGAGTTGGTTAAATACTCAAGCTATTTCTTGATTCTGAAACCATAATCTCAAACACACATACACACACACAAAGTTGGGAGGAATAAATCTCAAAAATACCTTTGTCCATATTAGGTTCAACAGGACAAACAAAATTTATAAGCATTTTGTTAAAAATAAGTGAAGTTAGACCCTACAAATATTTCAAGCAATTAATGATGATAAGTGATATTATTTGCTGTAGCTATATTTGTTCAAAAAGACTTTTAAAGTATAATAGATAGCATATGTCATAGACCATCCAGATACTTTTACTTTAGTTATATCTTCTATAGACCTATAAAGTCATGTGCAAGAGGCAAAGTTTAAAAGCACAAATTAATGAAAAAGAAACTCCTTATTTCATCCACAGGGGATCCACATATGAAGTACTTGGAAACACTTTTAAAAATCCCCTTTCTTCAACTATTGATGTGCTTTAGACTCCAGAGTTAACTCTAGCATCTCTTTGCTCCAAAATTTTCTTCCTTTTTTTTTCACGTTTCTCCATCCAACATAATTCCTTTTTCTTTGTATTTCTCCTCTGGCAAACTATCATAACTTTATGTCTTACTGTCCTAAGTGATTTCCTCACCTCTCCACAGTGTTTTGGTTCTTTGCTTTCTTAGGTCTCGAGATTCTGCATCATAAAAATTCAAAGCACAGAACCCTGACAATAATGTTCTGTATGTCATCAGTCTTTGTGTAGATCCCTAGCACACACCACAGTGCCTGGGACACAGTAGACCTTTGACAATGGGGCCAAGAGGGAAGATGAGAAAATGGAAGGCTGGAGCAAGTGAAAAGGAAAGCTGGGTTAGTTTATTAATTTTTTCAATGTCTTTACATGGAAATTTTCCAAAAGAAAGTTTAACATGATAAGCATCTACTTTTTGGGTGAATCTACAATGACATGACATTAACATGGACATAAGTATTTTTAAGTCCTTCAGGTGGCTAAATGGATGGTTAAACATGGTTGATTACAAAATAACTGGGAATATGGTAGAAGGTCAATTCAATACCAGGAATTTTTATTTTATCTGGGCTCTTGGCACTTAGTTGAACTGGAGTCCCACATGCTGGAGCTATGTAGGGGCTTATTGCCGGCCCCACACAAGGAGCAGAAATGATGGTGATGGAGCTATTTGTCTTAGTTTTATCTTCTATACATTCATAGATCTGTGGAGTCAGTCTCAGAGCTGTGTCATGTGCAAGAGGCAATGTTTAACAGCAGAGGTTAATTAAGAATAAACTCTTTATTTTATTCATAGGGGATTCACATATAAAATAATTGGAAAGACTGTTTAAAATCCCCTTTCCATGTGGTGGACACTTTGGCTTTGGCATGGATAGGGAGTTAGAACAGACTTAGGTAGGTGAAGGATGGTGATGAGTCATCGTGAAAACTGGATTCAAGTACAATAGAACTCAAGGCTCAGTTAACAAAGAAAATTCATGGTCATAAGAAAACAAAGAGCAAACCCTCAGGATGCATCTGAGATAACCAAAATGTTGATTCCCAGGGGCCCAGCCCTACCTCCCTAGTACCATTTCATTTTTGTTTCAGGCATATATATATATATATATATATGTGACACAGATAGCTTTGCTTCCATCAGGCACTGTAACTAATGCAACCAATAAAAGCATTTCTTGTTTCTTTAAATTTTCACATAGTTTTTACATTGTCTGTTTGCTCTTCATTTTCAGAATTTCTTAATGTAAGGGTGCTGATGGGTATTATAACCTTACAAATCAAGTTTAGGGTTATGTGTACGGTAGAGTTTGCAGTTTGAGTTTCTTAACGCACTTAGGTGGCAGTGAAACACACAGGTGTCACATGGACTTGAAAGTCTTCCAGCAGATTACATTTGCTTTGTCATAAGCTCTTTTAGATATCTGTATACATTCGTGTGTGTGTGTATGTGTCTTTTTATTGCCACCTCAGTGACTTCCTCTCGTACTTGTTATTTTCTGTCATCACTGCCTTTGCATAGTGTGGACATGTGACAAGACTATACACACTGTAGCCACTGTCAAGGTGACAGAAACCCCCAAAGGTCTGTATGTAAATGCAATCTCAAGCCTTTTCCTGTATGGCCTTATTTTCAACACATGAGACCCCAGGGCCTGTCCTCTTGTAACACTAATTGAGAAGTTCTCATGTGGCAGAAAGAAAGGGAATGGAATGCAACACAGGAGTCTAAGGAGTACCAAGGATAAAATCTACATGTTCACAAGCTTAATTCTGGAGAAATTTGCTACTAGAGATACAATATTTCAGAGCTGTGGAATCATTCAGTGCTCAGTCAAGTAATCATACTTGCTGTCTTCACTTTGTTTCATTCCTTTGCATATAATTTTCCCTTTGTTAGAAATGTTCTTCCATGCCTTCTTTATCTCAGAAGCTCCTGCTTATTCTTACACTTATTTCACATGTAATCCCTCTGCATGTTCTTCCTGTGTTCAACAGCTGCTTTTTGAATACTTGACTCTTCCTGTGTGGAGTAGGCAGAATAATGCCCTCCCAAGTTCTCCAAAGATGTCCACACCCTACTCTCCAGAACCTGTGAATATGTTATATAACATCGCAAAAGGGAATTAAGGTAGCAGATGGAATTATGGTTGCTAATCAACTGAGCTAAAAATAAGATTATCCTGAAAAAAAAAAAGAAAAGATTATCTTGGTTTTTCTGCTTGGGCCCAATGTAATCAGAAGTGTCCTTAGATAGGGAAAAAGGAGGCAGAAGAGGCAGAACCAAAGAGATGGCATCACAGGAAAAATTTGATCAGCATTGATGGATTGGAAGATAAGCATTAAAAATTTTTTAAAAAATAAATATTACCTAAATCAAGTCCTGGAACCATGATTCTTGACAGAACCAGTGAGTTCTGTCAAGCTTCCATGGAATCTATAATTTCCATACCATATAAGTTATTCCATACTATGGGAATGTAAATTGGTGCAGCCACTATGGAAAACAGTATGGAGGTTCCTCAAAAAAACTAAAAATAGAGTTGCCATATGATCCAGCAATCCCAATCCTGGGCATATATTTGGAAAAAACTATAATTCAAAAAGATACAAGCACCCCAATGTTCATTGCAGCAGTATTTACAGTAACCAAGACATGGAAACAACCTAACTGTCCATCGACAGATGAATGGATAAAGAAAATGTGGTACATATATACAATGAAATATTACTCAGCCGTAAAAAAAGAATGAAATAATATCATTTGCAGCAACATGGATGGACATAGAGATTATCATACTAAGTGAAGTAAGTCAGAAAGAGAAAGACAAATACCATATGATATCACTTATATGTGGAATCTAAAATATGACACAAATGAAATTATCTACAAAACAGAAACTGACTCACAGACATAGAGAACAGACTTGTGATTGTTGGGGAGGGGTGTTGTAGGGAAGGGATGGACTGGGAGTTTGGAGTTTGGGATTAGTAGATGAAAACTGTTATATATATGTAATGGATAAACAACAAGATCCTATGTATAGCACAGGAAACTATATTAAATATCCTGTGATAAACCAAAATGGAAAAGAATATAAAAAAGAATGTATATATATATATGTATAACTGAATCACTTTGCTGTACAGCAGAAATTAACACAGCATTGTAAATCAACTATACTTCAATAAAATAAATTTAAAAATAAGTTATTCCATACTAGATATGGAAAAATTCAAAATGCTGCAAATCCTTTTTCTGAAGCTAGCCCAATCCTGCTATCAAAACCTGAGGGAGATGACACACACATACACACACACACACACACACACACACACACACATACACACAAAACTACGAATTCTTGTATCTTAGCCACAAAAGTTCTAAGAAAAATGCTAATTCCACAACTATTACCACTACCATTATTACATTATTTATTGTGCACTTGTTATACGTCAGGTACTGGGCTAAGAAGCATCATCTCAGGTAATCCTTGCAGCTTTAAAAGTCCCACTTTATCAATGACAGAACTAAGGCTTAGAAAAGTTAAATAAGGGCTTCCCTGGTGGCGCAGTGGTTGAGCGTCTGCCTGTCAATTCAGGGCATGCGAGTTCGAGCCCTGGTCTGGGAAGATCCACATGCCACGGAGCAACTGGGCCCGTGAGCCACAATTGCTGAGCCTGTGCGTCTGGAGCCTGTGCTCCGCAACAAGAGAGGCCGCGATGGTGAGATGGCCCACGCACCGCGATGAAGAGTGGCCCCCGCTTGCCGCAGCTGGAGAAAGCCCTCGCACAGAAACGAAGACCCCACACAGCCAAAAATAAATAAATAAAAATTAAAAAAAAAAAAAAAAAAAAAAGAAAAATTAAATAAGTTATTCAGGGTTACCATTCAATGGTTACCACTTGCCATTCAAGTGGCAGGGTGAGATGTTCCCACAGACTTGTCAAACTCTAAATCTATTAAATAATAATATCTTAAAATAATCATCTTTGACTCCCAAATAATGTGTACCCCAGGAATATATAGGAGGTTTCATATTAGGAAACACAAATACACCTAAAGAACAAACAAAAGCTACCAGTATCTCAGAAGCCAAACCCATCCATTTTTTTAAATTGTTTGAATATTTATTCATCTTTCTATTGTATTTTGTTTTCTTTTTATTACATTTACTTTTTTAGACATCTTTATTGGAGTATAATTGCTCTACAATGGTGTGTTAGTTTCTGCTTTATAACAAAGTGAATCAGCCTTACATATACATATATCCCCATATCTCCTCCCTCTTGCATCTCCCTCCCACCCTCCCTATCGCAACCCTCTAGGTGGTCACAGAGCACCGAGCTGATCTCCCTGTGCTATGTGGCTGCTTCCCACTAGCTATCGATTTTACATTTGGTAGTGTATATATGTCCATGTCACTCTCTCACTTTGTCCCAGCTTACCCTTCTCCCTCCCCATGTCCTCAAGTCCATTGTCTACATCTGTGTCTTTATTCCTGTTCTGCTCCTAGATTCTTCAGAACCATTTTTTTTTTAGATTATATATATATATATATATATATATATATATATATATATGTTAGCATATGGTATTTGTTTGTTTCCGACGTACTTCACTCTGTGTGACAGATTCTAGGTCCATCCACCTCACTACAAATAATTCAATTTTGTTTCTTTTTATGGCTGAGTAATTAAACAAAAAAAAATCAATATACAAACAA
Source organism: Balaenoptera acutorostrata (assembly GCF_949987535.1). Classification (NCBI taxonomy): domain Eukaryota; kingdom Metazoa; phylum Chordata; class Mammalia; order Artiodactyla; family Balaenopteridae; genus Balaenoptera; species Balaenoptera acutorostrata. The sequence continues at coordinate 50,391,656 of NC_080066.1, read as the reverse complement.
GCAAAATCAGTATTCAAGACCCAGTAAACTAAAAAAAATATTGCTCTCTTAACAAAAAAGGATAAAAATTCCAGTCATAGTTAAATAATAAATGGAGAAAAATTTTTAACAATTCCTGTTAGAGACAGAAACATGACTACAATTCCTACCATTTGTTAATTGTTCAACATTTTTGTAACTTCTAGTCAATATATTAATCCATTAAATGGAGATAATGTTTGTCTGGTAGAATGAGACAAAAAACTCTGTAATTTGAAAATAATGTGATGATATACCTAGTAATTCCTTGGAAATCACTGACATATTGAGAACTAATGGCATTTTACAAAATGACAGAATAGCTGATAAGTACAGAAAAACCAATAGCTTTCCTATAAGTTATCAATAAGAATCCAGAACCTATTAAACCTATTAATAAAGAAAAGAATATGATTCCACAGCAGTCCAAAACACATTAAATTCTTAGAAACAGCATAAGTAGAAATATATGTAAACTTATGATTAAACCACAGAAACTTACAGAGGAAGGTAAAAGAAGCACTCAGTAAATTTTGTATAAGATATATAAATACATATGCATATATTAATATTCCTGTGTCCCTTTGTTCCTGGAAGGTGTATAATGACTGGAAGAGATAGCAATTCCTTCAAATTAGTTTATATGGTTAGTACAAATTCCAATGAAATGCTCTAAAACTTGTAAAATTATTCTAAGGTTAATCTAGAAGAATAAATAGATGAGAATAGTAAGACATACTTGAAAATATGCATTAGTAGAGGCTTACTTACTTTACAATTATATTAAAACATAAAGCTACAATAATTAAAAAAGGAAGCTACTTGGGGATATACTTATGGAATTATTAAAGAAAAAACATTTATGATTCTAAAGTAAATGTTTTTCAGTGTGTGTGTGTATTTGTGTGTTTGTGTTTCAACCAACAATATGATAATGAAAGCATTTCAAAGACATGGAAAGTGATCAATGGTTCAATAAATCATCATGTGAAAATCAACTACTTTTTTTTAAAAAGTAAGTTAAATATTTGTATTACAGTCATGCATAAAATAATTTTTCCATTAAACTCAGGACAATTATGAACAATTATGTTACTTAATCTCAGGATGGAGAAGGAATTGTTAAGGTATAAAAGTAATGGGAAAAGTACAGATAGATATCAATATATAAGATTTTTATGCTTCATGTAACCCTAAGGAAAAGCTAAAAATAAAAAAAAAATTGGAAATATATTTACAACAAATTAAAAAGACAAAGAATTATTACCATTTATGCTTAAAGACTTAAAAACAAATGAGTAAGACATTCAACATTCCATTTAAATATACAAAAGATTTTAACAAAAATTTACATATGCAAGGCCATAAGTCTTCAATAAGCAAACATTGAATAAAGATACTTTCACCCTAACAATAAAGAGAAAATTTAAGGGGACTTCCCTGGTGGTCCAGGGCTAAAGAATCTGCCTTACAATGCAGGGGACGTGGGTTCCATCCCCAGTCAGGGAACTAAGATCCCACATGCCACGGGGCAACTAAGCCCACACAAATTTTAGGTTTGTGTTTGCTAGCTTTTTTCTCATTAATCAAGTAAGTTATTAATGTTTAAAGAAGAGAGTACTCTGACTCTGGCATTCAGAAGTCACAGAGAAATTCTACTGAAGGAAAAATAATGTTCGAAACTTTTTATTTGTCACTCCATCAAAGAGTGTTTCAAAGATTAGGGGACTGTGTACTTTGCTTTTCTCCAAGTTAGCAGGATAATAAAGATTATTTTGTTTTTGCAGATGTTTAAAGACACGATGCCAAAGACAAATTTTTCAACTAGAACCCTCAAGAAATGTCACTTCTCTGTCTTGCCAAGAGAGATCCAGCATTTCCTCTACATAAACATCTGCTGGAAACATTTTAAAGGGAAGTATTTTAAATAATGACATTTGTAGCTTCTTGTCTTTAATAAGTTTGAAAAAGAAGGGAAATGAATTTGTGATGCATTCCCTCCCAAAGCAACTTTTATTCATTGACATGCATCAACTTGGATGATTAGAAAGTGAAAACATTAACATTATGTTAGGTGGAAATGGTTAAAACAGTCTGTATCAATCATACCTGAGAGACACTCATAAATCATGGGTTCCTTTAACTCCAGAAGCTTCACCAGTTCATTGTTATGCTCACTAGTTTGTGGCAATTATACTATGTTTATATTTACATATTAATTGGATTTCCTATTAAACAGAAAACCCCACAAAAGTGAGAGTCAGGGAAACATAAGTTAGCTATACAATCTGAACAAAGCAAATTCATTTGTGGTTAGAATGGAAACTTCATTTTGTGTAAATGGATGTAGATGTTTGGGGATAATTCTCTGTAGAAAATGCAAGATATATAGCCTGGCTCTTTAAGGTTCTAAGAAAGAGACACACACAGATTGCCTTTGTTCATAGGTATTTATTGCAAGAATACATTAGGATGTAATTTCAGAAGTAGTGCTGTCTTGTATGCTGGATTACGCTATAAAGAACTAGGGGTACTGCAGGCATCATGAAGTGGGAAAATGACTCAGTAAAAAAGTAGTTTAGTATCTTTCAGATTAGAAACTAAGTTCAAATGATCTGTCTTTTCTTCCTTTCCCCAACACTATTACTTCTTCAAATGACTAATTTGATTAATAGCTTTGTCACTATGACAAAAGGAGTACCCTTGTCATCAAGAATTCAGACCAAATCACCTTAGGGTACTTATGTACCAGTCTCTAGGTGGAAGGTTTGGTTTCTCTTGTTACATGGAGTTTAAGAAATTAATGACTGACTCAATGAAGTACTTGTTTGGGCTCTTCTTAGAAGTTAGCAATGGCCATGGTTGATACAGTTCTCCTGGAGTCTTCTTGTAGCATGTTCAATAAATTAGCAATGGAAAAAAGTGCACAAAGCAAGGATTGAGTGCATATGCCTTCAAATGGAGCTCATAGATGTCCCCTGAAGCTAAATTCAGAGACCGATTCTATACTAAAAATTGATTAGTGATTAGGACTTCCAGAATGGTGGAGTGGAAGCTTGTAGGACCCTCTCCCCAGTAAAACAGCAATTTAACTGGTGAAAATGATAAGAAAACAATTTTTTGTAGTTTATGAAAAGTATCCTAAGGGCATACAGAGATTGAGAAATATTTGTTCAAGAAATCTGCTAAAACTCAGTAATAACAGTGACAGTCTGTGTTGTTGAAACCTTTACCTGCTCCCTTAACCCCTCTTCCCTCCCCAAGCTCAATATTGGAGAAGGATTACTGCAAGTGCTCTACTTTGGACCAGTGTGAACAAGAAGATGAACTATTCTTTGAAAGCATTGCCCAAACCACCTACAGAATCATCAGCATGGAGCTTCACTGGAACAACAGTCTGAAATACAACTTTTGACCCAACAATGACTCTATAATAACCTATTCTTACTTAAGTGTAGCTCCCAGGAATCCAAACATAAAAATTATACTACAGTCATCCCTGGTAATCTGGAAAACTGTGTGCATGTTCAACGTTGTGCCCTTTCAGGAGAAATCAAAGATGATATTTCTAAGTGACTAGTCACTGGCTGAACATATGTTAAATAAATAAATAGATAGATAAACAAACAGACAAGCAAATAAATAAACTCCCTAAACTGTGGTAGCCACCTTCAAACCACATGTACATCCAATGGTAAAAGTTAAAATTGATCTGGGTAAGTGGGTTTAAATATAGCCTTTGATGAATAAGTTGTTTATGCTGATACAGGGCCAATGCCTAACTAGCCAGGCAACAAAATAAAAACAAGGGTTATAATCTGAGCAGGGGCATCAAAGTTTCAAATTGTAGGGGAAATAGATTTGGCAAAATTAGTTCAGCAAGGTCACTAAACAAGTAAGCAAACAACCAGGCAAAAAGTAATAATAACCTCTGTCATGTGTGGGTGAGGGGAAACATTATATGGAGTTGCTAAAACACACAAAGTAAAATTTCAGTTTTCAGACAATAAGAGCAAATTGAGACCTACAAAGAAAAAGGAAAGTGTGAATCATGCAGCAAAAAAAGCGCACAATGGAAACAGTTTTAGAAGAGGTCCAATTGTTGAACTTAGCAGACAAACACTTCAAAGCAATAATTATAAATCTGTTCAAATACTATAGTGAAATATGTTTCAATAATTAAAGGAAGGTATAATGATAATATCTTATTAAATAATGTATATCAATATAAGATATAGAAATGATTGGAAATAATAATCAAATGGAAATTCTGACATTAAAAGTGCAATAAACAAATCAAAAATTTACTAGCAGGGCCCTACAAAGCAGAAATAAAGAATGAGAAAACCTGAATATTAATTCAATAGAGATCTTACAATCTGAAGAATAGAGAAAAAGGGATGAAAAGAAAAACAAAAACAAAAGCAGAGCCTCAGAAAAATGTGGGACATCAATAAATACACTAAAATTCACATAATGGGAATATGAGAAGTAAAGGACTGAAAGAGCCAGGGGAAATATTCAAAGAAATATGAAGGAAAACTGCCAAAATTAGATGAAAGCTTTAAACATCACAAAAGATCAATGAACCCTAAATAAGATAAAAGCAAGGATATATATTAACACTGAGACACATCATAGTCAAAATGTTAAAAGCCAAAAACATTAATAAAAATAAAATTGTGAAAACAGTAAGACAAATGTCACATATACAAGGAAATGATACAAAGACTAATGACTGACTTTCTATCAGAAACAGTGGAGGTCAGAAACAGTGCAGTGATATATTCAAAGCGCTGAAAGTGAAAACAATTGTCAACCAGTGTCATATATCCAACAAAACTATCTCTAAAATAAAGGTGAAATAAATACCTCTAAGCTAAACAAAACCCAAGAAATTTGTTTCTAGAACCCCTGCTTTACAAGAAATACTGAGGGAAATTCTTCAGACTGAAAGCAAGTTTCAGCAGTCAGAAATTCAAATCCACAGGAAGAAAACAAAGAGCACTCAAAAGTATTACAAAAGGCAGGATAATTGTTTATTTTCTCCTTTCTTCTCTTAACTCATTTAAAAAGAAATTAGTAAAACAATATGTAAACAATTATATTGTTGAGACGATAACATGTAGAAATGTAATATATTTGACAATAAAGGAAAAAAAGAAGTGGGTGTGAATAAAGCTGCACTGAAGTGAGGAAATGGTACTAGACAGTAACTCAAGGAAAAAGGCAGGAATAAAGAGAACAAGAAAGGGTAAAATAAGTCCCCTGTTATTATATTGAGTCATTGTCATTTTTTAAATTTATCTCTGTTAATACTTGCTTTATATATTTAGGTGCTCCTGTATTGGGTGCATATATGATAAAGAGTGTAATATCCTCTTCTTGTATTGATCCCTTTATCATTATATAATGCCATTCTTTGTCTTTTTTTATAGACATTGTTTAAAGTCCATTTTGCCTGACATGAATATTTACTTCTGCTTTCTTATCATTTCCATTTTCATGAAATATCTTTTTCCATCCCCTTACTTTCAGTCTGTGAGTATCTTTAGCTCTGAAGTGAGTCTCTTGTAAGCAGCATATAGATGGGTCTTGTTTTTTTATCCAATCAGCCACCCTATGTCTTTTGACTGGAGCATTTAGTCCATTGACATTTAAAGTAGTTATTGATAGGTATGTACTTATTGCTATTTTATTACTTGTTTTATGGTTGTTTTTGTAGTTCTCTGTTCATTTCTTCTTTTTGTTTCTTCCCTTGTGGTTTGATGATTTTCTTTAGCAGTATGGTTGTGTTCCTTTCTTTCTACTTTTTGTGTATCTATTGTAAGTTTTTGATTTATGGTTACAATGGGATTTATATGTGTTTACCTATAACTCTATTGACTTGTTTTAAACTGGTAGTCATTTAAGTTCTAACACATTCTAAAAGATCTACATTTTTTATTTTCCTCCCCCACATTTTGTGTTTTTGAAGTCATATTTTACATCTTTATGTTTATTTCTTCACTGTTAATTGCAGTCATAGTTGTGTCTACCATTTTTTTTTTTTGGCTTTTAACCTCTGTTGCATTTCTATCCACTAGTAACAAAGTATCAGAAATCGAAAGAAAAAAATTCATTTAAAATTGCATAAGAAGAATAAAATACATAGGAATAAACTTAACCAAGGAGGTGAAAAACCTATACTCTGAAAAGTATAAAACATTAATGAAAGAAATTGTAGTTCCTAGAGCAAACACAAAGCAAATAACACACAATATAATTAAAAATCATTAAGATATTTAAAATATTACAATAGAAAATAGTCAATTAACTATAAGAGAAGGCAAAAAAGAGGAATAGAGGGAAAAAGGCATGAATTAAATAGAAAACAAAAACAAAATGGTAGACTACATACAACCATGCTAAAACATTAAAGGTGAAGAGATTAACACTCTAATCAAAAGGCAAATATTGTCATATTTGAACTATAGGAGACACACTTTAGATTCAAAGATGCAAACAATCTGAAACAACCTGCAAACTATGACCACAAAAGAGCTGAATACCAGAAAAGAAAGATATTACAACAAAAAATGTTTCTAGAGATAGAGAAGGACTTTTATAATAATAAAAGAATAAATCCATCAGAAAGATATAACAAGTATAAACATGTGTTCACCTAAAAACAGAGCCCTCACATACTTGGAGCAATACTGACAGAATTGAAGAAAAATATAGACCACTCAATTACAATATTTGGAGACTTCAGTATCTCATTTTCAAAATGGGTAGAGCAGCTAAATCAGAATCTCAGCAAGGAAACAAAATGTTTGAACAACAGTATAAACCAACCAGGTCTCATAGAAACTCTGTAACCTCCACAGAGCAAGAGTGATATATACATTCTTCTCAAATGCACATTGGACATTTTCCAGGATATGCCAAATGTTTGGCCATAAAAGAAACCTCTATAACTTTTATTAAAAACTGAAATTAACACCAGAAGTATGTCTTCAGTCCACAATAGAATAAAAGTAGAAATCAACAACAGAAAGATATTTGGGAAATAAACAAATATATGGAAATTAGAGAATGCACAGCTAATTACTCAATGATTTTGAGAAAACAATCATAAAAGAATTTAGCAAATGTTTGATAGAATGCAACTGAAAACAAAACTTACCAAAAGGTATGTGATGCAGCTAAAACAGTGTTAGGAAGAAAATTTACAGTTATAAATGCCTATAATAAAAAAGAGAGATCTCAAATGAATAACCTAGTCTTCTACCTAAAGAAAATAGAAAAATAAGAAACAAACTAAGCACACAGCAAATATGAAGAAAGAAAATAATAAGGATAAAAGAATAAATAAAGCAGAGAATAGAAAAAACAATCAAGAAAGTCAGTGTAATCAAATCTTAACTCTTTCAAAAAATCAACATAACTGATAAAACTTTAGCTATACTGGCTAAGAGAAGAACAAAGACTTAAATGACTAAAACTGGGCATGATAGAGGGGACCTTACTACCAATCTTGAAGAAATAAAAATGAATAAGAGAATGTTATGTGTTATTGCATGACAACAAATGAGATGACCTAGACAAAAATGGGCAAATTCCTAGAAAAATACTAATCACTTAAACTGACTCAAAAATAGAGAATATAAATAAATTTATAATGTAAAAATATTGAATTAGTAATTAAAAAATTCCTCCGACACCCTCCACCCCACCTCCCCACCCCCACCCCCACCCCTGCAAAGCTCAGGCCCAAATGGCTTCACTGGTGAATTCCACCAAATGTTTAAATAAACATTAAAACCAGTACCTCATAAACTTTCTCTAAAAATAGAAGAAGGAACACTTCCCAACTAATTCTATGAGGCCCTTATTACTCTGACACAAAAGCAAAACAATGATATCACAAGAAAATAATTTATAGGCAATATTTCTTATAAATATAGATGCAAAATGTTCAACAAAGCAGTAGCAAACTGAATCTGGAAACATATACAAACAATTATAATTCAAACAATGTAGTATACCACATTAACAGAATAAAGGACAAAAGCTATATGATCATTTAATAGATGCAGAAAAAGAATTTGGCAATATCCAACAGCCTTTTATGATAAAAATGCACAAGAAATGGGAATAGAATGGAACTTCCTCACACTGATAAAGGACATCTATGACCAGCCTAAGTAAATTGATAATTAATGGTGAAAGAACAAACACATTTCCTTTGAGATCAGAAACAAAACAAGGATATCCACTCTCACCTTTTCCATTCAATACTGTGCTGGAGGTTCTAGCCAGGGCATCAGGTAAGAAAAAAATAATAAAAGTCACACAGATTGGATAGAAAGAAGTAAAACTATTAAAAAATCAAAACTATTAGAAATAATAAGGTCAGCAAGGTTGCAATACAAATGATTAATAAACAAAAATTAATTGTATTTCCATACAATTGCAGTGAGTACTCTGAAAATGAAATTAAGAATTGGCAAATTGTACAAAGTATACTTATTAGGAAAGAACTATCAAGGTCCTCATGAAAGTCATCGGTAAATGTTATATACATATAATATATATATTATATATATAACATTTACAAAAACATTATAACGTATTCAAATACACACACACACACACACACACACACACACACACACACACCTGGTTTTTCATTATGTTAAATGAGAAAATGAGAAACTCATGCTGAGGTCGAGTATAGCTACTCTAGTATGTCTGGAAAATTTGCGTATGATTTTGGAAATTTAGTACCCAGATCAGTCTGTATATCCTTTGGGTTAGGATCTAATTTGGGTTAAGAATTTGAAAAACACATTATATTCCATTCCACACATATTTGACAGAACAATGTGTTAAAACACAGCTTGTACCTGTTTAGAAGTCTTAGTGTTTGTATAAGTTCCAGATATAATGCCCAAGTGGAAATAGAGTGACCGAGAATTCATTCTATACTCATACAGGAGACCTCTTCATCAGAATGATTGGTATACTGTGGCAGAGAGAACTTTTTTTAAAAAGGATCAGGTCAGGTCTCACTACTCCTCTGCTTCCAAACATCCAATGGCTTTTCGTCCCACTGCAAATAAAAGCAAAACTCCTACTCTAAAGCCATGTATGACCTGACCTTGCTTCCACTGTGGATTCCCTTCTTTTCTAAAAAGGTTCTGTATGTTCATCCACACTGGCCTTCTCCCAGTTGCTAGCACTCACCAAGCTTATTCTTTCCTTGAGTATGTTTTTTCCCACCCCTGGAGTGGTCCTTGTAAAGACCCTCTCATGGTTCTCTGACGTCATCGAGGTCTTTGCTTAGACATGCCTGTCTGTCCTCCATGCTCTACCCGAAATAACTCCCACTTCTGCTCACTTATTGTCTCTTTGACCTGCTTTCCTTCCCTTCAAAGCACTTACTACTACCTAAAATTATATATGTGTTTATATACTTAATTATTTGCTTATTTATTTTCTCTCTTCTTCTCTAGAATGTTGTCTCTTTGAGGGCATGGATAATTTCTATTTTGTCTAGTCCTCAGACCTAGAGGAGAGCCTGGTACATAATAGGTGCTCAATAAATATTTGATGAATGGATTAAATTCTGATTTTAATCTGTGTTTTTGTCTAGTCTATCGCCTATGAACAAAGAATCAAGAGGTTAACTATTCTTTCTTTTTTGATTTGACAAGCTATATTTTCAATGAATCACATGAAAACCTAAGATCAGTGAGACACAAAATTAGAAAATATCTCTTGGAAATGGATCTAGTATTGATTTTTGGGTTAAGAAAGTCCCAAAGAAAAGGTTCTGGTAGAGAAATGAGAAATTTCATAAAATGAGTAGTGTTCTCCTTACTATGAAGTCAAATCCATTTCGTTATTGTTTTTATTCCAGAGAAATACAGAAACCAAAAAAACCTAAAATAATACATTCTACAAAAAGACCCACAAAAGGTGTTTTATTAGATTACGTATGTGTGTATAAATGTATATTCATTTACCTATGTATGCAAATACATACACACACATATATTATATATTATGTATATATTCTGAACACAGTTGAAGACATGGTATTATAGTTCTTAGTTCTGACAGTGAGTCAGATACATCTGGTCCAAAATTATTTAACTTCAGTGAGACTGAATTGCTTTTTCTTTAAAATAGGGATCAAGCCTAATTCACAGGAACGGTGTAAAGGCTAAATGCAACAGTAAATGTTCAGTGCCTGGCAGAGTGCCTTGGACAGTGGAGGCCTTTTTGATAAGTGATAATTCTTCATTTTCCCTGCAGAACCTTCTGGGCTTAGGTTCCTATCTATGTAAATCTTCCTCAGCTTTATAAAGCACACAATCATTGAATGTGAATATTCCAGAGTCATGTTTTATTCATATATTTCTCATATGTACTGCAAATTTACCTGAGATGTGATAGATACATAAATTTGGTAAGTTAGCCCCTCAAAACAATAAATAAATAGATAAGTAGATAAATAAATAAATAAATAAATAAATAAATAAATAAATAAAAGGAAATGGAATAAAGTATAGAAATTCTTACACATCTTTTTTCAATGGAAATATTTTATTAGATTTTATAACAAGATTTAAAAACAATATCAGGAGTTTGTGTGTTTCTCAGGTAACCAGATCAACATATGTTACAATATGTTAAGTTTTGTCCATACGGAAATGCCTTTAGGATGCTGTAGTAATGTAAAACCTGAAGGTAGACAGAGAAGGGCAGAAAGGCTCTGACAGATAGAGCATGAATTGTGGCCTGCTAACCAGGATCCAGATGCTAGCCAGGAGAGAACTTTAGTCCAGAGTCTACAGAGAAAAAAAAATCAGGAAATTCCTTAAATTTAATATTTATTCTATCATACTGTTTCATTCTGATTCACTTACTAAAAGTCTCAAATGTGTTTAGCTTAATACTCTCAATAGCATAGACCAAATTAAAATGATCTGTTATTTCCACCTTCCTGAAACAGGTAGAATAGAAGAATTTTCAAGCTTTTCCTGGGTAGAAAGAACCTCCACAAAGGAAAGACAAGACAGTATTTCAGCCAGGGCTTCAATATGCTGGTACAACTAGAATACAAACCCTAAGGGTCTCCTGCAACACCATTAAAACAATGTCATGAACTGAAACATTGCCCAAGTTTGATCTTCAACAACAATCTTCTTCAAAAGACCTACTGGGCTGAGAAAATGACTTTCTATGAAGAGGCTGACACTTCACAGTTCCATAAAATATATTTCTTGTAATTCCAAGCAGGTTTTGTAAATCATGTGTTTCTCTGATTCATCTATGAATCTTTACATCTTTGTGTCTCTTCTTTATTTTTCCTGTCACTGCCTCAGCCAAAAAAAAAAAAAAAAAAAAAACTGTGGAGGAAGCATTTAGCAAGTTGCTAAAATGCACTTTAGAAGATTACTAACAGAACAAATAATCCACACTTGTTCTCTGACTGATTTTCAAGTAACTGTCTCCCTAACTCTAAATGTGAATATTCTCCAGGAAGGGAACTGGTCAATTTCTAGAGGAATTCTTGCTTAAGAGTTAAGAGATCGAGATGCTGAATTCACTGAAGTGTCTGTGAAGTGTGTCTGCTCCCCTTTCCTTAGGATACTACCGAGTACCCTGAGTGTGATTTTATTATAGCCTAAAGAGCAGTATTTCCCTCCGTATCAGCCGCTGACATGTCTCCCTATTCTTTGTCCCTCCTTATGGTTCTATGTTCAGATATGTTTATTTATTTTGATAATTCTCTGTGGTTTCAGGTTCCCTCTCTGGGAAGAAAATTTTTATATATTTAATATGTATCTTTTAGGCCCTTCATAAATAACCCAAGACATTAGAAAACAAGGTACTTAAAAGTTGTGTTCCACACGTTTTACAATCTATATGAAACCAAACACCCAGAAATAACATCAACATTATTATTTCAGTATTGAAATATGTTAAGAACTACTTTAAATTCCTGTTTACCTGAAAACATGTCAATAAATACACATTTAAAAAATGAGTTAACATTTTGTAAATACAGTGTTAATACTAGCCCACATTCTCTGAAACCGCTTTTCTTGTCACTCATGTAGGATGCTTGTACCAAATACATTTTCATTTATTTACTGAACTACTGAAATTTTCTAGTTTACAATAAATTATATATAATCAATGCTATGTGTTAAAATAAAACAAACAATTCTACTATATTGTATTAGAAAGTTATCTTAGAAACTCTACAATGTATATCTTGCATAGGTTATTTCTAAATTGGACAATATGTTTAAGTTATTCATTTGGTGGGAGAGAGAGAGGAGAAACAAATAAAAATATTTCCTTTGATTTTGCTCTTCCTTAAAATTGAGAAGCAAAACTGTGGAGAAGAAAAATAGTTTCTTTTAAAAGTTTTCGTACAGAGATCTATAAACAATGTGATTATCTTTTCAAGTTGACAGTCCCTTTGATGGTGGGTCCTGGACTCAATAAAGAAGCCACAACAGCTTATACATTAATATTTTTGAAAAATCAGTGTAAAGAAGAAATCAAGGGAGTAACTACAACATGAAATCTACAAAAAAAATCATGCCCAAATCTCTCCAAATGTATTGATAGTCTTCGGAATGATAATAATAAAAAAAAAAGCATTACATGCTTAGTTCCAGAAATTCTCCATTTCCATTATTGCTGGAAAAGCCATCTAAAAAGCACTTGAAGTTGATGATGTATGTTGTTTACTCTCTTGAAAAAACATCCTCTCCAAATAGGGGTAAAGGTTAGAAATGATTTGTACTGCACTGATCAATTTATCTGAGTTGTCTTTCAGCAGATTGTATTAATGGAACTTCATTTTCTTTTATTCAGTTGATGGCCAATTTTTTGTTGTCTCCTAAAAAGATCAATGAACATGTCTTGCCATCTTTTCACAAAACAAGATGATTTTCCCCTTAAACTTTAAAAAAGACTTTATTATTTTGTTGTAATAGATTTTTGTCCCCCTCTTTCTTGCTTTCAACCACCTGCAGTGAGTTTTTTAATGCCTGCCTATTCTTTTATATCTCTTTGTAGTTTCAACTTCAATACCTTGAATTTCACTTTTTTTTTCATCATTCTGGGTGCCACAGATATCTTCAGGGGCAGCAGTTTCTCCCTTCTTTGAGCTGCAATGGGAAGACAAGCTGATGGTATTCACAATTGCAGTTTAAAAAGCACAACCAAAACAAGCATCCACAAGAACAAGAATGCATTTTGATTGAGACATTATGCACCACATTCTTCATATTCCTTAAAACTAAAAGCTTGCTGCTTTCCCCAAGGCCAGGTGGGAATAGCTGATTCTCTCTCTGTGTAAGGAGGGTAGGGGCACTAGCAGCCCTCATTTGCCATTTCTTCACATTTAGAGTATGTTTTTATGAATGTGGATGCATCTCTCTGGCTGATGGAAGCATTCTATTTTTTTGTTGTTGTTTATTTTGTCTTGATTGCAGTGGAAAATGTGAAAATATTTCCATGAAATATGGAAAATATGACCATAAAACTCAATTTATCTACCTGTCTCTTCCTAGAAGATGCTGATCCCTGGTTCCTTCTTCCTCTCCTCTGCTCCCTTATAATTAGCCCCACAATCCCATCTTGGTTTATCACACACCCAGACTACTGGCATTTGTAAGGGGTAACCATGCCTGGAGAGAATAGGTACATTCAGCAAGGGACTTTTCCAGATATTGAATTAGCGGTGGAAGCAATGTGATATATACTAACTTCTCCCAACCCCTTTCCAAAAAAAAGAAAAGTAACAAACACATGCTAAAGAGACTATGGCACTTTGTCAATACATATATTAAGCACAGGTGGTATGGGTGTCTACATCTTAAACACAATATTTCATTCCTTCATTCTTATAGACTCAAACAAAATCTTTGAAACATAATCCAGGGGGAGAAAAAAAGAAACAGTATTGGTTCATCCATGCATGCATTTCTTTGCACTGTCATTATAGCAAAACAAAGTAAAATCTTGATTTCCTCAATTAAGGGTCCATTCCTAAATCATTGCTTGCTGGAGAGTGAGTCAATCATGATTGGCTTAGGATCTATCATAAATCACACCTCACCTCCAGGACCCTGTAGCATGCAAAGGAAACAAGTGGATATCTGGACCTGTGGGGTTCTGATAGGGAGGTAGAAGGGCAGAGACTCATTTCCTTTTATTGGTGATTTTCATCATTATCACTCAAGTGATATCTGCATTATGATTCTACATTTCTCCCTCTTATTTAACCCACAAATATAATCAGTCCCTACATCTAACAAGTTCTCTTTCCTAAACATCTCATATCCATTGCCTTTTCTATTATTTTTGCCATTATCTTGGTCCAGGCTTGCATCATTTCTCATCAGGATGACTGGGTTAGCCTCGCAACTTGTCTCATTTCCTCCAGCATGGCCCTTGATCCCCCACATTTGGCTAAAAAAAGCTTTCTCAACTGCAAATCTGATCACCTCACTGTATTCCTCAAACTCCTGGAAAGCCCACCTGAGTTTCGGGTCATTTGCTCACAGCACTGCCATTTCTCCTCTGGACCCCTCTAGCATTTCTCCAGCCCCCGTCCCACATGCACATGCTCCTGTGGAAATAGTAACTCTTTGCATTTCCTTTATTCATTCTGATATTTTACTCTTCTCAACTTTCACGTGTACTCTGCCTCTTCCTCTTTTTCACTGAGCAATTTCCTATTATTCTCTATAGTAAAGCAATAACAAAAACAAAAATGATAAATCTATCAAGCACAAAACACAATCTCTAATAAAATATTGCTTTCTTAGAAGTCCTACCTAGACTCTTGAGTGCAGTGAAATGCTCCTTTTCTATGCTTTCCTAGCAGCCTTTGCTAGGTTTTCATAGAAATGACCACAGTTTTCTGATTATTGATTTAGTTGATACTGGAAGCTCCCAGTGTTCTGTTAGTTCTGAATTCCTAGTGCAAAGTGTTTGCCATATAGTAGACACTCAAGAAATATTTTTGAAGTTTACATGAGGGGTTTGGGCTAAACATGTATTTCTGATAGGCTTTTCTGCTTTCCAACCAGAAATTATGGAATAATAGAAAGGTATTTACTTATGAGAAAACTTAGGCATCATAGAAGCCAAGAGAATGGATTGGCTGGTCCAATGAACGCTAATGCCAGTGAGCACTGGGGGAATCGAGCCTCTACCCTCCACCTCTTTAAGGTTACATGCGTTCACATCTCTGCTTCTCTGCCTATCTGTTTCACTCTTTTCTACCTCTGCAGACCAGTTTTCCAACCTGCTCTGGTTTATATCTGCTTAAGCCCAGCCTAGCCCTAGCTTTGTATTACATTCTAATTTGGGCATTTACTAGACACGACTAACTTAAGCATTTAATTTTCACTCTAAAATCCCAGTTAAGAGGAACTGATTACTCCAACTTGGAATTGTCCAGCTTGGCTCAGAAAGGGCTTTATCTGTCAGTAAAAATGGATTCAGTGTCTATTCCTATGGGCAGGGGCAGGAGAAACGGGTCAGTTCTTACAGGAGGATTGTTGTGGGTCTATAAGTGTCAAAACAATGGATGACCAATTCTCATGCCCGTTTCCCACCTTATATAAGCAACTTCATAGTGTCCTAGACTAGAAAGTTATCTGATCTTTCTGCTTAAAAATGTAATGTCCTCAAGGCCACTTAGTACTTTATGAAGTGATGATCCATGAATTCCTTTGCCAGTTTTGACATTTGGTGATGCTGTGATTCTCCAGAACCATAGAACACAAATTTCTGGAGGCAAAACTGATTGTCAGAAGGAAGAGAAACATATTACATCAGGTTCACTGTTAATAATTCAATAAAAATAGTGACAAGAATGCAGACCTAAATAAATCTGTGTTATTTATGTTGTTAATTAGTAAGACTGCTAAGGACCTAGTTTAGGATGTTTCTCGCTTAAGTATTGTGCTTTCACTTAAAAAGCAAAACAACAAAAAACACTTTTTTTCTAAAGCGTAATATTATGAGCTGAATTCTGCCCTCCTTAAATTTGTATGCTTAAATCCTGACCCCCATTATCCCCAACTGTGACCTTACTTTGAAATAGAATCATTGCAGATGTAATCAATTAAGATAAGGTCATATTGGAATAGGATGGGCTAATCCAATATGACTGATGCCCTAATAAAAAGGGAAAATTTGAACACAGACATGCACACAGGGAGAAAGCCACGTGAAGAAGAAGACAGAAATCAGGGTGATACTCGTACATGCTATGGAATGCCAAAGATTGCCAGAAAACCACCAGAAGCTAGACAAAAGGCCTGGAACAAGCTATTCTTCACAGTCCTTAGAGAAAACCAGTCTTGCCAACACCTTGATTTTGGATTTCTGACCTCCAGAGCTGTGAGAAAATAAATTTCTGTTAAGTCACTCAGTTTGTGGTAACTTGGTAAGGCAGCCCTAGCAAACTAATATACACAATAATGATAGAATTAGAGTTTGTAAGCTTGAAAATCATACAAATATTAGATACAATAAGAAATTCCAAGATGACCACTAACTCTTCCAGATAAAGAGGTATATTTTTAAGATTAGCATAAATAAAGAGTTCAGTTCACAAACAGAAGTCCAATGATTAGAAATTTGTTGCTTCTGTAAATCTTTCTTGAACTGTTTTGCTTCCTTCTTCCCTCCTATTAAATTTAACCCAAATTAGGTTTCACAAAATTAACACTTATGAAAGTCGTCTAAATTTATGCCAATGCGTGCTTTTGAACCTCAGTTTCCTTATCTAATCGAAGATGTAAAAGGAAATATCTCTTAGAGTTTATGAGAGGACTAGATAGAAAAAGCATGTGAAATGCTTGTAGCTCAGTGCCCGGCACAGAGTGAGTGCACAGTAAAATTTATCTATTTTTCTCAAAGTCAGAAATTATTTTAATGGTCCAATTTGCATTTTGATACCCATAGCCTGGCATGGTTACCTAGGTTTCTTTGTTGGTTAAACTCCATCTTTCCAAATAAATTGTATTTCAAGTAGCTTTGTTCTTCAAACTGATCACTTTTGGCAGAAGAGGATCATGGGCTTACATTCTATGTTTCTTCTGCATTCTCCTCAAAGTCTAGCATAATTCTGAGCACAAAGCATATTTTAAAATGCTGTACAAATGTATGATGGATAAAGAGACTGATGGATAGGGTAGACTTGAGTAAAAAAGAAAAAAATATTAACCATCTGGATGGTTTCAGTATCCCTTTGGAAACTGGCTTTATAGCAATATTTTTAATTTTGAAGTTTCCAGGTGCATAGAAAAAAGAAAAAAAAAATACTTTGTAGTAAGTGAGATTCATATCATATTCTGCCACTGATTTGCTCTGAGGACTGGAAAGTGATTTAGTTTTCCTGAACTTCATCAAGCTTGTCTGTAAAATACTAGATCCTTTGTGAAGATGGGAAATATAAGGTGGGAAATGTAAGAAATGTTGTAGAATATCTGACATTTAGTAGGTGCTCAGTAAGGTAATTACCAGTTACCCAGTTTATGCTTGAACTCCAAGGAAATTAGATGAATAGGGAGAGAGATACAGAGGGAGAAAGACAGAAAGAAAGAATAAGAAAGAAAGAAAGAAAGAAAGAAAGAAAGAAAGAAAGAAAGAAAAAGAAAGAAAGAGAAAGAAAGAAAAGAAGGAGAGAGAGAGAGGGGGACAGAGGGAAGAAGGAAGGAGAGAAGATAGATGTCATGAAATTAGCTCATGTGATTGTGGGAGCTGGATAAGCAGGTCTGAAATTCATAAGACAGGAAGTCAGTAAAATAAGGTAATGAACAGGCCAAAAACATGGACATGGGACAAAGCTGATACCTTCCCTTCCATTCTTGTAGTTTCATTTAATCAAGTTGACATATTAAAAACAGTCCTGTGTAGAAAAAGAAAGTTTTGAAGAGAAGAAACTGCTTCTCCTCCTTACCTTCTTTCATGGTAGTGGTCAGCTAAGAGTGAAGGAAGTAGTTGCTTGATGCCAGTTCTATACCTGCTTCCAAAGGTCTCATCCTATATGCATATCCTCTGTTTGCTCTGTCTATATATCTGAACTTTACTTTTTAATCAAGATAATGCATGCATAGTTAAAAAATAACATTGTATGAAAAAAATTACCATGCAAAGCAGCCAAAGAAGGAGTGGGGGAAAGAGAAAAAAAGACATAGCAGAGGTATAGAGAGCATCTCTGTATAAAGGTACACAGAATGCTACCTCTCACTTATCCATCAGGGGTTACTCAGTGGTACCACTTAGAGACTTTTTTTTCTACTTTAAAAAGATCAGTGAGTCTCAGTCTAAATATGTGCTGCTATTTCTCCTTATAGGTCAATGCAAAATTGTGACTTGGTTATAAATTTCCAGGAAAAATATAAATTTTGATATTAAATCTAGAAATATGAAGGTTTTTCAAGAAATAAAAGACACTTTAAGTGCAGATAGCAAAGTTTAAGGCTTAAAAGAGCAAAGAAGAAGAAAGAGGGTTAGTGAAAGAAGGCAAAGGTAAATGTGAATTCCAGTTCAATATGGTGATCTCCTCCATCCTGGGTTGTACAAATGGAAGTCGACCAACAATGAAAAGAATGAGCAGAGGGAGGATTTACTGCAGGTGAGATATTTCAACAGATTTCTGGAAGATGGAAAGCAGATGACATAGGCAGACGGATAAAGTCTGCAGAGAAATCCGAGACTCAGAAATTGCACAGAAAGCCTGTGGCTGAGCAAGGAACCTATCTTTTTCAGCTGAACCCAGAGGATCTCTAGGATGGACCTAGAGATTGTCATACTGAGTAAAGTAATTCAGAGAGAAGAACAAATACCATATGATATCACTTATATGTGGAATCTAAAAAAAAATGGTACAAATGAACTTATTTACAAAACAGAAATAGAGTTACAAATGTAGAAACAATCTTATAGTTACTGTGGGGAAAGCGGGGTAGGTATAAATTGGGACATTGGGATTGACACATACACACACTACTATATATAAAATAGGTAATTAATAAGGACCTACTGTATAGCACAGGGAACTCTTCTCGACACTCTGTAATGACCTATACGGGAAAAGAATCTAAACAAGAGTGGATATATGTATACATATAACTGATTCACTTTGTTGTAACACAACATTGTAAATCAACTACACTCTAATTAAAAAAGAGAAAACAAGAATTTAAATGAACCACCTCAGGAGAACTTGGACTTCCAGTGAGAGCCTTGTTGGCCCAGAGTTAACCCAAGTGCTTTCTCCCCCGGCATTGGGAGATCCCCAGGGTAAAATTTGGTTCTCTATTCATCAATCTGGAGAAAGGTAGGTTTTGGGCTATCCCTGTTCATCCAGCTGCCAACCTGCCTTCCATCCAGGGAACAAGAGGATAGAACAGGGAACTCACAGCTGTTTTCTTAAATCATCAACCCAGTCCTTGATTTACAGACATGCCTTGCCCATCAGTTACTGTGTCAAATGAGCATCTCCAGGTTCAGGGCCACCTCCCTCCCATCTGTTTATCCCCAGTAACACACACAGGGCTAGGTGAAGACAGAAACAGGAATCTTCACCTATTCCTGTGAAGGCTGAATACCTCTCAGGGAGTGTCCATTCCACCATCAAATCTTTCTATTGTCTTTAAAAAATACATTCATTCATTTATTCATTTAAAAAGTATTTATTGATCACTGCCAAGCATCTTTCTACAGGCAGAGATCAAAAGTTATATTTTAATGTAATTCTATGGCTAAAATATTTTTGGATGACAAAAGAAAGTCTCAGGGTTTGAAGTAAAATATGTCCTTAATTTCACTTGAAGCCGTTTGTTTCTAATGAGGAAGAAGATGATGATAATTCTCACTATTTTATGTGAGCCAAGCATCTATTTCTTTATTCTGGCTTTTAACTTCTTGCAATTCATATGAAGATGATTCTTTGAGTATAAGAGAGAATAAATGGAAAAATAAAGCATAGTTTTTTTTTTTTTTATCTGTTTTCTTTTTTTATGTAACATCTTTACTGGAGTATAATTGCTTTACATTGTTGTGTTAGTTTCTGCTGTATACCAAAGTGAATCAGCTATACTATACGTATACATATGTCCCCATATACCCTCCCTCTTGCATCTCCCTCCCACCCACCCTATCCCACCCCTCTAGGTGCTCACATAGCACAGAGCTGGTCTCCCTGTGCTATGCGGCTTCTTCCCATTAGTTATCTATTTTACATTTGGTAGTGTATATATGTCAATGCCACTCTCTAACTTCATCCCAGCTTACCCTTCCCCCTCTCCATGTCCTCAAATCCATTCTCTACATCTGTGTCTTTATTCCTCTCCTGCCCCTAGGTTCTTCAGAACCATTTTTTTTTTTCTCTTTCTGACTTACTTCACTCTGTATGA
Source organism: Balaenoptera acutorostrata (assembly GCF_949987535.1). Classification (NCBI taxonomy): domain Eukaryota; kingdom Metazoa; phylum Chordata; class Mammalia; order Artiodactyla; family Balaenopteridae; genus Balaenoptera; species Balaenoptera acutorostrata. Next base: position 50,371,182 of record NC_080066.1, on the reverse strand, counting down.
CAGACTCTAGGTCCATCCACCTCACTATAAATAACTCAATTTCGTTGCTTTTTATGGCTGAGTAACATTCTATTGTATATATGTGCCACATCTTCTTTATCCATTCATCTGTCAATAGACACTTAGGTTGCTTCCATGTCCTGGCTATTGTAAATAGTGCTACAATGAACATTGTGGTACACGACTCTTTTTGAATATGGTTTTCTCAGGGTACATGCCCAATAGTGGGATTTAAAGTATAGTTTTGGCTTAAAACATATTAACAGGTAGGAATAATTAGGAAGTAATGAGTGTTCTGACATTAAAGATGCAATAATATTTACAAAGAGCATTTTAAAAGATAGACAAAAAGTTCCTATATGAACTATGGATTCCTACCTTCCTAACTCCCTACTTAGTGTTTTTACAAAGTTGTGCCACTTTTTCTTCCTACATTTGTACTCTAAGCCTCAAAGTCAATTGTTAATCAGAAGGTGGGAACATATGGTCAGATCTTTCTGATATCTCAGCTTCCAATTTACCAATGAAATGTAGAAGAAACCAACCAAAGAAACAACAAAACATGCTTTGTTGAATAGAAAGTTTCCACAGTCACTGAGATCCACTTCCAACTGTAATCTTCTCAGTACACATAAGGCTTGGCTTGCAAAGCCAGTGACTCAGAAACAGGGGCCAGGGAGGGGGACAGGGGAAGAGGGGAAAGTTGTTTTAAACCTGGGACCTCAAAGTTGTGTCACTTGCCTGCGTGTACACGGTGCTGGGGTGGAACGGCAATGTGAAAAATGTTTTCCCTGTTTGTAAACATAAATTTGCAAGCACGTGCCTTTAAGACAGAATTCAGTTTATATCTGCCATTCTATTCATCCCAAACTGGAGATTTGTTTTAAAGTAAATTATATACATACTGTTAGCGTTCCCAAGTGCCTGAAGGAAACATGTGAATCCTCTCTATACTAATTTTTTGCCCCTTTCTTAAAATATTAAGGTCTAATTGACATATAATAAATTGCATATACTTAATACATACAAATTAGGCAAGTTTTGCCATATGTATACACTTATGAAGTCATCCTTGCGAAGAATATATGCATCATCACCCAAAGTTTCCCCAAGTCCTTTGTAATTCTTCTGTCTTGTTCCTTCCTGGCCACTCATTCTGGTCCCAGGTAACAAATGACCTGATTTTTATCACTGTATGTAAATTTTCATTTTCTTATTTTCTAGTATTTTATATAAATGGAATCATACAATACATTCTCCTTTTCTTGGTCTGTCTTCTTTTACCTCTATATAATTATTTGAGATTCATCCATATCGTTGTATGTAATTGTAGTCCATTTCTTCCCAGACTGGAAAGGGAAGAGTAAAGCTGTCTTTATTCACAGAGGACATTATCATTGATGTGTAAGATTCGGTGGAATCTAGTAGCATAAAAAATGAATTTAACAAGATTGTAGAATGTGCAGGAACCAATTGTATTTCTATATACTAGCAAGGAAAATTGGAATTTGAGATAAAAAACAATACCTTTTGGAAGAGCATAAATTATGAAAAACTTAGGTATAAATCTAACAAAAATGTGTAAAACCTATAAATAAAAAAGAAAAAAAAACATGGCTAAGATAAATTAATGAAGACATACATAAGTGGGAAGATATACTGTGATTATCTTGAAAAACTCAATATTTTTTAAGGTGCCAATATTCCCCAAATTTATCCATAGATTCAGCACAATGCCATTCCACATTACAAAGGATTTTTGTAAACCTTGACAAGATGTTCTAAAATTCACATAAAAATTCTAAGGACTTAGAAGAACCCAAACAATTTGAAGAAAATCAAAGTTGGATAACTAATACTACTTGATTTCAAATGTATAAAGTGACAGTAATCAAAGCCCTGTGCTATTGTTATAAAGATAGCTAAATAAATCAATGGAACGTAATAGAGTCCATAAATAATCTGCCCAATATATGGACAACTGATTTTTGACAGAGGTGGAAAGGCAATTCAGTGTAGAAAGGATAGTCTTTTTAATAAATGGTACTAGTACATTCTATATCCATAAGCAAAATATGAAATCTTACTGATACCTCACACTGTATAAAAAGTTAACTCAAGATGTATCATAGACCTAAATGTATCACCTAAAACTATGACATTTCCAGAATATAGGAGAAATCTTTGTGGCCTTGAGTTAGGCAAAGATTTCTTAGCAATGACATCAAAAGCATGATGTATAAAAATAAATTGATAATTGGGATTTCACCAAAATTCAAAGCTTCTGCTCTTTAAAATACACTGTTAAGAGATTGAAAAGACATGCCACAGACTGGAAGAAAATGATCACCAATTATATATTTCAAAGAGGACTTGTATCCAGAATACACAGAAAACTTTCAAAATTCAACAACAGGAAAAAATGCAATAAAATATGGGCATACAATTTGAGCAGACACCTTGCCAAATTAGATATGGCCAGTAGGCAGAGGAAAAGCTGCAGTCTATCATTAGTCATTTAGGAAATGAAAATTAAACTCATAATGAGGTACTAGTGCACATCAATTAGAATGACTGAATTAAAAGATTTGTCATAACTTAGTCTTGGAGAGGATGTGGAGAGGGGGAATTCTCATATGCTACTGATAGGAATGTAAAATGGTATAAATTGAAAAACACATTAGAAATTTTTTAAAAAGTAAAACACCATATGTTTTACGGTGTAATCCAACCATTCTTCTCTTAGGGATTACCCAAGAGTAATGAAAGCATCTGTCCATTCAAACTCTTCTACACAGATGTTCATAGCAGCATTTTTTGTAATACTCAATAACTAGAAACAAGTCATATGTCCATTAACAGCTGAATGGATAAATAAATCATGGTATATCCTTGTAATGGAATACTACATGGCAATAAAAAGGAATGGACTATGGATACTTGAAATGACAGGGATGAACCTCAAAATAATTTTGCTGAGTGAAAGTAATGAGACAGAAGAATACCTATTGTATCATTTAATTTATATAAAACTCTAGAAAATGCAAACCAATTTACAGTGACAGAATGCAGATCAGAGGTTGCCCAGTGGGAGAGGGAGACAGGCAGGAGGGATGAGCAAGGGGCAGGAGGGAAGTCTTGGCTGATGGATATGTTCATTGTCTTGGCTGTGGTGATCCTTTCACAGGTGTATACATATGTCAAAACTTAAAGTGATACACTTTCAATACATGCAGTTTACTGTATGTCAGTTATGCTTCTCAATAAAGCTGTTAAAATAACAAAAATAGTAATGATAATAAGCAATAAAATAAACAAAATCTGAAAATGGAGCTAAGGTAGCCAGTTCCCCAACCAGGGATTGAACCCAGGTCCTCGGCAGTGAAAGCGCAGAACCCTAACCACTGGACTACTAGGGAATCCCCTAAATGGAGTTTGTGAGTTGGCAAAACTAATCCAAGGCGATGGCAGTCAAAATAGTGCCTCCTTTGGGACGGTTGGGGATTAGGGGGAGGAATGACTGGGAATGCGCAGGTGGGAAACTTCTCAGGGTAGAATGTTCTATATCTTGATCTATATAATAGTTATAAAAATTGGCACAATGTTTTTAAATGATAACTGAAAAATAAAGAACTTTTAGAAATGTTAAGATGCGGTGCAATGGAATGGAGAACAAAGAACTGGACTTTCTGTATTATTTTCTATGAAAAAAATCAATGCTTTCTGTTTGCTTTTCCCTCCCTTAGAGATTTTGATGCAATTAGCATTTTAGAGGCTCTAAGGATTTTGCAGTATAGCAACTGGCTTAACTTTATCTGCCCCAGGCCTCGGTTTTCTCATCTATAGAATGAGAAGGTGAGAGCATATAGAATGGGAGATAGCAATCAGCACCCCACTTTCTCCACATGTGTTTTGGTTGGCTTAATTAAACATTCTAAGCTTTAGATTCCTCTGCTGCAAAATGAGAATAATAATACCCTAAATGAAATGAGAATAAAAATAACTTCTGTAAAAAACCCAGTGTTTTACAGAACACTTTATTTCTATTTTATTTCTATTTATTTTAACACTCTTATTTCTATTTTATTTTAATCTAAAAAATAGCTCGATAAAATAAGAGATGCTTTAAAATGTTGTAAGGCTTAGGCCCGTCTATGCTGGACTATTCTGTGTGTGAAAGGTCAGCAATTATTCTTCTGCTTTGGGTCTTTGTCAATAAATACCTGGCCTGGCATACAGAGATACTCATTAAATATCCTACCTCACCCATCTGGCTTTTAAAAAGGCACAATTTAAATTTTAATATTTGATGTATTAGGAGAACAGACATCATAAGGAGAACAGACATCATTTATGATCTAATGTGCTTAATGATCATGCTACTAATATGTTTCTATAAAAATATTATTTCATTTAATCATCATAAAACTCTAAGAGGAAAGTATTATGCCCATTTGCACACTGGAAAATTAAATTCCAGAGTATTCAATCAAAGACCAGGACTTTGGAGGTACTAAGAAGCGGAACCCCAGTTTCAATCAGATCCCTCTGCCTTTCACGTCTCTGTTTCCCTCTAGGGCACCACTGGTTTACTTCATTGTGGTTTAAAAGGTGCTCATGGATCAGGGCTCTGTTTGGGGCTTATTGCTCTATTTTATTCTGTATCTCACAGAGAACAAAACTCATCTATGGTGCCTCTGAAGCTCTGTAATTTGAGATTTGGAAAATACAGTGTTTTTCATTACTCTTGCCATTAATCAAGTTTTCAGGCTGTCTCCAAATTTCTCTTTCAGAAAAATAAGAATAACAGTCACATTTGATATGGAAATGGATTAATAAAAGAGTATAGAAACGTGCCCTCCCACTACAAAAAAAAAAAAAAAAAAAAACAAACCATATGGCCTTTCCTTTCAACATAATGGAAAATAATGTTATTATAGCATGTTCTTCCAAATTATCAAGAAATAAAGGTGTACTTATAACATGCTAATTCATAATGCAAAACACATTAATAATGAGAAAGCAATAGGTCACATATATATCATCTTAACAAGAAAATAACTAGCTGTTATCAATTGGAAGATTTTCTAAACATTGCTATGCCAACACCAACTTTTTATATGTTAGATAATAATATTAGCTAGCCATTTTTTCATTAACAAACTCATTTTTTTGAGTGTCTACTATATATCTTGCCCTGTGTTAGATGGACCTAGAAAGATAAAGTCATTCATGATTCTTTTCATATAAAATATTAATATTTTAAAGAAAATTAAAATAAAATGGGAAAAACAAGATTATTAAATAAAGAAAATAAATCTAAAAAGAAAAAATAAACTTAAATAATAAAAAGTCAATAAATTCAAACTGCCATGATGCAAATCTCAGCACTATCTGGCCCCTGTGGACCCTTCTAATCTCTCCCAATGGTACTGTTCCCTGCTGTAGCTTTTTCTTTTCTTTTATTATGATTAGTGTAGTGTATGGTTTTTTAAAAAAGTAAGCATAAATTATAGGCCCTGACCTAAGCATTTGTTGATCTAAGCATTTATTCTTGAAATATTTACTGAGAACCTACTAGGTGAAGACACCAAATTAGGTGTTAGATTAAGGAGATGCCTCTCTAGCTGAGTACGTCTGAGGCTACTTGTCAAAGATCAGCTATGCTCACCAGTTCCCTTCAAGAATACACCAGGTGAACCGATGAAATGCCCTTATTTTGAAATATCACCAACCATCCAATCTCCTGAGTCATGCCTAGTACTCTGGGAAACCATTGCATTTGACATAGAATGAGTAATATTAATAGCTAGCATGTTGGTAGAGTGATTGGTACATTTAAGTTTATAATTATCTCATTAGATTTATTCTGGCTTTCCACAGCATACTGTCTCAAGAGTGTTTCTTTCTCAACTCCTTTTTCCTTTCTCCTTCTTATCTCCCTTCCTCCTTTCCTTCCTTCCTTCCTTCTTCCCTTCCCTTTATCATTGTCTAAGATATACATTATAAGCAAGTAGCTTATAAGGTAGAGTGGCACACAGACAATTACAACACTCATGTGATGAATGTTATTATTCCAGAATTATAAGAATTTATGAAAATATGAGATAAGGGTAAGGGGTAGGAGAATGTCACTCTAAACAAAGTTGTGTTCTTAAGATTTCATAGGCTTGTTTTTACAAGAGTACTGTAGGCAATACTTGGATGGCTACTATATTTTTATATTCAGTAAGCCATGGGTTCTGATAAGGAGCACAGTTTCCAAGAGATCAGTGGCCCTCAGTAACAGAACAGAGGGAATGATGATCGACATTAGATCTCTAGCTTTCCAAGCAGAACTGACTGGTTGCTGGGCTGGGTTATGCTAAGCAACTTATCAATCTAAAGTTCTGATTTCTCAAGCCCCTTACAAAGAACATAACCAGGACACAATAAGTGCTAAAGCTGAAGGAAGACTTGCTGATGAGAAACAAATGATTCTGCCATTAGCATCAATTGTTAATTGATTAAAAAGGGAGAAAGTGCAAGTCTACACAATCACTTCAGACAAGAGACACATTGACTAGCAGCCGCAATATGTCTGCTTTAATCTTGTTCTACAGGGTGTTTCCCAGGAAGGGGTATTCCGACCAGGAGATGTGGACCTCTTAGTGTAAAGGGAGATTCTAAGGAATCTAGACATGAGAAGTACAGAACAGTGTTTCTTATAGACATAGGGAGAAGTGAGCATTCTTCATTTTGGAACTATATTAATTAGGTCCTTACCAAGCCATTTACCTAATTAATCATTTCTGAAAACTTCACTATGGCCATTAATAAAATCCCTAATATATTTTTGAAACTGGAAATCTGCTTTGGCAATGCCATATAGAGCTGAAGAATGACCTCTTTGACTTCTTCAGGTGTAGTGGGCTCAGCAATGGATGAAGACTAGGAAGGCAGGACCTGACATGCTATATTAGCTTGCTCTGAGTGGAGGGAAAGAAACAAATAAACCAAACATTTGTGGTATGAGAGAAGAGTGCAAATTAACGTTCTCTTTGGTCTTCAGAAGAGTAAAAGGACATAGCTTCTTACTCATTAAGCCTTAAAATCCAATGAGCTTAGTTGTGAAAGACCAACTAAGAAAGAGATGCCATGAGCTTTTATGAGAGAATGTTATTTTTTAAAAGAGGGGTAGGGAAGTAACCTTAATTTCCATCAATAAAAGAATGATTAAATAGATTAAAGAGACAAAGTGAAATGCATATAAAGAATGAGATATTTCTGACACAAATGAACCTATCTATGAAACAGAAACAAATTCACAGACATAGAGTACAAACTTGTGGTTGCCAAGGGGGAGGAGGATAGGGAAAGGATGGATTGGGAGTTTGGGGTGAGCAGATGCAAACCATTACATATAGAATGGATAAACAAAAAGGTCCTACTGTATAGCACGGGTAATTATATTCAGTATCCTGTGATCAACCATAACGGAAAAGAATCTAAAGAAAGTATATATATGTATGTAAAACTGAATCATTTTGTTTTACAGAAGAAATTAACACAGCATTGCAAATCAACTATACTTCAACTTAAAAAAAAGAATAAGATATTTCTATTCTTACTGATATGGAAAATATTCAGTACAATTGCAAATGAATGGGTACAACATAATTCTCTTTTATAAAAGAAAAACATAGATACATATTTGTCTATAAGTATAGAACAATTGACAAATCAGGAGCACCAAACCTATTGGGGTTGGCAGTGGAGGGTAGGAACAATTCTAGTGGACAGGGTATTGTACTTTATAGTTTCTCAGTGTGTATGTTTGTGTATGTCTCTGTGTGTGTGTGTGTGTGTGTGTGCGTCTGCTTCCAAAAAGCTACTAGAGTCTGTCATTTGTTGGTTAATTGTATAATTAAATGATTTTACATTTGTGTGTTCTGGTATAACATCATAAGTGAAAATGAACTGTTATGAATTCACAACTTACATTTGAGTTAAAGGAAACTATTTTCTGGTAATGAGTTACAACATCAGACCTAGAAATGTTTTGAATCAACTCTGATGACTGCATAGGATTTCTTCTGGCTATTACTCTCTTGTCAAATCATATGTAAGATCTCCTCTATATCAAGACATTTTCAAAATTTGAAACTTTAAATCAACTTGTACATACTGATGTGAAATCAGCTTCAAAATGGAGTCTAAATTCATTTTGTTTTAGTTTGAAGGCAAAAGGAGTCCTAGATAATATGTGTTAGCCATATATAATTGAAATCATAGTATTTCATCCTTCTCATGTTTTGTACCTGTGCAGCATCTGGACAGGATTCCCCGCAGTGTGGAACTTCTAACAGTACTTGAATAAAATCAATGTATGTTATGGGTTTGTTTCCAATTCCTGAACAATGGTACATTTTCCAACCATCTTCACTCCAGCCCCTCCTACAATTTAATCACCCAAGTCCATCCCTGACTCTAGCTCTTCTTGTCCACTTCCTTCATCCTCCAGCCCATGTGTCTGGTATTAGCTCTGATGCAGAGAACTAGAGTAAACTACGTCACAACAGATTCCGAAGGCAGAGTGGAATTGGGTATCCATCTGTGGTGTTTTTTTTATGGATCAACTCAGCAGATCTGGAAAGATGATTCACAGAATTGTCTTCCTGTATGGTTTGAGTTAGGGTTGGCCATACAGAAATTTGTCATGATGGGGAAGGTGAAGTGAAATAGCAGTCATGCTCAGAATTTGGAGCTAGGTTCCCGGCACCACTGTAGCTCGTTATGTTGTCACTGTCCTGCTGTCTCACCTGACTGCTGTGAGGGAGCATCGGGGCCCCCTCTCCTCTGCTCCCACTACATCTCTTCCTTCAGTCTCTTCAAGTCCTAGGCCAAGTTCATGGAATGATCTGTGGCCATGGGTGTCAGCTCCTTCTGTAGACCACCTGTGCCGTCAACATTGCAGGCAGTGAGAGAGAGGAACAGAATCAATTTGTCATGGGTTCCCAATTGTCCTCATGGGTTCCAGTTTGTCCTCACGGATTTCAGTGTCTCCTTGCCTTCTCCCACTCTAAGTTCAGCCTACCTTCCCAACCACCAATTCTGCAGACCTACAGTGACCCCGGACCCACTACCAGACCCCACAATTCTGTCAGGTCCAATCCCCGTAATAACTCCCTTACTCTACATGGCTCATCATGGTTCTGTTTCCCTTATTGAAACCTAAAGAATACAATAGCAGAAACATACAACCAACATTTGGTATATCAGGAAGTTCTGAGCAATAGAACAGGAGACCCTGGCACTGATGTTGCTTTATTAATTTTTTTTATTATTTTTTTAACCTATTTCCACTGTGTGTGTGAGCACAACCGGTGAAGCAACTCAGAGAATCCCTTGTTGGAAATAATTCATAACACTTACAACCAGGCTTTGGACTCTGAGCAAAATTTTTGTAAGCACATCCTGATGGGAAAGAAGAGTTTTTTGTCGTCCCCTCCCCCACCTTCACAGATGGGAAAATATTTGAAGCACTGAAGTGTATATACTATTCTCCTAGTGCTATGGAAGTTCTAATAGTATTTACCTGAAATGTTTCTATCATTCCCAAACTTTGGGGTTTCTGTTGGTGATTGGAGAGGAACAGATTGCACTGTCCTGAACTGAAATCTAATGAATGGCACAAAGTTAAACTGGAGACACTTGAAAAAAGGGGGAAAAAAAAAAAAAAAAACAACTCAAAGAAATCTAAGCTTTTTTTTCTTTTCCCCTCACTCGCAGCCAACTAATCTCCCCACACATTCTGATCGTCTTCTCTCTGCACGGTGTCTGTTGTGGCGACGACTGATTCATGTGTTCATTTGCATATCCCCCGGTGCCAGCAGCGGAATGCAGAATGGGGCCTCCTGCTCTGGCAGCACTGGCAAATCAGGGGGCTGTCAGAAACAGCTGTCCATTAACGGAGTTTGTGGAAACAACCAGGAGCTGTTTGAAAATGCTAGGTGGTAGAATTTAATTGGAGTAGCAACTGTTCAAAATTAAGATTAAAAGGACCAGTCAGTCAATGTGGATTTCGTGACACCTTAAAAATAACGTTTCAGGTGTGATTAATGCCGCATCAAGTTTGCACATTTCTCTCCTTTGCCAATAGGGCCTGTTTGCTGGTGGTGCTTCAGTGAGTATATGTAGCCATGAGGGCTCCGGGGTTCCCAAGCTCGGTATCCTATTCCCCATGCTGACACCATTGCTTCTTTAAGAAAACAGGACTTTAATAAAAAGGAATCACATGCAGATTAAATGGGATGGAGTCTAGCGGCCCTGGAAGAAGCAAGGTGGCAAGTTTTGGAGACAAATACTTGTCTTTATCCATTCTGTGAGGGCGGCTCAACCATGAACAGCCCCACCCTACCCTCTAGGCCCTCTTCGCCAGACAGAAGTTTACGAAGCACATTTCCTTCCTTCTGGCCCCTGAGTTGTGGAGAAAAGGGATTGGTCTCCATGGCGCACTTAATCTTTGGCTCTTCTCCTGAGTTTGCCGAAAAGGGTATCAGAAGTTGCCAACGTTGAAGGGGGGTGAAGGGCTGGGGGTGGGGTTGGAGATGAGGACTAGTAATGGTGTCCTGAAAGCATTTTTTTTTTTTTTTTTGTCTCTTGAAAAACATCTCAACTTTAGTATTTCATTAAGATTAGGAAATAATTCTAACGTGCCAGAAATAACGCCTCATCATTTGGAACAGAATTCATAACTTTGAACCCCAATTTTTAACTATTTTAAATTCATGATTGAACTCTTAAGTACTCCAGTCAACATACTCTGTTCCACTCTCACGATTTCTGTTGTCGTTGGCTAAACTGCAAATCTGAACTGGTTATTTAGTTTAATTCTTTGACTTTTACTATTAAATAGATTGAACATTACATCACTCCATTACCAATGTCCATTATAAGTCATTTTGAAAGGGAACTTATTGAATTTAGTTGATAATGAAAGCAAATGTATAGTATGGTTAGATATGAAATGGGTTTTTTTTTTTTTTGTAGACTTAAAAAAAAACCAAAAAACAAAAACTGAAAACATCTGAGCAGCTATACCATAGAGTAAGGATGATTGTGAAGTGACAGTTCTGGATGGGTAGTGCACGGTAGCCAGGAGAGGAAGTGACAGCTGGTAGCTTAGTAAACAGATTTCAGTTTAGGATTTTCTGAACATTTTAATATACTTCTCCACTGTATCTTTTGTTTCCAATTCAATAACAAAGTCATTTTCTATTTGTTGCCTTGAAATATTGAATCAGTTAGAAAACAGATTTAGAAAAGGATAAAATCAGGTGACATTAAAACAAAACATTTCTTAAATATCGGATGCAATGTTATAGCAATATTGGGAAGGTGAGGGAAGGGAAAGTTATTCAAAAGGAGACAGCACAAGAGCATTTGCAAATGGCAAGGCATCTACAAAATTTCATTCCTCCAAGTATTTTTTCCTTAAATTATATTCTCTCTCTCCAAATATCGTGTATCTCCCGACTTCTACCAAACTGATCAAGAGGCCAGCTGACTGGTGCTGGTTTGAGGGAAAAAAAATAAAAACTGTGAATAGTGGAACTCACAATGGCATTGAAGGCATTGCTCCTATTAATAGCCTCACTCATTTCAAAGATTTTGTTAGACATTGAAGGGAACAGTTATATTTGAGTCCCATGGTATGTGTGGCATACATTGCCTTATCTTGATGAAAAGTGCCAATTTGTGTTTGCTGTAAAGATCTGTAAATACTGTCTTATGGTAGCTAGTTTTTAATTGTCGCCAGCCTCAGGGGAAAATGTGATTGAATTCTCTGTGCTGCTCACATTGCCTGTGTGAGATGTAGTAAGGTGAGTGGAGCTGTTCTTTGAGTGGAAATGTTTCCCTCCAGCTTGAGAGAGGGAGAGAAATGCTTTAGAATTCAGCTTTTCCCTTTCTATTTTTAGTTTAATTAGGTTTATGTCCATGAGATAGGGCTGCTGCATTGGACCAGGATATGACCAAAGTAAACTGCTAATATTTCTGTAACTTAGAAAGATTCCAAGTGAAGTCACTGTTGGGAAATCCTAGTTTTAAGTAAAAGAGATAACTGAAATCAAGTATTAAGCATAGCTTGCAAGTTAGCTTTTCATGTCACTGCTTTCTACTGAGAGAATCATGGAAATAATTCATTTTTGATAGTGTTTTGGTCTCAGTTTTCTCAATTCTAGTTTGAATATACAGAAAAAAAGTACAGATTGTGTTAATAGATTCATACAAAATAAGTCTATAAAATATCATCTGATTATATTAATACTCTTTTAATGTAACCTCTATCCTCTTCTAAATCTACACTGCTGTGCACTGTGTCTTTCTTTGGTTGCAAGGAAATAACTACTCATGCCAACTCTGTTAAAGGGTGGCATATCATAAGAATATACTAAGAATATTGTGAGGATTTCAGAAAAAGAACAATGGAAAAAGTGGGATCAAGGTAGTTTAACAGTTTCTCTTTCTCTCAGTACTTTTGCTTCTGTTTTCTTCTTCCCTGAGTAACTCAGCCATCTCTTTATGACTCATTGTAACTCTGACTTGCTTATGGCTCTTGGTTTGGGTCTGTAGCAGGTCACCAACAATCTATTTCTTTGTCTCTCTTTACATACAGTGCTACAAATTTCCCAGCATCCCCTGCAATTAAAGGTGGTCACCTCACTGGTCTTCACTAATGGAATCTGAAGGGAAGTAACAGCTTCAAGCCCAGGCTTTTAAGAAGCCTATGTCCGAGATTGGTTCAAGAGGGTGGAGTAGAAGGACATACTCTCACTCCTTTAGAGAACAACGGAAGCACAACTAACTGCTGAACAATCATCGACAAGAAGACACTGGAACTCACCAAAAATGATACCCCATATGCAAAGACAAAGGAGAACCTGCAATGAGATGGTAGGAGGGGAGCTATCACAATAAAATCAAATCCCATAACTGCTGGGTGGGTGACTCACAAAGTGGAGAACACTTATACTACAGAAGTCCACCCACTGGAGTGAAGGTTCTGAGCCACATGTCAGGCTTTCCAACCTAGGGGTCTGGCAATGGGGGGAGGAATTCCTAGAGAATCAGACTTTGAAGGCTGGCAGGATTTGATTGCAGGACTTTGGCAGGACTGGGGGAAACAGAGACTCCACTCTTGGAGGGCACACACAAAGTAGTGTGTGCATCAGGACCAAGGGGAAGGAGCAGTGACCCCATAGGAAACTGAACTAGACCTACCTGCTAGTGTTGGAGGGTCTCCTGCAGAGGCGGGGGGCAGCAGTGGTTCACCAAGGGACAAGGAAACTGGCAGCAGAAGTTCTGGGTAGGACCCCTTGGCGTGAGCCCTCCCAGAGTCTGCCATTAGCCTCACCAAAGAGCCCTGGTAGGCTCCAGTATTGGGTGGCCTCAGGCCAAACAACCAACAGAGAGGGAAGCCAGCCCCACCCATCACCAGACAAGTGGATTAAAGTTTTACTGAGCTCTGCCCACCAGAGCAACAGCCAGCTCTATCTACCACCAGTCCCGCCCATTAGGAAACTTCCACATGCCTCTTGGATAGCCTCATCCACCAGAGGGCAGACAGCAGAAGAAAGAAGAACTACAATCCTGCAGCCTATGGAACAAAAACCACATTCACAGAAAGATAGACAAGATGAAAATGCAGAGGGCTATGTACCAGATGAAAGAACAATAAAACCCCAGATAAGCAGCTGAATGAAATGGAGATAGGCAACCTTCCAGAAAAAGAATTCTGATAATGATAGTGAAGATGATCCAGGACCTCAGAAAAAGAATGGAGGAAAAGATTGAGATGATGCAAGACATGTTTAACAAAGATCTAGAAGAATTAAAGAACAAACAAACAGTGATGAACAACACAATAACTGAAATGAAAAATACACTAGAAGGACTCAATAGCATAATAACTGAGGCAGAAGAAAGGATAACCGACCTGGAAGACAGAATGGTGGAATTCACTGCTGCAGAACAGAATAAAGAAAAAAGAATGAAAAGAAATGAAGACAGCCTAAGAAACCGCTGGTACAACATTAAACGCAACAGCATTCGCATTATAGGGGTCCCAGAAGGAGAAGAGAGAAAGAAGAGACCTAAAAAAATATTTGAAGCGATTATAGTCTAAAACTTCCCTAACATGGGAAAGGAAATAGCCACCCAAGTCCAGGAAGCTCAGAGAGTCCCATACAGGATAAACCCAAGGAGAAACTTGCCAAGACACATAGTAATCCAATTGGCAAAAATTAAAGACAACGAAAAATTATTGAAGGCAGCAACGGAAAAATGACAAATAACATACAAGGGAACTCCCATAAGGTTAACAGCTGATTTCTCAGCAGAAACTCTACAAGCCAGAAGGGAGTGGCATGATATACTTAAAGTGATGAAAGGGAAGAACCTACAAACAAGATTACTCTACCAGCAAGGGCGAGGATCTCCTTCAGGTTCGAAGGAGAAATCAAAAGCTTTACAGACAAGCAAAAGCTAAAAGAATTCAGCACCACCAAACCAGCTCTACAACAAACGCTAAAGGAACTTCTCTAAGTGGGAAACACAAGAGAAAAAAAGGACCTACAAAAACAAACCCAAAGCAATTAAGAAAATGGTCATAGGAACATACATATTGATAATTACCTTAAACGTGAATGGATTAAATGCTCCAACCAAAAGACACAGGCCTGCAGAATGGATACAAAAACAAGACCCATATATATGCTGTCTGCAAGAGACCCATTTCAGACCTTGGGACACATACAGACTGAAAGTGAAGGGATGGAAAAAAGATATTCTATGTAAATGGAAATCAAAAGAAAGCTGGAATAGCAATACTCATATCAGAAAAAATAGACTTTAAAATACAGAATGTTACAAGAGACAAGGAGGGACATGACATAATGATCAAGGGAACAATCCAAGAAGAAGATATAACAATTATAAATATATATGCACCCAACATAGGAGTACCTCAATACATAAGGCAACTGCTAACAGTTCTAAAAGAGGAAATCGACAGTAACACAATAACAGTGGGGGACTTTAACACATCACTTACACCAATGGACAGATCATCCAAACAGAAAATTAATAAGGAAACAGAAGCTTTAAATGACACAATAGACCAGATAGATTTAATTGATATTTATAGGACATTCCATCCAAAACCAGCAGATTACACTTTCTTCTCAAGTGCGCATGGAACATTCTCCAGGATAGATCACATCTTGTATCACAAACTAAGCCTCCGTAAATTTAAGAAAACTGAAACCATATCAAACATCTTTTCTGACCACAATGCTATGATATTAGAAATCAATTACAGGGAAAAAAATGTAAAAACCACAAACACATGGAGGCTAAAAAATATGTTACTAAATAACCAAGAGATCACTAAAGAAATCAAAGAGGAAATCAAAAAATACCAAGAGACAAATGACAATGAAAACACGATGATCCAAAACCTATGGGATGCAGCAAAAGCAGTTCTAAGAGGGAAGTTTATAGCTATACAAGCCTATCTCAAGAAACAAGAGAAATCTCAAATAAACAATCTAACATTACACCTAAAGAAACTAGAGAATGAAGAACAAACTAAACTCAAGGTTAGCAGATAAGAAATCATAAAGATCAGAGCAGAAATAAATGAAATAGAAACAAAGAAAACAATAGCAAATATCAATAAAACTAAAAGCTGGTTCTCTGAGAAGATAAACAAAATAGATAAACAATTAGCCAGACTCATCAAAAAAAAGAGGGAGAGGACTCAAACTAATAAAATTAGAAATGAAAAAGGAGAATTTACAACAGACACTGCAGAAATACAAAGCATCCTAAGAGACTACTACAAGCAACTCTATGCCAAAAAAATGGACAACCTGGAAGAAATGGAAAAATTCTTAGAAAGGTATACTCTTCCAAGACTGAACCAGGAAGAAATAGAAAATATGAATAGACAAATCAAAAGTAATAAAATTGAAACTGTGATTAAAAATCTTCCATAAAACAAAAGTCCAGGACAGATGTCTCTACAGGTGAATTCTATCAAACATTTAGAGAAGAACTAACACCCATCCTTCTCAAACTTATCCAAAATATTGCAGAGGAAAGAACATTCCCAAACTCATTCTATGAGGCCACCTTCTCCCTGATACAAAGACCAGACAAAGATACTAAATAAAAAGAAAATTACACACCAATATCTACTGATATATATAGATGCATAAATCCTCAACAAAATACTAGCAAACAGAATCCAACAACACATTAAAAGGATCATACACCATGATCAAGTGGGATTTATCCCAGAGATGAAAGGATTCTTCAATATATGCAAATCAATCAATGTGATACACCATATTAACAAATTGAAGAATAAAAACCATATGATCATCTCAATAGATGCAGAGAAAGCTTTTGACAAAATTCAACACCCATTTATGATAAAAACTCTCCAGAAAGTTGGCATAGAGGGAACCTACTTCAACATAATAAAGGCCATATATGACAAACCCACAACAAATATCATTCTCAATGGTGGAAAGCTGAAAGCATTTCCTCTAAGATCAGGAACCAGACAAGGATGTCCACTCTCACCACTATTATTCAACATAGTTTTGGAAGTCCTAGCCACAGCAATCAGAGAAGAAAAAGAAATAAAAGGAATACAAATTGGAAAAGAAGAAATAAAACTGTCACTGTTTGCAGATGACATGATACTATACATAGAGAATCCTAAAGATGCCACCAGAAAACTACTAGAGCTAATCAATGAATCTCGTAAAGTTTCAGGATACAAAATTAATGCACAGAAATCTCTTGCATTCCTATACACTAATGATGGAAAATCTGAAAGATAAATTAAGGAAACACTCCCATTTATCACTGCAACAAAAAGAATAAGATATCTAGGAATAAACCTACCTAGGGTGACAAAAGACCTGTATGCAGAAAACTATAAGACACTGATGAAATAAATTAAAGATGCTGCCAACAGATAGAGAGATATACCATGTTCTTGGATTGGAAGAATCAGTATTGTGAAAATGGCTATACTACCCAAAGCAATCTACATATTCAATGCAATCCCTATCAAATAACCAATGGCATTTTTTACAGAACTAGAACAAAAAATCTTAAAATTTGTATGGAGAAACAAAAGACCCCAAATAGCCAAAGCAGTCTTGAGAGAAAAAAAAAGGAACTGGAGGAATCAGACTCCCTGACTTCAGACTATACTACAACGCTATAGTAATGAAGACAATATGGTACTGACACAAAGACAAAAATATAGATCAATGGAACAGGATAGAAAGCCCAGATATAAGCCCACGCACCTATGGTCAACTAATCTATGACAAAGGAGGCAAGGATATACAATGGAGAAAAGACAGTCTCTTCAATAAGTGGTGCTGGGAAAACTGGAACAGCTACATGTAAAAGAATGAAATTAGAACACTCCCTAACACCATACACAAAAATAAACTCAAAATAGGTTAGAGACCTAAATGTAAGACTGGGCATTATAAAACTCTTAGAGGAAAATATAGGAAGAACACACTTTTACATAAATCACAGCAAGATATTTTTTGATCCACCTCCTAGAGTAATGGAAGTAGAAACAAAAATAAGCAAATGGGACCTAATGAAACTTAAAAGCTTTTGCACAACAAGGGAAACCATAAACAAGACAAAAAGACAACCCTCAGAATGGCAGAAAATATTTGCAAATGAATCATCAGACAAAGGATTAATCTCCAGAATATATAAACAGCTCATGCAGCTCAATATTAAAAAAACAACCCAATCAAAAAATGGGCAGAAGACCTAAATAGACATTTCTCCAAAGAAGACATGCAGATGGCCAAGAAGCACATGAAAACCTGCTCAACATCACTAATTATTAGAGAAATGCAAATCAAAACTACAATGAGGTATCGCTTCACACCAGTTAGAATGGGCATCATCAGAAAATCTACAAACAACAAATGCTGGAGAGGGTGTGGAGAAAAGGGAAGCCTCTTGCACTGTTGGTGGGAATGTAAATTGATACAGCCACTATGGAGAACAGTATGGAGGTTCCTTAAAGAACTAAAAATAGACTTACCATATGACCCAGAAATCCCACTACTGGGCATATACTAGGAGAAAACCATAATTCAAAAAGACACATGCACCCCAATGTTCATTGCAGCACTATTTACAATAGCCAGGTCATGGAAGCAAGCTAAATGCCTATTGACAGATGAATGGATAAAGAAGACATGGTACATATATACAATGGAATACTACTCAGCCATGAAAAAGAACGAAACTGGATCATTTGTAGAGACGTGGATGTATCTAGAGACTGTCATACAGAGTGAAGTAAGTCAGAAAGAGAAAAACAAATATCATATATTAACGCATATATGTGGAACCTAGAAAACGGTACAGATGAACTGGTTTGCAGAGCAGAAATTGAGACACAGATGTAGAGAAAAAACGTATGGACACCAAGGGGGAAGTGGCGGGGGATCGGGGTTGTGGTGTGATGAATTGGGAGATTAAAAGAAAATAAAAAATAAATAAATAAATAAATAAATAAATAAAAGCCTATATCCTTCGTGTATATTCCCTTTCTCTCTAGGGGATGGCAGGGCCACAACGTCCCTTGGGGATGATAAAGTTACAAAGGGGAAGAATCCTGAGTCCTTGCACCATTGCTTGAGGAAAGCCACCTACTGATTATATGCATCTTACATGGCTTCTTATAAGAGTGAAAATAAGCTTTTCTTGTGTTTGAGGCATTAACAGTTTTCTCAGTTGTTTCATCCTGTCCAAAGTGAACTAATACCCATGATCCTGATCCTCATAACACAGTTCCTCTGTCACCTGCCACTAGTTCCTCCAACCCATCTATTTCCCACTTGAACCAATCTAATTAGCCATCTCATGGTTTTGATTCAGACCTCACGGATGATAGGTTTCTGACCATCTGATACAACAACTACAGTTGCTTGTTCACACTTGGTCCAATCAGCCCTAGTTATTGTGGGTAGGTCACAAACTGCTGGGCTTCACCTGTGGAATGATAATATAAGGGCCACATGGTAGGAGAATGGTTCCTGGGTGGAGATGCAGCAGGAATAGTGGAAAGCCCGGCAGTAGTCCATCCTTGTTATGAACTTCCAGCAAAAATCAGTCTTTCTGAAATCAGTCTTTCATAGCTCTGAGTGTAAAAATTGGACTCAACACTATCACTGCATGCCTTCAACTTTTTCAGGCTGGATTCTGAGCTAAACTTGCATATACCCAAATTGTAAATGGAGCATTACTTCTGTCATCCTCAATTATTTCCCTTCCTAATAACAGACTCTTCTAAATGAAGATAGTCTTTTCTGATTACTCATTTATTTACATAAGGAATATAATCTTTGTCCTGTCCTGCAGGTGTTCATAGTGAGGAAGAGGGCATTTGGAGCTGGGTGCTAGAGATACAAAGATGGGTGACACAAACTAGGGCTTCCGTTCACAAATCTTTGCATAAGACAGACACCTACAGGGACGTACACTCTAAAATCTGTACAAAATACTATGGAATCATATGGCGAGGGGACACCCATCTATAGCTATAACTGATCAGAATCAGCTATGAAGACAAATTATTTCAGTTCACTTGACTTTACAACTGAGAAGATGCCAGGATACAGGGATACAGGGTGATGAATATGTCCTAAAAACATTTAAACAGAGGGAAAAATCAGACATATTAGGTCTTCAGTGACAACAGGAATATCAAGGTTTATTTTTCTTCAAAAAATGGTGCTGAAGTATTTATTTACTCTTAAAATAAATATAGTTTTAAGACATCTTCAATTGAATCACCTCTACTGAAATACAAGGAATGTGATAGGCCTTTGTCTAATATGAATATGTTGGAACCCACAGATCAAGGAACTGTAAACACTTAACCCTGAGATTCTGTAAGTAACCCTGTAGGGTGCTTGCCCTGGCATTGATGGAAGGGCTTTGACTTGTTACTTCCAACAGCCATTATTAGGGCTCTCTGTGCCACTTCCTTATATCACATGTCAACAATTGATTGGGACATAGATTCCAGTACGCTGCAGGTAAAATCACCTATCTTGAGATTCAAGCTATCTCGAGATAGAATAATAAGCTGACATAACTTTTTACATAGAGGGTAAGAATACATATATGTATATATATGGATGTTCACACAATGACATATAACAATTTTTTTTTCAGCTTGCCTACAGTACATAATACACTTCCTGGAGAAAGGAATGTCGGGACAGCTTGGGTAGCCCTAATCAATTGTATTTTGAATTCCTAAATAGACTGTCTCTGTACTTATTAAGACTGTTCTGACCGCAACTAGCCCAGAAACTGAGCTGAGAAATTTATCTACATAGCAGTAGAGACAAATGAAACTGACAACTCTCCATTTGTGCTGACTGTGACTGTACAGCCTGACAACTCAACAGAACATCATGAAAGGGATTATTTTGTGACACAACCAAAGAGGAATTTTTAAGTATGTCACTTTTCAATGGAATGAAAACACTTTAAGATTATCTGTGTATAAGTCTGACATGATTCTTCCAAAATATATTTAGCTAAGTATGCTTTTCTGTTTCTAATGGGCAGGTGTTTTTCTCAGATACATATCAGATAAAATTTTTGCTTGTTTATCCCTGGCACCTCCCCATTGATTTGGTACTTTAGCACTTGCACTATTTCTCCAACATTATCATATTTAAACATACAATGGAGTTTTTAAAAATGTGAAGGCCACAGGAAAAAAATGATACTCGTAGTATAAGGAACTAGACAGTAGAATAGCAGTGAGATGTGATGTGACCTATTGTAAATTCATGTTATGCTGGGTGCTTTTTAAATTGTCTGTGTTTTGTTTAATCCCTATAGTAATAATGTCAACCATAGAAAAATAGGAACATAAAGAAGAGAAGAAAGTTAGAAGGAGCAAAATAGTGTAGTGTTTGAGAGCTCTGACTCAGAAATCAGAGAGGTAAAAAGCCAATGACTGCTAAAACCATAATCATGAATTTGGACATTTTGAACCTCCCCTCTGAGTGTCAGATTACTCCTTGGTAAAATATGAAAAATATATTTTTAGAAGAGTAAATAAGTTACTTCATGGTAAGTGCTACAGATGGCACCTGGCACATGAGGGTGGTAGACACATCTTAGCTTCTTTCTTATCGCAAATAAGCATTGCTACTGTCATTTTTATCACAATCTCCTACCACCCAGCTCTTCAAGACATCTAGATTTCTTTCTTTCCCATCCTTTATTCTATTCTTATTTGCCTTACGTATTTTTATTATATCATATATCTGTACTCCTTTTGGTGAAGCATTTTAAAAGCTAATAATGCTACATTAAAAAAATAAGTTTCCAGTTCTTTTTAAAATTGTGGTGATTTGATTACAGGATATATTGAAGAAAATGTAATACCATACAACTTTGTTGTAGCACAAACAAATTTAACACATTTTATTATGCTATAAGACTTTGTCCTCTAGCTTTGGCAATTATGTTCTGATACAAAATCATTACATAATAGTAAATGCCATGTAACAGGATTGCCCCATACAAAAGGTATCATTCTTGCTCTCCAATATCAGCATTATGAAAAAATACACTGCATTTTCTGAGTCCATATTTATATTCTTCTAGCAAATCATTTCCAAATTTGTATACTCTGGTCTCAATATTTTTATGACTTTTGTCATCACACACATACATTAATACACACATGTGTGCATTACTCTGGTACAATTACATTAATGTACAAATATGCAATTTTAAAAAAATGATCCATTCAAACCCATGCTTACCAAACTTTAGGGGAGCTCCTATAGCTATGCAAAGGCTCCAAATTAAAATAAATAAATAAATAATTAAAGATGCCATCTATAGCTGTAGCTGCATGGGTTGCATTGCCTAGCCTAGCAACAAAGACCTTAGCTAGAGCTAAGATGACAATAAATAGAAATGCAAATTTTAAAAAGGAGAAGGGCAGAAAAGAAAGCATTAGGAGGAGAGGCAGGTTGAGATTGAAAGGGGCTGTCGCTTAAATGGGAAGCTGCAGCAGGTCACATCACCCACTCATCTGTGTGTGTGCTTCGTGATCCCCATTCAGTTTGGAAAGATTCTCAAACAAAGTCCAGTGTCCTAAAAATATTTGGAACTATTACAAAGCATAAATTATAAATGTTTCAGGAAAATAGCAAAAGGTGTCTTGGGCCTACTTAAAGCACAAAATGATCTCAACCATTATTCAACAATGATATGAACATCTTTTATTTCATCTCTCCTTAACAGTTCCTTCTGTTTGCTATCATTTCCTGCTCAGCACCATGTCAATAATTACTAAATTAGCAGGACGCCTGTACAATTTCAGCTCAAGTGTTATTACTGACAAGTCAAACAATGGGGATGATAGAAAAGATGGGACTCCATCTCCTTATTTAGATGGACCGTGTTCAGAAAGAAAGATTGAAGCCTCCTTTTTCTTCAAAAGAGGGAAGGAGGGAATGGTTTACATTTTATGCAGCTCAAGGACACAGAGTCAGAGGAAATGCCTTTTTAATGTAAACCTCTTTTCATTTCCAGAAAACAAAAATGAAGGTCATTGGAAAGAATCATGCTTGGTGGAAAAAGTAATTACATTTTTTTTTTTCAAATCTCAGAGGAATAATGCTTTTATATTTCCTGAGATGACCCAATTTGCACTACGATATGCTCCCTTAAATGTAAGTGTGCAGACATCTTCACCCTGCATTGTTTTTCACCAGTAAAACATGCCCATATCTCACCTGTGATTAATTTCAGTCCTGATCTCCCAAAGTGCAAAAGTGACTGCACCAGAGTTGCCCCTCCTTACAATGATGAGTTAAAAATGAAAGACTCTTTGGCCAGTTGTCCCCTCCCCCACTCCCCAAAAGTCAGTCAAGTAGCTTCAGCTATAAACCATCTTTTCAAACTGTACAAGTCAGCTCTCCCCACCTGCTTCGAGCAGGGAAGGGAGTAACCTGACATATTATTGTTCAGAAGAACCTAGGGTTTTGGGTCCAGCAGCCAGTGGGTGGCTGTGTGTACTGAAAGGAATGTTTCCTTAGTCCCGGTTCATTTTTCTCCAGCCCCACATACATATGTGTATACACCAAGGACTCTGCTATCTATACCTGGACAGGTAAGACCCAGCATTTCAGGAATATCTTTTCTCTATGATAAGGTGTAGTGCTTCTTAAACTGGATTGAATATTTGTTAAAATGTGTGTGCCTGCTAACAAAACATTTACACACCTTTAAACATTCTTTGATTATTTCAATTAAAATGCTTCAAGCACTTTCTGGACATTGATTTGCATTTGGTATAGATATGAGCTCACTAGGCATAACACAAAACTTATTTTTGAAATGTCAAACTTTCTGGGACCTCTGGCTTGTAGTGAAGTAAACATTTATTTAGGAAACATATATTGCCTGTTCTAGTTAATTCACTGACAAACTCTTGATTTCTGAAGAAGTCATCATTCATGGGGTCATTTTACAGGTTGAAAGGCCCCGATCTTAACTCTTTCAGCATCCAGAAAAAAATAGATGGTCACCTCACTAATGTTAATCAGATTTCTATCTTTCTTAAAGAAAGTTTTAGCTCTGTACTTCTCTTCACTCATTTTATCACACCAGCTGGAAAGAAAGGGATGTGGATAATCTGGGGTGATTTGTTTTGAGAGCTGACAGGGAATTGGGGTTTCTATCACCTGCAATAACTCAAAGGTGTTAATACAAGCACTAAGGTCATCAGAAATTCAACAAACATGTTCAGTGAGAGGCTCAGAAAAGAGAAACAACTTCTGTCTCACTAGTATGAACTGGTAACACTTGATCTAAACTATCATAAAATTGGTGTTTAGTGGTTAATGAACATGTTTACCTCCTTAAGAAGACCTGCAGGGCTTCCCTGGTGGCGCAGTGGTTGAGAGTCTGCCTGCCAATGCAGGGGACACGGGTTCGAGCCCTGGTCTGGGAGGATCCCACATGCCGCTGAGCAACTGGGCCCGTGAGCCACAACTACTGAGCCTGCGCATCTGGAGCCTGTGCTCCGCAACAATAGAGGCCGCGATAGTGAGAGGCCCGTGCATGGCGATGAAGAGTGGCCCCCGCTTGCCACAACTAGAGAAAGCCCTCGCACAGAAACGAAGACCAACACAGCCAAAAAATAAATAAATAAATAAATAAATAAATAAAATAAAATATGTATGGAAAAAGAAAAAAAAAAAAAGAAGACCTGCAACATTTGATTTCTTATGCTCAAGAACCCAATTGTGGATTTTGGTAATTTTAATGAGTCTCAAGGTATGAAAAAATCTTCACTATTGCTATTTTTCCAAGGTTGGGAATTTATTGGTGATCTCAGAGCTCTGGCTACTGATTGAAAGGATACACATAAGGAAAGGGAAGAAGAGGGGAAAAAAAAGAAAAGCTAAGGTTATCATTGTAATATTTCTAACATTTGAATTTAATGATTTTACCTTGATTTGTGTACTGGTTGCCCATTCAGTTGAGTTCTTTTTAAAAAAAAAATTATTAGAGTATAGTTGATTTACAATGTTGTGTTAGTTTCTGCTGTACAGCAAAGTGTATCAGTTATACATATACATATATCCACTCTTTTTTAGATTATTTTCCCATGTAGGTCATTACAGACTATTGAGAAGAGTTCCCTGTGCTATACAGTAAGCCCTTATTAGTTATCATACTAAGTGAAATAAGTCAGACAGAGAAAGACAAATATCATATGATATTGCTTATATATGGAATCTAAAAAAAAATGGTACAAATGAACTTATTTACAAAACAAATAGAGTCACAGATGTAGAAGACAAACTTATGGTTACCGGGGGGAAAGTGGAGAGGGGGGAGGGATAAATTGGGAGACTAAGGTTGACAGATACACAGTTGAGTGCTTTTTTGCTCCCACAGAATTGACTGAGTTCTCTGTTTTCACCAGTATTGACCCTCTGGAATTGTTCAGTGTATTTTCCCTTGTGCAGGATATGTGAAAACATTTTTTTGAACTATCAGCTATTTGAGTTAGTTGTTTTTCCTACTAGGATCTGATTCTTTATTTGTTCAAATATTAATATATTTTGAAAGAAGCTTCTGAATTGTGAGGTGCTGCCTAGGAGTTTGGGTAGATTTGTAGATGGTATCTCCATAGGCATATCAGAGATAAATGAGTAAATAGGTATTTCATTTGCACTAACAAGGATTTGTGGTATTATGAAAATGTGAGAGAGCAGACTCTTCAAAACAACGATTTGCAGGGAGTGTAAATGAAGATGTTGCTGTAGGGACACATAAGGAGACCAGTGGCCTTTCTTAGGATGACTCACCCCTTTGAGTGGGATTCCTCGTTGTCCAGAGTTTCACACACACACACACACACACACCCCTTTCCTTTGGTCATAGCTTGCCAAAAGACCTTTTCAAAGAGTAGCTATTAAATAATAGTTTAATTAGATATTATTAATTTGAAATTTCCTATCAGGCTGCATGTCTAAAATGAAGTGTGAGCCTGCCTAGTAAAGTGATAACTGTCCCAGGATGATCTCATGCAAGACCCTTTATTTCACACAGCATGGTCATATTTCCCAGGTTTGATATCCGGCTCCACCATATCCTCTCTGATGACTTTGATCAAGTTACTTCACAATTTTTCCTTCTGTAAAATAAGGATGAAAACTCAGCAATAATGTCCACCTCATGGGGTGATTGTAAGAGTTGAATGATTTCATAAACATAAAGAGCTCAGGACCATGCCGAGCACAGAGTATATACTTACTAAAAGTTAGCTGTTATCATTATTATTGTCATCATGCAGAGTGATTTGAAGGACTGTCTTGGTTATACCATGTTCTCAGATTTATGAGCATGCTCTTTCTAAATCAAGATGGAATTGGCCTTTATCATTTGCAGTCTCCATTAAGCAAATGATTTATCTCTATTAGAGAAGCTACAGAAAATGATCCGTTGACATGTACTAACACAACCAATTTATTTACCGTTCCCTCATGCAGCACATATTTACTCAGTGCTCATTACATGCAAGACAATATATAGAAATGAGGATGCTCAAATATTGAGTCTGTAGTATAGAGAAATGCTCTTTTAAAAGATATGATTATACACATTACACATATATATGTATGTGTGTGTATAAGTATATAATATATACACACATGTATGTAATTTTGTTAGAGGAATCAAAGTTTTTGAGAATCTTGAAGTTTTTCATTGAAAAGGAAAAAATGAGACATTGCTTTGTTTGTTAATTTATTGAACATGTTTGTCAAGCACCTAGACAATTCCAGTAATGGTGCAAGTCCTGTAGGATGATAACATGTTCTGGATAACAATTAACAATCCATTATCCTAGGGGGACTACAGAATAGACTAAGGGTTGCTGTATGCACCCATGAGTGCACAATGCCCATAATCAAAGCACTGTTTTATAGTCTTTTTAAACTTAATCTTAAAAAATGTCTATTGAAGTAGCACAGGCATGCAGTTAAATCATGTCGTTTGGAAAGGCTTAGAAGTCAAGGAGTTTCACATTTCCTTTGGTCATAGCAGTGTCAGAGGACCCTTCCATATAGCAGCTACTATTAAAGAGTAGTTTAAATGCATATTAATACTTTGAGGGTTCCTAGCAGTCCACATGTCTAAAACGAAGCATCCCTAGACTATTCCTGACCCTGCTCCTCACAGGCAGCCCTTTTTCACCATTTACCATGTTGTTCTTTAGGGGCCATTGCCACATCTCTAAATTATATTTTTAGTGGTTATTTCTTGACATGTTATATTTAGCCCTTATGTATTGATTCCCTATTATCTTCTCCCATAAAGTTTAGAGTAACTCCTGGCTCCCTAATTTGTAACTCCCACCTTTACCTTGTCATCCCCCCTTAGTGCCCATACTCTATAATCTATTTTCACTTAAACATTGCCAGCGTTGTTGAGCTTTTTAGTCCCTTGTGTATTTCCACAATAAAATCTGCTATGGTTTCTAAAGGTTGGTTATAAAAGTTAAAAAACAATAAATAGTAATTAAGATTTTTTGACAATATGAACTTATTCCTAGTTTGTGGTGATTAAAAATATTTTGTATTTCTATTTGTATTTCTTGGAGATTCCATTTGTCTTTCTCTGACTTTATAGCAACATGTCTTCTTTCAATATGTCAAGCATAATATAACCCTGTTTCCCCTCCACCTGCACCCAGAAATCAACCTCTCTACTGGAGCCATCCATCCTCCTGCATTGACCTAGGTTGGAAACTCTGAGGATCACATTGGGATCTTCCATCCTTCTCCTGCAGATCTTTTGTATCTTGATACACAGATCTGGTTCTAACATCATTTACTGTGGCATATATTTCATTAAGTTCCAAAGAATGGTTCAATAGAAACAAAGTATAAGTATTTTTACCTCTAAGATACTTCTTCATACTTTTCTCATATTTGATTAATAGTCTGCTTGAGACAATGATTTTCTCCTCAGGACACTGGAGGCATTCATTCATGTTCTTAGCAACCATGCTAGCTTGACTCTACTTCCTTTGTAGGTGACATACTGTCCTGCCATTCTTTGTGACATGTGCTTTCTCCCCATAAATTATGTTTTTTTCTCTATCTTTTGTGTTGTGAAATTGTATAATTTCCTAAATGTGGCCTTATTTAATTTATTTTTCTGAGCATTTAGTGGGCCCTTTCTTTTAAGTCTCATGTAGAAGATTTACTTCTTCATTAATTATTCAATAATTTATCCATTCAACCAATATTTTTCCTATTATGCAAAGGGTACTATTCTAGGCACTTGAAATGTGTCAGTGAGTGAAAACAAAAACAATCCCTACTTTGAGGAGCTTAAATTCTATTTGGGAGAAAGACAAACAATAAATAATAAATATAATAAATAAATGCTTTTTAACTGTGAGTGGGATGCCTGGGCAGGAAGGGGAAGTTGCTGTATTTAATAAGTTGGTTGAAATTGGCTTTATTAAGAAGATAATATCAATATTTGAGGTAAGACTTGAAGAAAGTGAGGGAATTAACCAAGAAAATGTCTGAAGGAGGAACATTCCATGCAGAGGAAAGAATGTGTGGCTGGTATGCTCAAAAAAATAAAGGGTCCGTGGGGACTACGAGGGTTTGAGACATCAGGAGACAAGAAGGAAAACAAAAGGTCAGAGAGGTAACAAGGGGAACAAAGATCATTTAGGATCTTGTAGGCTGTTTATTGTAAGAACTGGGAATTTTTCTTGGAGTGAAACAGGGAGATATAATCCAGGGTTTTGGACAGAGGAGTGATATGAACTGACCTGTATTTTTAAAGGCTCATTCTGGTTGCTTATTGATAATAGACTGAAGAGGAGGGTAAAGATACAAACATGGAGACTTGTTAGGATGTTATTGCAATAATCCAGGTGAGCAATCATAGTGTCTTAGTTCAAACTGGTAGTTACAGAAGTGAGAAGTAGTTAAATTCTGCCTATCTTTGGATATGGGTCCAACAGAATTTGTTCAGGGACTGGATGTGACATCTGAGGGAAAGACCTCAAGGAAGACTTTTGCCTCAGCCACCGAGTGAATGTAGCTGCTATCCACTGATATTAGTTCTGCACGTTAGACATCAGGGTGGAGGTTGCCAGTGGGGTGGGAATGTGCAAACCTGGGATCCCAAAGGAGATCTGAGCTAAACGTGTAACAACGCAAGTCATTGTCATATAGGGAGTATTTAAAACCTTGAAATTGAATGAGACAATCAAAGCAATGAGAATGAATAGAGGCGTGTCAAAAAATAATGCAAGCTGTGCCTCAAGTAAGATGAAGTCTGAGAATGGACCACCACGTCTAGCAATGTGGAAGTTGTTGGTGACCTAGGGGAGGGTAGTTCTGCTGGAGAAATGGAGGTGAAAGCCTGGTTAAAGAGGGCTTAAAAGAGAAGGAAAAGATTTATTGAAGACAATGCATATACAGAAAGCTTTCAAGGGCTTTCATTTGCCAAGAGAAGCAAAGAAATGAAGCCAATAGCTGGAAAAGGAAGTGAGGATGTGTGTGTGTGTGTGTGTGTGTGTGTGCACGCACGCGCAAGAGCACAAGCGTGCATAATCTTTCAAATTAAAAAAAACAGACTGTATAGGGACTTCCCTGGTGGCACAGTGGTTGACAGTCTGCCTGCCGATGCGGGGGACACGGGTTCGAGCCCTGGTCCGGGAGGATCCCGCATGCCGCGGAGCAACTGGGCCCGTGAACCACAACTACTGAGCCTGCGCGTCTGGAGCCTGTGCTCCGCAACAAGAGAGGCCGCGATAGTGAGAGGCCCGCGCACCGCGATGAAGAGTGGCCCCCGCTTGCCGCAACTGGAGAAAGCCCTCGCACAGAAACGAAGACCCAACACAACCAAAAAATAAACAAATAAATAAATAAATAAACTCCAATCTCTTAAAAAAAAAAAAAAAACAGACTATGTAATGGGGAAAATCCAATTGAAAATAAGAGTATGACAGAGTGGAGAATTGTTGGAGTGATGTCTTTGAGTAGACAAGGAAGGATGGGATCTAATACACAAATACAGGGATTGGCTGAGACCAAGGTGGTGTAAAAGCAAAATGTGTGGGGCCAGGGTTGGCAGGTGGTAGACATATAGTGGAAGACTGAAAGTCTCTTCTGATTGCTTCAGTCTTCTCAGTGAAACACAAAGCAAGGTAATCAATTGAGAGGAGGGAGGGAGAAGAGGTACTGGGGAGAAAAAGGAGAGAAGATGTGAAATCAGCATTTAGAACAGTGCTACTGCAAGTGTGTATGCAGGCTGGACATGTGGTCAGCAGTCTGTGATGAAATAAGTCCAGCCATTGAGAATAACTATTCATGAAGTTTTATAGTACGTCCACGTTGCCTTAACATCCAAGCCCATGAAACATATCAGCAAATGTGATTTTGTGCTTATTTTGTGTAGGAGTGTATTCATTTGATGGCACTGTTGCTATGCAAAGAAAACAATGAGGTATTGCCTAGATTAAGGCGTTTACACCGGAAAATAAATCAATGCACTGCTTCCTTCACTGAGAATGTTTTGAAAAAAGTTAAGCTGAATCAAACTGTGACTTAGTGACATAGTGAAAAATGTGAATTACACAATTATTAAATTGGAAGTATTCTCATTATTATGTAATAACATGGAATTGGTCATGAACAGCTTATTGTGTGCTGAGGTATGATGGCTTATGGAGAGAAAAATGTTGTGTTGCAAAAGTTTGAACTCTAGAGTTCATTCTTAGGGTTTCTGCAAGAGAAGTAACCAGTTTGGCCCCAACTTTTTTTTAAAGATATGCAATGAACAACCAAGCTTGTTTATTTCTTATATATCTTTAGTATTTTAATTTAATCATAACATTCCCCTGCAAATGGAAGGTATGATCAAAGGGCAGATACAAAGTTAGAAGATGGGAAGAACAGAGTTCTATAGATTGTTTTATCAGGTTTCATAAGTAGCAATGATTTTAATGAAGCTATGATGGCCTTCCTATTGCACATCCAAACAGGTTGTAGGTTATAACAGAACAACCGACAAGTTGATACAAAGTTGTAAATTTTTTATTTTTCATCAAAAATAGACTAACACATAGGAAATTCATGGATCTAAAATTTACCTTTTACATCAAAATATAATTTAAATTTGACATGCCAGGATATGACATTCCAGGATAAATTATTGAAATTTTCTACTGACCAAGAGTTAAAAATCACTTTTGAAAATACAGCATGATTTGTTCATTTTGAATAAAAGGAAAAAAATAAATATTTTGAGCTTATCGAAATTGCTTTAAAATCTCTTCTTCCATTCCCATCAACATACTGTATGAACACTGAGTATTGCTAATACTCCTGTGAATACTGTTAAAACAAAAAACTTAAAAAACATTTATATATTCATTATCCTCTGCAGGTGGGGTTGCTATCAGTGCAACGTAGATTGAGATGTGTATATGAGTTAAGCAAGAAGCAAGTTCATTTTTCACATTAACAATTTTAGGTGTTGACATACTTGCGTAATTGTTCAACGTATACTTACAGGCATTACACATGGGTGTTTTCAATTTTCTTTATTATTTTGTTTATTTCAGACTGCAGAACAACTGAAAGTTATAAGTGTAATAAATATTTTCTATATATTTTGTGCATAATTATACTTTAAATGACCAAAATGTATGGTGTTTTTCCAAAGTGTACAGTTTTGAAATTCCTTTTTCTCCTATTATTTCATTCAAATTTTATTAGCTAAAATTTAATTTTATATCTGCTAAATTTAACAACGAACATTGAGCTTATATTTTGTAGGTTTCTTGTTTTTCATTTATTTTAAATTATGTTTTACAAAAACATTAATATGGAATAGATTGAGGAATAAAGCTAGTATTTTTTTTATTGTATTTATTGGAGTATAATTGTTTTACAATGGTGTGTTATTTTCTGCTTTCTTATAAAACTAGTATTTTACTATAAATGGTTTGAGAAGCACTGTCTGGCCATGAGAACCATGTAAGTTTTTCAAGCCAAAAATCACATGATTAGAAATATACAGTGACAGTATAGAAGAGGACAGATTGATAGAAGGGCTGAGTATCTGAAACATCATGTAACAAAAACTGAATGAGCCAGTAGTAAAGGCCAGCTAGTCTACAGCTGTAAATAACAAATGTTGCCAAGGGAAAATTTTGAATGATATTATGGTGAAGGGAGAAGAATCTAAGATTTTGGAGACTGAAGAGTTTTCAATGCAAATGAAAGAGGAGTCACAGTTTATCATAAGTTTTTTTTTTTTTAAACATCTTTATTGGAGTATAATTGCTTTACAATGGTGTGTTAGTTTCTGCTTTATAACAAAGTGAATCAGCTATACATATACATATGTTCCCATACTCTTCCCTCTTGTATCTCCCTCCCTCCCACCCTCCCTATCCCACCCCTCTAGGTGGTCACAAAGCACCGAGCTGATCTCCCTGTGCTATGCGGCTGCTTCCCACTAGCTATCTATTTTACGTTTGGTAGTGTATATATGTCCATGCCACTCTCTCACCCTGTCACATCTTACCCCTCCCCTTCCCCATATCCTCAAGTCCATTCTCTAGTAGGTCTGTGTCTTTATTCCCATCTTGCCACTAGGTTCTTCATGACCTTTTTTTTTTTTTTTCCCTTAGATTCCATATATATGTGTTAGCATACTGTATTTGTTCTTCTCTTTCTGACTTACTTCATTCTGTATGACAGACTCTAACTCCATCCACCTCACTACAAATACCTCCATTTCGTTTCTTTTTATGGCTGAGTAATATTCCGTTGTATATATGTGCCACATCTTCTTTATCCATTCATCCAATGATGGACACTTAGGTTGCTTCCATTTCCTGGTTATTGTAAATAGAGCTGCAATGAACATTTTGGAACTACAATGAGATATCATCTCACACCAGTCAGAATGGTCATCATCAAAAAATCTAGACACAGTAAATGCTGGAGAAGGTGTGGAGAAAAGGGAACACTCTTGCACTGTTGGTGGGAATGTAAATTGATACAGCCACTATGGAGAACAGTATGGAGGTTCCTTAAAAATCTAAAAATAGAACTACCATACGACCCAGCAATCCCACTACTGGGCATATACCTTGAGAAAACCATAATTCAAAAAGAGTCATGTACCAAAATGTTCATCATAAGTTTTTGAAATTTGCCAACTAGATGATGTGTAATTGCAATAAGAGATCAGAGGAGGATTAGACTGATGAAGAGAGAAAAAGACTCAGTCATTCAATATCCATCCAACAAGTATTTAAGTACCCTTGGAGTACTAGACACTGTTCTAGGCACCAGCGAGGTAGCAGTGAACAAAAAAGTCAAAGCCCTTGCCCTAATTGAACTTATATTCTAGTTGGGAAAAGATAGACAATAAAATGTAATTAAATAAATTGCTAAATATATATCAGATGGTAAATGCAAAGTAAAAAATCAAGCATAGTAAGAGAGATGGTGGTGTTGAGGTAGGAAATGATGTGGCTATTAGCATTTTTATAGGGTAGTTAGGAAACTCCTTACTGATATTTCTCTTCACATGTGGGCAAAGATGTGAAAAAAGTGAAGGAAAGAGCCATGAAATGATTTGAGGGAAGAATGCAAAATACCAGAGGCAGAAGGGAGCTTGACATGTTTGAGGAGTAGCAGGGAACTTAGTTTCAAGGCAGTGAGCAAGGGCGGCGAGTGGGGTGGCACTGGTAGGAGATAAGGTCAGAGGAGAGGCAGAACCCAGGCCTGGCTTCCATCTATGGACATTCTGAATCAATAGATGTTGGTAGGTCCCATGGATTTGCATTTCTAATAAGCTCACAGGTGATATCAATGCTGCCAGTCAGAAGACCACACTTTGAGAACCACTGTGTTAGTCTGTACAGTCTAGGCTGTATAAATAAGAAAGAGAGGAATGAGGTCGAATGGACAGTAGAAGGTTTCAGGTTTGATGTATTGTAGGAACCTTTTGGTTATTAGAAGTAATAAGGAAGGATCAGAGGTTTTAGATAGAGATGATGAAGGTGGTATAAATTGTTGCTAATGACAAGGTCTAGGGTACAACTTTATAAGTGGAAGACTCAGATATAGGATGTAAAACATGATTCTTGGAGGTGAGCTGCTC
The DNA here is from genome assembly GCF_949987535.1 of Balaenoptera acutorostrata. NCBI lineage: Eukaryota > Metazoa > Chordata > Mammalia > Artiodactyla > Balaenopteridae > Balaenoptera > Balaenoptera acutorostrata. The sequence continues at coordinate 50,337,363 of NC_080066.1, read as the reverse complement.
AAGGAACTGAGAGGCCAAGGTATACTGATATCAACATTGTATATAGATATTGACATTACCATGAATTTTGATAGAAGTCGAGATAAGAAAGTGACAGTGAACCACGGAAGCACTAATTCCATACCTATCAAAACCCCCTACAATCAAATGGTCAAAGGAATGCAAAAGTGAAAATAGTCAACATTTGAAAGGGTCAGTGGGATGAGAAAAGTATTGTCAAGGGGCAAGCAAATTTTTTGGTCAGAGTAGGAATATGTGAAGGAAACATTCATATATGTGTAGATCAAGGTTGTTTTACAAATGATAGGTCATATATTCCAAAAGACTCAGAGGAAGGGTCTGGAATGGGAGAGGTGAATGCTTGAATCAGATTGGATAATGTCCATTTCTGCAGGATTTAGAGTATGGGATTGATGAGTGATCTGGGCGTTTTGGTTTCTTAATGAATAACATAGCAGAGGTAGAAAGTATGACAGGATTCCTTCTAATGGGTGTACAAGGTTAATTGTCCCACTTGGGGAGGGAGACATAGGATATATCCAGTGCCATCAAGGTTCTGAAGTGCCTCTAATCCTTCTTTCTCACTTCTCATAACCTACAGCCTCCCATAATATATCAATCTCACCACCTGTCACTGTCCATCACTCATCATTCTAGTATCAGGCACTGTTCTAGAGGTAGGGAGTACAGATGTAAACCAGATGGATGTGTTCTCTTCTCATAGAACTTACCCGTAGTGATAGAGAATGAAACATTAATAAGTAAACAAGTGCATATGTTCATAAATAAAATCATTTCAAAGAGTAACATCCTACTGTGAAAATTATACAGGGTAAATTGAAATAGAATTGGAGGATATTTTTTGTACAGTGGTTAGAAAAGATTTCTCTGAGGGGTTGATATTTAATGTGAGACTGAGATACAAGAAGAAAAAGAGGGGTGGGGAGAAGGTGGCGGATCACTCCTGATGGAAATATTCAACACACAGGCTATGGATGGGAAAAAGCTTGATATGTTGCAGATCGGAGAGTAGGCCAGTGAGCTAGAGGGGAACATGAGAAATGAAGTCAGAGAAGGCAGGGACAAATCAGTATTGAGTTTTTTAGAGTCTGGAGTGTCTTCTGAGTATGATGGGAAGATAGTGGAGGATTGTAAGCAGAAGAGTAACATAAACTTATTTTTATTTTTAAATGAACTTTCTGGGTGCTATGAAGAACTAAGTGTGGGGACAGAAGACAAAATCAGGGTGGGTTTTGTTTTCACATGTATTGAAATTCAATCAGATTGAGATTTCCAGTGATGCCCAGATGTTTCAAATAAGGGGATCAGTCATGCTAAAACCAGTTTGAAGCGTGATGTACCAACAGCTATGAGTCACTTTGTCATTTCACATCTAGATCATAAGACTGACTCACCAGCGTAGCAATTTCTTCTCTCTAGAATATATTCCCTCTGTAAATTGGATTTCATATCTATCTGGCCTGTTTCTGATAAGAGCATCTTTCATTGCTGCATTAGGGATAGTGTTTGTGTTGGCAGAAAATAGAGTATTACTAGTTAAGGTATTTTCTTTTTGTTGCTGACTTTCACATCCATTATATGGAGTTTCAGCAACTCATAATATTCCTAATAGAAAGAAAAATCATGGCCACTTTTTTGGTAAGTCAATAGCTTAACCTGTTTGTTGCCTCTAGGTCAAACAATTTAGTTTAATAAGTAAGAGGGGACGCAATTTTTCTGTTGGAAATACAAACTTTTAAATTAGTTTCCAGCACTCTATTCAGAACAATGGATGCTAACAGAGAACTGGGGACCAGGCAGTAGGCAATAGAATGAACAAGGGCCAACCTTTAATTCACATGACAGTTTTCATGTTTTAGTTTGGTTCTGATTTAAATGTCAAAGAAGACAAAGCATTACGTTGTAAACAATGACTTCACTTGTTTTAAAGAATGGAAAACTAGGAAGGGCCCCAAGTATTCTTAGGATCAGAAAATTTAGATGGTCATTCACCTCTTTCACTAATTGAATTTTTTTGAGAAATTTATTTATCCTCTCTGTGTCCTGGCATTATCTTATAGAAAATAGAGAAATAAAATTGTCCTTAAAATGTTACCAAAAATTAAATATATTAATGAGAGTAAATGTGAAAGTGCTTTATTAACAGGACACGCTATAGAAATATAATATAATTGTTATTCAAATATTGGTATTTATGTCCTTAAAAAGAATTTTAATGTTCTTATTTTGGGCTTTGTCTCTAAGAAAACATAAACGTTTTATTCAAGAAAGACTAGCTGGGCTTCCCTGGTTGCTCAGTGGTTGAGAATCTGCCTGCCAATGCAGGGGACACGGGTTCGAGCCCTGGTCTGGGAAGATCCCACATGCCGCGGAGCAACTAGGCCCGTGAGCCACAACTACTGAGCCTGTGCGTCTGGAGCCTGTGCTCCGCAATAAGAGAGCCCACGAGAGTGAGAGGCCCACACACCGCGATGAAGAGTGGCCCCCGCTTGCCACAACTAGAGAAAGCCCTCGCACAGAAATTAAGACCCAACACAGCCATAAATTAATTAATTAATTAATTAAAAAGAAAATAGGGTTTTAAGCAAAACATTATTTGGTTGAAGGTTAAGTCTGATGGTGGGCTTAAAAAAAAAAAACAGAAAGACTAGCTATCACTAGTACTGAGACCATGAAATATGCCCTCTAAAGAGGATAGTATAGTATAATAAATAGTACATTTAACAAATCATCAAAGCAAATAAAGAGTAACCTTTATAAGCCTGATCCTTAGCAAGTTCTTTAATGTTCAAAATGTCTTAAAAAGAACAACTTTTAGTAGAAATCAATCAATGCCATGGCATAGCCTACAAGTAAAATTTTTCACAGCTCTTTGGACTCTTCATTAGCAGCATCTTCGTATCTTGGGCAAATGCATTGATAGACTAATGGTACTTTGGGGGAATATACCATGTATTTAAAAAGTGTTTCTTATAAGCTTTAAAAGAACAAGTGAGAAAGAACAATTTTCATGTCTTTCACTGTTTGTGGTATGTATCAAGTTCCAGGAACTTGTTCTGATTTTAAAAAAATCTGTTCAATAACTCTGATCCCAAATTATGTCTTTTTGACTCATCACAACACACAGTTTGTATTGTTCATGGGCAAGCTGAGTCAGCTATTCATGACACAATGGCTGTTTTACTTTATATTAGTTAGTTTTAAGACAAACTTCAAACTTCTAAACTTCTAACTTAAAATATTAATATTTTAGGAGGAGGATGCCTCTTTCAGAATTAAGGTATATAAAACATATATACCTTGAGTATTGATTCATCAATATAACATACTGATGAACCAACACTCATTTTTTTCAGTGTGAGAACCAAGTTACCTGGCACTGATTTTTTTGGACCATTCTTCGTATACTTCTAAGTTTTATAGATTTTTGTCTCAGGCCTCACATAAGAACTCTAAAAAGGGAAATGCAGATATTTCAAACATTCAATAGGAGGAGATCTCCGATGGGTTTATTTTGGAGTAGGCAAAATGGCAGCTCATTCATATTTCACAAGTCTTCAGTGTCCTGTTTTATAGATTATTATTGAGGGCCTATTATGATTCAGGTCCTGTACTAGGCACTAGAGATTAAAAAAATAAATCTAGGTGAATATGTCATGAATCATCTGAGGGAGTGCTTGGTGGTGGACACACATATATTTACTTTCTAAGAGCTCAGGTAAATGTCTCGGGGTGAGTTCCATTCTAGCACTTGGTAATCTGCAGACTGAATTATAATAATAACAATAAAAATAATAAACACTCATTAAGTGTTATCTGTGGGTAACTATCCAATATATTATTTCTAATACCTAAAATAATTCTAAACAGGAAGGTGTTATTATCCAGTTTTATAGTTTTAGTAACTTAGAGAAATTTAGTAACTTGCTCAAGGTTATATGAATAGTAAGTGTGATAGTCAGCATTTACACCCAGATCTAGCTTCAAAGGCTATTTATTTTCTTTGCTTGTTCTTTAAATATCATATGATCTACCACTATGAAATATCTTTTAAGAGTTAGGTAGCTTGGGTGGATCTTGCATGCTGCAGAAATTAATACAAGGTAATTAATGAAAAAGAAAAATATTCTCCTTCATGTGTTTAACTTAGTTTGCATTTTGTTGCACCCCCAAAATCATCTCATTTTATTTTCCACATTGTAAGACAGAACTGTCATACTGCTCCTCATGTACTGAAGAAGAAAGCAAGGACCAAGAAGATGATACACCTTGCCTAAGAGCATACAACTAGAAATTATCAGACCTAGGGATGATATTTGCCTTTTTTACTCTTTCTATTGCACCTCCAATGCTGGATTATGCTATCCTCTACTTGGTTAATGTGGAAAATACATATTGCAGTATCACTTTCTCTGTATGGTTCTGAGCTAGAGTTGGCCAAAAGAACAGGCTGAACTTAGAAGACAAAAGTTAAGTAAAAGGTTATCATAATCAGATACAGTGATAAAGAAACAAGGGTACCTGTTGGTATGGATACCAGCTTTCCTTGCTCCCCTCTACTTCACACCCAGCTCATCTTGACTATTGTCTTTGTTCCTCAACAGCAACCCTAGACCCACCATCAGATGTTTGATTGTAGATCCACAGAAACAGTAGCTACACAACATCAACAACTTCCCAATAACCCTTTTGTTAGCTCCCCCTGCATGATTCTAATTGGGTATTCAACATACGTGGCATCTCAAATTTCTCTTTAAGCTCCAATTTTTCACCCATGCCAGCACTCCAGACAAATTGGTTAGTGTCCCTTTGGTCTCTGACTATCCCTTCCAGACATTCTTTTTCCCATTCTGCCCTCATTTGTATAAGGAAGGTCTAGTTTCTATAATCAATCCCTTATTCCTCTAACATTTTCCGTGGCTCTACTTCCCTGAGTAAACTCTGACTAGTACAGTTATTGTTCCTAGAAATGATCCCACAGGAACAGAACCTTAAAGATGAGATGGGTTCTCTGAGCTGACTAGACATAAAAAAAAATTTATAGGTGATTTTGATGTCACCTATAAGTGGGACAGGGTGGCTTATGGCATGCAGTGGCTACACATTACATAGGTTATCATCTATGATCATCTGGAGCCAAGTGCCCATAGAAGGCAAGGCTTTTGGCAAGTAGCTAATAACAAGTAACATTTTTTTTTCTTGATGAAAATAAAGAGTATAATGGCATTTGGAATTGTTGTTTACAAAAGATAATTTGGATAAAAAATTTCTAAGTTCAAGCCTTTAAATTCCCAACTTGAGAGGTGGGTAAGGAACCAAAAAGTTTTTATGACTAACTTACAATAAACCCTTGTCTCCTGTACCCACAGATTAAGACTCTTGAAAAACAAACCCCAAAGCTAATCCTGAAGGGGACTGAATAACACTGCAAGCTGAATTCACAAATTTTCTGTATCTCTTATTGGGAAGAAGGGGACCCTTAAAATTAGAAAGTCAACCAGAAAACATTGGCCTTGAACCTTAATTTAGATCAAATGTCTAACAGATGTTAAAAAGAAATTCCATCCAACAGCAACAGAATATACATTCTTTTCAGGTGCACAGGGAATATGTGATAGGTCACTACACAAGTCTTAAAAAATTTAGAAGATTTAAATCATACCAAGTATCTCTTCAGACCACAATGTTATAAACTAGAGCAATGTACGAGGAGGAAAGCTGGAAAACTCACCAATTATACAAATTAAACAACACTCTCCTGAACAATCAATGGGTCAAAGATGATCAAAAGAGAAATAAAAAATAATCCTGAAACAAACAAAAATGGAGATAACTGTATCAAAATTCATGGGATGCTAGAAAGCAGTTCTAAGAGGGAAGTTTAGAGAGACGAATGTCAACATTAAGAAAAAAATAATATCAAATAAACAACTAAACTTTATACCTCAAGGAACTAAAACATAAAGAACAAACTAAGCCCAATGTGAGGAGAAGGAAGGAATTAACAAATATAAAAGCAGAAATAAATAAAATAGAGACGAGGAAAACAAAAGAAAAGTTTAACAAAGCTAAAAGCTCATGTTTTGATATATACAAAATAGGCAAACCTTTAGCTAGACTAAGAAAGAGAGAATACTCAAATAAATAAAATCAGAAATGAAAGTGGAGACATTACAACTGATACCACAGAAATGCAAAGTATCATAAGAGATTACTATGAAGAATTATACACTAATAAATTGGGTAACTTAGATGAAATGTATAAATTCCAAGAAATATGCAACCAACAAAGACTGAATTGGGAAGAAATAGGTAATCTGAACAGACCAGTAATGAGTGAGGAGATGGAATCAGTAATCAAAAAACATCCCAACACAGAAAATCCCAGGAACAGATGATTTCACTGGTGAATTCTACCAAACATTCATGAAGAACTAATGCCAATCCTTCCCAAACTTTTCCAAAAAATGGAAGAGGAGGGAACATACCTAAACATATTTTAGAAGGCCAGCATGACCCTGATACCAAAGCCAGTTAAGGACACTACAAGAAAAGAAAACTATAGACCAATACCCCTGATGAATATATGTGCAAAAATTCTCAGCAAAGTATTAGCAAATTGAATTTGACAACACATTAAAAGGATCATACATGATCCTTTTACATGAGGATCATCATACATGATCATCCATGATCAAGTGGGATTCAGCCTTGCCATGCAAGGATGACTCAACATCCACAAATCAATACATATGATACATTAAGTTAATAGAGTGAAAGATAAATTTTATATAATCATCTCAACAGATGCAGAAAAATATTTGACAAAATACAACATCTTTCCATGATAAAAATCATAAAAAAATTAGGTATAAAAGGAACATACTTCAGCTTAATAAAGGCCATATATGACAAGCTAACATCAATGGTAAAAAGTTGTAAGCTTTTCCTCTAAGATCAGGAATAAGACAAGGGTGTCCACTCATACCACTCCTATTCAACATAGTACTGTAAGTCCTAACCAGAACAATTAGGCAAGATAAAGAAATAGAAGTTGTCCAAATTTAAAGTAAGAAGTAAAATTGTCATTATTTGCAGAAAATATGATCTTATATATAGAAAATCCTAAGGACTCCACCAAAACTTTATTAGAACTGATAAACTAATTCAACAAATTTGTAGGATACAATATCAACACAGAGACATCAGTCACATTTCTATACACTAGTAAAAAATATCTGATAAAGAAACAACATAATCCTGTTCACAATAACATCAAAAACAAACAAACAAAAATACTCAGGAGTGAATTTAACCAAGGAGGTTTTGTACACTGAAAATTATGGCCATGAGGAAAGAAATTTTAAAAAGACACAAAAAAATGGAAAGGTATCCTGGGTTCATGGATTGAAGGAGTTAATATTGGTAAAATGTCTATAAAATCAAAAGTCATTATTCAGTGCACTCTACACCAAATTTCCAATGGCATTTTTTCACAGATGCAGAAAAACAATTTTAAAATTTGTATGGAACTGGAAAAGACCCTGAATAGCCAAAGCAATCCTGAGAAAGAAGACCAAAGCAGGAAGCATCAAACTACCTAATTTCAAACTATACTACACAAATATAGTAATCAAAAACTGTATGGGAGGAGAGACCTTCAAGATGGCAAAGGAGTAAGACATGGAGATCACCTTTCTCCCCACAAATACATCAGAAATACATCTACATGTGGAACAACTCCTACAGAACACCTACTGAACATTTGCAGAAGACCTTAGACTTCCCAAAAGGCAAGAAACTCCCCATGTACTTGGGTAGGGCAAAAGAAAAAAGAAAAAAACAGAAACAAAAGAATAGGGATGGGACCTGCACATCTGAGAGGGAGTGGTGAAAGAGGAAAAATTTCCACACACTAGGAATCCCCTTCACTGGTGGAGACAGGGGGTGGGCGGGGGGGGGAAGCTTCAGAGCCACAGAGGAGAGCACAACAATAAGGGTGTAGAGGGCAAAGCAGAGAGCTTCCCACACAGAGGATCAGTGCTGACCAGCACTCACCAGCCTGAGAGGCTTCTCTGCTCACCTGCTGGGGCAGGTGGGGGCTGGGAGCTGAGAATTGGGATTCGGAGGTCAGATCCAAGGGAGAGGACTGGGGTTGGCTGCTTCAACACAGCCTAAAGGGGGGTTAATGCACCACAGCTAGCCGGGAGGGAGTCCGGGAAAAAAGTCTGGACCTGCCTAAAAGGCAAGAGACCCTTGTTTTGGGGTGTGCGAGGAGAGGGGATTCAGAGCACCACCTAAATGAGCTCCAGAGATGGCGCGAGCCACAGCTACCAGCACGGACACCAGAGATGGGCATGAGACGTTAAGGCTGCTGCTGCAGCCACCAAGAAGCCTGTGTGCAAGCACAGGTCACTATCCAAACCTCCCTTCCCAGGAGACTGTGAAGCCTGCCAGTGCCAGGGTCCCATGATCCAAGGACAACTCCCCCAGGAGAACACATGGCGTGCCTGAAGCTGGTGCAAAGTAATGCTGGCTTCTGCCGCCGCAGGCTCGCCCCACGTTCTCTACACTTCCTTCCCCTGGCCTGAGGGAGCCAGAGCCCCCTAATCAGCTGCTAGTTTAACCCCATCCTGTCTAAGTGAAGAACACACATACTCAGGTGACCTACATGCAGAGGTGGGTCCAAATCCGAAGCTGAATGCCAGGAGCTGTGAGAATAAAGAGGAGAAAGGGAAATATCTCCCAGCAGCCTCAGGAACAGTGGATAAAATCTCCACAATCAATTTGATGCACCCTGCATCTGTGGAATACCTGAACAGACAATGAATCATCCCAAAATTGAGGTCGTTGACTTTGAGAGCTACTGTAGACTGGGGGTAGGCTTTCTGCAACTAATCTGTTTCTGGTTTTATGTTTATCTTAGTTTAGTATTTAGAGTTTATTATCACTGGTAGATTTGTTTATTGATTTGGTTGCTCTCTTGCTTTTTTTTATATATATATATATATATATTTTTTTTTTTTTTCCTTTTTCTCTTTTTGTGAGTGTGTATGTGTATGCTTCTTTGTGTGATGTTGTCTGTATAGGTTTACTTTTACCATTTGTCCTAGGGTTCTGTCTGTCAGTTTGTTTTTGTTTTTGTTTTGTTTTTCTACTATAGTTTTTAGTGTTTGTTGTCATTGGTGGATTTGTTTTTTGGTTTGGTTGCTCTCCTCTTTCTTTCTTTATTACTTTTTAATTTTATTTTTAATATTTTTTTTTATTTTAATAACCTCCATTTCTTTTCTTTTCTTTTCTTTCTTACTTTCTTTCTTTTTTTCTCCATTTTCTACTGAGATGTGTGGCTGACAAGGTCTTGGTGCCCTGGCCAGGTGTCAGGTCTGTGCCGCTGAGGTGGGAGAGCCGAGTTCAGGACATTTGTCCATGAGAGACCTCCCAGCTCCATGTAATATCAAGCCATGAAAGATCTCCAAGAGATCTCTATCTCAATGATAAGACCCAGCTCCACTCAATGACCAGAAAGATACAGTGCTGGACACTCTATGCCAAAAAACTAGCAAGACAGGAACACAGCCTCACACATTAGCAGAGAGGCTGCCTAAAATTGTAAAAGGTCATAGTCACCCCAAAACACACCACTGGAGGTGGTGTTGCCCACCAGAAAGAAAAGATTCAGCCTCATGCACCAGAACACAGGCACAAGTCCCCTCCACCAGGAAGCCTACACAACCCACTGAACTGACCTTAGCCACTGGGGGCAGACACCAAAAACAATGGGAAATACGAACCCCCAGCCTGTGAAAAGGAGACCCCAAACACAGTAAGTTAAGCAAAGTGAGAAGACAGAGAAACACACAACAGATGAAGGAGCAAGGTAAAAACCCACAAGACCAAACAAATGAAGAGCAAATAGGAAGTCTACCTGAAAAAGAATTCAGAGTAATGATAGTAAAGAGGTTCCAAAATCTTGGAAATAGAAGGGAGAAAATACAAGAAACCTTTAACAAGGACCTAGAAGAACTAAAGAACAAACAAACAATGATGAACAACACAATAAATGAAATTAAAAATTCTCTAGAAGGAATCAATAGCAGAATAATTGAGGCAGAAGAACGGATATGTGACTCGGAAGATAAAATAGTGGAAATAACTACCACAGAGCAGAATAAAGAAAAAAGAATGAAAAGAATTGAAGACAGTCTAAGAGACCTCTGGAACAACATTAAACGTACCAAAATTCGAATTTTAGGGGTCCCAGAAGAAGAAGAGAAAAAGAAAGGGTCTGAGAAAATATTTGAAGAGATTATAGTTGAAAACTTCCCTAATATGGGAAAGGAAATAGTCAATCAAGTCCAGGAAGCACAGAGAGCCCATACAGGATAAATCCAAGGAGAAACATGACAAGACATATATTAATCAAACTATCAAAAATTACATCCAAAGAAAACATATTAAAAGCAGCAAGGGAAAAACAACAAATAACAGACATGGGACGCCCCATAAGTTTAACAGCTGATCTTTCAACAGAAACCCTGCAAGAGGGTGACAGTACGTATTTAAAATGATGAAAGGGAGAAAACTATAACCAAGATTACTCTACCTAGCAAGGATCTCATTCAGATTTGATAGAGAATTTAAAACCTTTACAGGCAAGCAAAAGCTAAGAGAATTCAGCACCACCAAACCAGTTTTACAACAAATGCTAAAGGAATTTCTCTAGGCCGAAAACACAAGAGAAGAAAAAGACTTAGAAAAACAAAACAATTAAGAAAATGATAATATGAACATACATATCGATAATTACCTTGAATGTAAATGTATTAAATGCTCGAACCAAAAGACATAGACTGGCTGAATGGATACAAAAAAAAAAAGACCCATATATATGCTGTCTACAAGAGACCTACTTCAGAACTAAGGACACATACAGACTGAAAGGAGGGGATGGAAAAAGGTATTCCATGCAAATGGAAATCAAAAGAAATCTGGAGCAACAATTCTTATATCAGACAAAAGAGTCTTTAAAATAAAGACTATTACAAGAGACACAGAAGGACACTACATAATGATCAAGGGATCAATACAAGAAGATACAACAATTGTAAATATTTATGCACCCAAAATAGAAGCACCTCAATACATAAGGCAAATTCTAACAGCCATAAAAGGGGAAATCAACAGTAAGACAATCATAGTAGGAGACATTAACACTCCACTTTCACCAATTGACAGATCATTCAAAATGAAAATAAATAAGGAAACACAAGCTTTAAATGATACATCAAACAAGATGCACTTAATTGATATTTATAGGACATTCCATCCAAAAACAACAGAATACAGATTCTTCTCAAGTGCTCATGGAACATTCTCCAGGATAGATTATATCTTGGGTCACAAATCAAGCCTTGGTAAATTTAAGAAAATTGAAATCATATCAAGTATCTTTTCTGACCACAATGCTATGAGACTAGATATCAATTACAGGAAAAATACTGTAAAAAATACAAACATGGAGGTTAAACAATACACTACTATATAACCAAGAGATCACTGAAGAAATCAAAGAGGAAAACAAAAAATACCTGGAAAAAAATGACAATGAAAACACGATGACCCAAAGCTTATGGGATGCAGCAAAAGCAGGTCTAAGAGGGAAGTTTATAGCAATACAATCCTACCTCAAGAAACAAGAACCATCTCAAATAAACAACCTAAACTTACAACAAAAGCAATTAGAGAAAGAAGAATACAAAAACCCCAAAGTTAGCAGAAGGAAAGAAATCAGAAATAAATGAAAAAGAAATGAAGGAAACGATAGCAAAGATCAATAAAACTAAAAGCTGGTTCTTTGAGAAGACAAACAAAATTGATAAACCATTAGCCAGACTCATCAAGACAAAAAGGGAGAAGACTCAAATCAATAGAATTAGAAATGAAAAAGGAGAAGTAACCACTGACACTGCAGAAATACAAAGGATCATGAGAGATTACAACAAGCAAATCTATGCCAATAAAATGGACAACCTGGAAGAAATGGAGACATTTTAGAAAAGCACAACCTTCCGAGACTGAACCAGGAAGAAATAGAAAATATAAACACACCAATCAAGATCACTGAAATTGAGACTGATTAAAAATCTTCCAGCAAACAAAAGCCCAGGACCAGATGGTTTCACAGGTGAATTCTATCAAACATTTAGAGAAGAGCTAACACCTATCCTTCTCAAACTCTTCCAAAATATAGCAGAGGGAGGAACACTCCCAAACTCATTCTACGTGGCTACCATCACCTTGATACCAAAACCAGAGAAAGATGTCACAAAGAAAGAAAACTACAGGCCGATATCACTGATGAACATAGATGCAAAAATCCTCAACAAAATACTAGCAAACAGAATCCAACAGCACATTAAAAGGATCATACACCATAAACAAGTGGGGTTTATCCCAGGAATGCAAGGATTCTTCAATAAATGCAAATCAATCAATGTGATAAACCATATTAACAAATGGAAGGAGAAAAACCATATGATCATCTCAATAGATGCAGTAAAAACTTTCGACAAAATTCAACACCCATTTATGATAAAAAACCTCCAGAGAGTAGGCATAGAGGGAACCTACCTCAACATAATAAAGGCCATACATGACAAACCCACAGCCAACATCATTCTCAATGGTGAAAAACTCATACCGTGTCCTCTAAGATCAGGAAGAATTAAGGTTGCCCACTCTCACCACTATTATTCAACATAGTTTTGGAAGTGTTAGCCACAGCAATCAGAGAAGAAAAAGAAACAAAAGGAATCCAAATTGGAAAAGAAGAAGTAAAACAGTTACTGTATACAGATGACATGATACTATACATAGAGAATCCTAAAGGTGCTACCAGAAAACTACTAGAGCTAATCATGAATTCGGTAAAGTAGCAGGATACAAAATAAATGCACAGAAATCTCTTTCCTTTCTATACACTAATGATGAAAAATCTGAAAGAGAAATTAAGGAAACACTCCTATTTACCATGTAACAAAAAGAATAAGATACCTAGGAATAAACCTACCTAAGGACACAAAAGACCTGTATGCAGAAAACTATAAGAAACTGATGAAGAAATTAAGGATGATCCAAACAGGTGGAGAGATATACCATATTCTTGGATTGGAAGAATCAGCATTGTGGAAATGACTCTACTGCCCAAAGCAATCTACAGATTCAATGCAATCCCTAACTAACTACTACTGGCATTTTTCACAGAAGTAGCATAAAAAGTTTCACAATTTGTATGGAAACACAAAAGACCCCGAATAGCCAAAGCAATGTTGAGAAAGAAAAATGGAACTGGAGGAATAAGGCTCCCAGACTTCAGACTATACTACAAAGCTACAGTAATCAAGAGAGTGTGGTACTGGCACAAAAACAGAAATGTAGATCAATGGAACAGGATAGGAAGCCCAGAGATAAACCCACACGCATATGGTCACCTTATCTTTGATAAAGGAGGCAAGAATATACAATGGAGAAAAGACAACCTCTTCAATAAGTGGTGCTGGGAAAACTGGACAGCTGCATGTAAAAGAATGAAATTAGAACACTCCCTAACACCATACACAAAAATAAACTCAAAATGGATTAAAGACTTAAATGTAAGGCCAGCACTATAAAACTCTTAGAGGAAAACATAGGCAGAACACTCCATGATATAAATCACAGCAAGGTCCTTTTGGACCCAACTCCTCCAGAAATGGAAATAAAAACAAAAATAAACAAATGGGACCTAATGAAACTTAAAACCTTTTGCACAGCCTAGGAAACCATAAACAAGCCAAAAAGACAACCCTCAAAATGGGAGAAAATATTTGCAAAAGAAGCAACTGACAAAGGATTAATCTCCAAAATTTACAAGCAGCTCATGCAGCTCAGTATCAAAAAAAAAACAAACCCAATCCAAAAATGGCAGAAGACCTAAATAAACATTTTTCCAAAGAAGATATACAGATTACCCACAAACACATGAAAGGATTCTCGACATCATTAATCATTAGCGAAATGCAAATCAAAACTACAAGGAGGTATCACCTCACACAAGTCAGAATGACCATCATCAAAAAACCTACAAACAATAAATGCTGGAGAGGTTGTGGAGAAAATGGTACCCTCTTGCACTGTTGGTGGGAATGTAAATTGATACAGCCACTATGGAGAACAGTATGGAGGTTCCTTAAAAAACTAATAATAGAACTACCAGAAAGATGTGCTCCCATTCCCTCCTGTGAGAACACCGGAATCACAGCTAACTGCTGAAAAATCATTGACAGGAAGACACTGGAACATACCAAAAAAGCTATCCCAAATCCAAAGACAAAGGAGAAACCACAATGAGATGGTAGGAGTGGCACAATCACAATAAAATCAAATTCCATAAGTGGTGGGTAGGTGACTCACAAACTGGAGAACACTTATACCACAGAAGTCCAGCCATTGGAGTGAAGGTTCTGAGTCACATGTCAGGCTTCTGACCCTGGGGGTCCAGCAACAGGAGGAAGAATTCCTAGAGAATCAGACTTTGAAGACTAGCGGGATTTGATTGCAGGGCTTTCACAGGACTGGGAGAAACAGAGGCTCTACTCTTGGAGGGCACACACAAAGTAGTGTGTGCATCGGGACCCAGGGGAAGGATCAGTGACCCCATAGGAGGCTGAACAAGACCTACCTGCTAGTGTTGGAGGGTCTCCTGCAAAGGTGGGGGGGGGGCGTTGCTGTGTCTCACCATGAGGACAAGGACACTGGAAGCAGAAGTTCTGGGAAGTATTCCATGGCGGGTGCCCTCCCAGAGGCTGCCATTAGCCCCACCAAAGAGCCCAGGTAGGCTCCAGTGTTGGGTCACTTCAGGCCAAACAACCAGCAGGGAGGGAACTAAGCCCCACCCATCAGCAGTCAAGTGTATTAAAGTTTTACTGAGCTCTGCCCACCAGAGCAACAGCCAGCTCTACCCACCATCAGTCCCTCCCATCAGGAAACTTGCACAAGCCTCTTAGATAGCCTAATTCACCAGAGGGCAGACAGCAGAAGAAAGAAGAACTACAATCCTGCAGCCTGTGGAATTAAAACCACATTCACATTCAATGAAAAGGCAGAGTACTACATATCAGATGAAGGAACAAGATAAAACCCCAGAAAAACAACTAAATGAACTGGACATAGGCAACCTTCCAGAAAAAGAATTCAGAATGATGATAGTGAAGATGATCCAGGACCTCGGAAAAAGAATGGAGGCAAAGATTGAGAAGATGCAGGAAATGTTTAACAAAGACGTAGAAGAAGTAAAGAACAAACAAACAGAGATGCACAATACAATAACTGAAATGAAAAACACACTAGAAGGAATCAGTAGCAGAATAACTGAGGCAGAAGAACGGATAAGTGAACTGGAAGACAGAATGGTGAAATTCACTGTTGTGGAACAGAATAAAGAAAAAAGAACGAAAAGAAATGAAGACAGCCTAAGATACCTCTGGGAAAACATTAAATGCTACAACATTTGCATTATAGGGGTCCAAGAAGGAGAAGAGAGAGAAAGGACTCAAGAAAATATTTGAAGTGATTATAGTTGAAAATTTCCCTAAAACGGGAAAGGAAATAGCCACCCAAGTCCAGGAAGTGCAGAGAGTCCCATACAGGATAAACCCAAGGAGAAACAAGCCGAGACACATAGTAATCAAATTGGCAAAAATTAAAGACAAAGAAAAATTATTGAAGGCAACAATGGAAAAATAACAAACATATAAGGGAACTCCCATAAGGTTAACAGCTGATTTCTCAGCAGAAACTCTACAAGCCAGAAGGGAGTGGCATGATATACTTAAAGTGATGAAAGGGAAGAACCTACAACCAAGAGTACACTACCTGGCAAGGATCTCATTCAGATTCGATGGAGAAATCAAAAGCTTTACAGACAAGCAAAAGCTAAGAGAATTCAGCACCACCAAACCAGTTCTACAACAAATGCTAAAGGAACTTCTCTAAGTGGGAAACACAAGAGAAGAAAAAGACCTACAAAACAAACCCAAAACAATTAAGAAAATGGTAATAAGAACATACATATCGATAATTACGTTAAATGTGAATGGATTAAATACTCCAACCAAAAGACAAAAGCATGCTGAATGGATACAAAAACAGGACCCTTGTATATGCTGTCTACAAGAGACCCATTTCAGACCTAGGGACACATACAGACTGAAAGTGAGGGGATGGAAAAAGTTATTCCATGCAAATGGAAATCAAAAGAAAGCTAGGGTAGCTATAGAATAGACTTTAAAATAAAGAATGTTACAAGAAACAAGGAAGGACACTACATAATGATCAAGGGATCAATCCAAGAAGAAGATATAACAATTATAAATATATATGCACCCAACAGAGGAGCACCTCAATACATAAGGCAACTGCTAACAGTTCTAAAAGAGGAAATCAACAGTAATACAATAATAGTGGGGGACTTCAACAACTCACTTACACCAATGGACAGATCACCCAAACAGAAAATTAATAAGGAAACACTAGCTTTAAATTACACAATAGACAAGACAGATATAATTGATATTTATAGGACATTCCATCAAAAAACAGCAGATTACACTTTTTTCTCAAGTGCACTTGGAACATTCTCCAGGACAGATCACATCTTGGGTTATACTTAAAGCCTCAGTAAATTTAAGAAAACTGAAATCATATCAAGCATCTTTTCTGACCACAATGTTATGAGATTAGAAATCAATTAAAGGGAATAAAACATAAAAACCACAAACACATGGAGGTTAAAAAATATGTTACTAAATAACCAAGAGATTACTGAAAAATCAAAGAGGAAATTTTAAAAATACCTAGAGACAAATGAAAATGAAAACAAGAGGTTCCAAAACCTATGGGATGCAGCAAAATCAGTTCTAAGAGGGAAGTTTATAGCTATACAAGCCTACCTCAAGAAACAAGAAAACTCTCAAATAAACAATCTAACCTTACACCTAAAGGAACTAGAGAAAGAAGAACAAACAAAACCCAAAGTTAGCAGAAGGAAAGAAATCATAAAGATCAGAGCAGAAATAAATGAAATAGAATCAAAGAAAACAATAGCAAAGATCAATAAAACTAAAAGCTGGTTCTTTGAGAAGGTAAAATTGATAAACCATTAGCCAGACTCATCAAGAAAAAGAGGCAGAGGACTCAAATCAATAAAATAAAAATGAAAATGGAGAAGTTACAACAGACACCGCAGAAATACAAAACATCCTAAGAGACTACTACAAGCAACTCTATGCCAATAAAATGGACAACCTGGAAGTAATGGACAAATTCTTAGAAAGGTACAACCTTCCAAAGCTGAACCAGGAAGAAACAGAAAATATGAACAGACCAATCACAAGTAATGAAATTGAAACTGATTAAAAATCTTCCAACAAATAGAAGTCCAGGACCAGATGGCTTCACAGGTGAATTCTGTCAAACATTTAGAGAAGAGCTAACACCCATCCTTCTCAAACGCTGCCAAAAAATTGCAGACGCAGGAACACTCCCAAACTCATTCTATGAGGCCACCATCACCCTGATACAAAACCAAAGATACTACAAAAAAGAAAATTACAGACCAATATCACTGATAAATATAGATGCAAAAATCCTCAACAAAATACTTGGAAACAGGTTCCAAGAATATATTAAAAGGATCATACACCATGATCAAGTGGGATTTATCCCAGGAATGCAAGGATTCTTCAGTATACACAAATCAATCAATGTGATACACCATAGTAACAAATTGAAGAATAAAAACTATACAGTCATCTTAAAGGATGCAGGAACAGCTTTTGACAAAATTCAACACCCATTTATGATAAAAACTCTCAAGAAAGTGGGCATAGAGGGAACCTACCTCAACATAATAAAGTCCATATACCACAAATCCACAGCAAACATCATTCTCAATGGTGAAATATTGAAAGCATTTCCTCTAAGATCAGAAACAAGACAAGGATGTCTACTCTCACCACTATTATTCAACATAGGATTGGAAGTCCTAGCCATGGCAATTAGAGAAGAAAAAGAAATAAAAGGAAGAGAAGTTGGAAAAGAAGAAGTAAAACTGTTACTGTTTGCAGATCGCATGAGACTATACGTAGAGAATCCTAAAGATGCCACCAGAAAACTACTAGAGCTAATCAATGAATTTGGTAAAGGTGCATTATACAAAATTAATGCACAGAAATCTCTTTCATTCCTATATACTAATGATGAAAAATCTGAAGGTGAAATTAAGGAAACACTCCCAGTTACCATTGCAACAAAAAGAATAAAATACCTGGGAATAAACCTACCTAGGGTGACAAAAGACCTGTATGTGGAAAACTATAAGACACTGATGAAATAAATTAAAGATGATACCAATAGATGGAGAGATATACCATGTTCTTGAATTGGAAGAATCAATATTGTGAAAATGACTATATTACCCAAGGCAATCTACAGATTCAATGCAATCCCTATCAAATTGCCAATGGCATTTTTTATAGAACTAGAACAAAAAAATCTTAAAATTTTTATGGAGACACAAAAGGCCCTGATTAGCCAAAGCAGTCTTTAGGGACAAAAGCAGAGATGGAGGAATCATACTATACTACAATATGGTACTGGCACAAAAACAGAAATATAGATTAATGGAACAAGATAGAAAGCCCAGAGATAAACCCACACACCTATGGTCAACTAGTCTATGACAAAGGAAGCAAGGATATACAATGGAGAAAAGACAACCTCTTCAATAAGTGGTGCTGGGAAAACTGGACAGCTGCATGTAAAAGAATGAAATTAGAACACTCCCTAACACCATACACAAAAATAAACTCAAAATGGATTAGAGACCTAAATGTAAGACTGGACACTTTGAAACTCCTAGAGGAAAACATAGGAAGAAAACTCTTTGACATAAATCACAGCAAGATCTTTTTTGATCCACCTCCTAGACTAATGGAAATAAAAACAAAAATAAACAAATGAGACCTAATGAAACTTAAAATCTTTTGCACAGCAAAGGAAACCATAAACAAGACGAAAAGACAACACACAGATTCAGAGAAAATATTTGCAAATGAAGCAACAGACAAAGGATTAATCACCAAAATATATAAACAGCTCATGCAGCTCAATATTAAAAAACAAACTACCCAATCCAAAAATGGGCAGAAGATCTGAATAGACATTTCTCCAAAGAAGACATACAGATGGCCAAGAAGCACATGAAAAGCTGCTCAACATCACTAATTATTAGAGAAATGCAAATCAAAACTACAATGAGGTATCACTTCACACCAGTTAGAATGGGCATCATCAGAAAATCTAGAAACAATAAATCCTGGAGAGGGTGTGGAGAAAAGGGAACCCTCTTGCACTGTTGGTGGGAATGTAAATTGATACAGCCACTATGGAGAACAGTATGGAGGTTCCTTAAAAAACTAAAAATAGAGCTACCATATGACCCAGCAATCCCACTAATGGGCATGTACTAGGAGAAAACCATAATTCAAAAAGACACATGCACCCCAATGTTCATTGCAGCACTATTTACAATAGCCAGGTCATGGAAGCAACCTAAATGCCCATTGGCAGATGACTGGATAAAGAAGTTGTGTAGCATATATGTAAGACCTGGATAAATGGTACAGATGAACTGGTTTGCAGGGCAGAAATTGGGACACAGATGTAGAGAACAAACTTATGGACACCAAGGGGGGAAAGAGGTGGGGAGAGGGGGTGGGGGTGTGATTAATTGGGAGATTGGGATTGACATGTACAAACTGATGTGTATAAAATGGATGACTAATGGATGACTAATAAGGACCTGCTGTATAAACAAATAAAACCCAAAAAAAAGAGAAAATTTCTGAAAAGAAAAAAAAAGAAAATAAAAAGAACTACCATACGACCCAGCAATCCCACTCCTGGGCATATACCTTGAGGAAACCATAATTCAAAAAGAGTCAAGTGCCACATGTTCATTGCAGTTCTATTTACAATAGCCAGGACATGGAAGCAACCTAAGTGTCTATTGATAGACAAATAGATAATGAAGATGTGGCACATATATACAATGGAATATTAGCCATAAAAAGAAAAGAAACTGTTATTTGTAGTGAGGTGGATGGACCTAGAGTCTGTCATACAGAGTGAAGTAAGTCAGAAAGAGAAAAACCAAATACCGTATGCTAACACATATATATGGAATCTAAAAAAAAAAGGTTCTTAAGAACCTAAGGGCAGGACAGGAATAAAAACACAGATTTAGAGAATGGACTTGAGAACACAGGGAGGGGGAAGGGTAAGCTGGGACGAAATGAGAGAGTGGTATGGACACATATCCACTACCAAA
Organism: Balaenoptera acutorostrata; assembly: GCF_949987535.1. Taxonomy (NCBI): domain Eukaryota; kingdom Metazoa; phylum Chordata; class Mammalia; order Artiodactyla; family Balaenopteridae; genus Balaenoptera; species Balaenoptera acutorostrata. The sequence goes on along the minus strand of NC_080066.1, from coordinate 50,316,914 downwards.
TGTAAATTAGATAGCCAGTGGGAAGCAGCTGCATAGCACAGTGAGATCATCTCAGAGCTTTGTGACCACCTAGAGGGGTGGGATAGCGAGTTTGGGAGGGAGATGCAAGACGGGGGAGATATGGGGATATTTGTATACATATAGCTGATTCACTTTGTTATATAGCAGAAACTTACACAACATTGTAAAGCAATTATACTCCAATAAAGATGTTAAAAAAAAAAAAAGCTGTATGGTATTGGCATAAAAATAGACATATATACCAATGGAACAGAACTGAGAGCCTAGAAATAAACCTCTGCATGTACAGTTAACTAATATTTGTCAAGAAAGACAAGAATATTAAATGGGGAAAGGATAATCTCTTCAATAAATGGTGTAATGGAAACTGGATAATCACATGCAGAACAGTTAAACTGGACCTGTGTTTTACACCACTGACAAATGGTAACTCGAAATGGATTAAAGACTTACATGTCAAAAAATGGAAACTGTAAAACTCCTAGAAGAAAACTTAAGGAAAATGATCCTTGATATGGGTCTTGGAGATGATTTTTTAGATATAACACCAAAAGCACAAGACATAGAAACAAAAATAAATACACGGGACAACAAAAAACTAAAAAGCTTCTGCATAGTAAAAGAATCAATGAAATGAAACCTATGAAATGGGAGAAAATACATGCAAATCATATATCTGTTAAAGAGCTAATATCTAAAATAAAAAACTCATACAACTCAACAGAAAAAAAAAAAATCTTATTTAAAATGGGAAAAGGAACTGAATAGAAATTTTTCCAGAGAAGACATATCAATGGCCAACAGGTACATGAAATGGTGCTTGGCATCATCAGTCATCAGAGAAGTGCACATCAAAACTGCAATGAGATATCACCACACAACTTTAAAATGGGTATCATCAACAACAACAAAAAAATCACACACACAAAATATGAGGTGACAAGTGTTGGTAAGGATACAGAGAAAAGAAAATCCTTGTGTACTGTTGGTAGGAATTTAAGTTACCAGAGCCACTATGGAAAATAATATGGAGGTTTCTAAAAAAATTAAAAATAGAATTATTTTATGATTTGCAATCTAATTTCTGTGTATATATCCAAAGGTAATGAAAATAGGATTTAAAAGAGTTATATGCACTCTCATGTCCATTTCAGCATTATTCACAATAGCCAAGATATGGAAGCAAGTTAAGTGTCCATTAACAGATGATGAGAGAAGATGTGATACACACACACACACACACACACACACACACACAGGAATATTATTCAGTCATGAGGAAAAAAAGAAATACTGACATTTGCAACAACATGGATGAATCTTGAAGGCATTATGCTAAGTGAAATAAGTCAGACATAAGAAAGACAAATGCTATAGGATATCACTTATATGTGGATTCTAGAAAGGCTGAACTCGTAGAAACAGAATGTAGAATGTTGGTTACTGAGACTGGTAGTTGTAGGAAGTGGAGAGATATTAGTCAAAGGGTACACACTCCAGCTTAAGATGAATAAGTTCTGGTGTTCTAATATACACCATGGTGTTGTATACGTGAAAGTTGCTATGAAAGTAGATCTTAAATGTTTTTACCACAAAAAGAAATGACAACTATGTGATGTGATGGAAGTGTTAGCTAATGCTATGGTGGTAATCATGTTGCAATATATGTGTATCAAATCAACATATTATATACCTTAAACTTATACAATGTTATATTTCAATTATATCTCAATAAAGCTGGAGAAAAGAGAAAAAGAAACAATAAAAAATTAAACATTTAATAAACAAACAAATAAATAAATTGATGGTCTATTTTAGGCATGTTATTCAGCTTTCTTTCCCTGTCTTTGCCCAATGGTCTCATGGCTATTACAGAGGTATTTGTGATTTTGCATAGGTTCATCTACATGGGCTTCCACTCACCAAGAACAATATAATTGTAGTTACTGTAGAGTTTCTAACTTGCCCACAGAGAGTGACAATAAGCACTTGTTATTCCTCTGCTTTCTGACTGAAACTGTGGCTTTTTCTTTTGCACAGAATATTCTTCCACTGTTAATGATTGGAAAATATTAATTTGCATCTTTTAACCCTCCTAAGGCTTGGAAAATTAATTTATCTTAAACAGTCATAAGTATTTTGAACTTATTAAAATTAAGTAATTTTTAGTAGAAAGAGTGATAGGAACTAATCTTTATCCAAGACTTTATATAACTACAGTAAACAGTTTTCCTGCATAGTAATACAAATAGTAGTATCAAATATTTAGAAGTGTTCCTTCAAAACCCCATGTTTTGGCCAATATTCTATAGAGAACAGAAAGTAAGCAAGACTGGCTGATTTAAAGCTCTTTAGTGTCTAGAGACTGTCTTGCAAACCCTCAGGTATAATATTTATTCCCCTTGCCTATCATGATTTACTCTATAATTTATAACCATACATAAACTGCCAGTTTTAAATCAAAGAGCATTTTTGAGATGGTAACACAATCCTATAGAGGGGTACTAAATCTCTCTCTTAAGCATACTTGAACTTTCCAATACTCCTTGGGGAAGACCCATAAGATGCTGCACCATGGTATGTCAGCTACTTATGAGAAAATATTATGATTTTTGCTAATTGGACCATTAAAAAATAGGTTTTGATAAAATTTGAACTATTCCTTGAATAGGCTTAAGTGTGATAACAAGAATTGAACACTTTTTCATATACCATTTCTGCAGAGCTAAACATAGCAACTCATTCAGCCAGACAATAAACATGTGTTGGGTGGTCAGATATGACTGACTTGTCTGGTCAAGCCAAACTGATATGAACGATCTAAACACAAAGTAACTAGAAAACTAACAAATTATATATATATATATATATATATATATATATATATATATATATATATATATATATATATATTTGAAATTTCTGGACAAATTCAGTGGCATTGAAGAGTAGAAAGGAAATTAGAACTATGTTTCTGAGATGAAGCCAATTGAATTTGATGGTGGATAGGTGTGGAATATCAAGGAGAAGAAAGAATTTAGGATGACATCATTGCCTGTGTCATTCTCCTTGAACCAATATGACCTTTAGGATGCTTTCATGGCACACTTTCTTTTTAGTTAGATCAACCTGCCTGGTCAGAATTTAAGCTACTATAATTTGTGGAAGAAGAAGAAAAAGAGTCAGACATCTACAAGCCTCCCCTTATTCCTTTCAACATCAATTTCCTTTTGAAACTTAGGAAACCCATGCTCAGGGTTGAAAAGCAAGGGTGCTGACAAGTATATCTAAATTGAAAATAATTGGATGCTTGTAGGTCAAAGCAGTGAGGCACAGAAAGTCAAGTATCTGAACATCAATGGAAAGGCAAGTGGGTCAGAAGATAACCCGTATCTTCTATATCTCTCTATGTCTGTCTTCTAAAGGCTCACTTTGGAATTCATAGTGTTCTCTGGTAACCCAATGAAGTTAAAGCCTCTTATTATAGTATGTTAATAGTGCTGGACAATTCAGCTAAGACCCTTGGAATGGGAAGGAGTCATCTGTAAAGGCTCAGAGAATGAAAATAAACCTGAAACAAACCTTGACAAATCCCCACACTATAAAGTATTTGAAAATATTACTAAACCACAAGGAGCATAAGGAACTTTTCTAAGCTAATAAGGTGAACAGAATGATTGGACAAGTACAAACCAGTCACTTTGATGTGGTAATTAGATAACAAAATTTTGTATGTAGCTCTCACAGAAGAGGAAAAAAAAACTGTTAAATTTCACTCAAAGTTTATTCTCCAAAAGATATTGAAATAAGAGACTCATCCACTTCTTGACACATTTCAATTATTTTAAAATTAACATTATATATATTTTGCCTGTAGTGCAATATTCTGACTTAAGAAGTCCCTCAAGGGACGAATATATTTGATAATACAGTCTTCACTTTCATTTCAGCCTTTTGATGACACTAAAGTCTGGTATGAAACATTACAGACCCTGGGCACTGAAAAATGATTCTACCACTTCACCTTAGTAATAAAACAAACTTCTAAAAGAGTTCTGGGAGGCACTGCTGTACCATCTGGAGGAAACAAAGCATGGTTTGGAGTCAGTGAACTTGGTAGAAAAACCAAGCTCCGTCACATCCTAGTTATATAAATTCAGAAAGGATATTTAACCTTTCTGAGTATCAATCTCTTCCTTCCTGAAATGGGGATCACAATAGCTATTATGTCATTTACTGTGGTTATTAATTCCAATAACGTATTTAAAGCAATAGTAAATGCACAATATACATTCATGTATTTTTCTCTCCTGCCACCCTTCTTTCTCTTTTTCCATCATAAACAATTTAATATTAGACTCAACTGCAAGTGACAGAAAACCCAAAATAACAGTATCTTAAACTAGAGAGTTTATTTTCCTCTTCTGAAAATGTAGGCAAATCCAGGGTTACCATGGTGGTTCTGTGATCACCAAAGCATGATTCAACAGAGCTCTCCACCTCTATCCATCATGATAATATCACAGGGAAAAGGGTGGAGGTGGCTGCATGACTTAAATTCAAGAATACCTGTTAGTGTCTTTACTTTAATCTCACTGGACAGGATTTTTATTAACAAGCCTCTGTGAGGGTTAATTTTATGTCATCTTGATCTGGTCATGGTGTGCCTAGATACTTTGTTAAACATTACTTCTGGGTATGTTTTGAGGGTGCTTCTGAATGAGATTAGCATTTGACCCAGTAGACCGAATAGGCAGATTGTGCTCCCGGTGTGGGTGAGCCTCATCCCATCCGTTAAGGGCCTGAACAGAACAAAAAGGCAGAGGAAGGGAGGATTTGCTCTCTCTGTCTTCTTCTGCCCTTGGACTGGGACTAATGCCATTGGCTTATCAGTTCTCGGAACTTAGGACTCAGACTATAACCCTTCCACTGGCTTTCACGGGTCTCCAGCTTGCAAGCATCAGGGCAAGAGAGTTCTTAGCTTCCATAATTGTGTGAGCCAAAACCTTATAAAAATCTATCTATGTCTATATCTCCAATCCATATCTATATCTTTCTATCTATCTATCTATCTAACCTGGGAAATGTAGTTTTTATGTATTTGGTCATATGCTCAACTAGAAATAGAGCTTGTTTAACAGTTTTTTAAAATTATTATTAAAAAATGGAGAACAGATAAGATGGAAAACTCTAAGCATATATACTTCTCTCCCACCTTCCGTCTTCACCACCTGAATGGAGTCAAACATTTCAATGGAATTACAACAAATGGTCAATTCAAAGAAAAACATCGTTTATCTCTATAAAACCAAATTATTCCTTCATGCAATGTACTAAATGGAGTGAAAGATTGAATGAATCAGTTGATTTGGCATTGTATAGAATAAGTTCAAATGGAATTGTATACTTTATTAATAATCTAAGGAGTTGACGACTTTCTTTGTGTCTACACTGGCCCTGTCAGCTGAGAAAATAGTGGAGACATCATTATAAATTCATATCTAGAGATAACTTTATAATAAAAATAAAAGGCTTTATTTTTAGGAGAATGAGTTGAAATTTTAATAAACAAAACATCATCTTTTCACATATTTCCTCCAAATGAAAAATAAAAGTGAAAGAAAAAGAAAAAGTAAGATGTGTCTTTGCAGTAAGAATCCAATTAACAGATGAAAACCACCAGCTAAATCAGTTTTCTGCTTTCATATGGAAGAGAATTGGCTGGATAACTAATTTAACTGTATATAAATGGGCCTGTAAGGAAGTAAAAAATAAATTTGGCAAGAATACATTTTACTCATGGGTTTGGGTATGCGAGTCAGAGGAACAATGTTGGTTTGAAATGAAATTACACTTACCTAAGTATAAGGATGTAACAGGTTGGCATTTAGCTGGAAACTTTGATATTTCATCTTCTTTGGCATTACAATACCTGGCCTTTGACTCTCTGGCTTGGGCTTTACCAGGTTTGGAGTTAGCAGGAGTGGGTTCTAGGCTGGATCTTCCCCCAAGGAACTTGGCCGTGGAGACTTCCCTGTGAAATGATGAAAGAGTAGACGATTTCAAGACAGCTCTTTCTAGCTCTAGGATTTTTTGTCCCTGTGACTTCATGACTTGAATTTCCTGACAATTTACCCACTGTTTGGTGTGGGATAGAAGATTTTTGTCCAAGGTGACAGGGAGTGCTGTGGCATCTCTGCTTGGCGCAATCCTTCTAACATTTGAAAATCTTTTCCTGTCGCGTGTGCAGTGTTACTTTGAATTTGCACAATTTCCCACTGCTGCCATTTAAACGATAACAGAAGGTTCAAGTGATTTGCAAACTGTAAGAAAAATGACCTCAGACACCCCCGTCATTTCCAGTGGCTGTAGATATACCCTTAGGCTAAAGCCACAGCAGAGTTTTAAATACTGCAAGATAAATCCAAGCTGACCCACTTCCTCACTTCTGACACTTCCAACAATTAAGGTCCCATCAGCCTCACTCTAGTTGCTGTTCTGTTAGAAATGCCATGTGACCTGTGGAGGGACACCTAAGAATTTCCACTCTCTAAGAAGAAAAATATATTAAAACATAGACTTTAAATTTTGATTATTAATCTTCATTCCTAAATATCTGAAGGGACTCTCCCTTCCAACCATCCCAGAATATAATTAGGATATTTTAAACACACTTACAACAATTGTAAGTAGTTTGATTGTTTCTTTCTTTTTAAAATCTGACTTCCCTACCAGAATTTCATCTTTCTAAGGGCAGAGACCAAGCCTATCTCATTTGACCTTCTTTTCCATGATGCCTAAAACATAAATCACCTGGCCCATATGGGTGCTCAATAAATATATGATGAATCAATCAATCAATCAATCCAAATTCAGAAGGAAGGCCTTATGTAAAGGTAAGAGAAATCTCACAGTTGGGGTTAATAATCTATTTGATCAGTGTTACTGCATCATTCTGACATAGCCATGACCTTCTACCAAGTTGTGCAAATTTCTGCTCATGATTAAGTTCTCTTGTTTAATTTGGTTTCAAAGCACATCATTTCTCTCTCTGTGGTATTATACTTTTTACCGTGCTATAGATGTTCTAAGTGCATGTAAATGTAACCAAGATGGCTCGTTTTGTTATCAATTTCCCAACTGCTAGCTCCCTAATCATTAACTAATTGTCTCTGTGCTCTATTGACAACTTGGCCACTTTCTTGCTAATTTTTGCTGACACAATGGAGGCCCCCAAGAACTGGGCTAACCTTTGGCTATTCACCAAAGAGCCACAGGTGGAAAAACAATCGATCAGCCTGGCCTTTGTGTTCAGGAAAACCTCATCAGCGTTCCAAATGATTTGTCTAATGAGGCATCATTAATTGACGATGGGCAGGAGGATGAAGAACTTCCTTTACTTTGATTACAATTTTTTCTAGAATAGACCGGAGCTTAGAAAAAGCATGTGTGAGAGTGGAATGAACAGTGGACTAAAGACTACATTTTGGGCTAAGGTAGGAAACTGGGGCAGCTTCCTCAAATTTCTGGTCTTACATGAAGTTTATACAGTATGGAAATGTGCATTTTAAGGAACACACTATAAGTCAACCACCACAAGTATTTCACCTTTATAGTTTGTGAGGTGGCAGCACAGGATTAGGGATATGGATGATTGTTTATTTCCTTAAAAAATAGCTGGAGCATGATAGAGCTATAGCTTTGAAGTTACTAGCAAGGCCTCGTATTGGACTTGGATATGATATAGACATTTGGACTAAGCAGCCATTTGTACTTTCACTTATATATCAGCCAGCAGTAATATTTATTCATGCAACCAATATGTACTGAGTACCTGTTACATGCCAGAGGCTGTTCTGGTACACATGGGTATTTGGGCTGCTGATGTATACATCAGTCAACGATACAGATGAAAGAATGTCTACCCACCAGGAGCTTACCTTCTAATGATGGGAGAGAAACAATAAACAGGAAATGAGTTAAATATATAATGTTACAAGGTTATAAGTACCCTTTATTGAAAAACAGAGTAAAAATCGTAGATAGTATGGTTAGGGGAATGAGGAGTGCAGAGTGGAGGGAGGTGGGTGGCATATTTAAATACAGTAGTTAAGGTAGTTAGGAAGCTTGAAGAAGTTAACCAAACTGGAAAACAAGCACGGTTGGCAGAGGGAACAGGCAGATGGAGACTTTATCCACGAGTGGACTTGGCATGTTGGAGGATACTGGGGGAGTCAGTGCAGCTGGGGTTGGGAGGGGCAATGGGGAACTTAGGGAAAGAGATGGGCTGGGGGGGTGGCCAGGGGTGAAGGGGTGGGGCAGATCAGAGTCTTTTGGACCAACAGAAATTTGACTTTTTGTGGCAGAGAAATTACAAATCATGATATAGAATTTTAACTGAGTTAATAAAATGATCTAAGATGTGCAAGAATAACTCTGGTTGGGAATAGAGAACGTACAAATCTATGCACAGTTTTAATTATTTAAAAACCAGTGAATTAGATGTGTATTTGCATATTTACTAAGTTTTGTAATTTGGAATTCTTGGTATTCCTCTAATTGCTTGTTTTCTGGGAGGTTGGTGTGGAAAGGCTTTGGGTGGTTTTAAAAGGAGCTCATTGTCTTTCTCAAGTGAACATGTCAAGGGAACCGTAAGAAAGAGGAACTCAAATGGATAAACTACGCTATTTAAAGGAGCTGAATTGTGGGGATCTGGTGTGAAAATGTCATGGATCAGTGGAAGCCATGGAAATAATGCGCGCCCATTTGGGCTGAGATGACCCTGTTACTGGTTGTCAAAAACAAATAAATAAGTTGGCAGCTAATATCCAAACAAAAAATAAACTTGGTGTGCAATCTAGGTTAACAAGAGCTAAACTCGCCATCCTTAACTGCCCAGACAACCAAGGAACTGAAGTGTGGCCATAGTGGACTCACAGTCCTTGGGACTCCACAAAGCTATTTCTCATTTTGCATACCCTTGGAAAATATAAAAGAGATTAAGGAAGAATATTAAAACTACCATTATTTTTGCTACCTCTCCCCACCCCAAATTTTTACTAACAAATTTTCAGGTCTTTTTCAGAATTTTCATTTATTTTTTTTAATATTTGAGCTCTCTCTCATTCTGAACTCAGGATACAAGTGCCTTGAATGTAATACTTGTTCAAGGATCATTGGTTCAATGCATATCATGTAGCAGTTTACATCTTACTGTCCCATCATGCTCTCAACAGGTCACTAAAGGCTTTTTATAATGATAACTTTAACTATGCTTACACTGTTCCACTATATGGCAGGCGATATAGAAGAACACAGGCTCTGGAATAAGATGAGTCTGGTTTGAATCCTTGACCAGCCACTATTTACTGGGTATTTTGGGACAGTCACATAATTTCTCTGAGTTCCATTTCCTCATCTGTAAAATGGGGAAAATATTTATATCTACTTCACAGGGTTTTTGGGAGGTTTGAGATCACGTAGGTCAAAAATCTGGCACATTTGCAAACACCTAAAAATCACTTAATAAATAAATTATAGTTATTGTTACTACATTAACCTCCAGTAATATTTATTGCCTACTGTTTGTTTTTTCCATTTTTTCACTATTAAAATAATTCCACATGAATATCTTTGCCGTAATGTTTGTTCTAATTTATAAAAATTTTTATGATGATTAATCCTTAGAAATGGAATTAGTGGATAAGAGAATATGTACATTTTAGAAATTTTAATATATCAGCCAAATTGCTTTTTGTAAAAAAGTTGTATTTGCCTAACTGTACTCCATCTATGTTGAATATTATTATTTTTTTAATTTTTTGGCTGTGCTATGCAGCATGTGGGATCTTAGTTTCCTGGCCAGGGATCAAACCCACACCCTTTGCATTGGAAATGCAAAGTCTTAACCACTGGACCACCAGGGAAGTCCCAATGTTGAATACTCTTGAATCTAAATGTGTTAGGTAAAACAAGTAAACAACAAATAAGCTGTTATCTTATAGTGGCTTTAGTATATATTTATTTCCTTCATTAATGGTACCAAGCAATTTTTGTTTTTATTAGCCACTTCTGTGAGTTACCTTTTCATGTTCTTGGCCCTTCATTTTATGGTATGGTGTGGGGGAGAGGACTATCATTGTTTGTTTGTTTGTTTGTTTTAACTTTTATATTTTATTTATTTATTTTTGGCTGTGTTGGGTCTTCGTTTCTGTGCGAGGGCTTCCTCTAGTGGCGGCAAGCGGGGGCCACTCTTCATCACGGTGTGCGGGCCTCTTCACCATCGCGGCCTCTCTTGTTGTGGAGCACAGGCTCCAGATGCGCAGGCTCAGTAGTTGTGGCTCACGGGCCTAGTTGCTCCGTGGCATGTGGGATCCTCCCAGACCAGGGCTCGAACTCGTGTCCCTTGCATTAACAGGCAGATTCTCAACCATTGCGCCACCAGGAAAACCCCTATCATTGTTTTTTATCCTATTAATTTGTATGAGCTTTCCACATGTAAATGGAATTTGGAATTATTTTTTAAAAGAATTTTTTTTTAAACATCTGATTATATTTGATTTAACATACAAAACAATCCTAGTTAATTTTTTTTTTTTTTTTTTTTTTTGGAGATACCTCAGGGGCCCTGTAAAGCATACCAAAATTAACTGGAAATCAAAAGAACTTTAAAATTTGATATTTGGGAAGTTTGTCAAAAAATTTTAAAACACTTGGTCAAATAAGATCATAGGTCATTTTAAGACAATACTTACTCCTTAACTAAAGTTAAAAGAGATCTCAAAAGCAAATACAGATCACTTAAAGGCAGAGAAATGTATACAACCTGTTATTGAAAGCAGCATTTCAAGAAAACTTTGGAGGGAGGACCAAATCCAGTCTTGTCCTAGCCCATTCCCAACAAAATCCATTTACCTAACTAGATTTAATCCAATCTTAGAAAATCCTGATCATGCACAACTCCTTTTTTTAGTATTTTTTTTTAATCCTCACACCTTCTTTTACTGAAAACATACATTTTACTTTCCTTAAAAGTTTTTTTTTCACATCAAGTTACTTTTTTTGTTGACAAATTTGCAATAGATATAATAAGGTCTTATTTGACCTCTAGTAAACCTAGGTACAACAGAAGTATTATATTTAACACTGATGACTCTAAAGAAACGTCTATATTAATCAAACCAACAAGGTTAAGCCACCTTCAATACAAGATATTAATTTAATGTTGAATATTTCCTAGGTCACGTGAACCCGAAAATCATTCTGGCCAGTTTTATATTCCTTAGTATTTATATAAGTGCTTAATTTTTTAAAGTCAATTAAGTAGAGCTCTTTCACAAATTAATTTTGGTAATACCATACATCTACAACACACATTGATACATTTGAACACACAAAAAAACACAGGGACCTCACAATTTTCATTTCAAAAATTCAGCCCTGAGTCCGGTACAACAGTGTAAAACTTATCAGTTACAAGGGACTGGATTCAAGTTGGGATTCTGGCAGAGGGAACAAATCAAGGTCTAGATGACTAAACCCTTTTTACTAATGTTTACAGAAAAGACACTTAGGATTTCTGTTTATCCTTGACAAGTCAAGCTTTAAATTACTTTACCCCCTTTTTTAAAATTTGCATTTTAAAAAGATGGTGGAGATAAGCTCCTCCTAGGATGACTTTGTTTCCTTGAGGCCAGAAAAACATTTCTTTTTCTTCTTTTTTTTTTTTCCTCAAAGAATTGGGTGGCCACCTCAATGATACCAAAGGACTGGTATACCCATTCATCTATGTTGTAAGGTTTTACTTTCCCTCATTTTGCTTAAGTAAGAAGGTTTCCCCGCAAATTCCTACCCGGCTCTGAATATCAGCTATGGTTACTTTAGTTAGATCAGTGGCCTCCCATTTTGGTGATCTGTTTACAAACACTTTTGAGGATCTTCCCTAGGTTTAAGAAATTTGCACCTTAGATTTAGATACTCTATGATCCTTTTAAACTTAATAATCACCAGCTGGATATCTTTGGCCAAGCCCAGAACCTTGATATTTTATACTCCAGTGTCTAGTAAGGCTTTTATTTCAGCTCCAGATTCAATCTGTTCCTTTCCACTTTCTGTTGGAATCATTTGGTGATGAGGGTGGTTCTCTTGCCCCTCAAGAAACAGAGTGGCCCCTAGCTTAGTTAATAAATCTCTTCCCATTAAAGGGATGGGACAATCAGGCACAAAGAGAAAGGAATGTAAAAACAGCTGCAAAAAAGGGGTTATGTTTCAAAACACGACATCTATATTTAAGGCATTTTATGGCGGATGATTTTACTTTCTACTATTGTTAAATGAAGGTGAATTTCCTTTTCTTCTCTCTTTGGCGACTTGGCTTGTTAAGGAGTTTTAAAGTTTAGCTCTCAACATTGTCTTTAAATTATATTTATATCTTCCATTGATGCAATTAATATAGATATAAAGTTATACAACAGGTCTAAGTGTCACAGGAGTGGTACTAATACAGCAGATCAGATATTATAACATACCAACATTGTGACAAAAAAATATTACTGGGGAGAAGGACACACATGGTTTGGCCATGTGAGGCCCATGCTCGAGGGATCTCCCCTTAATAATCCTGCCATGACTTTGGAAACTATTATTTTGTTTCTGTTTTATTGCATATTCTGCACTATTCATCTGATTTAAAGAATTTTTGTGATATGAAACTGCAACCAAATTTACATGAAATAATTAAAAATTTTACGATGCTATGGGATTTAGTATTACATTTGAGGAAATAAACCAAAAGTCAAGATTCACTGTATAGATTTACTTCTATTCCTGCCCCAGTCCCTCCCTTTCCCAAGTGAATCTGCACTTGTGCTATCACCTTATGATTCCCAAGCTTTGGTTAACTCTCAGTTGTAGGGATGAAAAAACAATTTGTGACTGCCCCCCAGTAAGGTAAAATCCCCTGAGTTGTCAGAATTTCCAGCCCCCACTTTAAAGAGAGAAATGGTCTGATGGTCATTTCTTGAGGTGTCCTGGTGGCCTGGGCGGAGGCTCCCTGACCTACTTGACTCATCAGCGGTGCCAGATATGTGAGAAGTGGGCTAATCCCAGATGCAGCTCCGCAACAATTCACTTAGATCCAGGTAATGTGCAAGAGATAATTTTATTCTGAATTTATTTTAATCATTATTTTTACCTTGGTTAAGTTATTCAGTATTCCTACTTAGAAAACACAGAGAATAGGAGTAATACTGAAATGGTTTTGTGAAGATTAAATGAGAAAATGTATGCAAAGTACCACAAAGAGTGACCAGCATATGTAATAATTTGTTCAGCATCATTGTCATAATTTTATGATCATTCATGTTATTGTTATAGTAACTATAATTTTGTGTTAAATGTGATTTATTTTCTCACCATCCTGCTTTCCTAGTTCCTCGAAGATTTGGATTCAGTTAATCCAAACAATGAATCAATAAGGGAAGACTAGTTAGTCTGCGAAATTGTTCTTTTCCTAACCTATGCTGTCTTTTTGGTAGCCCCAGGACAGACTTATTGAAATTTAGCATTATTAAGTGCCTGAACTTGAAAGATAATTTAGTTTATACCTGAGAAAGAGTGTGTGTGAATAGCTACTATAAATGTTGTGGTTATAAACATTAAGTAACTGGAATTCAGATCCATTATCTGGATATTGTCCAGTCAAGAGTAGGTATACTTAATTCAATAGAGAGAAAAAAAAAACAAGAATGGCTCTACCAAATAATGCAACATTCTGAAATTCAAGTTTAACAAAAACTACCAAAGAGAATAACAGAAAAATTGTTGACATAATATTATTGCTGATTGTTTTACATGGAAATTGAATCTATGTCTTCACAACCTCTTTCAGCACAGATTCCTCACTGGGGTTTGGCATGTTGACAAAGGGTTATATTAGTTTTTATTATTAATTTACTGTTAAGAATGCAAATAAGTTTCTGATCTTTATATGCCAACCCTATGTAAATGATATTTTCTTTCCCTTTATTGTTATTTATCATTTTGCCAAAAAAATTAATTTTTACCTCTCCTCGGACAATTTATTTTCTAATAGCCAGATAACCCTCAGTCACGGTCATGATGATTTAGTTTTAAAACGTTTACAATGCAATATCTTGACCAAAACATTGAAAAGGGACTTCCTCTGTAGTCCCCTTTGTCGCTGTGCTGAGATGACATCTATTTGGTTCTATCCCTGGGTTACCATAGAAATAATTTATTATTGTTGTCAAAGATGGATGGTCCACATACATTTTAAATAAGGGTAATGTAGAAACTTTTCATATAAAAAGACTAGTTCTGTCATGGTCTCTGAGAACCTAGCTCTGTGAAGCTGTTCATGACATTGCAGTTCAATTATGGGTACCATTAGCATGAAATTTTGTAAATATTTTCAAGAATATTTTAAAATATAATCCATCTTTTTGAAACCCCCTGCTTTTCTATTGCTTTTCTAACCAACTTAATATGGCAAAAACTAGGAAAAGATTGCACATATTTTTGTCTTATGTTCATTATACACTATGGATCAGACCATAACTAAACACACACTCACATATGCATTTAAATTAGGTAATAAGTTGATTTCTCTTTTGAATAATATCTGCTTAGTAAAATATTACTAGGCAGAATGCAACCACTTACCTTTCAAATGGACCAACAAATGCTTATTTGTTGTATGGTCCCCCCAACAGTATATATATATATATATATATATATATATATATATATATATATATATCCATCTGTGATCATAAATTTTTTAGGTGTGTTTGGTAACTTTAATTTCCTTTTTGTGTGACCTTTTTGGGGTCTCTTAAACTGACTCATGCTTATACTTAAAGGGGTCATTGAAATTGCTTCTCAGATATGCAGAATGCCAATAAATTGGCATGTGTGGCAAAACTTAATGCACATGGCAAGGAAGAATTTCCTGGCTATGCAGCTTTCCTGATTAAATGGTGGAGACCAAATATTGCACAGGCCCTTACCAAGAGGATTTTATGCTCACTAATAAAATTGTTCTCTTCTGCAGTAAAGAGTAGGCAAAAGAATTTGCTACTGATGATCTTCTAAGCCCTCCCCATAATTAATATAAACTGAATTTTAAAACATCACTTCCTTGGAAAGCTGGTAACACAGTAGGGTGACCGATTCGACCCTGTTTGCCAGGACTGTGCTGTTTCTAAAACTGAGAATTTCGTATCCTAGGAACCCCTCAATTCTGGTAAACTAAGGTGGTTGGCCACCCTGTAGCATAGTTGAAAGTTTTATTATTTACCTTTATGTCAATCTATTATATAATCTTTAATGTGTGTAGTATGATTGCCTTAATTGTGTATTATTATTTTTTTAATGATGGCATGTGACACCACAGTTCACACTGTGATTCAATCAGGACTGCTTGTTTGGAAAGAGACTTTGAATTTAGTTTTCCTCCTTTCAGAGTTCTGGGCAGGCAGTGGGGGTGACCAGCATAGAGAAGCAGCACACTGTGCAGGGTACATGCGACCTGTTGGCCTGCCATTCTTCTGCCCCTGGAACCCTGTAGGTGGAGCCCTGTGCTAGTTCCTAGGGTTTCTCCACACAGACTGACTTCCTTTGGGTTGATGATGATTGATTATGGTGCTTTCTTCATTACTTTAAACCTAATCAGTGCTTGGAGTAATTTGAGTAATGATTGCTCATTATTGGCAATTGTGAAGTTTAAGTCTTTCTATATTTTTCTCCACAAGGCAGCCAGTCAGGAAATACTAGGAAGCATCCTGGTTCACGCACATTTTTAAGGAGAGAGTGGGAATAAATGATTCACAAAGCTCAGTGATAGACAGGAAGCCATAGAGGTTTTGCAGAAATTATATTACATATTTTCTTGGCAGGAGAGTGACAGTTCCCACTAGATCAAACGTGACAATCAAAGAGACAGTTCCTACTGGATTTGAAAGCCATTCAGCCTTTTACTGAAACTCCCAAGTTCAATAAATCATGCTATTTCATATAATATTGTTATACCACTCTGTCTTATAAATGAAGATCTATGATTCTCCAACCAACCTGCTATTGTTAAAAAAAGATAATTAATGATGCTAGCTTATAAACTCATGCTGATTTACATTACAACTTATTAGAAGGTCCATTTTTAAGGTGCTTTCTCCACTCTCCTCAGGTAAATCAAGTTTAAAAGTAAGTTTGCTTGTACTGGTTGATTGATTTACAGCCTTAACATTGGTTACGCAAGAGGGAGACATTTTAGACTGTTCAGCAAATAAATAATTAGCAAAGTCATTAGATACCTGAGGATATTATATGTGGTGGGTTTATTAAATTATGTTCCAATAATGCTTGAAAAGCCACAAATTCACAAAAGAAACAAAACTTTCAGAGATTACATTCATGATCTAAAATGGCAGATGACATTGCCTGTTTGTTTTGAAATTGTATGTGGATGATGAAGCTAATCTTGTGACATTGTAAAGGCATTTATAGTTTTAGACCACCATAAACAAAGTTATTATCCATTAGAAATGTTTTCAATTTGATTCTTACATTTAAAGAATTTCTGTTTTTATGTTCAGAATCTAAGAAAAGTTTCAAAAACCCTTTAAAGGTATAAAGCATATATATATATATATATATATATATATATATATATATATATATATATATATTTAGCAAGAACAGTTAACATGAGATCTCCCCTCTTAACCATTTTTAAGTGTACAATACATTACTGCTGACTATAGTACAATGTTGTACAGCAGACCTCTAGAGCTTATTCATCTTGCTTAACTGAAGCTTTATGCCTGTTGGATAGGATATTCATAAAGATGTCAGTTCCTCATAAGTTAAGTTGGAAATTTAATCCTATTTCAATTAAAAATATCACATTTTTTTCCAATGACAGATTTGTTGTAAATTTTATTTAAAGACTAAACAAACAACAAAAAAATGGAAAGGAGGAAGCTTTCCCAGGCATCAAACCATATTATACACACTTTATATTAAAGTAATATGGAATTGTTATACTAATAGGCAACCAAAGTAAGAGAATAGACAATTCAGACAGAAAGCTAATTGTATATGGAAATTTATTGCACAATAAACTGTGACATCAAAATTAAATAGGAAAGAAATGAATTTTATCTAAAAGATGTCTTGGGATGTCCGGATAGCCTTTAGGATTAGATCTATTCCTCAGAACTTATGACAGGATAAATTCTACATGAATGATGTACTTGAGGAAAACATGGTTGAATGACTTTATAACATGGATGATGGGGAAATTTTCATAACTATGACTTTAAATCTAGAACTGATGAAGAAAAAGATTAGTATATACATTCATATTATTAGCATAGTATATAAAAATATATATTATATAATAATATGTAATACATTACTATATAATACCATTGTTATATATTATTGTATATTATTATATAATACTATTAAATAATATATTTTATTATGATTATATTATGTATAATATATAATAATATGTAATATAAATTCAGTTTGGTCAAAATATAATAGTAAAATTTTTAGCGTTTGTCATTTTCTAAGTTATTGGCTTCTCTTACTAAACCCAAATGTATGCAGTCCATGGATTACAGATCAAAGAACTACATTCTGTCAGTGGTTGGAGACTATTATCTTGGATTTAAAAAAAAATTTTGTTAAAACTATGGATTTTAGGGCTTCCCTGGTGGCGCAGTGGTTGAAAATCTGCCTACCAATGCAGGGGACAAGGGGTTCGAGCCCTGGTCTGGGAAGATCCCACATGCCGCAGAGCAACTGGGCCCGTGAGCCACAACTACTGAGCCTGCGCGTGTGGAGCCTGTGCTCCGCAACAAGAGAGGCCGCGATAGTGAGAGGCCCACGCACCGTGATGAAGAGTAGCCCCCGCTTGCCACAACTAGAGAAAGCCCTCGCACAGAAACGAAGACCCAACACAGCCATAAATTAATTAATTAATTAATTTAAAAAAAAAACACTATGGATTTTAAAAATTATAAGTCAAATGTTTAAAATAGAAAGAAAAATATGTAATGGGCTTTAAAGGTATTTTTATTACTTGTTTATACTTTTATGAAAATAATGTAGGCAAATATAGATCAAAATAATTCACAGAGCAGTTACATATTAAACTTTGAGAATAAACTTATAATTAAAGTTTCAGTGTATTTTATATTGAAACTATACTTGTTATCAAATGTCCGACAATAAATGAATGGCTCCACAAATTCTTTAATGAACTTATTTTCACCTTTTAAAAATAATTTAAAAAACTTATTGTCCATCAGTGGATGAATGGATAAAGAAGTTGTGAGATATATAAATAT
This sequence comes from Balaenoptera acutorostrata, assembly GCF_949987535.1. Lineage (NCBI taxonomy): Eukaryota > Metazoa > Chordata > Mammalia > Artiodactyla > Balaenopteridae > Balaenoptera > Balaenoptera acutorostrata. The sequence goes on along the minus strand of NC_080066.1, from coordinate 50,298,513 downwards.
ATATGTATATGTATATATATATAACTCAGCCATATAAAAGAGAAAATCCTACCATTTGCAACAACATGGATGGGCCTTGAAGGCATTATGCTGAGCGAAATGTCAACCAGAGAAAGACAAATACTGTACGATCTCATTTATATGTGGAATCTCCAAAAACAAAAACAAAACCACCAAACTTATAGAAAAAGAGATCAGATTTGTGGTTGCCAGAGGCAGGGGGTGAGGGGAGTGGGGATCAGATGAAGGCAGTCAAAAGGTACAAACTTCCATTTGTAAGATAAATGAGTACTAGGGGTGTAATATACATGGCGACCATAGGTAACACTGCTATATGATATATACAGAACTTGCTAAGAGAGTAGATCCTAAGAGTTCTCATCACAGGGAGAATTATTTTTCTTTTCTTTTTATTCTATCTGTGTGAGATGGAGGATGTTAACTAAACCTATTGTGATAATCACTTCACAATATATATAAATCAAACCATTATGCTGTGACTCTTAAACTTACACAGTTTAACTTTAAGGATGTATGCCAATTATTTCTCAATAAAGCTGGTAAAAAATATAGCAACCATGTTGCCACAGTAAATGTTTACAGTGTGACACTAAGTGAAAAAAAAGCAAAATATGATATAGGCAATGTAATTATAATTTTATAAATTTACATGTATATTAATAAAGACTAAGGGAGTATATAAAAGGAAAACAAAATTTTCCACTGTTTGGTAAATTGTAGGTACTTTGTGTGTTTCCTTTCTCCAAACTTGATTTAGTATTTGCTGTAGACTAAATGTTTATGTCCCCCCAAATTAATTTTGAAACATAATCTCCAGCATGTTGGCATTAGGAGATGGGGGCCTTTGAGAGATGATTAGGTCATGGGGGTAGAGACCTCATGAATGGGATTAGTGCCCTTATAAAAGAGACCCCAGAGAGCTCTCTCCTCCATCTCTCCATGTGAGGACACAGTGCCAAGACACCATCTATGAATCAGAGCGGGCCCTCACAAGGCACTGAAATTGCCAGCTCCTTGATCTTGGACTTCTCAGCCATCAAACTGTGAGAAATAAATTACTGTTGTGTATAAGCTATCCAGTCTATGGTAATTGTGTTACAGCAGCCCGAACAGACTAAGGCAGTGTAATATAATTTTAATCCGATAACTGACATTGAATATAAAATTACTGGTATATAGCAGCACTCAAGGAACACTGGTTTCTTTCAACTTTTAAAAGCTTGGAAATATAAACTCAAGTCTGATGACGATAAGCACTGCATTTGACTCCTCCTGGAGCAGTTTAACGGCTCTATGATCTTGGGTATGTTTTCTAAACTCCCTAATCCTCAGTTTCCTAAACAATGAAATGAGGTTAGTAATAGTATCTACTTCGGAATGCTATTGTGAGGATTAGATGAGATAAGGTAACTAGAAGGGTGCAAAGCACACAGTTAGTGCTCAATAAATGTTATATAAGAACAATAATAATAAAGGTAGTGGTAATAATGAGAGTGGAAAAGATTTTTAAAATGCAGTAGCACCCTGTGCTTGGAATTAAATAGGGATTAGTGATATTGTAATCATAATTTCCCTCAAAGTTTAATACTTATATTTTGTTTAGGAAGAATCATCTGGTGGTTCCAGTTCAAATATAATGTATCACATCTTGCCAGCCTGGGAAAAGATCAAAATTCAAAATTCGAAGTTTGGTTTCTACTGAATGCATATTGCTTTTGTATCATAGTAAAGTCAAAAAATTGTTAAGTAGAACCATTGTAAATCAAGGATTGTCTATAGAGTAATAGAACCCTAGAAGAGAAAGTGACGTAAGTGACTCTGCAGTGCCACCCTCCCATTTTACAGATGAGGACAATGAGCTCCAGAGATGTTTCATAAAGTCCCAGGTCATACAAGTAGCTCTGGTTTATGACATCTGGTCTGGCATTTTCCCCACAACACCAGATTGTGTTGTACTGTAGAAAGGCAACATAAACTTATTGTGATTGAGATCTTGACCATGAACCCAGAAAGATAAGCAACAGCCCAAATTTCCCAGTGGAATTACGTTTTGTGATTTGTAATGAATTTTAACGAAATTTTGTGCAAGTTATAGACCAAAATACTTCAATACTAAAAAGTGGCTACCTGCTATGTTCAGAAAGAAAAGTCTTTATACCTAAGATTAGTAGATGTGCTCTGTGTCATCTAAAATGATTTCATAATTTTTTATGGCTCTTGAACAATGCGAAAAGCATTTGCATCTTCACTATGTTAGCATTATTTCAATCTCCAGCACAGCCCTGGCCTGGTGGTTTTATCATTCCCACTTGTGCTTCAAGAAACTAACACACATAAGGTCTAACATTGAGTTCCTGAGCACTCAGTTTTTGGAAGCTCAGAGCTCTCTTGTCTTTACAGGCTGAGAAAAACTATTTAAAACCACAGAAATGATTAACTGCTTTTGTCATCATCAGTTTACTATGATTATTCCTCAAAGAAAGAGGGAAGAGTAAATGCCACTAAGTAAAGGATTCCTCCTGGAAATGAGCATCCTGATGTGACAACTGAAATTTAAAAAGCAAGTAATTCCAACAATTGTGACTTTAGGTTTCACTGAGCACTGTCACCTGTAAGAATGTTTCAGGTGAGAGAAGATACTTCTTACTCAGAGAGCAGAATTCATATCCATTTCTCCCTCCAACTTAAAAAAAGAAAAAAGCCTTTTCTAAGCATTATTCAATATAAACATTTCACCACTATAAAGTCATCCTAAAGGTGGAAAGCTCTTTGAACTCATCAGCCATGTTGGTCCATTAAGGGAGGGACCTGTGTGAGAATGTGGGCATTTCTGGGCAAGCAGAGGACACTGGAGAGAAGACTGGGTCCTAGTCATCTGAGTCCTGAATCAAGCCTTATCATTCTCATTCCTCATTTTGCTTTGTTTTGTTTTTCCTTAGGCAGGGACATGGGGCACCTAAGTCAATGTCAGTTAGTGATGGCTTTTCTGATATTAGTAAGAAAAGAATTCTAATGGAAATGTGCATAGGAAACACACTGTAGGGTAATATACCAGCCTGAGCCCCAAAGTTACTTAGGATGATATTTTTCTATTTTTCCCTAGCTATTCAATTTCTTACTGTAAGCATGAATATCTTATTATAATTTTTAATGTATTTAATGATATTATTTATCACTATAATTAATGATGGTATAATTATTAAACTTAATTTTTCAGAGACATCAAAGTCCTTTAAAGTCACAACCTTGGGACCTTTGTTTCTGAAGCCTGGACCAGGGTTCCAGGATTACCTGATGAGCCCTTCTCCAGTTTTCAGGTCTGATCTACACCAGCAGAGATTATAATATCATTCCATTGGGGAGAGGGAAAACCTTTGATTCAACCTAAAGTTAGTTTAAATTAAACTTCTTTTCCCTTAAAACTAGTATTTCCACTTTCTCCCCATAACTACTCCTCTTTTTTCTTTATTTCCATAAAATATAGAAAATGTTACACAAACAACTAACAAATAGTAACTCATGTGTCATGACTTTGAAAATTAATTGATTAATGTTAAATAAATACATGTGCTGAATACAACATGACTTAGTTACAATATTTCCATTGCCAGCATTCATATCCCAGGGAATTTGAATATCCTCTCCTCCCCTTCCCTTCTCATCCCCACCCAACATGTAAACAAACAAGCAAATAAATAACCTGCACAGAAGTCAAGTTTTGACTCCTGCTTTAAACAAATTAAAGCTTCAAACTATTTGACATTTGTCTATCTCCCATCTTGATAAGGATAAACTGTGGAAAGGGAGCTTTTTACTATAGGATTTGACTATCGTGATTCAAGCCATTTCTACCACTATCTTTATCAGCTTTAGCTGAAATTAGCTATTAGCTTCTGCTCGCTCTCAAGGCAATCAGCCTTTGAGAATGACACAATATTACGCAGTATGTTATAAAATTCTACACTAAAACTAGTTTGGGGTGATATCAAAATGGCAACAAAACTCTACAATGTTCAAAAATTGTTCAGATTAGTAAAACTGCTATCCAGTCTACTTTCCCTTGTTGATTGACTTAGAGATCAAGTTTAAGCCTGGAAACACTCAAGAAACTACAAAGCACACAGGCTGCCTCCCCACCCTGAGAGAACTGAAGCATTTCTGCAAACTATTTCCAAATGGTGGACTTCAGTTAACCCTGCTTAAAATACAACCTACTTTAGCAGGTGGAAGTGGTTTAGCACCGCATACCTTCTCTGTGAAGCGTCAGAAACATGATTTTGAATCACAAGTGCCACAAAACACAGTAAACCTCACCAATTAGGGATTAAAATAGCACATTCAGCAGATGTCTAAGTGTTTGTCCAACAAGGACCCAGAACTTTACCTGAGATGAAACTTCAATGTAATCTCATCATTCTGGCCAAATGAAATGTGTCCCAGCCCCAAAAGAATGAGTATTCAGGTTCTGTGGCTTTCTGCCCCTGTTCTAAGAGTATTGCTTATCCCAAATTTGCCAGGTTGTAAGATTATTTATGTGGGACACCTATGAATAAAAATAATCTCTCTGGACTACCCATATGAGAACTTCTAAAAGATGGGCTCAGGAATCAGTATCTTTTCCAATGGTCTCAGAAGACACATTTGGGAAAACTGCCCCCTGCCCCCAAAACTCAACACATAATTTTCCAAGGATTCCTAACTAGAAGATACAGAATGACTGTAATTCTTATCTAATCCTAGTAAGAAGAAATGCTTTTTAAATTGTAGGAAAAAAAAAAAAAAAAAAAAGAAGGTTAAGGTGAGAAGGAATGCCTTTAACCTTATATTAAAAACCAAAACATGGCATCTTTTTAAATGGGTAAGCTAATCATTCTAATGTGAACATTTTACATAATAAGTGTCAGATCTTGAAACTCGAAGCTCATCAAACACAATGATAGATTTATCATAAAAAGAAAATAATTAATTTGAAGTGCAAAAGTGCAGCAGGTCCTATGTCTTACCACCTGCCTTCAAAACCTGGCAAAAACCAAAATAAGGACAAAACCAAAACATCAAACATTGCTAAATTAAAAAAAAATCACAGGTATAGAAAAAATGCAACAAGTGGAAAAACTTACACTTGACCGTCTCAGAAAGCAGGGGAAATAAGACTTTAGAGTACAAATGCATCAAGAAATGTAAAATGTATTCCTATTATATCACAACAATAGATCTCAGAAATGAAAAAGTGAGCACTGAAATAAACACAACAATCTCAGATTATTTTGTAGTTAAAAGATAGAAGTGAACTAATTCTTCTCAAAAACAGCAAACAAAGGTTTAAAAGATGGAAAATACAAAACAAATTAGGATTTAATGAGGATAGTTCTAGTATTTCTGACTTCCATATAATAGGAATTGCAGAAAGAGAACCTACAGAGAATTAAAGTTAGGGAATGGTAAGATAATGATAGAAAAATTGACCCAGAACAGAAGCAATACATGAATCTCCAGTTTGAAAAAGGGCATTGAGTGCCAAGCTAAATGAATAAGCAATTCCTTTCCAAACAAAGAAAACATTCATGCACCTAAATACATTTGGTGAAATTTTAGAGTACCAATTAAAAGAAAAAAGCTAAAATTTCAATAAGGCAAAAGCACATAAAGCATCTTAGAATGCAAAAGAATTTGCTTGATATCAAACTTTAATCAGATCACTAAATACAAGAAGGGAATGGATAAATATCTTCAAAGTCCCCAAGGAATATAATTTGGAGCTTATTATTTTAAATCCTGATAAATTATTTCTCAAATATGAGGGCAAAGTAAAATGAAACAATACCAGGAAAACATGTATCTATAAGTAATATTCATAGGTCCTCTTTGAAGAAACAGTAGAAGATATACTCAATAAGAACACAAATGGAGCTCAAAAGAAGATTTGATATATAGGAAGCAATGGATATTAAAGAAATCTAAGTGTAAGTAAATAGTAATTGTTGAAGAAATAATAATGTCCTAGAACTAAAAAGAGAACATCAAGAGGATAGGTGGGTAGAAATAAAAATCTAGCATATAAATTTGGACCAAGAGTCTTGATTGATTCAGGGAGAAGATTTGGCTAGATTAACTCTAAAATTTGTGTAAAAATATATTTGTTTCTTAATTTTCTCTGTAGTTACTAAAATAGAATTAAAATAGTTCAAGATCAGTACTCATAAGATGAGTGAATAAGCTAAATTCACCTACTTGGAGGGAGAGATTAAAACTGGGTAATGAAATAAAATCCAACTATACACCAACTATACACAGCCTAGGAATAGCAATACTTACCTCGTAAAAAATTAGAATTTAAGGTTTTGAAAGGGTGAAAGAGTAATATTTTGAAATTGATAAAAAGAAATATACACCAAGAAAAATTAGATCCTGATCAACAAAAAGGAGAAAGAAGGGAGTCTAAAGCCCATTCATGAAAAAAATATTCAATTCTAAATAATTATTGGATTAAAGACAATATCTAAAACATAATTTAGAATTGCTTTAGGAACAAATGAAATCACTACCTGACACAAGTCTTTGGAATGAGGCCAAAGTGGTACTCAGAGGAAAAGTTATAATCTTTTATGTGTTTTTCACAGAAAGATCCAAATTAGATGAATACCATATAACAATGAAAATGAATGAAAACTACACATATGGATGAATCTCACAAACACAATGTTGAGAGGAAAAAGCCAGACACATAAGACTACATATACTATGGTTCCATTTATGTCAAGAAGTAAACCCAAAAAAAGAAAACATCAAAAGTAATCTAAGCTGTTAGAAGTCAGAATACTGATTGCACTCTGGTGTGTTTGTGTATTGGGGAGAGGGTTATTAGTGACTGGAAGAGGGAAGGGTAACACCCTATTTCTCCATCTGTGGGTTGGTTGTATAGACATGTTCAGTTTTAAAGCAAGATCAGGCTGTGTACTTAAGATATGCATGCTTTTCATGATATATATTTTAATTACATATATGTAAATTGCTTTTTTAGTGATATATATATGTCGACATATCTTTGTAGACATACATATCACCAAAAAGCAATTAAACTGTAAATCTAACTACTTTTCAATTCTTGAGGTTAGGAAATATACAACAAAGTATCAATTGGTGTTATGATTCAGGAAGACAGAGACCAAACTTATAAAATTGAAGAAACCAAGTGTCATTTACCTAACCATTCCATTTTTTGATATCTAGTCTAAAATGCACTCATTCACCTGCATAAGGAGTAGTGTCACAGATAAATTATAAGGTGCCCATTAAATGTGAATTTTGGATACAACAATATTGCTTTAGTATAAGTACATTCCTTTCTATATTTTTATTTGCTAAAGCTGGAAACTCTAAGAATGGTATCCACGAATATTCATTGCAGAGTTATTGGTAATAATGGAAATAATTGATACTAATTTAAGCATTTGTCAGTAGCAGGATGATTATCTGGCATAGATGGCATATCCATACCTTGAAATATTATGAAGCAATTAAGAAGATGAAATTGTACCACAGGTGCTACCATGGACAAAATCACCAAGATATTCTTAAACTAAAAACAAATTTAGAAAAAAGTCAGACGACAATATTATATATTTCCCATGAGTCTGGGTTTATTGTATGCATATATTGGGTTGGCTAAAAAGTTCGTTCAGGTTTTTCCATAAACTTTTTGGCCAACCCAGTACCTAGAAAAAGGCTTGAAGGATATACACACTAACATCAGTGCTTCTCTTGAAGGAACAGTGCCTGGGAGGAGGTGGTTGTGGGAGTTATATAAAGAGTACTTGGGCATTATTTGTAGTTTTTTAATTTTTTTTTTACAAACAGGCCGTATTCACATATTATTTGTGGAAAAATGCAGTACATATTGTTATTAACAGAAATACAAATAAACCCAAGTGATGGGATTAATAAACAATGTATATTTTAAAAGGAAACCAGACAATATTATGTGAGCTTGTAATAACAAAGCAGTGCTTCAAATAATGCACTGCTTTAAATAAAGCAGGACTGGCTCCTCAAGACTAAAACTGTGACAGCCAGTACAATATTCCCACTCAGGATGTCCTTATTTGCACTTCATATTTTGGGGTGAGAAAACTCAAAGCTAATAAAAGAAATCTGCTACTTTGAATGTGACCTAAGCAACTCATCGGGGAGAGTTCAGTCTACTAAAGCACCTTGTATCTTTTAAAAAAATCTTTATAATTTTTTAAAAAAAATATTGAGGTATGGTTGATTTGCAATGTTATGTTTGTTTCATGTGCACAGCAAAGTGAATCTGTTATACATATACATATATCTACTCTTTTTTAGATTCTTTTCCCATATAGACCATTACAGAGTATTGAGTAGAGTTTCCTGTGCTATACAGTAGGTCCTTATTTGTTATTTATTTTGTATATAGTAGTGTATATATGTCAGTCCCAATCTCCCAATTTATCCTTCACCCCTCCTTACCACCTGGTAACCATAAGTTTATTTTCTACACTTGTAACTCTATTTCTGTTTTGTATATAAGTTCATTTGTAGCCTTTTTTGAGATTACACATATAAGCAATATCACATAGTATTTGTCTTTCTTTGTCTGACTTACTTCACTCAGTGTGATAATCTCTAGGTCCATCCATGTTGCTGCAAATGACATGATTTTGTTCTTTTTTATGGATGAGTAATAATCCACGGTATATATGTACCACATCTTCTTTATCCATTCCTCTATTCCTCTGTTGATGGACTTTTATGTTGCTTCCATGTCCTGTCTATTGTAAATAGTGCTGCAATGAACACTGGAGTGCATGTATTTTTTCAAATTATGGTTTTCCCTGGGTATATGCCCAGGAGTGGGATTGCTGGATCATACAGTAGCTCTATTTTTACTGTTTAAGGAAGCTCCATACTGTTTTCCATATTGACTGTATCAGTTTACATTCCCACCAACAGTGTAGGAGGGTTCTCTTTTCTCCACACCATCTCCAGCATTTACTGTTTGTAGATTTTTTAATGATGGCCATTCTGACCTCATTGTAGTTTTGATTTGCATTTCTCTAACAATTAGTGATGTTGAGCATCTTTTCATGTGCTTTTAAACCATCTGTATGTCTTCTTTGGAAAAATGTCTATTTAGATCTTTCGCCCATTTTTTTGATTGGGTTGTTTGGTTTTTTTGATTTTGAGCTGCATGAGCTGTTTGTATATTTTGGAGATTAATGCCTTGTCAATTGTAAAGCACCTTGTATCTTTTCCACATATTTGGGTAGCTATAAATGTTAGAAGAATCAGAAGCCTACTGAGAATGAATTATCACCACTCAAAAGTAAAACATCAAATGGGGAGAAGATTTACGCAGTAGGTCAACTAAAGAAAACAAGATAAATGCAAATTATTTATTGATAAACTATCTTGATTCAGTGCCAATGTTGTAAATAAGCAGAAAAGAAAAGCCCAGATTTGAAGGAACAAACTTGATGGCTGAGAGAACCATCGTTTCCAAGTTGAATTACGAGCATGTTCAGATTCAGTCTCTTATCCTTTCTTCTAGGAACGCAGCTAAGTGCTAAGAATTCTCTCTGTGTTGTGGATTCAGCAGTGGACCAGTCAGGTAAAAGCATGTTCCCTACCTTGCTGAAACTACTGGTGATGATGTTTTTCAAGTAAATATTAAATATGAATAATTTTTAAAAATCCTCACAACCTATTATGTTGATTTCCCACAAAGAGAAAAACCACACCCTAGGTTGAAAATACTATTCATGCTTCAGTTACCAGAATGAGTGAGGAGAGTCAGGACATCAGAGGGGTTAAGCAGAAAGATCTTTTAAATCCAAACCACTGTCCATGTGGGCTTGGCTTAGTGCTATGACAGACTAAGAAAGCAGTGGTGTTAAATCCAGAAGGTTATATCCCATCTTTACTTCTCTTAGCTTATTATCTGAGAACAGTAATATCTGACTTGAAGGGTTATTGTGAAGCCTGAAGTGTGATAATATGTATCAAATTACCTTGAAACATATAAAGTAATACACAAAGGGGTTTCATTGTTTTGAATCTGTGAGCTTTCTTCCTCCCTCTTTTTCCTATTGCAGTCTGATACTTTAATTTCTCTATGGCCTGTGCACATAACTGTACTCATTAGAGAAAAGATTTATAAAAGGAAGCAGTTAATTTTTTTAACTTATGAGTTATATCAAGAACTCTCTTAAGATGTGGTGTCTTTTTAACTCCAGCTGTGCGTTTATATTTAAAAGGAATCTGCCATGAGGATTGTGGTTACATAAGACATCCCATGTTTAATGTTTATTATGGGGTCTTGGCAAATTCTCATAGAGCCATTTTAATGCCAACTCGAAATTGTTGAAACAAACATTCATGAGACCTCTTGACTTAGACAAATTGCATAACTCACTGGCATGAACAAGAAAATGTCTTTTCCAATTAAGTTTTCTTAGGATGAGGTATATATTTTTAAACCTCTAAAGCACTTGACTGAATTTGTGAAGAACACTAAAACTTCCTCGCACAAAAACACTACCAAAGACATAGCCCATCGATTTAGGGTCCTAAAATCCCATTTATAAGAATAAGTACTTAGACAAGAGCAATTACTAGGTGGCAGAGGTATCCAATGGGCATCCAATTTTTTCACTTTTAGCCCAGTTTTCCCTTTCCTCCCCTTCCCAGGAATGCCTGTGTATTGTGAATTAAAGGAGATATAGGTGTTCTTTCTCGGTGACAGAGCAGGTGTTTCTCTGCTGGGCCAGGGTGCCATGGCTTTGTAATAGCAAGTTCAGAATTGTAGCTTTTCCTTTTCTGCAATACACTGGCTACTCTTCAAAATTACTTTTCTACAAGGAGCTCAAGCTTCACAAAGGGGGGACTGGAATGAAAGACTGAGGGTACTTTTGAAACTTGTTATTCACACAATTTATAAAATAATTAAGTATAAAATGGGTTCTTCCTGAATTCACCCAGTGCCTGCTACATAAAGGGTGCTGAATATTTACTACGCAACAAATGAACTTAGTGAATTGATGGTTGATTTAATATATACTGAGTGCCTACTAAGTGCTATGGAGTAGGTCTTAAGGGATTTAAAGATGAATAGAAATGTGTAAGTATGAAATAGTGTCTCTAACCAAGAGTATCAATAAAAATGTGGCGCTGGAATGTAACACGACTGAATTCAATTTAATTATGACATAAAGTGACCTTCAAAGTGTTTTTTGCTTCTAATGTCATACGTTCCTACCCTAAGAAAGCGCTTTGAGGATTGGAGGAGCTTTTCAAGTCTGTGCGCAGGTGCAGACTCTGAAAAGGGGTACAGTATTTATGCTTCGGAAAGGCATGGCAGACCTCCCACAAATCAATTGCAGAAGACAAACTTGTTGCCTTTCTAGTATTACCCAGGCAATGCCTAATTTGCTTGAAACTTCAATTAGTATTTGTCTTGATAAGTATTTGACATACTATTACTTAAACTAATTCCTCTGCCAGGTCTTTGGGAGAATTCTACTCAGTGCCAAACAGTCTGTTAAAATCTTGCTTCATAAGCCTGCACATTCCAAACTGGGGAATGCAAGCAGCTGCTCCTCATGGCTGAGGAGAAAGAGCTGCCTTCTGTGTCCTGGCTGGAACTTTACGTTGTCTGCATGGACCTCAAAGCCCTCCCACCAGACCTGCTTACTTGTAACTTTCATAAATCCTAACATATGTATAGAATCTTAACAGTGTCCTAATCCCTTTCACATAACTTATCTCATTGGACTGTCGAGCAAAGGTCAGTAAAACAGGTATTTTTATCTCCATTTAACAGCTGAAAAAACTGAGGTTACTGGACATTAACAGTTTGCCCATTAAAACTGAACTAAAGGGCTTCCCTGGTGGCGCAGTGGTTGAGAATCTGCCTGCCAATGCAGGGAACACGGGTTCGAGCCCTGGTCTGGGAAGATCCCACATGCCGCAGAGCAACTGGGCCCATGAGCCACAACTACTGAGCCTGCGCGTCTGGAGCTTGTGCTCCACAACAAGAGAGGGCACGATAGTGAGAGGCCCGCGCACCGTGATGAAGAGTGGCCCCTGCTTGCCGCAACTAGAGAAAGCCCTCGCACAGAAACGAAGACCCAACACAGCCAAAAATAAATAAATAAATAAATTTAAAAAAAACAAAAAAAACAGCTGAAACTCAAGCCCTCTTTTTGGGATCCAAATCCAGGACCATTCCATCATACCACACAGCCTCTGCCTTTAAATTCAAGTTAGCTTTTATATTATACCTTGAGACCTGAGATGGAGTGCAAAGACTATAAAAAGACTTCAGAGTGTGATTTGAATCACTGTTATATCACAAAAATTTCCAGATCTCATTTCATGTTAGAACAGCCTTTACAGTATATATATATGTAATTTTATATATAAAATCATATAATAGATAATTATGGTACTAGTGATGATAATTACTATATTTCTTTTTGATCAACTTCCTTTTTGCCTCTTGTATCTGTTGGTGATTTTGACAAAACAAAAAGCCTTTCAGTAGCCCTGGAATGGAGAGAAATATCCTTGAAATGATCACTCCTCCTAAAGTAGCCACCTTGCTATGAGTTAGGAAGATTAAAGTCAGTTGAAATTTTGAAATCTACTGTGATCTGTTTGCTAATTGGTTGCTTTGTGAATCACATCTATCTGACCTTTACTATCCCACATGTATATAAATTTCAACAATAATTAAAACTTTAGACTCTCCTTGTCCCAGTTCTGTTATCATGATGCAACTCTGCCTTGAGTTTCTTATCTGCAAAAGGAAAAGACTGAACAATGATCTCTATGGTCTCTCCAATCTTTACATGCCTATGACTTTTGTCTGACACCACTGCTCTACCACAGACTATCCATGGAGTACTGTGTTATGGATGAGAAAACTTAGTATACATCGTCCAGTAATGCCAAGCATTAGTCATCCTGGAAATCTTGCTTAAGAGACAACATCTAACGCCTATTGATTTGAAAGAATATAGTCAGCTCTATTTAGGTTATCGCAAATAACTTTCCAATAAATTCTAACCTGCATCTATGCCATATAGACACATAGATATTTACACAGAAATTATGATCTTCTACAATTTAGCTTGTGACAAACTAAATAGCTGTTTGTTAACTAAGTAACTTCTAACTATTAAAAAAAATATTGATTCAGGGTTAAAAATTGCCTTTCTGTTAAAACATTTATGATATATAGATTCAATGTATATGAATCTGTTCTATTATTCATATACTTTATACTGTTTATAAATGTAAAAAAAAATTTATTTTGCTCATAATCTCTGAAGACATATTCAGTTGACTCCCAGGCTTTCAAATCTCCCAAAGAATTGGCCATATTTACTATGGTTATTTTTCTATATTATGCTAGATTTGAGTCCTGTCCAATAGGGGGAACACACTCATTATGATACTACACAAGAAATAAATCTTAACTTGGAAAAAAAATACCATAACCAATATAGCAAGCAGTATTGTAATCTCAGCTCCCCACGAACAAAAATATCCCAACATAATGCATTGATTTTGAGCACAACAAAGTCTATAGATAGATAAATAGGTAGGTAGGTAGGTAGGTAGGTAGGTAGGTAAGTAGGTAGATAGACAGACAGACAGACAGATACCAGTGTATAGAGTCATGTGAGTTTTCTTTTTCCTTTTGTTTGTTTGCTTTTAAATAAAAGGAGGTAATCTATAGTAAAAGTTAAGAACATGTTATCTGTAAAAATAATTTTGAATGTAGTATCTAGAAAGAGTTGTGGAGAATGCTAAGTAAAGATACATTTTATTGCTTAATTATTGTAAGTCCCAAATAATGAAGTTACATGCGAAAGGAACTATGCTAAGTTGATTGCAGGTAAAAAGACACATCAATAAAATGCACTGTTTTATTATGGAAAATAACTATTCAAATACAGCAACGTATGTATCAACATTAGATTTTAATTTAAGGCTTATTATTCATATTTCCAGGTAAGTATGATTTGCAGTAATTGGTCACGGCTTTCAACCAGGACTTGAACTGTGAAAGATGGCTTCACTATAAGTTAGTAAAGAATGATTTCAAGAGTGCACATATCTCTTTTGGGAAGTAGAATTGGAAATATCTGATGTGTTGTATTTATACCACCAGGCTTCTCTCTAATATTGTTAACAATTCAGCATAGCATTTTTTTCTACTTCACCACATTTATAAACCATAGCACATTTTGGTGCCAGGTGTGAGGGAATTCCAACTCTAAGATCCAAGTTGAATTTTTGTTTTTGTTTTTGTTTTCTGGCCAGGCCAAGAAACTAAATAAACCAAATCATTCAGGAAGCTGATCTTTTGGATCCATTTTCATTAAAAGTGTAGTATATACAGTACATAGGATAATGACTTCATTGTCATCAAATAGAATACAATTAATTTTATTTTTTAATATGTTATCAGAAAGCAAACCACCAGTATTAGCTCGATACCATCTGGGAGTGACAGTTTCCTTATTACAAAATATGTAAAAATATGGATTCCCTTAAGGAATCTGTTGCATTGCATCTGCTCAGATTTTTGTTATATGCTAATGGTTTTAACCCAGCATATGAAGCATATAAAAAAAAAAAAAAACTGAAAATTTTCAGCTAAATTACTCGTTTCACATTTAAAGTGTCTCGAAGATGGAGAAAGCTGCATATGCGGCTTTGGCTACAGGGGATTGAGCCGAAACAAAGAAAGAAGGAGTGAACATCACCCTCTTACCTGATGTTTAGTCATCCTTATCTTTGTCTCCAGAGAGTGTCTGACTGCCCACATAATTAAGGCCACTTGATATGTGAGGGAAGTGTACAGACTGGAGCTATACAATGTTAAATCCCAAATGAGCACTGGTTATAACAAAGGGATTGTGACTGATAAGACAATTATTATAATATATTAAACAATCACAGTGATTAAAATGAGCTATTATAATTATGAATCCATTCTCTGGGATAGGATTTCTTTTATTTCAATCCCTGGCCTTTCTGTATTTTCTCACCTTTACTTTTCTTGGATGTGGAAAATTCATTTGAATGAATTCTGCCTATAAACTAAAGAGAGTGCTTGGGTTTGAGTCAAAAACATGTAGCAGATTTCAAATGCTGGCCTCTGAGTATCAACCATTTAAGGAAAAGACCCATTTGTGAAGAAAACCATAGTAGCAAACTGAATTAGGTTTATAGAATAATTCCAGGGCAGAAGTTTTGTGTTGGGGTGTTGCTTCTCCTGTGTGATTGTGAAGCGCTATTGCTTTAGGCTAGCAGAATTTTCACACTTGAAAAACAATTTGGTATGAATTGCTTTTCCATGCATATATGTCCTCAGGCTCCAGAATGTGAAATATACTAGGCATTACTTTTTTGTTACTTCATCTTAGGATATATCTAAGTATTAACTTCTAAAATTATTATCAATGATTTGTAATTTACATATATTCATTACAATCAGTATTTTTTCTTTTCTGATAAGAATGGCCCAATACCTTTTAGTAAGGAACATAATGTACATAAACTTCTTTAGTCCATAACTCTCCAATTTCTTGATAATATTAGCAGTGTTGGTTTCCCATATATAAAATACTCTTCAAATGAAAAAGAGGTGATATCACTAAATAAGACGATGATTTAGGGAAGAAGCTACCATATATTGTGAAATGCATCCTTTGCAATCCTTCCAGGCTCCATGGAATGTCTTTTGGTAATTGCACTCTTGAAAATGTCTGAAGCACATTGATCAAGTAAATATCTCCAGCCTGAAAAGACTCCCATAAAGTCTATTGCTCAGTCTCATACATTTAAAAAAAAAAAACACTAGCATAAAACAAAAAATAAATGCATTTCTTCCTTAGCTGCCCATCACGGAACTAGTTTTTTTTAATCCCTGATTCGCCAGAGTTCCTTGTCCTGTTGCTTGCTCTTTTCAGTATTGTTTTATGTGGGTTACATAGACTGACCTAGGTTAATCAGTGCTTTTACACACACAAGTGTCATAACAGAAAATAATACTTTATGGTATAATTTGTAGATTAGTGACTACCAATATGCTCCTCCTAGTAAGAGGTTCGCTGTGGTTTGTGCAGAGAAAAAATAGGTGCTGAAATGAAAAAAGGATGGTGTTTAGCTGTGATTGAAATGAAAAATTTGCAGACCTTCAGATAAAATAGCACTTAATCAACCAGAAGTAGTTCAGGGCAAGTAAAACAAAAAAAGTGTAGCTCAGAAAAAAAGAAAGGAGAAAATGGACAAAGTCACCAAAAAGAGATTACTTTGGCTTTTTTGAGTCACCATACATGAAGAGGTGAGATTTCCTTTCTCCCAAATAGACATACAGTCAGCTACACATCTCCCAAGGAAGAATGGACCTGCGAACATTTCATGTATAACAACCTTGTAACCTATGTTTACTCTTAAATCACCTCTTTTTCTTTAGTATCTCTTTGATTTATTGAGAACTTGAACAACATCAGGCTCCACGATGAAGGCATTAATTACATTTTCTCATTCAATTCTTGCAGTAATCCTTTAGGATAATATCATTTTCATCCTATTCAGCTGACCAGAAACTGAGAGTTGGAGAGTTGAAAAAAAAAACAGTTCCCTGGTTCAGCTGGAATTTAAGACTAGGCATTTACATGAGAGTTTTTACTCTGGGAGTAAAAACCACATACTTAAATCTTTGCTTTAAACCAACTTCATACCAAATGTCAGTCCTCCAATGTGAATGTCCTCTCTCATGAACATTCTTTTAGAAGTCCCCTTGGATTTCTTTGAGCTGTGTCTTCTATATTTATGCCAAGGAGCTAGGCAGTGTCAGCTTTATACTGTGGCCCTACTGTGTTAATATTCTGTTGAGTTTAGGTTTGAATGTTAATTGATAGGAATCAGAAAGAACAATTGTTCATTATATTAAAAGCTAAGGATTTTTCGTGAGACAGCTAGAGACACCTGTGTGAAAATAGAGCCAAAAGGGAGTTTGTAGTAATGGATCACAATGAAGTCAAAGTTAGATTATTCTTCCAGTATATTCCTGATGAGGTATTCAGTAACAGATTTAAGTGGTACTTAATGTTTCCCCACTGCCTGATGTCAGTAGACTTTAAATAAAATTGACCTGGGTTGTAGCTTTGAAGTTGGTGAGCCAGGGGAGCTCAGTAGAACTTTACTGATGAGCTTGCAAAAGGTAGTTCAAGTTCATGAAGATACAATTAAAAACATGGCAGCATGATGCTTGATAAGTCCACCTTTTAAATAATTCAAAAGATGAAACATTACTTTTTTCTCTACCCCTGGATGGTATATTCCTACAGATACTAAAGCCATTTGTATATATTACTGTCCTTAGAAAGAAAATGTATTCATACGCTATTACAATTTTATTTTTTTGAAAAACTATACTAGGAAGAATGGGCAGAATGAGTTTCCAAGAAAGTTAAAAAGTCCAAAAAGTAACTTGTTTTGAAATGGTGTGTAATGGACATTTGAAGGTTCAGAAAAATAATTTATTTGATGCTCAGTGTCTGGTAAGAGCACTTCATATTTTGTTCAAAGAACTACCACACCTCCTCAGTCCAGTGGTTCTGGGGAGGTAGGGGTGCTGGTCTTATTCCTCATCTGACCTGGCTCTTAGGTATTGACCCTGGCCTGACCACACGGTGATTAGTGATTAGGACACCATCCATCACTGGTCCAGTGAAAGTCAGTCCTCAGACTTCTGAGTAAACAACTGTAAGGACCAAAAGACGACTCCCTTTACATGGGGTTACAGATTTGGTAGGATATCGGTTTGATGCTCTTGGTCTTGCCCCAGTGGGAGGATTCCTTGACCAAGAATGAAGCTAGCATGAAAGAAAGAACAATCTAGTGTTAGAGACGGAATCTTAATTGTCTTGATTTCTTGAAAACAGCCATAACTGAAACATGTTCCTTAGGGCTTTTCAGTTCCATGACTCAAAAAAATCCATTTGTTGCTTAAGCAAGGGTTTGTAACCAAATTAATCCTGTCTACCAAAGCAAATCATTCCTTTGTTATCCTGGCTCTAGTTGCAGAGTGAAACCCAATCCACTCTATTTGTATGACTCTGTCAACCTCTTCCTCTATCCCACCCAGCCCATTCTTATTCAACAAGGGGTCTTGCAGATTACGCAGCTCATTTGACTTGCTCATCATCGGTATTTCCCTGGCTGATAATCCCCCCATCACAGATTCATCATTCAGGGGGTACGTGGAAAATCCCACCACCTTTTGAGCATCTTCTCTGTGACTCTAATCAAAATTTATTCCTTCACTTCTCTAAGCGTTTCACACTGAACATATCACATTATTAGCACCTAATTATCTACTGTCATTCTCTTAGTCAGTGATGAAGATGATGATGATGATGATGACGATGATTTCATTGATAATCTTCTTCTTCCATTGAAGAGGCTTTTGTTACACCTGGGTTGTGGCACCCCACATTCACCAAGATGGCTCTGCTTACATCAATTTTACACATGAAGGACGTACATAAATGCCACTTAAATAAAAAGTTTAGAGGTTCTATGAGTAAAGGAAAGGTAGGAAATCCTTAGCACTAATTGTGTGATTCTGTATTCTCAGTTCTTTATGCCCTGAAGCCTCTAGCATACCATTAGACATGTAGCAATCAGGTACTTAACACTAATTAAAAAATTATCCATTATCAATATAATTTCAGAATAAAAGTCAAAGTCCTCCTAAGAGCCACAGTCCTTAATCTTCCCCTCCCGTTACCTTTCTGCTCTCATCTCCTACCAACTATTCTCTCTGTATTCAGCCCACTGAGCTGCCCTGGCCTCCTTGCTGCAGTGGGAACATGCCACCTTTGCTCCTGCCTTGGGACCTTTGCACATGCTATTTCCTCAGCCTGACATGCTCTCTAGATGCCTCTGTCCTTCCCCTTTTCAAATTGTGTGCTCCAGTATCACTTTCCACCCTACTTAACATAGCATATTGCTTCCCTCCCTACCAGCTCACCTAATCCCACTTATCCTGCTGTTTTTCCCCATAGCACTTGTCACTTTTAGCAGATCATGCAATTTAGTTTATATATGGTATTCACTACCCCACTAACATGTAGCAGTAGGGGTTCTGCTCTCTCTCTGTCTTTTTTTTTTTTCAATTGCTGAAGCCCCATTCTTACAAAAGTGCCTGGCACACTGGGGGCATCCAATAAATTTCTATTGAATGAATGAAAGAAATGCCAATATCCTCAATCTAATTTTTAAAGTTTATATCTTTACCCCACTTACCTTTCAAACCAAATTGATTCTCCCCTGGTCTTTTACATCTTTTACATCCTGAGTGTTCTGTTTCCATTCTACCACTCATACTGTTCCTCTTGCTTGGGAGGTCCTTCTACCCTCCTTTATTGAACTGTTTTAAAACTTCATAATTCACCACCATCTGAAAGTATGAAGGCATTCTCCCTTCTCTGAGATGTTCCAATGTTTATGTTTTGTTCTTGAGCAAAGTAAAGGACAATTTGTCCTTTAGGTATTGTGGTCCTTCATAATTATATTCTGGTCATTTAGTCATTCATTAATTTATTCAGCAGATGATTGGCAAGTACCTATTATAAAGCAAATATTGTGTTAATACTAAGGGAATACAGATCTTTGTTCCTAAGAGTCTATAGACTGGCAGTGAGGAGAGACAGAAAAAACAGACAAGTATAAAATATTGATGCAAGAACAGAGAGAATGAACAGAGCAAGAAGAGAAGGACTGTGCCAAGATTTGAGAGAATTCTTAGGAGAGGCTGAGTCAGTTATGTCTTGTGGGGTAGGAAATAACTTAAGTATTAAGAGTAAAGACAATGAGAAAGACGTAATAGAGAGAAGGACCAATATGTGCAAAAACAGAGACAGCATAGTTTATTTTTGTGGGGCAATGAGAGAAGGGAAAAAATGAGTTAAGAAAGTAAAGTAAGCAGGGAATATTCTCTCTCTCTCTCTCTCTCTCTCTCTCTCTCTCTCTCTCTCTCTATATATATATATATATATATATACATACATATATGTTTAATAGATGGGTATTATACATATAATATGTTATATATATATGACTTATAAGCTAAGACTGAATTGCACTGCAAGCAGTAGGATACTCATGTAAGCAATAAAGACACTTAATTATTTAACATAATTAGGATAATCACATGTCCCACTTTGCCAACTTTTCTCCTATATTATTCCTCCTAGTGCCCCTTCCCACTCTCAAAAGGACCCTGGTTTGGGTGATAAATCAATAGATCCCTACACATAGCAAGAAATCTGGCTCAGTCATTGTTAGGACCTAGGCTCGTCCTGGCTTTCTACTCTGCCATCCTCTGTGTTTTCACCCTCAGGCTTTTCTCCTTACGCCTACAGGATGACTGTTGCAGCTCCAAGCATCACATTCCCACAGATTCAAGGGAGCCAGAATGAAATGCTTCACTAGCACCTGTTTCTATGAGGAAGCAAAATCATTCCACAAAGCACCTTCTTCCCAGCTTTTGAAATCCTATTGGCCAGTACTGTGTCACATGTCCATCCCTAACCCAATCACAGGTAAAGAGAAATGGGATTACCATGCTTAGACCAATATAATTTTAGAGTTTGATAGAAATATAAGAAATAGCTCTTGGATAGCAACTGAAGTGTCTGCCACAACTATATTCTAGATTTTCTGAGGAATAACAATTAGCCTTCTACACAGCCCTGAGAACAGGTTAGTCTGCAAGAAAAGAAAGCTCAAAATATATGCTTTTAGTTTTTTCCTAGCAACATCTCTTCAGAGAAGCTAGTTTGTGTCATCATCATCTCCATACCAAGAAGGGGATGTGGAATATAGGAATAGTAATCATGAGATGCCTTAGTCCTAGATTTAAAGCACAGCTCACTAAATAAATAATTCTAGCCTAGTTACTCATTCTCCTTGAAAATTATTTTTTTCACCTCTAAAAGCAAGATGATGATAACTTTATTTCAGATTAATTTCTCTTTGTTTATTTTATTTTATTGTTATTGAGGTAACATTGAATTATAATATGTTTCATGTGTACAAACATTATATTTCTACCTCTGTATAACTAACAACATGCTCACCACCAAAAATTTATTTTTTATCCATTAGCAGTTGATCCCCTTTACTCATTTTTCCTCCCCCACATCCCTTTCCCTCCAGTCACCGCTACTCGGTTCTCTGTATCTACATGTTTGTTTTGTTCAGTTTGGTTTATTCATTTATTTTGTTTTTGTTTGTTTGTTTATATTAAACAGTAGTGAAATCATATGGTATTTGTCTTTCTCCATCTAATTTATTTCATTTAGCATAATACCCTCAAGGTCCATCCATGTTGCTGCAATTGGCAAGATTTCATCTTTTTATGGCTGAGTAGTATTCCATTGTATATACATACCACTCTTCTTTAACCATTTATCTATTGATGGGCACTTAGGTTGTTTCCATGTCTTTGCTACTGTAAATAATGCCATGATGAGCATGGGGGTGGAGATATCTTTTGGAGTTACTGTTTTCATATTCTTTGGATACCCAGAAGTGGGGTAGCTGGATTATACAGTAGTTCTATTCTTAACTTTTTGAGGAGTGTCCATACAATCTTCCATAGTGGCTGCACCAATTTTCATTCCCATTAATAGTGAATGAGCATTCCCTTTTCTCTACATCCTTGCCAATGCTCTTTATATCTTATCTTTTTGATAATAGCTCTTCTGATAGATGTGTGGTGATATTTCATTGTGGTTTTGATCTGCATTTCCCTTATAATTAGTGATGTTGCACATCTTTTTATATGCCTGTTGACCATCTGTATGTCTTCTTTGGAAAATGTTTATTCAGCACCTCTGCCCATTTTAAAATCAGGTTGCTTGTTTTTTCATTGTTGAGTTGTATGAGTTCTTTATATATTTTGTATCTTAACCCCTCATTGGATATATCATTTGCAATTGTCTTTTCTCATTTAGTAGGTTATCTTTTCATTTGATTGGTAGTTTCCTTTGCTGTGCAGAAAGTTTTGAGTTTGATGTAATCCAATTTGTTTAGTTTTGCTTTTGTTTCCTTTGCCTGAAGAGACATATCTAGAAAGATAATGCTAAGACTGATGTCAAAGAACAAGAGAGTACTGTTTGTTTTCTTCTAGGAGTCTTATTGTTTCAGGTCTTACATTCAAGTCTTTAATATATTTTGAGATAATTTTTGTGTATGGAGTGAGATAGTCATATAGTTTCATTTCTTTTCTCTTTTCTCTTCTTTTCCCTTTCCTCACCTTTCCTCTCCTTTCCTCCCCTTTCCTTCCCTTCCCTTCCCTTTCCTTCCCTTCCCTTCCCTTCCCTTTCCTTCCCTTCCCTTCCCTTTCCTTCCCTTCCCTTCCCTTTCCTTCCATTCCCTTCCCTTCCCTTCCTTTCCCTTCCCTTCCCTTCCCTTCTCTTCTCTTCCCTTCCCTTCCCTTCCCTTCCCTTCCCTTCCCTTTCCTTTTGCTTTGGCTATTCGGGGTCTTTTGTGTTTCCATACATATTGTGAAATTTTTTGATCTAGTTCTGTGAAAAATGCCAGGGGTAGTTTGACTGGGATTGCATTGAATCTGTACATTGCTTTGAGTAGTATAGTCATTTTCACAGTGTCGACTCTTCCAGTCCAGGAACATGGTATATCTCTTCAGCTGTTTTCATCATCTTTAATTTCTTTCATCAGTGTCTTATAATTTTCTTCATACAGGTCTTTTTTCTCCTTAGGTAGGTTTATTCCTAGATATTCTATTATTTTTGTTGCAATGGTAAATGGGAGTGTTTTCTTAATTTCACTTTCAGATTTTCCATCATTAGTGTATAGGAATGTAAGAGATTTCTGTGCACTAATTTTGTATCCTGCTACTTTACCGTATTCATTGATTAGCTCTAGTAGTTTTCTGGTGGCATCTTTAGGATTCTATATATATAGAATCATATCATCTGCAAACAGTGACAGCTTTACCTCTTCTTTTCTGATTTGGTTTCCTTTTATTTCTTTTTCTTCTCTGATTGCTGTGACTAAAACTTCCAAAACTATGTTGAATAATAGTGGTGAGAGTGGGCAACCTTGTCTTGTTCCTGATCTTAGTGGAGATGGTTTCAGGTTTTCACCTTTGAGGACAATGTTGACTGTGGGTTTTTCATTTTTGGCCTTTATTATGTTGAGGAAAGTTCCCTCTATGCCTACTTTCTAGAGAGTTTTTTATCATTAATGGGTGTTGAATTTTGTCGAAAGCTTTCTCTGCATCTATTGAGGTGATCATATGGTTTTTCTCTTTCAATTTGTTAATATGGTGTATCACATTGATTTGATTTGCGTATATTGAAGAATCCTTGTATTCCTGGAATAAACCCCACTTGATCATGCTGTATGATCCTTTCAGTGTGCTGTTGGATTCTGTTTGCTAGTGTTTTGTTGACGATTTTGCATCTATGTTTATCAGTGATATTGGCCTGTAGTTTTCTTTCTTTGTGACATCTTTGTCTGGTTTTGGTATCAGGGTGATTGTAGCCACATAGAATGAGTTTGGGAGTGTTCCTCCCTCTGCTATATTTTGGAAGAGTTTGAGAAGGATAGGTGTTAGCTCTTCTCTAAATGTTTGATAGAATTCACCTGTGAAGCCATCTGGTCCTGGGCTTTTGTTTGTTGGAAGGTTTTTAATCACAGTTTCAATTTCAGTGCTTGTGATTGGTCTGTTCATATTTTCTATTTCTTCCTGGTTCAGTCTCGGAAGGTTGTGCATTTCTGAGAATTTGTCCATTTCTTCCAGGATGTCCATGTTATTGGCATAGAGTTGCTTGTAGTAATCTCTCATGATCCTTTGTATTTCTGCTGTGTCAGTTGTTACTTCTCCTTTTTCATTTCTAATTGTATTGATTGGAGTCTTCTCCCTCTTTTTCTTGATGAGTCTGGCTAATGGTTTATCAATTTTGTTTATCTTCTCAAAGAACCAGCTTTTAGTTTTATTGATCTTTGCTATCATTTCCTTCATTTGTTTCTCATTTATTTCTGATCTGATCTTTATGATTTCTTTCCTTCTGCTAACTTTGGGTTTTTTTGTTCTTTTTCTCTAATTGCTTTAGGTGTAAGGTTAGGTTGTTTATTTGAGATGTTTATTGTTTCTTAAGGTAGGCTTGTATAGCTATAAGCTTCCCTCTTAGAACTGCTTTTGCTGCATCTCATAGGTTTTGGGTCGTCGTGCTTCCATTTTCATTTGTTTCTAGGTATTTTTTGATTACCTCATTGATTTATTCAGTGATCTCTTGGTTATTAAGTGTTGTATTGATTAACCTCCATGTGTTTGTATTTTTTACAGATTTTTTCCTGTAATTGATATCTAGTCTCATAGTGTTGTGGTCGGAAAAGATACTTGATATGATTTTAATTTTCCTAAATTTACCAAGGCTTGATTTGTGACCCAAGATATGATCTATCCTGGAGAATGTTCCATGAGCACTTGAGAAGAATGTGTATTCTGTTGTTTTTGGATGGAATGCCCTATAAATATCAGTTAAGTCTATCTTGTTTGATGTATCATTTAAAGCTTCTGTTTCCTAATTTATTTTCATTTTGGATGGTCTTTCCTTTGGTGAAAGTGGGTTCTTAAAGTCCCCTGCTATGATTGTGTTACTGTCGATTTCCCCTTTTATGGCTATTGGTATTTGCCTTATGTATTGAGGTGCTCCTATGTTGGGTGCATAAATATTTACAATTGTTATATCTTCTTCTTGGATTGATCCATTGATCATTATGTAGTGTCCTTCTTTGTCTCTTGTAATAGTCTTTGTTTTAAAGTCTATTTTGTCTGATAAGAGAATTGCTACTCCAGCTTTCTTTTGATTTCCATTTGCATGGGATAACTTTTTCTATCCCCTCACTTTTAGTCTGTATGTGTCCCTAGGTATGAAGTGGGTCTCTTGTAGACAGCATATATATGGGTCTTGTGTTTGTATCTATTCAGCCAGTCGCTGTCTTTTGGTTGGAGCATTTAATCCATTTACATTTAAGGTAATTATCAATATGCATGTTCGTATTACCATTTTCTTAATTGTTTTGGGTTTGTTATTGTAGTTCTTTTCCTTCTCTTGTGTTTCCTGCCTAGGGAAGTTCCTTTAGCATTTTTTTTAAAGCTGGGTTGGTGGTGCTGAATTCTCTTAGCTTTTGCTTGTCTGTAAAGATTTTAAATTCTCCATCAAATCTGAATGAGATCCTTGCTGGGTAGAGTAATCTTGGTTGTAGGCTTTCCTCCTTCATCACTTTAAGTATATCCTGCCACTCCCTTCTGGCTTGCAGAGTTTCTGCTGAAAGATCAGCTGTTAACCTTATGGGGATTCCCTTGTGTGTTATTTGTTGTTTTTCCTTGATGCTTAATAATTTTTCTTTTTATTTAATTTTTAATAGTTTGATTAATACGTGTCTTTGGCATGTTTCTACTTGGATTTATCTTGTATGGGAGTCTCTGTGCTTCCTGTACTTGATTAACTATTTCCTTTCCCATATTAGGGAAGTTTTCAACTATAATCTCTTCAAATATTTTCTCAGTCCCTTTCTTTTTCTCTTCTTCTTCTGGGACCCCTATAATTCGAATGTTGGTGCATTTAATGTTGGCCCAGACGTCTCTGAGACTGTCCTCAATTCTTTTCATTCTTTTTCCCTTATTCTGCTCTGCAGTAGTAATTTCCACTATTTTATCTTCCAGGTCACTTATCCATTCTTCTGCCTCAGTTATTCTGCTATTGATCCCTTCTAGAGAATTTTTAGATTCATGTATTGTGTTGTTCTTCACTGTTTGTTTCCTCTTTAGTTTTTCCTGTTCCTTGTTAAACGTTTCTTGTATTTTCTCCATTCTATTTCCAAGATTTTGGATCATCCTTACTATCATTATTCTGAATTCTTTTTCAGGTAGACTGCCTATTTCCTCTTCATTTGTTAGGTCTGGTGGGTTTTTACCTTGATCCTTCATCTGTTGTGTGTTTCTCTGTCTTCTCATTTTGCTTAGCTTACTGTGTTTGGGGTCTCCTTTTCACAGGCTGCAGGTCTGTAGTTCCCGTTGTTTTTGGTGTCTGCCCCCAGTGGCTAAAGTTGGTTCAGTAGGTTGTGTAGGCTTCCTGGTGGAGGGGACTAGTGCCTGTGTTCTGGTGGATGAGGCTGGATCTTGTCTTTCTGGTGGGCATGTCCACGTCTGGTGGTGTGTTTTGGGGTGTCTGTGACCTTATTATGATTTTAGGCAGCCTCTTTGCTAATGGGTGAGGTTGTGTTTCTGTCTTGCTAGTTGTTTGGCATAGCATGTCCAGCACTGTAACTTGCTGGTCATTGAGTGATGCTGGGTCTTGATGTTGAGATGGATATCTCTGAGGGATTTTCGCCGTTTGGTATTATGTGGAGCTGGGAGGTCTCTTGTGGACCAGTGTCCTGAAGTTGGCTCTCCCACCTCAGAGGCATAGCCTTGACACCTGGCTGGAGCACCAAGAGGCTGTCATCCACATGGCTCAGAATAAAAGGGAGAAAAAAAAAAGACAGAAATTAAGAAGAACATAAAATAAAATAAAATAAAAGTTATTAAAATAAAAAATAAAAAATAATGAAAAAACATTTTTAAGTAATTAAGAAAAAAAGAAAGGAGAGCAACCAAACCAAAACAGAAACCCACCAATGATAACAAGTGCTAAAAACTATAGTAAAAAAAAAAAAAAAAAGAAAGCAAAAACAAAAACAAAACCAAAAACGGACAGACAGAAACCTAGGACAAATGGTAAAAGCAAATCTATACAGACAAAATCATACACAGAAGCATACACATACACACTAACAAAAAGAGCAAAAGGGAAAAATATATATATAGCATTGCTCCCAATGTCCACCTCCTCAATTTGGAATGATTTGTGTTTATTCAGGTATTCCACCGATGCATGGTACATCAGGTTGATTGTGGAGACTTAATCCCCTGCTCCTGAGGCAGCTGGGAGAGATTTCCCTTTCTCCTATTTGTTTACATATCTCCTGGTGTTCAGCTTTGGATTTGGCCCTGCCTCTGCATGTAGGTCACCTGAGGGAATCTGTTCTTTGCTCAGACAGGACAGGGTTAAAGGAGCAGCTGATTAGGGAGCTCTGGCTCACTCAGTCCAGGGTTGGGTGGGGGGGTGTTGGCGGGAGGAGTATGGAGTACGGGGCAAGCCTGTGGAGGCAGAGGCCGGCGTGATGTTGCACCAGCCTGAGGTGTGCTGTGTGTTCTCCCGGGGAAGTTGTCCCTGGATCACGGGACCCTGGCAGTGGTGGGCTGCACAGGCTCCTGGGAGGGGAGGTGCGGATAGTGACCTGTGCTTGCACATAGGCTTCTTGGTGGCTGCAGCAGCAGCCTTAGTGTCTCATGCCCGTCTCTGGGGTCCACGCGGATAGCCACAGCTCGTGCCCATCTCTGGAGCTCCTTTAAGTGGCGCTCTTAATCCCCTCTCCTCATGCACCAGGAAACAAAGAGGCAAGAAAAAGTCTCTTGTCTCTTTGGCAGCTCCAGACTTTTTCCTGGACTCTTTCCCGGCTAGCTGTGGTGCACTAGTCCCTTTCAGGCTGTGTTCATGCAACCAACCCCAGTCCTCTCCCTGGGATCTGAACTCCGAAGCTGGAGCCTAAGCTCCCAGCCCCCACCCGTCCCAGCGGGTGAGCAGACAAACCTCTCGGGCTGGTGAGTGCTGGTCAGCACCAATCCTCTCTGTGGGAATCTCTCCACTTTGCCCTCAGCACCCCTGTTGCTGTGCTCTCCTCCCTGATTCTGAAGTTTCCTGCCTCTGCCACCTGCAGTCTCCCCCCGTGAAGGGCCTTCCTAGTGTGTGGAAACCTTTCCTCCTTCACAGCTCCCTCCCACTGGTGCAGGTCCCGTCTTTATTCTTTTGTCTCTGTTTTTTCTTTTATCTTTGGCCTACCCAGGTACGTGAGGAGTTTCTTGCCTTTTGGGAGGTCTGAGGTTTTCTGCCAGCATTCAGTAGGTGTTCTGTAGGAGTTGTTCCACGTGTAGATGTATTTCTGATGTATTTGTGGGGAGGAAGGTGATCTCCACATCTTACTCCTCCACCATTTTGAAGCTCCCCCTCTTTTTTTGTATTTAATTTTTGATAGTTTGATTAATATGTGTCTTGGCATGTTTCTCCTTGGATTTACCCTGTATGGGACTCTCTGCACTTCCTGTACTTGACTGAGTATTTCCTTTCCTATATTAGGGAAGTTTTCAACTATAATCTCTTCAAATATTTTCTCTGTCCCTTTCTTTTTCTCTTCTTCTTCTGGGACCCCTATAATTCTAATGTTGGTGCATTAATGTTGTCCCAGAGGTCTCTGAGACTGTCCTCTATTCTTTTCATTCCTTTTTTCTTTATTCTGCTCTGTGGTAGTTATTTCCACTATTTTATCTTCCGAATCATTTACCCGTTCTTCTGCCTCAGTTATTCTTCTATTGATTTCTTCTAGAGAATTTTTAATTTCATTTATTGTGTTGTTTATCATTGTTTTTTTTTGCTCTTTAGCTCTTCTAGGTCCTTGTTAAACGTTTCTTGTATTTTCTCCATTCTATTTCCAAGAATTTGGATATCTTTACTATCATTACCCTGAATTCTTTTTCAGGTGGACTGCCTGTTTGTTCTTCATTTGTTTGGTCTGGTGTGTTTTTACCTTGCTCCTTCATCTGCTGTGTGTTTCTCTGTCTTCTCACTTTGCTTAACTTACTGTGTTTTGGGTCTCCTTGTTTCAGGCTTCTAGTTCGTCATTCCCATTGTTTTTGGTGTCTGCCCCAGTGGCTAAGGTTGGTTCAGTGGGTTTTGGAGGCTTCCGGGTGGAAGGGGCTGGTGCCTGTGTCCTGGTGGATGGGGCTGGATCTTGTCTTCTGGTGGACAGGACTGCATATGGTGGTATTTTTTTGGGTGCCTGTGACCTTATTATGATTTTAGGCAGCCTCTCTGCTAATGAATGGGGCTGTGTTCCTGTCTTGCTAGTTTTTTGGTATAAGGTGCCCAGCACTGTAGCTTGATGGTCATTGAGTGGCACTGGGTATTAATGTTGAGATGGAGATTTCTGGGAGAGCTTTTGCTGTTTGATATTCCATGGAACCGTTAGGTCTCTGGTAGACCAATGTCCTGAATTTGGCTATCCCCCTCAGAGGCACTGGCCTGAAACCTGGCCAGATCACCAAGACCCTGTCATCCACATGCCTTAGAAGAAAAGGGAGAAAAAAAGAAAGAAAGAAGAATATAAAATAAAATATAGTTATTAAAATAAAAAATTAAAATTATTATTAAAAATAAAAAAAAATATAAAGTAATAGAAGAAAAAGAAAGAAAGAAGAGAGCAACCAAACCAAAAAACAAATCCACCAATGAGACAAGTGCTAAAAACTATACTAAAAGAAAAAAACCAAAAAACGGACAGACAGAACCCTAGGACAAATGTTAAAAGAAAAGCTATACAGACAAAATCAAAAAAAGAAGCATTAAAAAAAAAAAAAAAAAGAAGCATACACATAAACACTCTCAAAAAGAGAAAAAGGAAAAAAATATATATATCCATATATATATATATATATATATATAAAAGGAAGAGAGCAACCAAATCAAGAAACAAATCTACCAATGATAATAAACTCTAAATACTAAACTAAGATAAACATAAAACGAGAAATAAATTAGATGCAGAAAGCAAACCCCAAGTCTACATTTGCTCCCAAGGTCCACAGCCTCAATTTTGAGATGATTCGTTGTCTATTCAGGTATTCCACAGATGCAGGGTACATCAAGTTGACTGTGGAGATTTAATCCCCTGCTCCTGAGGCTGCTGGGAGAGATTTCCCTTTCTCTTCTTTGTTCGCACAGCTCCTGGGGTTCAGCTTTGGATTTGGCCCCACCTCTGCATGTAGGTCGCCTGAGGGAATCTGTTCTTTGCTTAGACAGGATGGGCTTAAAGGAGCAGCTGATTAGGGGGCTCTGGCTCAGTAGGCCAGGTGGTGGGAGGGGTACAGAATGTGGGGTGAGCCTGCAGTGGCAGAGGCCGGTGTGATGTTGCACCAGCCTGAGGTGCGCCGTGTGTTTTCCCGGGGAAGTTGTCCCTGGATCATGGGACCCTGGCAGTAGTGGGCTGCACAACCTCCCAGAAGGGGAGGCGTGGACAGTGACCTGTGCTCACACACAGGCTTCTTGGTGGCTGCAGCAGCAGCCTTAGTGTCTCATGCCTGTCTCTGGTGTCTGCGCTGATAGCCACAGATCACACCCGTTTCTGGAGCTCGTTTAGGCAGTGCTCTGAATCCTCTCTCCTCACGCATCTGGAAAGAAAGGTCTCTTGCCTCTTAGGCAGTTCCAGACTTTTCCCTGACTCCCTACCAGCTACCCATGGCACACTAGCCCCCTTCAGGCTGTGTTCATGCAGCCAACCCCAGTCCTCTCCCTGGGATCTGATCTCCAAAGCCCAAGCCTCAGCTCCCAGCCCCCAGCTGCCCTGGCAGGTGAGCAGACAAGCCTCTCAGGCTGGTGAGTGCCGGTCGGCACCAATCCTCTTGGTGGGAATCTCTCCTCTTTGCCCTGTGCACTCCTGTTGCTGTGCTCTCCTCCATGGCTCCGAAGCTCCCCTCCCTCCATGGTGCCCACTCCCCGTCTTTGCCAGTGAAGGGGCTTCCTAGTGTGCGGAAACTTTTCCTCCTTCACAGCTCCCTCCCAGAGGTGTAGGTCCCATCCCTATTCTTTTGTCTCTGTTTTTTCTTTTTTCTTTTGCCCTACCCAGGTACATGAGGAGTTTCTTGCCTTTTGGGAAGTCTGAGGTCTTCTGCCAGTGTTCAGTAAGTGTTCTGTAGGAGTTGTTCCACATGTAGATGTATTTCTGATGTATTTGTGGGGAGGAAGGTAGGCTCCATGTCTTACTCCCCTGCCATCTTGAAAGTTTTCCTGTTGTATTATTTTTGAAATGTTTGATTATTTTGTATCTACTTTGTTCAAAGCCACAAGGACCTGTAGCATGCGCCAACCTTCACAACCTTTGCAATGCAAAACTTCTTCAATATTGAGCATATTTTCACTTCCAATTTCTGCAAGTAGTCAAAAATAGTTAGTGAAATCCGTATTTTTCTTTACATCTATCTGAAAAGCAAAGCAACTTGTTTGCTCTTTTGACAGTGCATGGTCTTATTCTAGCTACTATCTCCCTCAGGTACCTGGAACTTCCACTGAGCATTAAGTATGGAAGGAGATCCTTGAAAGGGAGACAGGAGAAGGCAACCCAGAGAAAGAAGATGACTCCCTTACATTTTGCTGTAACAAATTGCTCCAAGGAACAGAAAAGGCATTTTCACTTCTGGGAAGTTAACTTTGGCAAGGGGAAAAAGGATGTGAATAACTATCATCAGATGTTACCTAGTAGATCAAAGACACTCTCCAGACAGTGTGAGGGAGTTCTGTGACTCAAGACTCCATCCCTGCAAGCTTTAGTTGGCTTGAATTTTCTGAAAATCCTACATCATTCCAGAAACAGCCCTTTTCCTCAACCTCATAATAGATTTCTGGCTCTGATTTGCAGAAATCATTTTTGATTTTCTTAATCCTCAACTAACACCAGAATGTAAGAGACTTACTTTTCTCAAGAGCAAAGTTACTTCAGGGTGATATTTCTACATTTAACTCTGGTAAAAAGGACTTTAGGTCATACCTTTGTTTATTTAATTTACAGTTTTGGAAGTTCAATAACAAATAATCCTTACTATTGATTCAAAGGTTTTCCAGGTAATCCTCATGATAGGAGGAGATCATCCAATGTCTGTTTTGGAAAGGTGAACAGTTTTTAGTTGTTTCTTAAAGGAAAAGGGGATCAGTACAAGTCTCAAATAGTTGTTAAAAACTTGTAGGAACATTAATATACTATAGAATTCAGATCGCTAACATAACTCATATGGTATATAAAATAAGGTATCAACCAAGTAAAAGAATGTTAAAATTTAAACAGAGTTGATGTAACAAGCATTCTTCTGTCTATGTGTAGAATCTTTATTAATTATTATGATTTTAAAAAGTTGAAATCTGATCTCAAAGTTCCAAAGGATATTATCTCCCTATTTCCCTATGGACCAAAATTAACAAATTTAAAAATAGTTTTGCCCACAGCATATCAACATATATTAACAAAGAAACTTATGTTTTTGTATTCCTAACACAAATGCATTATACGAGTTCAACAAATTGATCTGTTGAAGAAATCAATTAAAAGTACCTTGACAGAGAAGCCATATTTGATGAGCTGGGCCACACATGTCCTGGAAGACGTGTAGGGGTACAAAGGATGATAGAAGTAAATTCAGAAGATCAGATCCCAACTCTACCTGTCTATATGATCATGGTCACACCCATTAAAATCTCTGTGGCTCAGGTAAGCCCACTTGTTCACTATTTCTATGCCATCTCTGATCAGATTGGCTTCACTTTAAATTTATGTTGAAAAGTCTCTCAATACTGCATGGAATGTCTACTATGATCTCCTAGTAAGCCCATTTTTCCACTTTGATATGATTATTTCATAACTTATTCTGTCTTCTTAAGTCTCCATAGCCCTCCTCATATTGCACCATATACAAAGTCAAAAGACACCATCACTCAGTCCTATAATCAATACTACATGAATATGTTTCCATCTTCTTTCCTGCAATAGTACATCATGTGCCCCACTCTTTTCTCCTCACTTATTTCCATGATCTTCTCAAATGCTGAGGAGCTCTGCCTTTCCCCTCACACTTTTTGATGGTTGGTCAATCTCTCCTTTTCTCCTTAATGTCCCATTGAAACCAAACATGCCCTAGAAGTTCCTATCTTGACAGCAGCTTTTCTTGACCACATATGCAGTTACTGTTTCCCCTTTGGGCTGCAGACTTGTATGTGTATGTGCACATGTGCCATTCCCACTTGAATATTTCAGAAATGTCCTCATTAATATATATACAAACAGACATTTCCCCATCCGTCCCACCTCTCAATTATCCACCTTCTCTCAGTTTCACCACATCTTCCATAAGCACCATCATCCAAGCATTTATGTAAGCCAGAAGTCAGGGAATAATTATTAATTCTTCCCTTTTCCACATCTTCCTGTCTTTGTATCCAAAAAGTACCTTCAGTTTTCACTGCCAAAATGTATTTCTTATCCTTTCTCTTTCTCTCAATCTCTATTAGCACTACCATAATTCAAATTACTCTTTTATATGAGTGGCTAAAATAATCTTTTAGTGGGTCTCTCCACTTTTTTGATTGCCCTCAACCATTTATGCATTCAACAGAAATTATTGAGAGCCAACAACATAAAGCACTTCTAGAGGCTTTGGATAATCCGTGAAGAAAAGAGGCAAAAAAAAAAAAAAAAAAAAAAAATCCTGTCCTCACAGACCTTACATTTTAGTGGGAGTATGTGGAGGGTGTTATGCTAAGTGAAATAAGTCAGACAGAGAAAGGTAAATACTGTATGATAGCACTTGTATGCAGAAAATAAAAATTAAAACAAACTAGTGAATATAACCAAAAACAAACAGACTCACAGATATAGAGAACAAACTAGTGGTTACCAGTGGGGAGAGATAATATAAGTGTAGGGAATTAAGAGGTACAAACTACTATGTATAAAATAAGTTACAAGGATATATTCTAAAATACAGGGAATATATCCAATATTTTATTATAACTATGTATGGAGTATAAGCTTTAAAAATTGTGAATGACTATATTGTGCACCTATAACATATAATATTGTACATCAACTATACTTTAACAAAAAATTAAATATAATAAAGAATCATACTAGAAGGACATGAATCCTATGGCTAAAAACAAACACACACACACAAGTAAAAGGCTAGAGAGGAGTGATGAAAAAGAAACCAGGATTTCTAAATGGAGAGTATGTGGAGATATTACAATTTTAAATATGGTAGTCAGGGTAGGCCTGGTTGGAAAAGTGGAATTTGACCAAAAACTTGAGGAGACAAAGAAGTGAAGAACAGCAAGGAGGCCACTGGGGCTGGAACAGAAGGACTGAAGGGAGATGTGGTGGAAAGCAAAATCAGGGAGAGGTAGTGGGAGGTAGAGAACAGTGATACCAGGTCTGAAGTGTCACTATATTCGTTGGCTTTTCTTCTGATTAAGATGGAGAGTGATAAAAGGTTTTCAATAGAGGAGTGTCCTTATCTTTTATGATTTTAAATGTTCACTTTGGTTGCTGTTTTGGGGGTAGATTATAAGAAGGAAACTTCTAGGAGAACATTAGAGGAGTAATGAAGCCAAAAATGATGTTAGCTAAGATCAAAATGAGAGCAGTAGAAATGGAGAGAAATTATTGGACTCTGATGATACTTGGAAGGTAGAACCAACAAGATTTCCTGACAATTGGAATATGGGATAGGGGAAAAAAGTGAATTATGACTCCAAAAATTTTCTCCTGAGCAATGAAAGAAACATAGTTGTCACTAATATAAATAGAAAAGACTGAGGGTGGAACAGTTTTATGGGGAGTTCAAGAGTTTGGTTCTGTTTTTGACATAGTAGGGACCGTGTCACTTCTCAGTTAAAGTTCATTACATTGAAATAAATTCTTAAGCCCTTCTCATGGCCCAAATTACCTTTGTGATCTATTCTCTACCTTCTAATCTTTTGTCACACAGTTTAGCAAAATGACAAATTGGTAGTCATATAGTAGCATAAATAAATACATATTGCAGAAACTGTTCAAAGATTTCTGTTTTTTACATTAAGAAATATAAACAATGATCTGAGTATATAATACGGGAATTTTATCCAATCTGGGTGAGTCAGGCAGGATTTCTAGAGGAAATGATATTACTTTTAAGGAGTAAATTGTAAATAGCAGTAATTTTGATACATGGTAGGGAAAGATCATCCCAAGTAAAATAAACAGGCTGTGCAAACATCCTGAGGTAGGAAGGCGGGTGTGTAGTGTCAGAACTGAAGGTAGACTGAAGGTAACTATACTGTGGTCAGCAGGGGAACAATGATGGAGGATAAACTCAGTTCATACATAGCCTTGAGGACTGATTCAGGTTTTATGGTTCTATCCAGAGTTAAGGGAAGCCATTGAAGGGATTTTTAGCAGGGGAATGATCTGATCAGATTATGTTGGAAAGAATTTTCATACAATAGCTCATTTAATCTTCGCAACAGTGTGTGTGTGGGGGGCGGTGCTAATATTTTTCGTTTTCAGAGCTAAAGTGCCTGAGGCACAGCAATGTGAAAGAATGAGCAATGGCCCACAGCTAGCAAATTGTGGATCCAAGATTGGAATCCAGGTGATCGATCTGCTTCTAGGTTCTGTCATTTTGAACATGTTAAATATGAAGGACATGAATCTCTGTGGAGACCTCTAATTCAGGAGGACCTAATATCTCTTAGACAATTGGGACTGAAGCTTAGGATGAGGTCACAGACTTAGATTTAGGAGTCATCAATACATACACAGTGATAAGTAATTTTAGCACGTGACAGAATCGAGATGGAGGGTATAAAGGCATATGAGAAAGTTTGAGAACAGAGCCATGAGGGATACCATAATTCAGTGATGAGGAGGGTTAAATAATGCCAGCAAAGCTGGGGGAGAAGATTGGTCAGAGTTAGCGAGGAAAACTGGACAGGATGAGTCACAGAGTCTAAAGGAAGAGAACATTACACATTTTCCTAATCTTGAGTGCTTCTGAGAGGTAAAGTAAAATGAGATCAAAAATTCTCCTTGGGTTTGACAACATGGAGCTTAGTAGTGACCTTAGTAAGAGTCTTCTGATGGAATGGAGGGAGTTGAAGCTCAATTAAAATGTTTCCTTATAGTTCTGAAAAATTCTGTGATTTTTGAATTTTAAGTCTGGCTGACACCTGAAGAAACAAGGTATGATATCTAGTATGCTATGGGGTCAAAGCCATGGGGCCAAAGGTGACCTAAGTTTGGTTAAATTTTGAAGTAGAAAATCCTATAATATTTCCAGATAAGCAAAAATAATATTATGGTCACTCTTCTGTCAACACTACCCATCTGTATGCTGCCTGCCTTACTTAGAAAATGCCAATGGAGAGTGCCCTTGGAGGGTAAAATGAGAAAGACGGGGTGTGGGTGTCTAGACCCCTGAAGGAGGAAGATTTCTGAAAGCTCTGTTTTTTACCCTTATAAAATAAATTCTTAAGAAGGTCATATCTGATAATCTGTCAATGAACACACATTTATCAAACAAGGCACCATGATCTAATAGGGCGGGGCTTCTTTCAAAACAGGTGTATTCTTGAAAATATATATTTAACCTAAACAGTTTTATTAAATTGTTTTTTCTTGAAGCAGTTTCCACCTTCAGGTTACTTTAGGTCAAGTCTGAAGTATTTCTCAAATACTCCTTGTCAAACTAGTCAAAAATATGAAACAAAATGTTTTAAAAAGTTGTATTTTAATTGGTTATGATTTTCTGCCTATTTTGGAAAATAACACTAATTTAATAGCATTATTACAAATTATTTTGTACTTAATTGACATTTTTTGGACAGATATCTGATCAAATAAAATCAGTTTATGTCTATACAGACTCCCTTTCATAGACATTATTGGCTGTAACAGAAGATAAGAAAAAGTATCATATTTACAAAAATGGCTTTCATCCAAGAACTTCTTTACAAATGACATGTGTAATCATTTTCAAAATATATTGTACTCATCACAGGGGTGTGTGATAGTTGTGGCTTCTCTTTTTACTTTTATTAGTTATTATTGGTTTAACTTTTCTTATTATTTGATTTCTTGTTTTCTGTTCGTGTTGTTCATTAAACACATTTCTAAACTAATCAAGTGAAATATGAGGTGGTAAAATGATTTCAGGAAAGACAGGGTATACATTCCTAGGTGTTAAACTTTAAGAATTTCACAGACCTTAGTATCACTGTATTTGTTTCCTAGAATCAAAAAAGAAACTGTTTAGATGACAGCAGACTTAGCTTCTCTTCTTTTGATGCTTTCTTCTTCTTTTTTTTTTTTTTTTTAATTTGTAATGTAATTTCCCATCAGTATCTGGTCCATTGTCTTGAGGAAGCCTCCAAGTTTGGTTGGTCACACACAGGAATCCTCCCCCATCCTCCCCAATGAACCTTTTCCGCATCAGTGACTGCAATGGCACCCTTACTCTTTGGGGACTTTAAAAAAAAGGACAATCAGAACACATTCCTTTTCATCTTTGCCTCCCATAATTTTCTTTGGCACAGGTCTTGTCAAAAATGCCTGAGTTTTTTCTTCTCCAATTAGAACTCTTCAAAGGAGAGAAAATGAGAGTTGGAGCCCAGATTCCTTATCAAATGCTTCTAGGACCACGGCTGCTCCAGCTTTTGAAGTTCCCTCTGCCTGCCTCTTGATGCTGCAACCCTCTTAATAACACCATTAGCTATTTCAGCTCCATTTTCTGACAGGGTTGGTGGAGAGCGAGGGAGAGCCTTTCATGTAAGACTTTGCTACTCTGCTACTATGCCCTAAAGATAAAAATAACTGATTCATCTGGTCCTATATATACATGTAGCTTAACCTCTTGCTTAGTAAGCAGTAATGGCTATCACTGAATTTTTCTTTATTCCACGTTAATTAATAGAGATTAGAACTCTATACAACTAATTTAAAATAATTACTTAAAGATGTGTCTGTTCAAAGCAATGCAGACATAAGATACAGATTAAGCTCCAAATATTCCAGATAAAAAATTCTACTTCTAGTCAACTAATGAAAGAGATAAAATGTCTTGAAATAAATTCGTCCCATAGCTAGAGAGGAAAAAAGTAAAATATGTGGTATATTTATATTAAAAATTAAAAAAGGAAAAAATGTCCTGTAGAATCAACCCTTTCCTTTAGAGGAAGGCAATTTTAAAGCTTGTAACTTTAGGTGCATAAATGCAGTCAAATTATACACAGAGTCATTTTTCTCCAACACTGAAAACCCCATACCTTCTTCTTCAGGACAGAGTCATAGACAAGTTCTGCTTCTTGGTGAAGCAGGAGTGAACTGGCTGAATGATATTTTTATTTGCATCCATGGACTTGAATGTAAGAATTTGAGAAAGAACTACGTTTAAGCACATGCTTTGGCATATACTGAACACTGACTTATTCCATGAAGCTATTAAGCCCTTTTACCCATCACAAGCATCTGACTTTCACACTTGAATATATCTTTGATTTTTTTTTTTTTTTTTCTAGAAGAAATTAGAATGTTTGTGCTTGGGATAAAAGTAAAGTGCTTTGTATAGTCAAGTTAACTGAGTGCATCTTTTAGCAGACCTACCTTTCTGCAGATTGTTTCTGATGAAAATATGATTTGTAAGTATGCTTTTCAATCACAGTTTGCACTTGCTCTTTGAGAGTTAAGTAATATTTGTATTTTGGGACATGTGTTATTATTTGAATGGTTGTGACTGGAGCTTCTGAGCAAGGTGCTACAGCAGTAGAAACTGAAAAAAAGAAATAAGTTGGGGCTGGTGTAGAATAACCTGGTCTTCTATTGATGTCCCACTCTTGGTGTTATTTGACAATGTATACCCTAGACAACTTACTATGGACAACCTTAGGCAATATTTTTCCTTGTGGTTGATAGGGTTTGCTCTAAAGGTTGTGAGAAAACTTAGTGTAGATCTATTGGGACTTGATGCATAGATGTTAGTTAGGTTTACGGGGAAAAAAATTCCTCCTGTTTCTGAAAATCAGGAATTTGGTGCTGTATTCTGAGGTGCTGAGGTTCTCCAAGCTCTCCTGGTGGTGGTGGATAAGCTGGTCCTTGCCTCATACGACATCTGGAATTGTTCTGATACTGCCAGTAGAATATTTGCAGGCTCTCTTTATCTTTTGATGATCTTGTCCTACCATATGAAAGAGTTTGTAGAACAGAGTTCTCCTACACCATCATCACTGCCTACCCTCCACCTGCACACCAGATTGGTGGTGACAAGGGAAAGGTGTAGAGAGCTCCGCTCACTGGAGCAACACCTTGGGAGTCTCAGTGTTGGCTGCAGGATGGCATGGTAAACAGCCATTCTGCAAAACTTCCACTTGGATGCATCCTGGAGAACGTAGAACTGACAGTCCTCTCGGAAACTCTCAGAAGTGGCTGGGAAACATTGAAGGAGAAGAGAGTGATGAAATACACATGATTACTGCCATGTAAAATTGCAGAGCAAAACCAATTCCCTGAGTCTCTCAGTTGGAATATCACAAAAATAAGACAAATATGGAAAATGTTCGCCAGCAAGAACTAATTAAAGCCCTTAATTATATCCCCCTTCCCAAGAAGTGTCAATAGAGATATAAATGAGACAACAAAATTCTTAGGGTTATTATTAATATCCCACAATTTGGAGACAGTCAAATTAAGGATGAGCATTTAATCATAGGTAAAAGCAAGGAATGATTCATTCTAGTTATGTGAAGATGTTGGTGGAGACTGAAGGGATTTACTGTGTTTCCATATCCGTGGTCAATTAGGGAATTGATCTTAATTATGCCATCATTCCTCCATTAAATAGGTAACAGCCACACAAGGTAGAGTGAACCTGACAGAAGGCATTAAACAATCTCTTAGATACAGAGGTCAGCTAAACTTTGTGGGCCTGCCACCTGACTTTGTGAGTAAAGTTTTGTTGGAACAAAGTTATGGCCATCTGTTTATGTATTGTCTATGGCTGCATTCCTGCTATCATTGCAGAGTTGAATAATTGCAACAGAGACCATAGGCTCACGAAACTTAAAATGTTTTCTATTTGGTTCTTTGCAGATAAAGTTTGCCCACCCTTGTTTTAGACAAAAGTGGGGGATTGAGGCTTGCCAGCAAAGAAAATCATTCTCAGATAAGAAATAGAGTGACAAGGAAATTTCACCAATTGCATTATAAAATATGCAGACAGCCTAAATAAGGACATCTACACTAAGTATAAATAAGATATGGGAGAAAATGTCATGTCTATGTACATAAGACACATACACACACAACACACATACATACACACACACAAAGAAGGAAAGAACCATAAAAAAAGTTTGAAATAAAACATAACTGAAGGAAAAACATAAATGGAGCCTCACACTCAAAAATTACTAATGAGAGTTTGAATTAAATTAACATTTCAGAAACAAGATGATAAACCAACTTAAAGTGATGAACATGAACATTCCACAGCTAAGGAAATGATTGAAGATTATAAAACAGAACAAAAAATCAGCACTCATCTTTATAGTATAACTAAATAAATTCAAAAGAGCAAGGGACAAGATGGATATGGTTAAAAATCAAATTGCTTACATGGCTTAAAAGGCATGAGATAATCATAAATACAGAGAAAATGGTAAGGCATTTTAAAAAATAAAGAAAAGTGAACAAGTATGGGAAGCATACAAAGATGTTCGGATGACATGTATATTTACTATTCTTAAAGTAGAGAACAAAATGGAGGGTACAAAAATTTTTTTTTTCTGAGATATACATTTTAAAGTAATAACTAGAATTATGACATATAACATTATACCACAACATATAAGATTTTTAGAAATTTCATTTAATGTCTGAAATATTTATATTAACATATTTCCATACAAATAACCTAAAGAAAGTTTAGTATTAGTTGTTTTATTTTTGTTTGTTTGTTTTTTTTATACTGCAGGTTCTTATTAGTCATCAATTTTATACAAATCAGTGTATACATGTCAATCTCAATTGCACAATTCAGCACACCACCATCCCCACCCTACCGTGGTTTTCCCCCCTTGGTGTCCATATGTTTGTTCATTACATCTGTGTCTCAACTTCTGCCCTGCAAACCAGTTCATCTGTACAATTTTTCTAGATTCCACATACATGCGTTAATATACGATATTAGTTTTTCTCTTTCTGACTTACTTCACTCTGTATGACAGTCCCTAGGTCCATCCATGTCTCAACAAATGATTCAATTTTGTTCCGTTTTATGGCTGAGTAATATTCCATTGTATATGTGTACCACAACTTCTTTATCCATTCATCTGTCGATGGGCAATTAGGTTGCTTCCATGACCTGGCTATTGTAAATAGTGCTGCAGTGAACATTGGGGTGCATGTGTCTTTTTGAATTATGGTTTTCTCTGGGTATATGCCCAATAGTGGGATTGCTGGATCCTATGGTAATTCTATTTTTAGTTTTTTAAGGAACCTGCATACTGTTCTGCATAGTGGCTGTATCAATTTACATTCCCACCAACAGTGCAAGAGGGTTCCCTTTTCTCCACACCCTCTCCAGCATTTGTAGTTTGTAGATTTTCTGATGATGCCCATTCTAAATGGTGTGAGGTGATACCTCATTGTAGTTTTGACTTACATTTCTCTAATAATTAGTGATGTTGAGCAGCTTTTCATGTGCTTCTTGGACATCTGTGTGTCTTCTTTGGAGAAATGTCTATTTAGGTCTTCTGCCCATTTTTGCATTCAGTTGCTTAATATTGAGCTGCATGAGCTGTTTATATATTTTGGAGATTAATCCTTTGTCTGTTGATTCATTTGCAAATATTTTCTCCCATTCTGAAGGTTGTCTTTTAATCTTGTTTATGGTTTCCTTTGCTGTGCAAAAACTTTTAACTTTCATTAGGTCCCATTTGTTTATTTTTGTTTTTATTTCCATTAATCTAGGAGGTGGATCAAAAAAGATCTTGCTGTGATTTATGTCAAAGAGTGTTCTTCCTATGTTTTCCTCTAAGAGTTTTATGGTGTCCGGTCTTACATTTAGGTCTCAAATCCATTTTGAGTTTATTTTTGTGTATGGTGTTAGGGAGTGTTCTAATTTCATTATTTTACATGTAGCTGTCCAGTTTTCCCAGCACCACTTATTGAAGAGACTGTCTTTTCTCCATTGTATATCTTTGCCTCCTTTGTCATAGTTTAGTTGACCATAGGTGCGTGGGTTTATCACTGGGATTTCTATCTTGTTCCATTGATCTATGTTTCTGTTTTTGTGCAAGTACCATATTGTCTTGATGACTGTAGCTTTGTATTAGAGTCTGAAGTCAGGGAGTCTCAGTCCCCCAGCTCCGTTTTTTTCCTTCAAGGCTGCTTTGGCTATTTGGGGTCTTTTGTGTCTCCATACAAATTTTAAGATGATTTGTTCTAGTTCCATAAAAAATACCATTGGTAATTTGAAAGGGATTGCATTGAATCTGTAGATTGCTTTGGGTAGTATAGTCATTTTCACAATATTGATTCTTCCAATCCAAGAACATGGTATATCTCTCCATCTGTTGGTATCATATTTAATTTCTTTCATCATTGTCTCATAGTTTTCTGCATACAGGTCTTTTGTCTCCCTAGGTAGGTTTATTCCTAGGTATTTTATTCTTTTTGTTGCAATGGTAAATGGGAGTGTTTCCATAATTTCTCTTTTAGATTTTTCATCATTAGTGTATAGGAATGCAAGAGATTTCTGTGCATTAATTTTGTATCCTGCAACTTTACCAAATTCATTAATTAGCTCTAGTAGTTTTCTGGTGGCATCTTTAGGATTCTCTATGTATAGTATCATGTCATCTGCAAACAGTGACAGTTTTACTTCTTTTCCAATTTGTATTCTTTTATTTCTTTTTCTTCTCTGATTGCCGTGGCTAGGACTTCCAGAACTATGTTGAATAATAGTGGTGAGAGTGGACATCCTTGTCTGGTTCCTGATCTTAGAGGAAAGGCTTTCAGTTTTTCACCATTGAGAATGATGTTTGCTGTGGGTTTGTCATATATGGCCTTTAGTATGCTGAGGTAGGTTCCCTCTATGACCACTTTCTGGAGAGTTTTTATCATAAATGGGTGTTGAATTTTGTCAAACGCTTTTTCTGCATCTATTGAGATGATCATATGGTTTTTATTCTTCAATTTGTTAATATGGTGTGTCACATTGATTGATTTGCGTATATTGAAGAATCCTTGCATCCCTGGGATAAATCCCACTTGATCATGGTGTATGATCCTTTTAATTTGCTGTTGGAGTCTGTTTGCTAGTATTTTGTTGAGGATTTTTGCATCTATGTTCATCAGTGATATTGGTCTGTAATTTTCTTCTTTTGTAGAATCTTTGTCTGGTTTTGGTATCAGGGTGATGGTGGCCTCATAGAATGAGTTTGGGAGTGTTCCTTCCTCTGCAATTTTTTGGAAGAGTTTGAGAAGGAAGGGTGATAGCTCTTCCCTAAATGTTTGATAGAATTCACCTGTGAAGCCATCTGGTCCTGGACTTTTGTTTGAAGATATTTAATCACAGTTTCAATTTCATTACTTGTGATTGGTCTGTTCATATTTTCTGTTTCTTCCTGGTTTAGCCTTGGAAGTTTATACCTTTCTAAGAATTTGTCCATTTCTTCCAGGTTGTCCATTTTATTGGCCTAGAGTTGCTTGTAGTAGTCTCTTAGGATGCTTTCTATTTCTGTGGTGTCTGTTGTAACTACTCCTTTTTCATTTCTAAGTTTATTGATTTGAGTCCTCTCCCTCTTTTTCTTGATGAGTCTGGCTAATGGTTTATCAATTTTGTTTATCTTCTCAAAGAACCAGCTTTTAGTTTTATTGATCTTTGCTATTGTTTTCTTTGTTTCTGTTTCATTTATTTCTGCTCTGATCTTTATGATTTCTTTCCTTCTGCTAACTTTGGGTCTTGTTTATTCTTCTTTCTCTAGTTCCTTTAGGTGTAAGGTTAGATTGTTTATTTGAGAGTTTTCTTGTTTCTTGAGGTAGGCTTGTATAGCTATAAACTTCTCCCTTAGAACTGCTTTTGCTGCATCTCATAGGTTTTGGGTCGTCGTATTTTCATTGTCATTTGTCTCTAGGTATTTTTTTATTTCCTCTTTGATTTCTTCAGTGATCTCTGGGTTGTTTAATAACGTATTGCTTAGCCTCCATGTGTTTGTGTTTTTTACATTTTTTTCCCTGTAATTCATTTCTAATCTCATAGCGTTGTGGTCAGAAAAGATGCCTGATATGATTTCAATTTTCTTAAATTTACTGAAGCTTGATTTGTGACCCAAGATGTGATCTATCCTGGAGAATGCTCCGTGCGCACTTAAGAAGAAAGTGTATTTTGCTGTTTTTGGATGGAATGTCCTATAAATATCAATTAAATCTATCGGGTCTATTGTGTCATTTAAAGCTTCTGTTTCCTTATTTATTTTCATTTTGGATGATCTGTTCGTTGGTGTAAGTGCAGTGCTATAGTCCCTCACTATTATTGTGTTACTATCATTTTCCTCTTTTACAGCTGTTAGCAGTTTCCATATGTATTGTGGTGCTCCTCTGTTGGGTGCATATATATTTAAAATTGTTATATCTTCTTCTTGGATTGTTCCCTTGATCATTATGTAGTGCCCTTCCTTGTCTCTTGTAACATTATTTTAAAGTCTATTTTATCTGATATGAGTATAGCTACTCCAGCTTTCTTTTGATTTCCATTTGCATGGAATATCTTTTTCCATCCCCTCACTTTCAGTCTGTATGTGTCCCTAGGTCTGAAATGGGTCTCTTGTAGACAGCATGTATATGGGCCTTGTTTTTGTATCCATTCAGTAAACCTGTGTCTTTTGGTTGGAGCATTTAATCCATTCATGTTTAAGGTAATTATCGATATGTATGTTCCTATGACCATTTTCTTAATTGTTTTGGGT
Organism: Balaenoptera acutorostrata; assembly: GCF_949987535.1. Taxonomy (NCBI): domain Eukaryota; kingdom Metazoa; phylum Chordata; class Mammalia; order Artiodactyla; family Balaenopteridae; genus Balaenoptera; species Balaenoptera acutorostrata. The sequence continues at coordinate 50,253,709 of NC_080066.1, read as the reverse complement.
TTGTTTTTGTAGGTCCTTTTCTTCTCTTGTGTTTCCCACTTAAAGAAGTTCCTTTAGCATTTGTTGTAGAACTGGTTTGGTGGTGCTGAATTCTCTTAGCTTTTGCTTGTCTATAAAGCTTTTGATTTCTCCATCGAATCTGAAGGAGATCCTTGCAGGGTAGAGTAATCTTGGTTGTAAGTTCTTCCCTTTCATCACTTTAAGTATATCATGCCACTCCCTTCTGGCTTGTAGGATTTCTGCTGAGAAATCAGCTGTTAACCTTATGGGAGTTTCCTTGTATGTTATTTGTCGTTTTTCCCTTGCTGCTTTCAATAATTTTTCTTTGTCTTTAATTTTTGCCAATTTGATTACTATGTGTCTTGGCGTGTTTCTCCTTGGGTTTATCCTGTATGGGATTTACTGTGCTTCCTCGACTTGGGTGGCTATTTCCTTTCCCATGTTAGGGAAATTTTCAACTATAATCTCTTCACATATTTTCTCTGGTCCTTTCTCTCTCTCTCTTCTCCTTCTGGGACCCCTATAATGTGAATGTTGTTGCATTTAATGTTTCCCCAGAGGTCTCTTAAGCTGTCTTCATTTCTTTTCACTGTTTTTTCTCTATTCTCTTCCACAGCTGTGAATTCCTCCATTCTGTCTTCCTGGTCAGTTATCCATTCTTCTGCCTCAGTTATTCTGCTATTGATTCCTTCTAGTGTAGTTTTCATTTCAGTTATTGTGTTGTTCATCTCTGTTTGTTTGTTCTTTAATTCTTGTAGGTCTTTGTTAAACATTTCTTGCATCTTCTCAATCTTTGCCTCCATTCTTTTTCCGTGGTCCTGGATCATCTTCAGTATCATTATTCTGATTTCTTTTTCTGGAAGGTTGCCTATGTCCACTCCATTTAGTTGTTTTTCTGGGGTTTTATCTTGTTCCTTCATCTGGTGCATAGCCCTCTGTCTTTTCATCTTGTCTGTCTTTCTATGAATATGGTTTTTGTTCTACAGGCTGCAGGATTATAGTTCTTCTTTCTTCTGCTGTCTGCCCTCTGGTGAATGAGGTTATGTAAGAGGCTTGTGTAAGTTTCCTGATGGGAGGGACTGGTGGTGGGTAGAGCTGACTGTTGCTCTGGTAGGCAGAGCTCAGTAAAGCTTTAATCTGCTTGACTATTGATGGGTGGGGCTGGGTTCCCTCCCTCTTGGTTGTTTTGCCTGAGGCAACCCAACACTGGAGCCTACCTGGGCTCTTTGGTGGGGCTAATGACAGACTCTGGGAGGGCTCATGCCAAGGAGTCCTTCCCAGAACTTCTTCTGCCTGTGTCCTTGTCCCCATGGTGAGCCACAGCAACGCCCCCCCAACCTCTGCAGGAGACCCTCCAACACTAGCAAGTAGGTCTGGTTCAGTCTCCCGTGGGGTCACTGCTTCTTCCCCTGGGTCCTGATGTGCACACTACTTTGTGTGTGCCCTCCAAGAGTGGAGTCTCTGTTTCCCCCAGTCCTGTCAAAGTCCTGCAATCAATTCCCACTAGGCTTCAAAGTCTGATTCTCTAGGAATTCCGTCTCCCATTGCTGGACCCCCAATTTGGGAAGCCTGACGTGGGGCTCAGAATCTTCACTCCAGTGGGTGGACTTCTGTGGTAGAAGTGTTCTCCAGTCTGTGAGTCACCCATCCAGAAGTTATGGGATTTGATTTTACTGTGATTGCACCCCTCCTACCATCTCATTGTGGCTTCTCCTTTGTCTTTGGATGTGGGGTATCTTTTTTGGTTAGTTCTAGTGTCTTCCTGTCGATGATTGTCCAGCAGCTAATTGTGATTCTGGTGTTCTCACAAGAGGGAGTGAGAGATCGTCCTTCTACTCTGCCATCTTGATGTCTCCCCCTAAAAAAAAAATTTTTTTTTGATATTAAGGAAGAAATAACACTTCCAGCTGAATGAGTACGTCACATTCAAGGAAAACTTGAAACAGAGCAACAGGTGTCTTATTTAAGTTATCAAACTTCCAGAATAAATAAGTAAAAGCAAATCATTTGAAGTCATGTATAATGAGGAAAAATTTGAGTTAGTCTCAAAATTTTCCACAACAACCTCCAATGCCAGAAAATGATGGAACAATAATTGATAGATACTGAAGGAGATGAAGAGTACCTCAAAAAATGTGATTCCTAACCAAGCTGTCCTTCGCCAATGAGGGTGACATAAACAGTCTGAATATATCATGAAAGAATGTACAAAGACACACATATAAAACTTAATGAAATTCAGAAGAAGAAAGACATCCTAGCATAAAGATGAGCGAAGCATTACATGGCAGAGGAGAGCAGAGCGGTGTCTACAGTGCACTGAGGTAAGGAAATGTGGGTGATGCACATTTTATACACTAGCTATCCTGGAGCAGATAGGCATCACACATTCTCAAGCACACAAGAATTTTGGAACTACCCTTCCCAGGAATAAAATAAAAAATAAAATAAAAAATACTTAAAGAATTAAATGAAGAAGAAAATAACAACAATAACAACATTTAGCCAGTCAAGAACCAACAGAGAAATAAATAAAAATATTAGCCATAATAAAAATAACATGTTAGCATTTGTGGCAGTCAGTAAAAAAATAACATAGAGTTGTAGAAAACATCATCAACTTGGAAAGGGTAAAAATAGATGTTAAAACAAGAGAATTAGTTGTGGAATAAGGCATGCTAATTTTAAAATTTTTCCTGGTTTGGGGTCAATAGACATTGACTAAAATTGAAATATTTTGTTTCAGAAAAACAGAATGACTTCAGTGTATTTAATTTTTATGGTTATCTATTTCTGTAGTCTTTAATATATTTTAGGAACTAATAGTTCTCATGGTGATAAAAACATTTATCTAAAATTGACTGAATTAATCATTTTTATCACAATTCTATATACTTTATAAACTTCAAATAAAATGAAACACTCTCACACTTAAAAATTGCACAAATGCAATTTATGACATTTTTAATATTCATCCATCTATACACACCCATCCATTTTCTACCCATTTAGTCTCTCTCTCCTTCTTTCTCTTTGTTGGTTTATATTTACATTTTCTATTACTATTTCTAGTTAGATGTTCACACAAGAATTAAAATGAGTGGAGTAACATTTCCCTAATGTCAACAATGGCTATTTCTATGTAGACAAATTTAAAAAAAAAATTGTTTCCTTTATCTTTTTTCCTGTTAATGTGTTTCTTTATTGCTTTGTTACAATAATGAACAGGTAAAATTATTAAACAAAAATATGAATTAACTCATTATTTACAACCCTAAAAGTATTTATGAGAAAATCTAAAAATCCTGAATCAGGATCTTTTTTACAGACAGAATTCTGAACCAGAGGAAGCAAAATAATTTTAAAACACAATGTAGTAGACTTATTTGGCTTAGGTAAAATTGTAAAGCTGACAAAGCCCACCTCTCCCATATGCATTCTTTCTTATGTTGTGACGCTGAACCAGGAACGGTAGACATTTTTTTCAATATCTATTAGTGTAAGAATCCCACTTGGGCACTACCCACTGTGGTTTCCCACATATTTCCCAGGACAAAAATGTTTCTTTCTTGATCTGTCCTATGCTCATATACTAAGATATTTCCACCAAGACATTACTATCTACCTTATTGTCCTATTATTTTACAATTTCTCGAAAACACTTGTGTTACAACCTTATCCAAAGGAATGAATAAAGCTACCCAGAAAATGAAGAAAATAGTTATGGACATGTATACTCTGTGGTGCTCCTCAAATTCCACATCCCTTTTGCCAACATGAAGGGAAGAGGTTGAGCTGCTAGTTTAATAACCAGTATTACAATCTTCCCATTTTTCCATGAGACCTAAAGAATCCTTGAATCACATGTTATTTACTTAGAAAGTCAATGAGTAAAGGTCAAACTGCAAGCAGCTTAGAAAATATCCAATGACTTAGAATCTCTAAGGAAACTGAGGATTATTAATAAAGTCCATTGTTTTAGTCTTTGAAAAATATGATTGACTTTTCTGATTAACCATAGCCCTAGAAATTAGATTCATATCTATCCTCTCTTGAATATTGCCACATTTCTTAATGATAATCCAAACAGATAATCATAAATACCACAAAGATAACGTGATCCTGAAGAGGCCAAAGGCTAGGACAATGAGTAGAACATGGTTTGGATCCCAGCTGTGTTTACTTTCAAAAGACCATGTGTTTCTTGTTAGACCATCTTCTCGCTCCTTTGCTTTCTTCCCTCCTCTCCACAGTTCAAAACAGAAGCCAATTACAGGGCCCAGAGTGAGTTCTTTCGCTCCCTTTGCCTTTACCCTAATCTTTCTTGCATGCTCTCAGCAAAGTCAGACAACTGTGACAACAAGCTCAAGGCTTTTTTGTTTTTAATTGAACCACTAGCAGAGGCTTAAAATCACCCTAGAGCAGTTATATGTATGTAGAGGTTAAGTTTAAAAATATAATCCAGGGAAAGAGACCCAAACCTATTTCATCAGAGATTTGGAAGTCATTGCCAGGTAGGTTTTAAACCCTTTCAAAATAAAAGTTGCACATCTAGAAGTAAGCATTGGCTGCAGCCCCCTTCTGCACTGCGGGTGTGAATCTCCAGGTGGGGGTGGTGTAGGCTATGCAGACCTCTGTGACCTGAAACAGGCCTTCCCCACTGCTGGAGAGAAGGCTAATCCTTCACTCTTCCTCTGTTTCCCTTCCCCTTAGCCTCACCACCCCCAACCCTCCAAAAGCCACAAGTCTGTGAAATGTATTCATTTGCCAGAGGCTGTTTATTCTGTTTAATAGACAACTATTGCCCTCTCATCCTTTCTTTTTAGATTGTCTGGACAGGCACAAAGCAAATTAGTGCAAAATGCTTTCAGTCAAGTGTCAGGTGGAATCATGGTGATGAATGCTCCACTATTGGGCTTTCGGATTCTCCCAGTGCTTGTACTGACGGCATTGTCTCTCTCAATGACAGCCTTGCTGATGGTTCCGTGGAGCACCAAAGACAATCCTGTAACTTTGGAAGGTTCTGTTCCAATAAAGACATTTTCATATTGTGAAAGAAGAAACTGAAAGGATTTGACATGGAAGTTTTGTAAAGTTTTAAACATATTTCCTTTAACAGAGCATTTCCAGCCTTTGTTGCTTCTAGTAAAGATTAAGAAGTCCTAATATAGTGACACATAAAGATGCTAAGATGTAGTCCTTGGCATATGACTCATTAATGACCTTGGCTTAAGACAAGTTGCTGGAATGATGCACTTAATTTCCATACATCAAATATGCATACTCAAGTCCTTCTTGATATTTAAGGAGGATCCTTAGCATGCAACAGAAAGACAACTACTGTTACATATCCCTAACTTTTGCAATTCCAGCCCAGCCTACAAATAAGTTTAATTGGAATGAATGCAATAATCTTCCAGGTCAGTCTTTGAATTCTCAATATTTAAAATCACCCCCCAATGTTTTTTAGAAAAACTTTATTTTTTGTTCTTTCTTTTTTTCCTATTTCTCTTTCTGTTTGTTAGAGGCAGGTTAATTTTTCTCTGTTATCATCTGGAACCTTAACTATCAGTTATTACCATTGCAAATATCATAATCAGCCACCAATTTATTAAAACCTGTGGAAAATAATCCTCTTAGTACCTCAAAATATGGAAAATACAGTAGTAAGTTCTTGGCTATGAAAATATTTAGGATATATGGAAAATGTCCTATTACCTCTACTCCAAATAACACCAATTTAGAAGACACCTAGTGGGTTGGCTTTCCAACATAATTTCTCTGATATCTCTAGCTCCACCAGCAAAGTGGGCTTTAAGAAGCAATTTGCTGTTGCAAGACCTTGACTCCAGGCAAACCGGCTCCAGGTTAGACACCAAGATACATAGCTTAATCTGAGCCAATCAGAACCTAGCAGCGTCAGGGATCTGAGAATCAGCCAGATGTCTCTAGCAGACAGAAGAAACACCCATGAAGACCTACCACTGAGGCTCTTGGATTTGCTCTGGATCTTCAATGTACTGGAGTTGGGTTGTTCAACTTTTCCTCTAATTCTGTGCAATACTTTTCTTACAAATCTCTTGAAAACAAACCACCAGAGTAACTTGCAATGAACATAATTTAAACTTATATAACAAGATTTGGATGGCAAACCTCAAAAATGAGGAATTAGGTGCAAATCTGCAATCCTCCTTTACTCTCAGAAGAATCCCTAAGTCTCTGTAGTCTGCTTGGCACCCCAGGTTATCCCTTGATTTTAATAATGGCTGATGGTAATAAGAGTGTGATTTCCCTTCTTTGTCATTGATTTCTATTTCTTTTTATTCTTTTAATAAAATATAAAATACAGATGAAATAAACTGAATCATTGGGAATATAGACAGTTGATTCCTAATTATGGTTCATTTAAATGATGAGAAAACACATTTAAATGAGGAAAAAATATATTCATTCAGACATCTGCCAAAAACTCAAAATGGAATTCTGGAAAAGCTAAAATGTGCTTCAGCGTATTGCTTTGCAGTTCGGGTCAGTTTTTAATTGGTTGTTCCATTTTATAACATACCTGCTTTCCATGTTTAAAATGAGGTTACTTCACAGCTTTTTCAAAAATTTCAGAATCTGCAATTATATAATTAGTCTAATTTCTATTCAACTATCTTGTTGCCTATTCCAATCCACAAACTGTAATGAACTCTATATCATATGAATTCCTAAAGTTTAGGTGATTCATAGCTTTGTATATACTTGCCACCTGAATGATAGTTATATATTTAGTGACATAAATCAAATATAGAAAAGATGCAGTGTTATGAGCAAGGGTTATATTCCTGGAAAACCATCTTGTATTATAAAAATAAAGAAAATAAAATGCTAACACATACTTTAAACTTTTAATAAGTATGTAATAGTTCAGTTTATATAATAACTGTGCCCTGAAAATTCTTTTGGAAGAACATTTGCAGCAAGATTTGAACTTGCTGAAGACGTACAAGGGAGAAGTGCAGGGAAACTGACTTGAAGTTGCACTTTTTCTTTCCCAGGAAGATTTCCTATAGCAAGTAGCTTTTCTTGTTTTGGAAAGTTCTGGTGGCATTCAAAAGTAGGGTCATCTGTTGCAGATGTACATAGAGTACAAAATTCTATGCAGAATGTCCATCTTTTATTAATGATCTCTTGCTCTGTTTGCCCAATAAGCTCTTCATTGCTGAATGCCTATGAATGAGAGTCTATAAATTCCATCACTTATTCAGAATATAATATGAAACTAATCACTCTACCTCAGAAGTACCTGGGGACAAATAGGATATAGATGGGCATATATTAACCTTCAAATTATGTACTTTACCTGCCTGCAAACAAATGCAATGCCACATTTATTTTTCCAAATGCAGGAAAAGCAGATTTTAGTAAAGGAGGAAACCAGTTGTCTGTCTTTTTTCAGTCAATAGAATAAAATATTTTCAAATCTTTTAGCTATTAGCATAAAGGACTATCTATATAAGTAGATGGAATATATAATTTTAGAAGCAAAGACAGTAGGGAAAAGAAAGCTAACAGTTTTGCGGGCATATTACATGTCAAATCATTTTTATACATTATTTTACCTAATTTTTCCAATTTTACCTAATTTTTACAATATCCCAGTGTATTACAAAAGCTCAGAAACATTAAACAATTTTTTTAAAATGCAAATATCTGATAGGTAGAAAAGCTGGAATTAGAACTCTGACTGGTCTGATTCTAAAGCTCTTAGCTACTTCTATTATGACCTGCTTTTATTATTAAAGTCACATAGTAAGAAGAGAAAATGAGATAATTAAAATGTATCTTTTCTTGTACATAGAAAATCCTAGCCATCTAATTTCTTCAATGTGTATTGAGCATAATGCAGTTATTAATATACAAAATAGCCTGATTTCATTATTCTCATCAGCTAATAAGTATGTTTTTGTTAAAGCACTAACCTTAGTCTGAAATGAGAAAAATGAGAGTAGGAAGTGACTAAAGAAAAGAAATACTATTCTCCTGTAGTTCATCACAAAGCATATAGTATATTTTGATTATATTGCAAACCATAACAGAATTCAACAAATGTTTACAAAGTGAACACACTGGCATTTATGACACCTTACATTCAATTTGTCACAAAATCTTTCATTTTTGTGGAATATAGGTGATGCAAGCAGAAGAGTGGCCCCCAAAGATGTCCAGATTCTAATTCATGCCACCTATGAATATGTTACCATCCAGGGCAGAAGGGACTTTGCAAATATGATTAAGCACATTGAGATGGGACAATTGTCCTGGATTGTCTGGGTGGACCCAACGTAATCACAGGGGTCCTTGGAAGAGTCAGAGAAGGTGTGACAATGGAAGCAGAGTCAGAGAGAGATGTGAAGAAGCTGCTGCCTTTGGAGATGGAGGGAGTGGCCACAAGCCAAGGAACAACAGGAAGCTAGAAGAGGCAAGGGAATGAATTCTCCTCTTGAGCCTCCAAAAGGAACACAACCTACCCATCACCTTAATTTTTACCTAGTAAAACCAATTTTGGGTTTCTGACCTCCAGAAGTTTAAAATAAGATCCATGTGTTGCTTTAAGCCCTATGTTTATGATACTTTGTCACAACAGCAATAGGAAACTAATACAATATGTGAATTGGAAAGGAACATTTTTTTCTTCATAATTCTTCCAGTTAAAAATGTAAGGCTCTCAGTGTAAGTAAAGGCACAATACAGTATACTATTAAATTATTTTGCAGGGCATTTAGGCAGGTGTATCCTGAGAATATGTATTTCAGTAACGTATTCAGGGATAAAAATTCATTTTGCAAATACTTTAAGTTCAAAATTAAAAAAAAATAATAACACGAACAAGCCTTTTTTTTAATGATTTTGTTTGGTATCTTAAGTTTCTGCTGAATGCATGCAAAACATGCTTAAGATAATAATATCTACCCCATTATTTAAAATCCATGTTTTCTGTTTTTGAGAAACTCTCATTCCTGGTCTCTGCTTCCTAATTTCACATGTTGATGTTGCTCTTTATGATATGAGCATCTTTCTCAACATTTTTAATGTTGGGGATGCCACAAACACTTTTTGAAAGCATGCAAATTAAAAGAGGAAGCTTCATTTTTTTCCTATTGAATGAAGCATAGTAATGGTCTAAAAGGCAAGAGGCAATGAGAGTCAGAACAATCCCATAAATCAGGCATTTCCTTTCACTTCAGTTAAACTATAAAAGTAACAGAAACATTTTGAAAAGCAGCTTGACACTGTCTACAAGATCTCTAAAAATTGTATACATTTTTTTCTGGCAATCTCATTTCAGGGAATCTACTCAAAGAATAATAATCAGTTATACACTTAAATAATTGTGAGTATGAATTTTATGTAGAATGATAACAGTTCTTTGCTCTCTTCTTTAAGCCTTAGTCAAAATTCTAAAGTTTACACAATTTCTTAAACTTGATATAAAATTTACTTATCTTGTATATTCCCCAAATAAGAAAAAATAAAAATAATTCCTTTACCGAGAGCTGAAACAAACAAAATGTTTGTTTTGATATTAGAATTGTACTGATTATTGACCAACATGAATCAAATCTGGTAATTTCTGTTTACTAACTACACCTGTATAATAACAGCCAGAGGCATGCTGTGACACCAGAGGCAGCTTTACCACTCTGAGCATCTACATGTAAATGGATATATATGACATGGTATGTCTGGGCCACTAGTTTGAACATTTTTTTTTTATTTTTTTTAGTTTGAACATTTTTAAATGAACTGACTCCTGTTTAAGTCAAGCAACAGATTTATTACATTTCTCTACAAAATATATTGTGAAGTATTTGACTAAAGTGGTTAAATCAACAGTTATCACCACAAGTAACTGCTTTTCTTCAGTAATCAAATTTCAGAAAGTGATATGGCTTAGAATGGTGCCCAGAGCCTAGCCTGGAAGCTAGTTCATTCTAGGTCCTCACAGATATCTATTGAATAAATAAATTTCAAGGATTTATTAATGTATATCAAATAGTTATCACATTTTTTTTTTTTACTATTTTGAATTTTAAACAAGTACATCCAGTGCATTAAGATTCCTTAGTCTCTTCTGCTATTATATCACACTGTATGATAAATTCCCAGCTTTGTTCAGATCAATTTGTTATTATAATGGAATAGAAATTAACGGAACCCAACGTTGAAACCCTGCATATTGTTTGAATCATATTTATTCACAGGTTTCCGTTTCCCTTCAAAGACCCTCTCTATATAAACTTCAAGGTGAAACTCAAGGAAGAATCTTTCCTCCTAATTCTCTTCAATACCGTACAACAGTGCTTATTTTTCAGTAAGTGCTGGGAACATTGTGCTGTGGAGGCCACATCACATAGGGTCCTTCAGAGTAGACAGATATAGTCAAGGCAGCTAGAATGCAGTGCTTCAAGTCATGTGAGCATCATAGCCTCTAGGACTTATGGGAATCTTTGATAGGGGAACCGCTCTAGGCAGTAAATACTGCTGACTGTGGTAGATGCTATGTTTTTGCCTGTACACAAACCGTTCCCCTTCTTCTGGAAATAGCACCTTGATTCTCTTTGGGAGAACTATGTAATGCACGGGCTTTGGAGTCACAGTGGTTTGCTTGAATCTTGAATCTGCTACTTATTACCTGTGTGACCCTAGACAAGTTACTTAACATCTCTGTGCTTACAGCTAATCATCTGTAAATCGGGTATAATAATAGTTCCAACATTATAAGGACATTATGTGGATTAATTATGCAGTTACTCCAATTGCAAAAGCAATTAGAAAAGTGTATGACACATAATAAACACTATAGATCATTTGTTAAATAAATAGATGTCTTTCCCTTGCATTCCAGTTTTGTGGGACTCTTACTTATTCCCTTGGCCAAGGAGTAGCACTGTACCTAAGCCAAATGCAAACTGGCTCACTGTTAATAAACATTGATGTCATAGCTATCTTGCTAAATAAATCTATTATTCTTTAGGATGGATTCCCTGAAATGAGTTTGTCCGGTAATATCAAACTGCTTTTCAGAGAGTTTGTTACTTTTGTTTTCTTTTTTCTTTTTCTTTACTTTTTTTTTTTTTACATCAGAGACAAATTTACCCCATGCTGTAGTGAAGTCATAAATCACCTTTATCATTTCCTTGATGCTCTTCGTTCTTTCCCTCCCTTTTTATTACTTTTAAAGCTTAGTTGAAGTGCATTGAAAGGGATTCATTCCGGTAGTGTAGCCCTAGAGAAATTCTCCACTAGCTCCTGCTACTTGGAGCTAGAGTTGCCCAGGCTCCTAGTAGTAATCAGTATTTCCCTCATAATGACAAGGTTGACCCATTTGTGTATCTTTCTTTACATTTATTTATTTTTTTAATCTTTTGACCATTTTCTATTGGATTGTGGATCTTTTATCAGTATCTATAAACTATTTATATATTAGAGGGAGTAGTCTTTGGGTCTACTATATAAAATAAAACCACTCATATATGGAAGATTTAAAGTTTCTACATAGTCAAATTTATTTATATTTTATTTTCTGGCTTTTGAATTTTGAATCATTTTTAAGAAAGGCATTCCACACTCTAGAGATGTAATGCAAATTTCTCATGTTTACTTAGGGTACTTTATGGTTTCATCTTTTTACATTTAAATGTTGAGCCATTTATAATTTATTCTGGATTATGATTCCTATCCAGTTGGAAATATTTGTGAAAGAATTTTTCCATATTTCTTCTAGTGCTTTTATGTTTTCACATTTTTCACTCCAGTGATCCATTTTTGATCCATTTTGCTGCACATGCCTATGCAGTAGACCTACTCCATTAACTGAGTAGTACAGGAGGCATAACTCAAGGATCCACAGCTCTGAATGGCAAACCTTTTTAATACTTTATTGAGGTATACCATAAGCTGAACCCACTGTAAGTGTACAATTCATTGATTTTAGAGTTGTTCAACCACCTTTATATTTTTTTAAAACTCTTTCATTTGTTCAGTGACATTACTTTCTTTTTAATTATCATACAGTAAAACTGATTAATTTTGATGTGCATTTTCATCTATTTCAATATGTGTATAGAGTTGTGTAACCATCACTGCAATCAGGAATTAGAATAGTTCTATCATCCCAAAACATAAAAAGAGAGGGCAAAAGAACTTCAATTACGGTAAATTTTCTATATACTAAGCAGACTGTGAAAAGTAAACAAATTGCAATCAATAGGCCAACCAATAAAATCTATGCAAAGTAATAATCAAAATAGATTAAATAGAGTTAAATACTAATAATTGTTCAAACAACCCCCCCTTCAAAAAAGGGAAGCACTATGGTTTGAATATTTGTGTCCCCCTCAAATATATATGTTGAAAACCTAATGCCTAAAGTGATGGCATAAGGAGATGGAGATTTTGAAGGTGATTAGCTTATGAGAGTAGAAACCTCAGGAGTGGAACTAGTGCTTTTATAAAAGGGACCACAGAGAGCGCTCTCATCCCTTAAAGGACCATCATCAGATCCTGATCCTGCCAGCACTCTGATCTTGGTCTTCCAGCCTCCAAAATTGCAAGAAATAAATGTACCACCCAATTTGTGGTATTTTGTTACTGCAGCTTCACTAAGACAGGCAGGAAAAGGGATGCGGTAACCAAAAGCAGAGGCAATAAAATAGATGAGAAAATGGGCCTAAATCCAAACACACCAATAAATACTTTTAATGCAAATGGTTTAAACACACTACTTAAAACACAAATATTGTTAAAATGGGGAAAATAACGTGAACCTACTGTGCTTTCTACAAGAAACTTAATTCCAATATAATTAAACAGGTAGATTAAAAGTAAAAGGATATTCCTGGGCATATACCCAGAGAAAACATAATTCAAAAAGATACATGCACTCCAAAGTTCATTGCAGCACTATTTAAAATAGCCAGTACACAGAAGCAACCTAAATGTCCATCAACAAAAGAATGGATAAAGAAGATGTGGTACATATATACAACGGCATATTACTCAGCCATAAAAAGGAACTAAATTGTGTCATTTGTAAAGACATGGATGGACCTAGAGACTGTCATACAGAGTGAAGTAAATCAGAAAGAGAAAAACAAATATTGTATATTAATGCATATATGTGGAATCTAGAAAAATGTTATAGATGATCTTATTTACAAAGCAGAAATAGAGACACAGATGTAGAGAACAAATGTATGGATACCAAGGGGGGAAGGAGGGGTGGGATGAATTGGGAGATTGAGATTGACATATACACATTGTGATGTATAAAATAGATAACTAATGAGCACCTACTGTATAACACAGGGAACTCTACTCAGTGTTCTGTGGTGACCTAAACGGGAAGAAAATCCAAAAAAGAGGGAATACATGCATACATATGGCTGATTCACTTTGCTGTACAGGAGAAACTGACACAGTAGTGTAAAGCAACTATACTCCAATAAAAAAAAATGTATTAATAAAGGAATAGAAATATATGTACCTTGTCAACATAATCAAAAAAAGTTGGAACAGCTTTATTAGTATCAGGTAAAATAGACTTTGTAGTGAAAATAATTACCAGGATATTACTTATTAATATAAGGGTTAATTAAAGAAGATATAGCATCCTTAATGTCTATGTATCTATCTCCACAGCTTTAAAATACATAAAGCAAAATCTGATAGAACTAAAGGAGAAATAGACTACTATACAAGTATAGTTGGCACCCTCAACATTCATCTCTCAGTAGCAGATAGAGCTAGTAGACAGAAAATAAGCAGAAATATTGAAGGACTAAACACCATCATCAATGAACTGGATTTGACATTAATAGACTCTCCACTGAAGAACAGTGGAACAAATAGCCTTTTCAGGTAAACATGGAACATACCCTGAGCCATCAAACGATCCTTTACAAATTAAAATAATTAAATCATATCAGAGTATTTTCTCTAGCAATCCATTTTTAGAACATTTTCATAATCTTATAAATTCTGAGAGTCCCATGTGAAGTAATTTCCTCCTTCAAAACTCAAGCCTAGTAAATCAATTATTTTTCTACATCTCCATAAACTTGTCTTTTCTGAACATTTAATATAAATGGGATCATACCACGTGTAGACATTTTTGTCTAGTTTCTTTCACTTAGTGTAATGCTTTTGAGGTTCACTCATGTTGCAGCATGTTTCAGGATTGTTTTTCTATAGAGTAATTTCATTGCACACATATTTTTTTCATCCATTCATTATTTGAAGTACTTTAGAACTATTTTTATTTTTTTTTGTTATGAATAATACTGCTATGAGCATACATATACAAGTCTTTAATGAACATATGTTTTCATTTTCTTTGCGTAAATTCATAGAAATGGAAATGTTGGGTCATATAAAAAGCTTATGTTTCATTTTTAAAGAAACTTCCAAATTGTCTCCCAAAGTGGCTTCACAATATAGCATTCCCACCAGCAATTTATGAGGGTTGCAGTTTCTCTGCATCCTTGCCACCCTTGTATTTTCACTCTTTTGGATTATAGCATTTCAGTGAATGAATAGGGATAGGAAACTGTGGTTTTAACTTGCATTTCACTAATAATTATGGGATTGAGTATCTTTCTATGTGTTTTGTAGATATGGTAAAATGTTTAAATATTTGTCCATTTTAAAATTTGGGATGCTTTCATATTATTGTTTTAAGAATTTTATACATAGAGACACAAGTCTTTTGTCAGATACATGATTTGCAAACATTTTCTCCTAGTCTGTGACTTACCTTTTCATTTTCTTAATGGTGTTTTCAAAGCACAAAATGTTTAATTTTAATGATGTCTAGTTTCTTATTTTTATGGTTTGTGTTTTTGATGTTGTTTGGCTAAGAACACAAGATCACACTGATGTTCTTTTATGTTTGCTTTTAGATATTGTATAGGTTTAACTTTATGTCTGTGGTTCATTGTTAATTAACACTTGTGTATGGTATGAGGTAAAGATTTACGCTGATTTTTTGTGTGTGTGCATATGGATATTCATGTTCCTGCAATATTTAATGAAAAGAGTATCCTTTCATCATTTAATTTTCAGGACACCTTTTCCAAAATTTATTGACTCTAAACATAAATGATAATTTGCAGTCTCTCAATTGTTTTCCATTTGTTTATACCACCATTTTTATGCCAAAACTTCACTCTGCTTACTGTAGCTTCATGGTAGGTTTTCAAATCATGTAACATAAGCCCTTCCATATTTTCTTCTCTTTCAAAAATTTTTAGACGCTAGAGTTGTTTCCACTTCCACATAAATGCTAGGATCAGCTTATCAATTTCTGCCAAAATATTTTCTAGTATTGTTATGGGGACTGTACTGAATTTGTAGAACAATGTGGAAAGAATTGCCATCCAACCAATACTTACTCTTCCCATCTATGAACATAGGATGGCTCTCCATTTTATCTTGATCCTCTTTAATTTCTCTAAGCAACATTGCATTATTTTGTTAAATTTATCCTAAGTCTTTTATTTTTTTGGTGCTTTTCTAATGGAATTAGTCATTAATTCCAACTTCAAATGGTTTATTGCTAATATATAAAAGTACAATTTTTTTTGTCTATCAATATATTTTTTTAGTCTTTTGACCTTGTTAAATTTGTTTACTAGCTCTACTAATTTAATCATGCATTCCTTAGGATTTTCTAAATATAAAATAATGTTATTTGTAAATAAAGACCATTTTACTCTTTCCTTACCTATCTGGGTTCCTTTCAATAATTTTATTTGAGGTAGAACCTCCATTACAATGTTGAATAAAAGTGTGAGAGTAGACATCCTTGTTTTGTCCCCAATTTTAGGGGGAAAGCATTCAATCTTTCACTCTTAAATTTGATATAAACTGTAGGTTTTTCACAGACTCTTTTTATCAAGTTGAGAAAATTTCTATTTTTAGTTTCCTGAGGCTTATTATCATGAATATGTGTTGCATCTTGTCAAATGCTTTTTTCTATGTCTACAAAAAGAATATGTTGTTCATCCTTTATTTTATTAATATGATATAAATATCATATAACAATGGCATACAATAGTTTTAGGTGTTGCTGAGTTCAGTTTGCTAAATTTTTAAACCAAATTCTTATTGCATAACTGACAGTGAGATTGAAACCTTGTGGTGTATTTCCACATTATTGAATTCTATTGTATAATTTTAGAGTCTTTCCTTCCTTCTCTGATAGAATAATTGTGTACATTGGAGAAAATTATCTCATTTATTATTAATTATACACGAACATCCAGTCCTTTTTATGCTACCATGAAGAAAGTATACAACTCACACCTGTAAAAATGTGTCCATTGACATAAATTATCCTTTTTCACTGCCCTAAATATATCAGAATAAGCTCAAATCATTATTTTGTTCTGCTATAAGGTAAAACTTACATCCTTTTAACACTGAAACACTTAGTTCAATCTTATTTTTCCCTTGTGAAAAAAAATGTAGATTTTACTACCTACTCCATCACTCACCCAGTTTATAGCTTGCATAATTTTTCTGCTTTTCTACAATATTTCACAATAGTCAATTTAAAGATCTCATCACCTTATGTAACCAATATTTGCAGCTTGATGTAAAAAAAAAAAAAAAAAAACTACTCGATAAACCACAAGTGGGCATAGAAGCCAGTGATAATGTGCTTTTAAATATTAAACGACAACAACAAAATGTCTTGCTCACATGATCCCTTCCTGTTACCCTACTCTCCTTATTTTTCTTTCCATAAACCATATTTTGACATCTGCTAAAATTTGAATAATTCCTAATTTTGGTTATCACTCTTAAGCTCAAACCAAATAGCTGCTTAGGGTGCAATTATCTGGACATTAAAAATTGGATTATATTAAGAATCTAGACTATGACTTTTAGAATTTTGAGAAGCACTCCAGTGTTATCCTGGAAAAATGACACTGCATCTTGTAGTAGGCCATAAGGGGATGAGGGGAGTATTGGCAGAAAGCCAGAGTTTTGTGTTAACTTCAAGAGCAGAGGTGATTTTTAATGCTTCAGCATCATTCATGAAATATTATATATATAATTTGTACTCACAATAACAAGCATGCTCTCCAAGAAAACATTAAAATAAATAGCTTCTTTAACTCTTTTGTACCTTGTTCATATCTTATTTTGATGAACCCATAAAAAAGGGAAGGTGAGATTGATGTTGGACAGATCAGTAGGGCAATCATGTAGTTTATTACATATTTATGATTCTGAAAGATAAAAGGATGCTTTTATGCACATAACTTGGCAAATGTATTTTGCCACGTTCAGAAATGTTCCAAGTGACTTCAGTGGGGAAGTGAAATGATCTGGCGCATTGCCTGTAATGCTATTTGGCAAGACATTGAATGATGGTGGGATTTGAGAACACAGTAACATACTGTATTACATGTATATGTATACACACTTTATATATGTATGCATACATTCACTGGTATATAGGAAATGTGTGACTGTATACACACTCTACTTAAATATGCTAAACTACATAGAGTAATTAGTTGAAATATTGGTATCACTATGTACCAATAAACTATACATTTGGAAGGACTCCAAAATTTTTAAATGGCTTTCTATAATATAGACTATATGGCATTGGAAATTATCAAGAGGCTGCCCTATCTTTTCCCCTAATGATCAGAGTCAATGATTCCTTTATGCATTGTATCAGGAGCATTGTGCAGAACATACCCTGGTAAACTTATGATTACCTGACAGGGCTGCCATTGCAATAATAATTTATAGTTAACTTGCCATTAATTGTTGAGTTCTCACATCCCCTTAGTTACTTTACTTAGTGCTTATCTAAGTACTCTTACAACATTCTATAGATGAGAAAAGTAAAACTTGAAGAGGTTGAACAATTTTCCTGGGAGCACATGGCTAATTTCAAAGTCAAGATTTGACCCAGGTCTGTCTAGGTCTGTCATATCTTAAAAGTCCTCATCACAAGGAAAAAAAATTGTAACTATGTAAAGTGATACATGTTAACTAGTCTTGTGGTGATCTTTTCACAATATATACAAATATCAAATAATTATGCTCTGTAACTAAAACTAATATAATGTTATATGACATGTATTCCTCAATAGAAAAAGAAAAAAAATAATAAAATAAAATCGTATCAAAGAAAGTTTATCATGTTGGAACATTTTGTATCAAAGTATGAGTCTTCACTAGATCAGACATGATGAGAAAGCACCATTTCATCTGCTGTCATGTTCTATACCAAGTCACACATTATTTGTTGTCAGTTGCCAAGTATTCCTGCTCCAGATGTATTGTTTTTATAGTTGATGATCCAAATGGTAGCTTACATTTGCAAAACATTAATTCTAAAATAATAAAAGGACAAACATTAAATACTGAACAAGAGAAAGAAGACATACCGTGTGTTATGCAGAAAGAAACCAGAAAACTTTATAGCAATTGCAGGCTATTAGTACCTAATTGGGGGTCTAAATTTCACTAAAGCAAGGTGACTCATTCACTCATTTGTCTTTGTTTTTCCCACTGAGTAAGTTAGGATAATAGTTGAGAAGAAAATATGAGGTGGCAGGTGAACACTGGTATTTCTTGTCTCATTTTTGTACCCACACATGAGAGAGGTTTGGAAATGGAAAACCAGTTTTCCCAAAAGCATTTATTGAAGATACTCTCCTTTCCCCATTGTGTGTTCTTGGCACCTTGGTCAAAGGTCTAATTGATCATAAATGCATGGACTTATTTTTGGTCTATCTATTCTGCTCCATTGGTCTAAATGTCTGTTTTTATGCCAGTACCATGCTGTTTTGATTACTGTAGTTTTTTAGTACATTTTGAAATCTACTAAAATTAGTGGTGTGATGTGCCCAAATTTTTTTTTTTTTTTTTGAGGGGGATCAAGATCTCTTGGGCTACTCACAGTCTTTTGTGGTTCCACATGAATTTTAGGATTTTTTTTTCTATTTCTATGAAAAATATCATTGGAATTTTGATAAGGATTGCTTTGAATCTTTAAATTGTTTGGTGTAATGTGCACATTTAAAAAAATATTAATTCTTCCCATCCATGAGCATGGGATATCTTTCTACTTACTAGTGTCTTCTTCAATGTCTTTCATCAATATTTTATAGTTTTCAGTGTACAGATCTTTCACATCTTTGAATAAATTTATTTCTAATTATCTTATTCTTTTTGATGTTAGTTTAAATTGGACTGTTTTCTTAATTGCTTTTTTGGAAAGTTCATTTTTAGTGTATAAATATGCAACTGATTTTTGTATATTGTTTTGTATCCTGCAACTTTGCTAAACTAGCTTATTAGTTCTAACAGTTTTTTGGTGGAGTCTTTAGAGTGCCCTGTATATAAGATCATGTCATCTCTAAACAGAGACAATTTTACTTTTTCCTTTTGATCTGGATGTCTTCTATTTATTTTTTCTTGTCTAATTGCTCTGGCTAGGACTTCAGGTACTACACTGAATAAAAGTGGGGACAGTGAGCATCATTGTTTTGTTTCTGATCTTAGAGAAAAAGCTTTTAGCTTTTTACCATTGAGTATGATTTTAGCTGTGGGTTTGTCATACATGGCCTTTATTATGTTGAGGTGTATTCCTTCTACAACTAATTTGTTGAGAGTTTTTATCATGAAAGGATATTGAATTTTGTCAAATGTTTTTTCTCTAACTACTAAGACGATCACACAATTTTTATCCTTCATTTTTTTAATGTAGTGTATCACATATATTGATTTGTGTATATTGAAACATCCTTGCATCTCAGGGATAAATCCCACTTGGTCATGGTGTATGATGCTTTTAAAGTGTTTTGAATTTGGTTTGCTAGTATTTTGTTAAGGATTTTTGCATCTAGGTTAATCAGGACTATTGTTCTCAAATTTTCTTTTCTTGTAGTGTCCTTATCTGGTTTTGGTATGAGGATAATGCTGGCCTCATAAAGTCAGTTTGGAAGTGTTTCCTCCTCTTCAAATTTTTGGAAGAGTTTGAGAAGGATTTTCATTAATTCTTCTTTGAACGTTTGATTGAAGTCACCAGTGAAACCATCGGGCTTTGACTTTGGGAGCCTCACTGGGAGGTTTTTGATTACTGATTGAATCTCCTTACTAGTTATTGGTCTGTTCAATTTTTTTATTTCTTTATGATTCAGTCTTGATAGATTGTGTGTTTCAAAAAAAAATTCATCCTTTTCTCTAGATTGTCCAAATCGTTGGCATATAATTGCTAATAGTAGTCTCTTATGATATTTGTATTTTTGTGGTATCAGTTATAATATCTCCTCTTTTTTATAATTTTATTTATTTAAGATTTTTTCTCTTTTTTTCTTAGTCTAGCTAAAAATTTGTCAATTTTGCTTTACTTTTACCCTTTCAAAGAAAAAAAAAAAAACTCTTAGTTTCATTAATCATTTCTTTTGGTTTTCTAACCTCTATTTTAATGAACTAGTACCTTTATCTCACTCCATATAGAAAATCAACTCAAAATGGAATAAAAACCTAATGTAAGTTCTGAAACTAAAAACTATTAGAAGAAAACAGAAAAAAAAAGTTTGACATTGCTATGGCAAAGAATTTTGGATATAATCCCAAAAGCACAGCAATAAAAGAAAAAATAAACAAATAAGATTGCATAATACCAAAAGACTTCTGCACAGCAAGGGAAACTCCAGCAGAGTGAATAGACAAAATATGAAATAGGAGAAAATACTTGCCAACCTTATATATGATAAGGGGTTAATATCCAAAATATATATGGAACTCAAATAGTTAAATAGCAATAAAACAACAATTTAAAAATGAGTAAAAGATCTGAATAGACATTTCTCCAAGGAAGGCATGCAAGTGGCCAACAAGTACGTGATGTTCAACATCATTAATCATCAGGGAATTGCAAATAAAAACCACAATGATATATCACCCCATACCTGTTAGAATGGCTATCACCAAAAAGACAAAGTTAATTGGAGTTGGAGAGGATGTGGAGAAAAGGGAACTCATATACACTGTTGGTAAGTACAGAAATTGGTACAGCCATTATGGAAAACAGTATAGAGGGTCCTCAAAATATTAAAAATAGAACTACCACATAATCCAGCAATCTACTTCTGGGTATATATTACAAAAATGAAACCATTATTTCAAAGAGACGTCTGTACTCCCATGTTCATTGCAGTATTATTCCCAATAGCCAAGATATGGAAACAGCACAGTTGTCTGTTAATGGGTAAATGGAATAAAAGAAATAGAATGGTTAAAGAAGAGCTATATTACATTATAATTCCATTGTATTAAATATTTTATTATATATTTTTGAAATGGAATATTTTCCAGTCTTGAGAAAGAAGGAAGCCCTGCCTTTTGTGACAATGTATATGAAGCTTGAGGACATTGTACTCAGTAAAAGACAAATATTATATGATCTCACTTATGTGTGGAATCTAAAAACAAATAAACAAAATAACTCAACTCATAGAAGCAGAGAGTAGAATGGTTGTTACCAGGACCTGGGGAGCAGGTGGGAGAAATGGAGAGGTGTTGGCCAAAGGGTACAAAGTTACAGTTACCTAAGATGAATGTCTAGAGATCTAGAGTACAGGCATGATAATTATACTTAATAATGTTATGTTCAATGAACACTGGAAATATGCTAAGAGAGTAGATTTCAAGTGCACTTGTCACATACAAAAATTGTAACTGTGTAAGGAAGTGATATGTTAATTAGCTTGACTGTAGCAATCATTTAACTATCTATATTTATATCAAATCATTATGTTGTACACCTTGAATAAATACAATTAAATATATATATAAATAAATGAAAGAGAAGGTAGAGGTTTGTATGAGATTTCATACTACACATAATACACATATTCATGTGTATAAATCTGAAGACTAAGACATTTTTTGATAGTGTCAAGGGTCAAAATTTGTACTTGCAAGTTATCATGTGATTAAATGATAACTGCAAGTCCATGTTTGAAAACAAAATCCATTCTTCAAATAGGTTAGGTAAGTACCAATACTTATATTTGAGCTTCACAAGGTTGAAATGGAAGAGTAATTTCTGATTAGGATGTTATACAATTTGATTGACTCATAAAGCTGAAGAAAGAGGATGCTAAAATGTGCTAATATATACAGAAGCTGTCAATACCATGGAGGGAAATATCAGTATTATCTGGAGCCAAGGCAATTTGGGGCTTATCACTGCATGAATGTTGCTACCATGTACATATATATACATGATATATTTAATGGATGTGTGTGTGTGCATGTGTTTGTGTGTGGTGTGGCATGTACTTAAAATGTGCTTCATACTCTAATTATTTTAGAATTGTTGAATTATAAGAAAGAAGGCCTAGAAAAAAACTCTTACTGTTTGATGTTTGTATATGTGTTGTGCTGGAAAATTATTATTTTAAATTTGTGGTCAAAGGTGTATCAAATATGTATATAGGAACAGCGTATTTCAAAAAGTATGAAAAATTTATCTGTGTCCTCACAAAATTAACATGGCATTCCTATAAGTAAAGGTTTGAACTAGAAAAGTGCTGAATTTCTATAGATTTATATGACTTGAAATCATATTTCTTAAGTACTGTTCTTTCTTATGAATCTTTCCTAATTTTTTACAGCTTACTTGATCCCAAGTTTGTCAAATTCCAATCAGATTTATCCACTGAGGCAACAGTAATGCATCTTTTAAAAGAACATAGAAGCCTAGGCTTCAATCAGGAAACCTCCTTGATAAATCCTTCGTGTAGACATATTTTATCTCTACGATTTTCAGCAGTTGAGAGTATTAGCACTTACAAAAAAATCCAGATGTTAATTCTGTTTTCATGTCTTTTGTGCAGTAGAGAACACACTCCTGTAGAGGGGTTTCTCTTAATAATTATTTAAAATTTGGAGTCTTTCCAAAAGAGATCAATTCAGGCCAGGTATTCCTGCCTTCAACAAGAGCAGTGAGATGCTGCAGTGTTTAAGAGGTTGGACTCTGGGGCCAGATTGCCTGGGTTTAAATCCTGAACACTTATTAGCTTTGCAATTTGGGTGACTTATGTAACCTCTCTTTGTCTTATTTTCCTCATCTGTAAAATTAAAACGATAATACTTCTCACCTACGCTTGTTGTTATGAGGATTAAATAAATATTAAATGTAAATACCTAGACCAGTTTCTGGCAAACTGTATTATAACTATGTCAAATAAATGTAAAAATTAATTGCAGAGTGCTCCACATAGTGACACTCCCAGGCCACTTCTCCCTCATGGACCAATCAAACATTTATTGAGTGCCTTCTATATGCTAGATTCCATGTTAGGCAAACCAGATTTACCTGCCTACAGATGAGCAGGAATCTTATACTCAGGAATGCTGTTACTATCACATCCTAAAATGTGACACAAAAAGAGAAAAGTTAAAAAACACAGTGGATTAAAAAAAGAAAAAAAAAAAAAAAAAAAAACACAGTGGATTAAAAACTAAGGAAATCTGGGTAAATTGTAGACCTCATTTGGTTAAGTGATTTATTTAGTTAGTAATAATTTGTCAGTATTGATTCATTCGTTATGACAATGTGGATATACTAATTTAAGATTTAAATAGTAGAGGAAACTTGGTGTGTGGTAAGTGAGCACTCCCTTTACTCTTTTCACAATTTTTCTGTTAATCTGAAACTTTTATAATTTAAAAGTTTATTTAAAAAAACTGCCCCTTTCTGCTCCAAAGTGATGGTTATGAAAATTGTCTCAACTTCCAGGGACCTCACAATGGCCAAACTCCCAAACAAGCAAATAATCACTTTTTGTTCTAGGACTTTTCATGTGGAACAGAATGGTCCAAACAAGACCATTTTAACATTCTCCTCTGAATTTTTAATGGAAATGTAAATGAAACTAGATATTCAGTATTCTGTTTTAAAATTTTAAGAGCTGACATTCACTGAGGCCTTATTATATGGTTGCCTGTGTTAAACTCTTTCCATGGATTAGCTCTTGGGAGCTGTTCGAAAACCTATGTGGTAGATACTCTTTTTGCCCCTATATGAGAAAACCATTTGCAATTGTGCCTCTGATGTTCTTGCCTTTGGGATGGTCCAGCTTTAATTCAATGCTGTGCATGTAGAGCTCTTCCTGCTTTCCTTGAACTGAATGCCCCAGTTCAGATGACTAGATGACTATTCAACGATGTGCCTTCACTATGCTTCCTGGCATCAACTGTGTGACACTGTAACATTGCAGTGCCCCATGTGGGATGTTACACCTACAATGGAGAATAAGCTCAGGCTTATTCGTAAAAGAAAGAGTGCACAATGCCACATGCATTGCCCACATACAACTAAGATATTTATCTAATGCCTGGGAGTACACAAACAAACAGCAAGGTAGGATCTACTTATTTAGTGGATTCTGAAATTTTAAAAGTGAACTAGAGGCAAATCTCTCTGCCAGTTGTCTTTATGAATCAGTTTTATAGTCAATCTCAGTTGGGTCTTCAGAAAACACTGAAGAGAAAATGGCTACATTTAATGAAATCATAGATGTGTTAGAAGCAGGGCAATAGCACAGGGCCCCATGTTCATAAAGAGCTTACACTCGACCTAATGTTCTGCTGTCACCATCTTGAAATTCTTAATATTTTTTTTGAATCAGGGGCTCTGCCTTGTCATTTTGCACTTGGCCCCACAAGTTATGTAGCCAGTCCTGTTCATAAGCCTTATGTATGCTTTTCTCAAATGAAATCTCAGGTGCTGTTTTTGAAATCATGTCCTTAAGTGTAGCCTCACAACTTTACACTTGCTAAGTCTTCCTCAGGAAGACACAGTCACTCTTAGGAAGGTAGGTTTACCCCAATACCTTACATAAAATATTCCAATTCAAGTGGGTTAAGTAAAAAACTTTGCTCTAATCTTTCTCTCTATTGCCTGTTTGCAAACCCTGAATTTAATGCCCTGGACAAGCAGAAGCATTGGATCTGCAGTGAGATTTTAATCATAGATACAGACACTGTCAAACAAACCAGGAGAAAGTTATCAATGCTTTGCTATAGTACTACTAACCTAGTCTAGAGATTGAATACCCAAACAGTTGGCCTACAATCACAGTGCATAATTCTGGAACTGAAAGCCTTGAAAGAGAAAGGATATTAGAAAATTGTGTGGTAGAAACATTTTAAGGCCATTTATCTACAACTGACTCACAGGAGCCAGGCAATCTCTGATCTCCAAATTTGAAAACAGATGAAAAGAAAATCCCCTTTATTTAAGAGATACTATACACTCCAAGGGAGCTTGATGTTAGTAGTTTTGAATTAAATCAGGCAAAATTTTCATCATGCCAATGAAAATTTTATTTTTCCCCCTTTTTCTTTCTTACTGAAAACCTAAAACCCTTAACTTAAAGGGTTATTTTCCCCAGTCTGTTTGTAGCTCCTAATCATTAAACCCTGAGAAAAGAGAAATCTACTGAGAAACACACTAGAGAGAAACATCTTCCTTAAATATGGGTATTTTTTGAATGCTGTTGGTAATTCACAGCACCTATAGAACTCATACTTTTGGAACTACCTGCTAAATCAGGGAAATTAGGAGTAGGGTTGAAATCCCTATTTTAAACTGGACCAGAGGATAAATATTTTTCAGCTCCTGACTTTATAGAAGGCTTTAATTATTCTCCGTTTCTTCAAATATCTCTAGTGCCTTCTTGGGTCTTCTCTCCTCCTTGCTAATGTGTCCTTTTTAGGTCCCTGTTTCCACATGGGAATTCCATGGCCCAGGCCTTGCTACAGTAGCTGAAGGTCTCTAATGAGGGTGGCACTGACCTTCCAACTTCTTCGGAGATTGCCTTGGCCACATGGTCACCCCAGAGCATCCTGGCAGGGGTACCTTCTCACCTCTGTCAAGCTCTTTTGTTGAGTTCAAAACCTTATTATAATTAGAGTAGAAAAGCCTCACTGGGTTTTTTAGATGTTATCTCTGCCACAGAGAAATTTTCTACAACTTAGCCTGAACAATTTTTTTTCTAAACTAAAGTTAATTGATGGAGAATCTGCTGGTATTCTAGAGAAAATTATGGGACACTGTCAAAAGATTTTCTTTGGGATTACAATGGAGTAATTAAAAATTCTCTCTCTTCTCTTTTTCCCTATCTCTATTTACAGTAATCCCACCTATATGAGTTTTTTTTAAAGCACAAACACAGAATGAACACCAATTTATTTCATTAGTAAAAAATATCTAGACTGTTCCATGTGCTATATGTATCAATTTGTCTGTTGAACTCAGCTTCTACTTCTGGTTTAAACTTCCACACTCACTCCCGGACAGAGAATCTTCTGGGCCGGTCTTTACAAGTGGATGGCCATTGATTAGATCACAGGTCCGAAGAGGAGACTCATTAGTAAACTGGAAAAATGGTCCAGGATACGAGTTCTTCCCTAGAGGTGATGAGCAATGTCAATCAGATTTGTTTTCTTGAAAGGTTGAATTAAAAAATGCAAAAGGAAACAGATTTGGGGGTAGCTGAGTGGCACCTATGTAGAACTAGGGCTGGTGGCCATACATATGCAGGAGAGACAAAAGAATGGACAGTTGTGGGAAGAATATCAGACAAGCAAATGACCCTGAGAGACCAGAGGAGAGCAGTAGCTCTCATCTTTCCAATTACATTGTGTAGCAGGCCCATCAGCTCTTTATTTTATGTTCCTCCATTTACTAAAACCTCTACAGAAACAATGTAGAAGAAGCTCTTGTAATACTCTACCTCTCTTATGTGAGCTTGCCCAAGTGAACTTCTATTTTTAAAATATTTGATTATTTAACTGAGCCCTAAGAAACACGATGGGAGTGGAAGCCCTGTCCATGTTTCCTCCTGAGAAATACAGAAGGAAAAGAGAGAAAAACCTATTGATTTCCTACTGGGAACATGGTATGCATAATACCACCATCAAATTAAATTTTCATACAACCTCAGAAAGTAGGTGTAATTAAACCCATGTTAGAGCTAAGAAAACTGAGATCAGGAATGTAAAATAATTTGTCCAAAGTAATTGGGAGTCTAAGATTTAAACAAAATTTTTTTCCAGTCCCAAATCCCATAGTCTTTTCAATAATAACAACAAGGGCAATGCAAAAGAAAGGAAGGGAGGGAGGAAGGAAGGAAGGAAGAAAAGAAGGAAGGAAGGAAGAGAAAGTAGCACTTTAACGAGTCTCTACTACCTGCTGGGCACTTTTATATGTCACTTCATTCAGTCCTCACAACAATGAAAAGCAGAACTGATATTTGTATATATATATATATATATACATATATATATGTATATATATATATATATATATATATATATATATATATATATATATATTATACACGAGAAAACTGAAGCTTAGAAAAGTCATCAAAATCACACAGCAAGGCGGGGAGCCAGGATTTATGCTGAGCCAAATTGACTCCAATACATCACCTTCCACTAAACTGATTTTTTTTCCTGGAGAACCACATACACCAGAGCAATTCTAGCTGATAATTAGGTAGAAAATCAAGGAGAGCATAGATATGAAGATCCAGATTCAAAAGGGTGGATTTTGATTCAAGAATTTGCATTAAGTCCTATTTGATTCTTCCTTCTAGTATCTCAATAATGATAGATAATGATATACATAATGATATATATGTATGTGTGCACAGCTATGTTATGATATAGATATAATTACATATAAAATATCAGTTTGGATGGGGACATTAGAAGACAAACAATTTCAACACACTTATGGAATCTGAAAGCACTGAAAAGTGTTGATCAGAAAATGATGGAGGAAGCCATGAATGATGCCCAGAGGGGACTGCAGCAGACAAGGAGCCAGTCTACCTAGCAGAACCCCCAAGGTGCTTCAATACAGAGACAACAGGCACAGCAGAGGCTAATGTAAAATTTGTTTAGTACTTCTACATGACATGGTATATTTTCCTAAGTTTTCTGTAAAATGGGCATGTTTGAAAGTATATGCTTAATCAAATGTTTATTTGAGGGTAGCTAGGTCTATTTCCACTCACTAATAAAAGTTATAATGACCAAATTGACAAGGATTGGATGTTTTCTACATGCCTAACTCTTTAAGCATTTAATTTACTCTTGCTGCAATCCACTAACTTGGTATTATCCCTATTTTTTAGAAGTGAAAACTGAGGTTCGTGAGGGTCAGGGAAACAAAAGCACGTACCTATTATGAGCAGTCAAGATTCCAGCATGATCAAATCAGACTCCCAATCCCTTTCCACTATTCCTTTACTATTTTCAGTGCTACTAAGCACTAACCATAGAATGAAAGTTTCCACCTCCTAATGTTCAGCCTAGAAACTACACAATGAAATGAGGAGTCAGTTTGGTAGTTTTTCATTTCGAGGTTTATATTAAGATTGAAAGCCATAGCACTGTTCTACAGTAACTAAGTAAATAAGTAAATAAAATAGTATATGTGTGTGTGTGTGTGTGTGTGTGTGTGTGTAAACACCCCCCCAAAAAAATTTCAGCTGTTGGAGCAGTACTTGGCACACAGTAGGGACATCATATTTGCTGAATGAATGTATGAACAAGTCAGAGAACTCTTGATTGAATCTTTTCTTTCTTTTCTTTAACTTGCATATTCAGCATAATCAGGCAGACTTTGAGCCAGTTATTAATGTTTGAAATGGAAATTCATTCAAGAGAACAATGCTTTTGAAAACAAAGAACCAAGTCACTTTGGTGTGTAGTGGCACAGCCTTCTGTCCCTCTGCAGCCAGTTTATTACTGAGCTTACTGATTAGCTAATCAGTAATTAATTTAATTATTAATACTATTTACATATTTGGATTATTGCAGCTATTAAGCAGCCTTGCTACCCTCCCGCTTCCTTTGCACTTTAAAGTAAAGTAAGAGGGTTAAGAAGTGAGAAGATAAGTGGCAAATTAAGCTATGAGATGCATAAGGCAAACCAACCAGACGGACTTGTAATGAAAGATAACACATGAAGGGTGGAAGGAATTACACGGAAGTGAGTGAAAGATGGGCTACTTCTCTGCAGGCAACTTCTAAACTTTGAGGTAGAGGCTATGTATAAATGCACATCTATACACAATTTATAACAAAGCATGGGAGCTTGGAAACCTGATCATACATTAAGTGAATGCAGCTGCTGAAGGAAATCCACACGTCCCCATAATTCCCATGGTAGCTGCTGGCAGTAGGGGAGGAGTGACAAAAGAATTTTTAGCATCTTTCATCTCAATGAGTGTTGTTTAACTTGAAATTCGACTGAAAATTCTGCACTTCCACTAAAAATTAACATGCACTCTCCAGAAAGAACAAAAGAGGTATAAATTATGTCTGACTGAACAAACACAACTCCACTGTTGAACAGCTAGTCAATGGAGAGGGCAGGGAAAGGCAATGGAGCAGGGTAATGTGTAATCTCACCAGTCAATGGACTGTGGGCAGGCCCGGATGGCCCGGCACTGGAGGTGTCAGGGAGATAAATAGCAGAGTGTCCTACTCAAAAATATGATTAATACCCTCCTCGGTCCACTGCTGAAGATGTAGTGGGTGCAGCTGGTCTGGACAGCAGTTGCATAGAGGGAAAATCCGGGACGATCGCAACGGAGCAGAGAGGGCAAAGAGGAGGACAAATAGCCACCAGAATGGGAGTGCTGAGGCCTGATGGCAGGGAGGAGTCTGAGCTGACCAGAGGTCTTCTTAACCTGCAGCTTAAGTAATACTTAGGGCCTTCTAGGCACGTGGATCTGAGCCCCAATGGCTGTGATCTCGAGGGAAAAAGACAAGCCGAAGCTGAATCTTTGAGGACATTTTGTGCCTTTCCTCAAACAGTGAGTAATCTTGAAGAATTGTGGTATTTATGGTATAACTAGTGTGTGATTAACACACTCCCTTCAGAAATTTTTAATTCTCACAGGTCAGTATGAAGTAATGGGGTTAATTTCTTCTTCTTCAGATGGGAAGGCTGAGGGCCAGAGAATTTAAGTGACTTTCTCAAAGTTACATAGTTAACAGATGGTACAGCGGTCCAGGACTCACAAACTTCCTTTCTCCTCACCAAACTAAACTGACTCCCCAGTAAATAAAAAAGAAAACTTTTGATAGGGTGTTCATCTTTGGCTATTTGTTCTAGTTTCCACTCAACATATCAACAAAAGATTCTCAAACATTCACAGCTATAGTACTACTTACAGACCTACACACACACACACACACACACACACACACAATGATTACCCAGAGTGAAAAGCAAATTGTTATATTCTAATATCTCTTATTTCACTGGTGGAAGACAGGGGAACTTTCTGTCCTTGGGCAAATATAACTCTTACATTTTCTTTGTTAGATGATTCCTTCCCTCATGGTCAAGATATTGCAACATTCATAAGGTCACCAAAAAGTCTTCTTAGCATACTATAGCATTGGAATATTATTAGAAAAAAAGAATAATTAAGGAAGGGCTATCTAAACCTAGAGTTGTTGGTTTACTGAATAATGATTTTAGACATTAGGAAAAGAAAGGAAACTTTTATAAAACTTGTAGGATGGAAGGAAATAACCTGGCTATAGATAGAATCATCCAGGTAGTACCCAGCCACCTACATAGCAGGGAGGTTCCTATTGTCCACAGGCACAGATGTTTAGAGTGAAGGTGTTTATTGGCACAATCAAGGGGATTGTGCCAAAGGCACCTAATTTGGCCATAGTGGAGCTCTCCATACTTTCCCCAACTAAAGTTGGTTTTGGGGTACCTTCTCCCATTATCTTCTAAAGCTTGCCCAAATGATGAAGTCAGTGTTGACATGAATCTAAAGCCACTACTCCACTCAGGGAGTTGAGAGATGCTTACTAAAGATAAAAACAATGGCTAAAATTCCACATCCTTTTCTTATCTTGGACTCAGTCAGATATATCTGTATACAGTAAATAGTCAAAAGATATAGCTATATACAATAGGGAGTCATTCTGCCGACCCTAAATTATTTTTAGGGTTTACATTTTGAATCACAATCTTCTTGTTGGATTTTATATCAGTTATTTCTTCATGCTTACAAAACATATTTTCTGACTCTCTATCCTAAGTCACAATCTTTAAATATTATCCATCTTTATCTATTGCTATGTATATGGAGAGAAACAGACATAAAGTAATATATATACATATATATATTTATACATATTTGTGTAATACAATTATATCCACTTAATATTTTCTGACAAATAAATAAATAGATAGATAAATGCTTCATTGTCAAATTAGTTTGAGAAGTATTATGAACCCTACTGCCTTCCTGAAAATTCACAAGGATCTGAAAACTCCTGTCATAAACAAATTTATTTAATTTTATTTAACTTGGCATTTCTAGCAGGCATTTGAGTTTGTTTTTAATTTATGCTTCTAGAAGACCCACAGAATAGCATTTTATAGACCATTGCTTAGGAAATACGCCTTGTTATTGGGTCTAGTTCCAACTTATGGCAGGTATAATGCAGTATAGGAGACACACTTGAATTTGATTTTCATAATTCCTAACCTTTTAGATTATTGCATCAACAAAACATTTTATTTGTAGAAGTGTGAGATAAATTGTGTCCTCTAGCATTTTTGCTTCTTTTTTTTTTTTTTTTTTTTTTGGAACTCCCCTGAAATAAATGTGTTTCTAGTCAATTGTTTCCTTTCAAAAAAATCCGGGCTTCCCTGGTGGCGCAGTAGTTGAGAATCTGCCTGCCAATGCAGGGGACACGGGTTCGAGCCTTGGTCTGGGAAGATCCCACATGCCACGGAGCAACTAGGCCCGTGAGCCACAATTACTGAGCCTGCACGTCTGGAGCCTGTGCTCCACAACAAGAGAGGCCGCAATAGTGAGAGGCCCGTGCACCGCGATGAAGAGTGGCCCCCACTTGCTGCAACTAGAGAAAGCCCTCGCACAGAAACGAAGACCCAACACAGCCATAAATAAATAAATTAAAAAAAAAAATCCAAAATATTTGAGGCACTTTAATTAAATGGTAAGTCAACTTAGTTTCTAGGCATTGAGGCTTTATGAGTCCCATATATGCACATGCACATCACACACATATAGACAATATTTGTTTAACATGATCACTTTTGGGCATGTAGGGAGAATTTATTTGTTACAATACAATATGAGAAGATTATGGAAAAATTATCAAAATTGTTCAGTGAGACTGTGTCATTAACCAAGTGATCATTTAGCCTGGGCATTTATTTTATATGTGTCCTAAGAGACTAGAAGTGACAAACTCAAAGTTACACAGCTGATGAGAGAAACAACTTTGGCTTAAACCCTTACTTTGATGCCTAAAGATACCTCAGCTTCTCGCCTTATCTTTAGGCACCAAGAACGTAAGGTGTCCACACTGGTTCCTGAAGCTCCTCAAGACATATTTCTAAAGACATTTCTCCATTTGCTTTGATGTGTTCTTATGACCCAGAGGTACTGGTTGAAAAGTCAAATCTTAAATCAATCCATAGTGTTTGGAATGGGACAAGATGGAGATGGTTCCCAAAGACAAAAAAAAATGGACATTTTTCCATAATTTTTACCCTAATTAAATGAAGTGGAAAAGACTGACTATTATTTGAGTTATTAAAACAGAAACAGAAATAAATACTTTAAGGCCAGTTAATAAAAAAGGAACCCATTATTTGACTTTCACAAATAATTTTCTCGATCCTCTGTCTAAATAACCCACATGTATTGAAGTGGCTTTCAGTATGGTTTTAATATTATATTTTTAGGACTCTGGGAGGGGTTCAGTATTTGGAGGCATCACCATTATGTTAAGGAGATATTTCATTCTATATTGGAGATGAAGAAAATAAAGAAAATATGACATCATTCCTGCACTTTCTTCTCCTGAATACATAATCTCTCTTTAAGTAAAACACTTAATCTCTCTTTAAGTAAAACACTAAATAAATTCATAGACTCAGGACCCACGTAAAAACTAGATGCTTTCAAAGGCCCTGGTTAATGAACAATCTTTTAAATGTCACATCTACAGTGCAAATTAACCAATATTGCATAGCAAAATCTGGTCAATGGTTTATGACAAAAGAATTAATGCTTTCTGTCAAGAATAAGGGTTAAGTTTGATATTAATCATAAAATGACCTTTAATTGCCAAACAAAAGCACTTTGTTATTTCACTACAATCCTGAACTCACCCTGAGCATTGAAAAAAAGTCATAATTTGCTTAGTATAAATATATTAAAGTATTAAGCCCACTCTGCTACTCAATTAGTAAACATGTCAAGGAGTGGGTGAGTTATTCATGGTTCAGAGGGCCAGCCCCTTTTCACAGGGAACTTTTTTCACTCTAATGAAATGATGGATAATCTGGAAGTAGGTGCTTTAAGAAGATATTAATCATTCTCTGTGGTGATGTTAATCATGCGTCCCATCATCTCCAGATGCTGTGGATCACCTTCCTTGGAGACAAAGGGCGCCTAAGCCAGGAAAGTCCTTTTGATCACTTTTCTATAGAGACCCTCACATGCAACTGACTTTAAAGACAGCTTTAGATTTCAGGCCATCCTTAAGATAAAATGGCAACTGCAGCACAAAACTCCATCAACTGATTTCTGAGAAACATTGGCTGGGGTCTCTCTCCAGTCCTAATTATTTACATTTTCATGTTGCTCATATGAGAATAGGGAAGGACTTACCTGTAGGAGAAGGTAGAGGTCCATCAAGTAAAAGCTATAAATGTATGTCCTGGCAAACTGCTTTTACAGTCTAGGCTTCTAATCTTACAAAATGTTAGCATTCCTCACATCAGATTCATCTCTTAAAATTTCTCTGATGTCTCCTTGAGTAATGAAACACCGAACCTCCAGAGAGACTTCTGGCCAATTAAACATAGTTATGGCCAGTGTTTTTCAAAGGGAAAAAAATGTTGAGTGAAATCTGAGGGCACATCCTATGAGGCTAAAATAGCTCCCATCACAGACTAATTTTGAATGCTTCATAGACCCCAGTGCCTGAAGAAGAAACCTGGAAGCATTCCTAAAGTTAAGAGGCTGTTCCATGTAAATTGCTTCAGAAAGATATAACCAAGAGGAACAACTGAAGCTCCTGTCATCATGCAAAAGTATTAAGGACTCTAGGGATTGGATAATATCTTCATGTAAGGGAGGCACCATTCTCTTAAATATGCATGTGCTGTGCAAGGTCTACAAATGGACATGAAGGTTACTAATGAGATTCTGTGATCTCCTTTTTTGGGTACAAATCTACTTAGAGACAAGCACTCTCCAGATGTTGGCTAATAATACTCAGATCAAACCACTAAATGTTTTATATTCACATGTGAGGACAAAAGAGCTAGAAACTCACTCCTGGTCTTGTAGAGAAAACTAGTTATTTTGTTCTTCAACCAAATTTAGCTCTCTAATCACCCTCCCAGCTGTAGTCTTTCAAATTGATTGATGTGTCTCAATAGTCCACCAAATTAGAAAAACATGTCCACGTAGGTGCATTTGTCATTTGCCTGATGATTTGTTTATTTATTGGGCTTTCGAACTCCAAATACCTCCACTGCCATTTTACCTCACTTCCCCTTCTTCTCTGCTCCTGTCTAGTCCACATTTAAATTCTGTTATCCCCCACAGCAGATTCCTCTCAGACCTTTAAATTTAAATAGCTAATTGAATGGTAAGGGATGTATGTCATTTCTCATAACCTCACTTCCACTGAATTTTCTCTTCAGCCTCAGTATTTTTACCCTTGTAAAATATCTCTGTTGGGTCCACATAGCTGGTCAGAACCCTCTACCTCTGTCCATCTCTCCCTTGATGTCCAATGCAACTAGCCAAACTTCAAGCAAGGCGTGTTCTTAAAGTATGCCTTTATGTACTTTTCCTGGCCTGCACTGGGTTATTAAGCAAATCATCTACTCTGCATCTTGGAACCCTCTAAACATATGGTCTCGGATGTCAACTGGTCTCACTAATATTCCCATTTCTTGGTCAACTCCAAGTTCTAGCACAAAGCTTTTCCAATCCTCTGAAGCATTGTCCTTGATTTCATTCCCCCTTTTCTCAGCCTCTTTATTGAAAAGAGAAAGGCTCTCAAAAAAATTCTCAATATTGTACTGCCATCGTCCACCAACAAATTTGTCCTTTGCCATGTCCTTCCCTTTTGTCTTCTCAGATGATGAAGTGTTTTTCCCTCCGTTAAAAATTCACTTGTTTGAGGTCTTGATTTTATTCTCTGCTTTTTATTCTGCAACTGCCCTCCTGTACTCAAGCTCTTTTGCTCCAGAATCTTTAATTTATCTCAGACTATAAATAATTTCAAGGTTCTCCTTCCCTAAAATAAAAATGCTTAATTTATGTCAAGTCCTCTCAATGTCTCTCT
This sequence comes from Balaenoptera acutorostrata, assembly GCF_949987535.1. Taxonomy (NCBI): domain Eukaryota; kingdom Metazoa; phylum Chordata; class Mammalia; order Artiodactyla; family Balaenopteridae; genus Balaenoptera; species Balaenoptera acutorostrata. The sequence continues at coordinate 50,218,219 of NC_080066.1, read as the reverse complement.
CTCTCTTTCAATTACCATATAAAATTCTTGAAAAAAGAGTCTATACTACTGGAGTCTTTATTGCTTCACCATCTGGCATTTGACCTCACTGCTATATTGAAATTTTCATTCCTAAGGCCATCAGCTACTTCCTAATAAATATTGAGAGATTACTGTGTGCCTGGCATTGATCTAGGCACTTGGGATACAGAAATGAACAAAACATTTAGGAAGAGACTAATATTGCAACTCTTTTGTATCTTATATTATGGTATTGTCAAGTGTAATGAATATTTTAATAAACTTTCTAGACCTCTTGAGTTTCTCCTTGTACTATTTGCATCACTTTTACAAACCTTTCTCCATTCCATCCTTGGTATTAGCCTGAAACATTAGTACTCTCTAGAGTTCTTTATTACACTGCTTTTCATACCCATGCATTTATCCAGTTAAGTTTATCCACTTTCAAATGTTCAATTACCATTTATATGCTTATTTCTCCCAAGTCTATCACTGTAGTCTAAATTCTTCCCCTCACCGTCCTCAGACCTATGCATCTCCCTGCTTCTATTTCTTCATTAGATAGACTTCATCTTCAGCGTTTCCCAAACTTAACATGCCACTTTCTCAAAATCAGCTCTTCTTTCTTTCCCTAACTTAATTATGGGGCATCAACAGCTACTATCATTCAAGCTAAAACCTGAGGGTTCATCTTTGATTTTTCTCTTTGCTTCTCTGTCTACCTAATAAAATAACTAGCCCTCAAATATTTATTTTCTGAATATTTTTCACCTGAATTGTAATTCCACAATTATCTACTCTACTTTACACCCTCATTCCTCTTATGAATGATTGTAACTACTTCCTGTTTTACACATCATGTTAGCCATTCATTTAGCATAAACAATTTTACTATGTCAAGTCACTGTTTAGAAGTTATTGAATAATGAATAAACCAAAGTCTTCAATATGACATAAAATATGCTTCATAATACTGTTTCTATCAACCTTGCCAGCATTATCTTTTATCACTGCATGACTCACTTCTTATATTTCAGCACAGAAAGCAACTTATTTTATTCTGTGCGTACACATGATACTTTTGTCTTTCACCTTTATATTTTTGCTTACTCTTTCCTATCTGCCTCTGTGCTATGGAAGTACACAGAAGAAAGTGTTTCTTTTTTAGTAGGTGTGGGAAAGAATCATACAGGAGGTGTATTTGAGCAAAATCTTGAAGGATCATTAAAAGTTGGCCAGACAAAAATTAACAAAAATGTATTCTGGAAAATATTACATGTAAAAATACAGAAAAGAGAAATATGAGAAAATCAGAAAACCAGAAGTAGTTCAGAAAGGCTTATATGGATATGCAGGGTGTCTTTTAAGGGAGTTATGGGAAATATAAGCTAGATCTTTCTCTTTCTCTGAAAAGTTAGTAACTTCAAAAAAGTTGGTGTCAGAGTGGAGGAATAAATTAGGAGTTTGGGTTTAACAGATACACACTACTGTATATAAAATAGATAAATAACAAGGACCTAGTGTATAGCATAGGGGACTATATTCAATATCTTATAATAGACTATAATGGAAAAGAATTTGAAAAATAATAAACACACACATATAATACTGAATCACTTTGTTATACACCAGAAACTCACATGACACTGTAAACCAATTATACTTCAATACGAAATAAAAAATTTTACAAAAGTTTGTGTCAGATGGTGTTGGTGGGCACACTATTTCCCAAGGTTAATCCTGTCCTAGCAACTACTCAGGCATAATTAATGTTGGGACACTCTGGTGAACTAAATGTAACTACCTAGGCATCCTCCCTTATTCTTCCTGCCTGAAACATCCACTCTTGAACAATGCATCTCCCCAGGGGGTCTAATGATGATATTACTGAAGGCTTAATCGTAGCCTTGTCCTTGTGTGACAGGGCCATGTTCAGGACCAAAACTACCCCTGGTGGGGTCACTTGGACTCATGCAGTTATTTAAAAGCAAAGGCTGCGATTCACCCTTAGCTAACTTTTTCTTTAGATGACCCCTACATGTAGCACAAGCATTGGCTGTTCTCACTTTACATCCTGGGTAAACGCTTTTGTTATATGTCCTTCCCCAGGTTAGGTCTTTCCCAAGAAATCATTGAACTAACACAACTAGTACATTTTCCTAAAGTTGAGAGTGTCCAGTGGCAGTGGACCTCCAATCACACCTCCTTCAAGGTCTTCTCACCAGAAGGAGCATACATTTCCTTATTCTTTCAAGTCATCATCAGTAACTGTTAGAAACACAAAAACACACCTGTCACAAGGGTAAATATTAATTTTTGGTTCCACTTTAAATACATAAGGAGAAAAAAAATTCCAAAGGGTCTCACAATTTGCAAAGCTACCTCACTCACAATGGAGTTAGCACTTCTGTTCTTTACTTGAGCCACTGTATTTTCATGACATAAAGATGCTATTGACTATCAGCACACCATCAATTAAAAGCAGCATATAAATACTACCACATTAAACACCCCTTTATCATTAAATGCTTGCATTTATTGAAATTAAAAATTTTTATTTAAAATATAACAAAAAAAATCTTAGCTTAGAATTGTATTTTTTTAATACACAGGCTGAAAATTAAGTAAAATACTCATTCTCAGCTTAGCAAAAGTTCTAACTCTTAAGTTTCCCTATAATGGCTTGGTCTAAAAACACACCGTATTTTTCAGGCATTACTTTTCAGAGTGGAAGCTGGAATGTCTATCAAAATCACGTTAATTCTAGCATTTTAAAAAATTCATTTGACATTGAGCTTTGTATCATTGGCAGTAATTGGCAGGAATATTAGAATCCCAGACACAATACAGGGTCATGCTATCCAATAACTCAATTTTCTCCTGCTATAATCAATTATGTTAGTGTTTTTAGGTCAAGATAAGTCAGTGGAAATAATTATTTTTCCCACAAATATTCATCAAAATACCAGCTACCACAACAAATATGTGTAATACTGAGGATATGGAAAATAGTGTTTTCTGAAATTGTAAATATAAGTTGAAAAAAAAGACAAATTTACTAGTTTGTATTGGTCTTTACATGTCAAGTAGATAAGAAAAACGCTTACTGGTTGAGTAGAATTCATTGTAGCACAATTCATTACCCTAAAGATTTGGATAGGTCACAGGTCAAAGGATGTTCTCCAAAATGCCTTAAACAAACATGTTCCTTAAAATATTCACATAATTTGCTTAAAACTGGTGATGCCTCTGCTCCCTCATGCCAACGCTAAAACAATTTTCTATTTAAACATTTTTTCTTAGTATATTAAGAAATAGGTTTACCTTGTATCACCACTGAATAATAGAAGTGTCATCTAATGATCCCCTCTGAGGCCAAATTTTCAACAGCAAATTGCAGGATGCTGAAGGATCCCCAGGTCTATTGTGAATCACACTGGCCTTGCCAGAGGACACTAGCCACTACATGGGACCATTTTTGCAGCACAAGGAAAATAGCCTGAAGCAACAATTGCCCACAGTTTTTTACATATTTCTGGAAATAAAAATAAAAACACTTTAGTTGCTTAACTGGTGATAGCATACCTCCTCTTGCCCCATTTCATCTTATAATCTCCCAACTCAATCTGTTTAAGCCCAATGCTTTTCTTGACATTACCACGTCCTGAAAACCATTAGTGTAATTTTCACTTGCCATGACTACTTACATCCAAGGATTACTTACAAATTCAAACTGTAATTAGAAGATGAACTAGACTGAGAGGTTTTGATTATTCCTTTGTATTTGTATTTGAATAATGTACTGTTAGATGTGTCTGCATTCATTGCACAGAGACCTGCTGATAGAGCTTGGCAAGTAAATGAAAGGTAACATGGCATGGCATGATGAAAAGAGATAGACCTTGAAGTGAGGCTGGCTTAGACTTAAAATTTACTCCATCACTTGCTATGTGGATGAGCTTAGGTCAGTTACATGGTCACTGTGGTACTCACTTTCTTCACTGGTAAAACAGAGATAATCATGCTTGTAAACGACTCTTTTATTCCTGTCCTGAGGTGTCTGTTCAATAATTTATAGCTGTTGAGTTCTTACAGAAATATACAGCTCTCTGGGGAGCAGGAGATGGGGAGAAGTATTGGTTACATTCTACTTTCTTCCATCAGGTCACACCTAGAGTTTTTTCGTTCATTTTTAGGGCCTGCTCTAAAAGGAAAAGGACTTTGATGGATGAACAAATGCACGAGAAGCAAGTAGGAAATCTAAATTATGTCTTGTGAACAACAACATGGAGGAGAGAATATGTCCAAGGGATAAGCAGTTTTGAAAAATAGCTACAGATCTATAATGTATGAGAAAATTTAGAACTATTCATGTGATCCCAGAAAGCAGGACTGAGACTGGGGTGGAGAAACTACACAGGCAGATTTAGCTCAATATAAGGGAGAACAGAGTCAAATTCCAACCACTGAACGAGGGTACATCTGTTCTAATAGAGGCTAGCTAACTATTTGTTCAGGACACTAGACAGATAGTGGCCTGAATAATAGTAAAGTAAATTGGATTATTTGATAACTAAGGTGCTGCCTGATCCTAAGAATCTGTTTTAATACCACATGCATTATTACATAACTTAAAATGATGACTGTGTTTTCACATCAAGAAATAGAGTTCTACCAAGTACAAAGAGAGAGTAGCCACAAGACATTATCATCTCATTCTCAAGTTACCCCAAGGTCCATTTGTCACTTAGCACTCTTCCATCACCAAGTCAGTCTAGGCTCACATATCTTGTTCCAATCTACTTTCCCAGTCTCATATTCTGCTTCCTACTCACAGGCATTCCTGGGTGTAACCACATCAGGCCACTTGTCCATATAAAAAGGGACCATATCTCCTCTATTCTCCATACCTCTGTCCATGCAACCTAGGCCTGCAAAACTTCCTCTCCACCATTGGTCCTCAGAATCTCTCTTCTTCTCAAACCCTAGCAGTGTTTTTAGGAACATGGCTGTTTCTCTGGCAATACCAAGAGACCTTGAAGGCCAGCACCATGTCTCACGCCTGCTAATATCTCAAAAGACTGTATATGAGGTATTTTGATAATTACACAGTGTTGATTTATCCCAAGCATTTTTATTCAAACTAAATAAAAATTTAAAAATCATTGTTCTTTATAGGGATTTTCAACCATCATCAATTGAGCTACTCTTCAACTAGATATTGTTACATCAAAGTTTAAAGACACAAAAGAGATAAAATATCTGCACCCATTTTTTAAATAAAATATAGACAATATAAAGACATTGCAGGCAACAGATTTACTGTAGATGGTAATTTTCAACATTTCCCAGAAAATTGTGACCACAGGCCATTCTGATTGATGGGGTCAGGCTATGACAGAGAATCTGATTGGAGCTCCTCCTGGCTTTGACAAGGATGCCTGCACCCTTCCAAATTAGACAAGGCCTCTGCTCTCTGTTGGACACAGCCTAAGCCCACACTGCCTGTTTAAAGAGACAGCGACTTTAGTTAAGATCTAGGGCACAGACTTTGAGGATATGAACAAATCACTTTTCCCAACATCTGCCCTCATCTCTGCTTTAAGAAATAAAGGCTTTGGCGAGAATTGAATATACTCAGGGTAGCCCTTGCTTTCTGACAGTCTATTCATTGATGATGACAGAATACCCGGTGAGCTGTACCAATTGTTTCCAGGTTATTCCATTTCTAAATTATCTTTCCCAATGAGGTAAAGGCAAATTTTCTTTGAAGGTCATAGCTGCAATTTACAAATACTTCCTAAAGCAGTCAAGACAACTTGTGCCTTCCCCAGCTGATCTGAACTTTATGGAGTGATTCAAACTGCAAGCTTGATCCTACCTTGACCTCCATTCCCTCCAGGGAGTGTGCAAAATCCCACCTGTCACCTGCTGCTCGCTGAGATATCATCTTCCCTTCCCCTACCAGAATCGTTTCCATCGACTCCACTGAACTCCAGTCTTGCTTTCCTTTTCAGCATTTATCTGAAACCAATCGTATTTGGTTGCCACCCTGATTTTGGTAGCTCCTTCTTCTTGGGTTCCAGTCCCAGGTACGAGTGGAATTTCTCTTACGAATGGTCTCAAGTAGAAATGCCCACCTGCCTTTGGGAGTTGACAGTAATCAGAGTTGTCTTTTGACAAAGACTGAGCTCCTTCTTTCCCAGGGATCTACTTCACCAAAGGACACCAATAATTCTAAGGCCTTGCCATCTTTCTCTTCACCCAATCATTAAAATGGAATTTTGGGTGACCTAAGGGAACGGAGTGAAATCACCAATGATTTAATCATCAGTGTATTAATGAAAATACTGGCTGCAAATCTACTACATAACAGATACTGCACTAAACACTGGGAATACAGTGATAGGCACTCAGTTCTTTAGAGATCCCCTAGAATAAGATAAAGCTGTATTTTCCCTTATATTTATTTAAATGTTAATATGCCCTTAAATAAGCATAAAAGATCAAAACCCTTTGCATCCACAGAAACTTGGGGAGCAAGACAGGCCTAAGCACAATCTTGAGTGCCTCAGGGTACATCAGAGACACTGAATACATGGCTTCTGATATGCTGAAAGTTATATCTTCAGAAAGTCACATTCTTATTTTTAACAAACTCAACCAAACTAAACTAAAATATGTTTTTGTGTGCTTTTGAAAGGAAAACAGAGACCCTTTTTCTTCTTAACAGAATATGTTTAAATAAGAAAAAAAACTCATTTATTTATTTGAATATTGAGTGCTATGCTAGGCAAAAGAGTGACCCCAAAAAATATCCACACACTAAAGCATAAATGTGTTACATGGCAAAGGGGATTTTGCAGCTATGATTAAATTAAATATTTTTTTAGATTAGGAGAGTATTATCCTGGATTATCTGGGTGTGCCAAATGTAATCACAAGGGTCCTTATGGATGGAGGCAGGAAGGTCAAGGTCAGAGTCAGAGAGGATGGGGGCAGAAGTTTGCCTGGTGTGAAGCCATGAGCCAAGGAATGAGGACAGCCTCTAACAGCTAGAAAAGGCAAGGAACTGATACTCTTCTAGAACCTCTAGAAGGACATAGCCCTGCCAGCCCATTTTAGACTTCGGATCTTCAGAAATGTAAGGTGGTAAACTTATTTTGTTTTAAGCCACTAGTTTCTTATAACACTAGTAAGAAACCAATACAGGTATACAGAGAGTTTCATCAACAAGTATTTAATTTCCATGAGAATTCCAGGAAGAAATTGGAATTGGAAAACTTTGCTGATAAGTCATACAAAGAAGAAGATCTACAGCTCATCTGAATTTGAAGTACCCAGGTTATCCACAAGTAATCTTAATAAAAAAGCTGGAAAAGAGCATAATGACTTGATCATCTCAGTCATTACTCTTGACTCCAAGTGAAAAAAAAAAATCAGGAAAAAGAGCAAAGGGATTTTAGGGAGCAGCACACATTAATTAACAGGTGGCTACATGAAATTTTGTCGTAAGCCTTTATAAAAATAGATAACACAACAGAATACATATATCACCTGAATCCCTTTCTTTTTCAGCTCAGTTACATGGAACATTATTTCATTTGTAAACTAATAATTTTCAACTGAGTAACATTTTACAGACAGCACATTCAGGTTCATCTTTCAGCCTTGATATCCATGACTCTAAAGTATCAATTGGTCCATAAGTAATTTCCTGAAGCTGTTGGTTAGAAAAATTTAAAGGAAACTAAATGTGTAAAGGCATAAGTCAGTGGTCAATATAAATATCAAAACCAATTTTTTTAGGGGCAAGGTGGGGGAAAAAAGAGATGATGACCTACAATTAGCACTACAGACATTTCAAACTGCTCAAGGATGCACCTTCCCTTAATGCAAATCATTAACACACTGAAAGGCCATCATCTTGTCTTACTTCAAGTTCCTGAAATTGTGGTGAAAATGTTAGTACCACTACTTAAATTTCTTCTTTTCTTTAGGCAAAAAATGCTGTAAGGGCTGCTCATTGGTGTCATTATCTCCACCTGGATATGCCTTGTGTACCTGCTCCACTGCTCTGGTTCAAGACAATTAATCCTAATATCCAGCCCCTCCTGCGGTAATTTCTCATCTTGGCAGGTCTCTTTCTGTAATGACTAAAGGGGAGTGGCCGAGTTCCCAAAGCTTGGGCTGAGCCAGATGCACGTCTCCTCCCAGACATGAACAGCCTGTTCTGGTCTCTCCTTGTCTTTCTTCTTTCTCCTTCTTGTCCTTCCTTCCTTCCCTGCTTCCTTCTTTCCTTCCTTCCTTCCTCTTTTCCTCACTGCCTCACGTCCTTGTTTCCTTTTCTTTTCTTACTCAGTTCCCTAAAAACTGTTAGACTTCAAAAAACAAAACTAAAACAAAGCAAATGAGTCCCACAGAAGCCTCACCCAGGCTTTCAGCACAATGGAGAACTTTGGCTGTAGCCCCCTCTACAAAGTGTAATTAGGTGACTGACAAATGGCAGGTAGCAGTGGAAGTGGAAATAACCTCTATTATCATGCCTTCCTTACTTAGAGAAAGAGCTTCAGTGTCCTAATTTTTCAACCCAATTCTAATTTCATATTTATGAAAAGCTAGCCTCTGCCACTCCCCAGCAATCTGCTTATTGAACATACTTTTCTGCAAGCATAATTATATCCCCCATCCCTTGATATTGCATCCTTTTATTTCATTTTCCTCTCCGTCTCCTGCTGTGCTGACTGCCATCACAACACTTCATGCTCTGACCAAGAGAATAGGTCACTGATTTTTTTTTTTTACTAAAGCCGGTACCACTCTGTGAATTGGTCTTGATCCCCAGAGACAGTGAGTGTAAGAGAGAGAGAGAAATGGGGAGAGCATGATAACACAGCCATAGGACACTAGGTCAAAGGTCCCCATCCTCTCCAGAGTGGTACATTGTGTTTCCTCCCTCCCCTGAAGCTATCTCCTCTAATGACAGATGCTACTGTGTGAGTGCTTATACTAGAAATTGGATGTCATTTATGTGTGGGCATATGATTATCATATATACACATGAGATTTAGCCAAGATCTGCATTTGGAAAGCAGTGAGCGACAAGGACAATATCCATTAGTCTATAATTTCAGATTATTTTTTTTACCAGCTTAGAGAGACAGCACATCTTTTATTCACATTGGAGATAGCTTGGACAGGTTGAATATCTACCAATAAGTTTGCAAACCAATACTCTGTGAAGCTATATAGCACTCCTAATTTGAAGGTAACAGTGAGGACAGGTTACTGGGTATCCAGTAGGCGTAGTACACACTGCCTCTCCCCTCTGTCTTCATGATTCTGAGAATTGTACTAGTGTAGAAACAATTAATTAATTAGTTACTGAGTGAGAGCCTATTCCATGCCAAGCTCTCATCTAGGCACAAGGAATACGGTGATGAGGAAAGCAGAGAGAACTCACTATTTTTCCAGTAAAGGGGAAGTGGATGCAAAAAGATGACTCCACTTCACAATTTTAATCTAATTGTATGTGAACTTGATTTGGCTGATAACTCCAAATAATCACTGTGATTTGACTTGAATGTGAAGAAAATACTGAGTTTACTTTGTATTTGGTTTAATATATCTATCTCTCTAACTATATTTGGGGTATATGTATCAATATGCTCTTATTTTATTTGTAAAAACATTTGGAACCTGTTATTTCTATGATAGAAAGTATAGAATCCAAAGGAAAATATATCTAGACATTTTGTGAGTAACCTGCTACCATTATGCAGAAATCATTAGATTTGTGTCCTCCCTGTTGTGTCTGTGAAGGTTTTTATTTTGTTTTGTTCTGTTTGTTTATTTGGTTTGGTTTTTGATCCTCATAAAAAGTGGCATCAATCATAAAGGTATTTTTTTCCAAAAACAAACTACATATTCCCCCTATGCACCGACTTATCGTTAATCAGTAAAATGACACCCTTGCCTCCACACTTAGAAAGGTACAGTTTGTGAGGTGTCTAAGTCTTCGATACATTAAAGATACTCTACTCAAAGAAATATGACTGTCAGAATTATTCAGACATTATAAACACAAATTATTTCATATTTTTATAACATCCTTTCATTCCTCTTCAAATTTCCTCATCTTTTCCTAAATTTGTCTAGCTAAATTTACATTATTATCAAGTATCCCTTGAAAAATAGATGGCTTTTCCTCTGGTTTTTATTCTAAATATGAATTTTCATGACTAGAAAAATTTTCATTTATAGTATTTTTACTACTATATCAAACACTTTTAACATCAGTTTTCTTCATTATCAAATGATAATTGTCCATTCACCTTTAACTTGATTTTTTTTGAAAATGTAAGAATTAGTTGATACTTTTATTTGGCCATCCAATTTTTTGCACCTGTCAATTCAATTCCTTATGTCTTAAGCTGAAAATTTTAAATGCTGAAAATCAAACTATAGATTTGGAAATTATGTATTTAATACATTATTTAATAGAATAGTATAATAGTTTCATATATGTATATATATATATATATATATATATATATATACACACACACACATAGGTACACGATTCAAGATGATATGATAAAAACTTGATAATGCAAATCAGAATTAAATAGATGAAAAACAGTACTTTTATGCACATTTTTAAAAATTAATTAATTAATTTATTTATTTTGGGGTGTGTTGGGTCTTCGTTTCTGTGCAACGGCTTTCTCTAGTTGCGGTGAGCGGGGGCCACTCTTCATCGCGGTGCGCGGGCCTCTCAGTATCGCGGCCTCTCTTGTTGCGGAGCACAGGCTCCAGAGGCGCAGGCTCAGTAGTTGTGGCTCACGGGCTTAGTTGCTCCGCGGCATGTGGGATCTTCCCAGACCAGGGCTCGAACCCGTGTTCCCTGCATTGGCAGGCAGATTCTCAACCACTGCGCCACCAGGGAAGCCCCAACAGTACTTTTATAATTCATAAATTGCCCAAACATGGAAGCAACCAAGATATCCTTCAATTCGTGTTGGATAGATTAACTATGATACATCCATACAATGGGATATTATCCAGCACTGAGAAGAAATGAGTTATACAACCATGAAAAGACATGGAGAAACTTAAATGTATTTTACTAAGTGTAAGATAACAGACTGAAAAAACTACACACTGAGTGATTCTAACTGTATGACATTCTGGAAAAGGCAAAACTATGGAGATAATACAATGATTAGTGGTTGCTGAGGGCTAGAGGAGAGGTCAGGAGGGATGAATAGGTGGAATACAGAGTGTTTTTAGGGCAGTGAAAGTATTCCGTATAAAACTGTAATGGTGGTTACATTTGTGAAAACCTAGAGAACTATATACCAGACAAAGAGTGAACCCTAATATAAACTTTGGGCTTTAGTTAATGATGATGTTTCACCATTGCTGCATCAGTTGTAACAAATGTACCACACTAAGTCATGATAATAATGACAGAGGAAACTATGTGTACAGGGGGAGGGAGTACGTAAGTACTCTCTGTACTTTCTACTCAATTTTTCTGTAAACCTATAAATGTTTTAAACATAAAGTCTATCAATAAAATTAAAAAAGCAGTTCTTGATATCTGGTAGAAGAAAGCTTCATGGTATTGTACTTACTAGTGGTATAAATTTGGAAAATCTGTAAAGTGAGGATAAGAACAAACTCATAGAGTTGCTATGATGATAGAATGACATTACCAATGTCAGATCCTTAGCATGAGAAAAGTCATGAGCTAGAGTAAAATCTCAATAAATATTAGTTATTCTTATCCTTGAAATTCATAACTATTCAAATAGCATCAAAAACAGATTCCACCAACAAGTATTCCTAGTAGGTTCACAATGCCTTTTGATCTGTCCATCATTTGGCATTTGATCGCACTGTCAAACAACCACAGTACATGCATCCTCCTCAAAAAAGGAGAGGGGAGACCAAAATTTTTCTTTGATTTTATTTCAGAAAATTCATTCCTGTCAAAAGTTGTCTGGACAAAGTCCTGCTATCCTTTAGCAGCACTGTTTGGCGGAAAAAAAAATGTCTGCTGTTATTTTTTGTGTCATGGAATCTATAGACACCTTAATAAGATGTTAATTCCAGTCCCAGCATCTCCGTTAATGCCAACTTCTGTTGAGATGTTCAGAAGCAATAAGAAGCAAGATGTAATCCACTAGGATTCATTGTCTTGTGCTTAATACAGGTAAAACTGAGCAATTCAAGAGCAATAAGGAATCTCTTCAATGCATGTAAGTTTGAAGACCAGTGTGAGTTAAATTATTTTGTTACACAGAAAGCGTGTCCCATTTGATTTGGACCAAACTTTTTTGTGTGTTTGTTTGTTTGCTTGTTTTCCAAATGCATCAGAAACAACAGAGCCTGCCCTAAGCTGTTGCTCAAGACCACACCTTCCTTCCCACTTCACTCTTGACCCACCTTGGCTTACCTGTTTCATCCTTCTCTACCTTCAACCTCAACTCTTTGTTGCTGATATTTCCCTGTCTGCTCTCTATTTAAAGGACCTTTCTGAAATCTGCTGGGGTATAAAACCTGGTGTCCAACTCAATGGTCAGCCTTGTTCATCTTGTTTCAGCACATTCCACTGAGTTTGTCTAGTCCACTAACCTAACTATGTCTTCACCCTTCCTGTTAAAACTGGTCCTGAGAGGTGTCACCACCTGATCACTTGCCCAGAAGAGGGACTTTTTTCTTCCCTTTTTTATAAGCTTTACTTTACATTTTTAAAAAATTTTTATATGCTTGTATCTAAACTCAGTGGTCTAAGGCATATGATGATAAAAATTCTAAGGTCTCTCAACTATCGATATTTCTGCTCTGGACATAGACACAAGTATTATATTTATCTCCTGGTATGTCCAGTACATCCAGTTAAACAATTGTTTTATGTGCAGTTTTGACAATTTAGCAATTTAGCACCAGCTTTCTTAAAGGAAGCTTGCACAGTAGCAGACTTTCCAAAATGTCTTTCATTGTTCACCAGTGGATATTCTACTACTCCATTTGACAATCTGTGGTCATACCTAAGAAAGCTTAATAGTAATACTCTCCTCTTGCTCAGTTGGACTATCTGCAGCTCATGAATACAACAGATTTTCCCTCCTTTTCCTATATGTCTTTGTCTTAACCTAAGCATGGATATTTAAGGATCCCTCCTTCCCTTTTTTTTTTTTTTAATATAAATTTATTTATTTATTTATTTATTTTTGGCTGTGTTGTGTCTTCGTTTCTGTGCGAGGGCTTTCTCTAGTTGCTGCGAGCGGGGTCTACTCTTCATCGCGGTGCGCGGGCCTCTCGGTGTCACGGCCTCTCTTGTTGCGGAGCACAGGCTCCAGACGCGCAGGTTCAGCAGTTGTGGCTCACGGGCCCAGTTGCTCCGCGGCATATGGGATCTTCCCGGACCGGGGCATGAACCCGTGTCCCCCGCATTGGCAGGCGGACTCCCAACCACTGCGCCACCAGGGAAGCCCCCCTCCTTCCCTTTTTAATTCAATTTCTTTTGGCTCTTGTCTCACCCTAGCTAATGCTTCAGGAATGATTCATGCCCATTTTGACATTTTGACAGAATTTTTTTTTTAATATGTGTTAAAGTTTTTTTTTTTTTTTTTCTTCTGTCTGCTGAAAATTTCTGATACTGGGTAACATCAAGAATGAACAATAAACAGGATCGGTTTAAAGTGAGAGATGACCTGATCTCCTTCGAGAGAAAAACAAATACTGTATGCTAACACATATATATGAAATCTAAAAAAAAAGAAAAATGGTTCTGATGAACCTAGGGGAAGGACAGGAATAAGACGCAGATGTAGAGAATGGACTTGAGGACATGGGGAGGGGGAAGGGTAAGCTGGGATGAAGTGAGAGAGTAGCATTGACATATATACACTACGAAATGTAAAACAGATAACTAGTGGGAAGCAGCTGCATAGCACAGGGAGATCAGCTCGGTGCTTTGTGACCACCGAGAGGGGTGGGATAGGGAGGGTGGGAAGGAGATGAAAGAGGGAGGGGATATGGGGATATATGTATACATATAGCTGATTCACTTTGTTATACAGCAGAAACTAACACAACATTGTAAAGCAATTATATTACAACAAAGATGTTAAATTAAAAAAAAAAAAGTGATCTCTTTTCTTTGAACAAAATGAGCCCTTCCTTGGGGGAACTTCACAAATACAGCCCACAGGCCTAGAAATAAGGCAAAGAACTCCAACAAATGGCAGCTATATGCCAAATAAAATCAAGCATAATTAATAGAAAAAATCAATAAGCAATAATCATAATCAATAAGAAAAAAATAAAACTTGGTCAAAGTGAGATTCAAAGAGAGTAACAATCAGTTTGACCACTTTTTGTACAGTATAAAACTCTGAATGAGGATGACTGAATTACAACTAATACAAATGCATTTGATGGGATATTTTGCTATGTATTCCTTAGGTCCCACTAGGATGGTTTTCTTTGTTTTCCCAATATTTATTTATGCATGTATATTAAGTGTATGTTCATGCAATAAACAAACATCAAGTGGGGGAAAAATACCAGATTAACCTTTGAAGCAATATATATATAAAGATTTTACACATTCATGCTAATGACAACTTAAGTTAATAATTCCATTTATTGAGTTTACTCATTTTAAAACATGATACTTATTTCCTCTGACAAAACAATGTATGTATTATTATTACCTCTGTTTTATTTTCTGATGAGGAAATTAAAGTTCAGTGCCTTGTGCCCAAGAGTTTTCAGTCAATCAATGCTAGAACTCCAAAAAAAACAATTTTGCTAAAGCTGATAGGCAACCAGCCCCTAAACTATGTCACAGGGACTCTTGCTGCCCAAAGGGCCAGAGGTAGAGAGGGATGCCTGAGGGAAGAGGAGGAGCCCTCTAAGACTAGGCTCTGCTCCCATTTCCTGTGTTTGCATAACCTGAGTTAGAACTGGTGGCATGGACCCTGGGCAGGTCCTTGGCAGTGGCACTCTTCCCATGCTAAGGGTGGATCCTCTAAGGTGCAAGTTACTTGAAGGTGGCAAACTGCTGAGGCAATGGGAGTTTCCATAGGAGCCTCTTTTCTACTACCTGCCTCACCTCCACATGGGCCAAAGCAACCCTGAAATCTTATTCCTTGTTTGAGGATTAATACTTTGTCCAAGAAAACTTTTAGAGAAATAGGTGGCCAATACTTATTTGTTACTTACCCTCTCGGATCAGATGGGACCACAACTGGCACCTTTCCTTACCCAGTACCCCTCAGGCCAATTGAATGAGACCAGGTTCAGCAAAGCAGAACAGAAACTTTATTTGTA
Organism: Balaenoptera acutorostrata; assembly: GCF_949987535.1. NCBI lineage: Eukaryota > Metazoa > Chordata > Mammalia > Artiodactyla > Balaenopteridae > Balaenoptera > Balaenoptera acutorostrata. The sequence goes on along the minus strand of NC_080066.1, from coordinate 50,202,871 downwards.
GATCAAAGATGGGGAAGGGAGAGCTAGTGCTCTAAAGATCCCTTCCCCCTGAGGAAGGGAAGCAGGAAGCTTTTAAGCGGTTAGAGGTGGGTGTGCCACCAGAATTCCAGGAAGGGGGTGGCGATTTCCAGAAACAACCAGAACATGCACAGCACTCTGTGCTCCTTTACACATGGTACTAATTATGCCTAGCAAAGTGCAAGTCCCCACCTTGGGTGGAGATCCTAGCATGGTAATGAGGCAAAAGCAACTTTTGGATACTGGGTCTCATCTGCGCAAACGCTGTCCTCGTGGTCAGGCTGGAACTGGTTCAGGGTAGTTGGCTGTTGCCATCTTGGGGCTTTCTAACTGAGACTGGTTCTGTGATTTTTTTTTTCTGTGGCATCTACCTTAGTTTCTGTTAAGCCAGCACAGCTGTGGGCATAGATTAAGGGATTGTGATGTAGGAAAAAATGAGAAAGTAGGTTAGTCTCTGTACAGGATTGGATCTCTTCCCTGTGACACTATGACCAGCCTACACATTCCGTACAGACCCACCTAGATTGGAATAAACATGCTGACCACCTTGGACACTTGGACTAAGTCACCCTCCACACTTACAAACAGTACCTCCACCTCAGCATGCCTGGGCCACCATGTTGGGTGTGTGGAAGGGGCAGAGTGAGATTGGCTGACATCTCTTGCAAACCACCTTCTAGCTGCTTCTTCTATGTATATTAAATCCCGGAGGGTTAACAAGAACTAGTTGCTTTCGTGATAACCGTAGCATGAGGATGTATTAGCATTTAGTGGTGACATGGAAACCAAGAATTTAATTTATAAATATAGATACTGATTGATAATTGGTGTATGGTAGGTGGGTACTGTGTTTGTTTGTTTTTTTAAATCACATGCATTTATATACCTGTATTTATTTAAAATTTTTAAAATAAATCTTTATATTTCTATCACTTGAAGCATTAAATATATATCAACTATTTTGGACTTAATAAAACACATAAATGTGTTTATAAGAATTGAGTGCATACCCGAGTTTGATACAGGGACAGCTTTTTGACAGAATCTGCTTATATCTTTAGAAACTGGTATTTAATAAAAGCCACCTGCTGCATGTTGCTCTCTTGAGGATTTGATGTGATTTTACAGTTAGGAAAGGTTGTATGTGACAAGAATGAGGTTTATAACTGTGTTTACAAAGAAATGAACAAACAAGTAAATAATAAGAAATTTATTAAACACACTCCACATCTGCAAGAAAATGGGTATTACACCAGGAACAATGAGTGAGCATCACATCTCCATCATTTAAGCAAAATATGAATTCCATTTATATGATGCTGAAATAACCAGTTGAGAGATGAAAAACATATAGAATTAACATCTTACTTGTCTCATTATTTAATTTACCCTTGAACAACTTCCAAATCTCAGATCATCTTCATCTTCTGGGAATATAAATCTTCAAATTTTCTCCATTCCTTCTCCCAGACTTCAATAACTTGTGGGGGAGAAAAAAGGGAAAAAAATATTAGAAAAGCCCAATATATTTTAAAAAGTTGTGATGCTCAAATAAAAGTACATGTACAAAGTACTTAGTAAGTTGTAAAGTGTCATAAAGATATAGATTATTTCCATTGCTAAATTATCCTAACTGCAACTAAAAAAAAGAGATTAAGTAAACATAATAAAATATTATTTTATTTAATTTTATAAAATTATTTGTAAAAGTAAAATATTCCAGAGTGTCTGCTTAGAATTAAAGGTCCAGACCAATAGAATTGTGTTTATTTTATGTAGAACAAATAGAAGCTCATCTAGCATCTTGTAGACCCTCATTACGAATGATAATGTTGTCACTAAAGGTTTTGCTCTACAAGACTCCACCACCCTTAAGGTGCAATTGTATTGAGATAGTACTGACATTTCTCAAAAGTCCACATTGATCATACAAGGCAATGATCAGTAATAGCACCTTGTAAGCCCCCACTACTCTGCCCACCAGCAAAGTAGCAAGCTCTTTGCTGTCAGTTCTTCCAGATAGACTATCAATAAAAACAGTTGTCTTTGATTTTAGAAGCACACATTCCAATTTCTGAAACTCTGAGAGATGGATAAAGGTATATTTTACGCCTTTTAAGTCTCCTGATACAGGCTTAACCAGAAACATAACTCTCAGATATTAACTCAATATATGACACAGCCTCACCCAGCTTTTCAAATATTTCCTCTTTTCCATTGTACAGTTTTATTGTATTTTAATGGTGATGAAAGTTATACTGTCATAAGAGAATATATTTTCATTTTGTGTCATATAAAACCCTGGCTCTAGTATCTAAATGTTAAACACATCTGTTAATAGACCAAAGATTGACTCTCTTTCTCTCTCTTTTTCTCCCTCTCTCTTTTTATTTCAAACCTGACAGTTGACACATTTTAAAACAAAAATATACTTAATCGCAAATGTATTATCATTTTGATTTTCTTCTTCCATCCATACAGGTAACAGTTCACACAAATATATACACTGGTACATACATGACCCTGCTATAAATAAATGTATGCCTCTGTGGAAGGAGGTAAGGAATTCAGGTTTGTTCATTGTTAAGAAGACCAAGTGAGAAGCACAGAGTTCTTCTGTTTAATGGGACCTTGACATCTTGCTTTGATCTATGGGGCTACAGCTGGTGAACTGATGCTTCTACTCCCGGTATTTCCCTTGTGCCATTTTCTTTTCCCCAAGGAGCATCCCTAACAGATTTTAGTAGGATTGCCTCCATTCAGTTTTAGTGGTGCCATTCCCACTCTGTCAGAGACAGAGCAGCCTTATTAATCACACTCAAGTCCACTAATACCAACAATCCGTCACCACAGCTGACTGAATGCATCATCCACGGTAACTAGAAAATTCACTCTGAGACCTGACGACTTGTCTTGGCTGCATCCTGGAACACAAAGCAAACAGAAACCACTAGTTATGCCAGTACGTTATCTTTTACTCTTCTTCCCTTCTTCCTCCATTTTTTGGGGGTGACAGCACAAAGCTTATTGAGTGTAGAAGACATTTTCCCTTTAAGAAATGTTTACTCAATGTTATCTCCTTCTTGCTCTGGGTTGAACTCATCTGGGGAAGGGTCATCACTTGATCCCTTTGTGATAATGTCAGTGAGTCAATATATGAATTGGGGATTCTTGTTTCTAGCTGAATTTTGACAATCTGCTTTTGACTTTTTTTTACATTTAACCAGAAAATATGGATGATATCCTCTGTTTACCTGCCAAGGTGACTCTTCCATTTCATTGCAGTTTTTCCTTTTTTGTATGGAGAGTCTTGTAGAAGGGTAAATGAGCAGTAGAATTAGCTGACTGATCCCATCACAACATCTCATTAGAATATGTGGAACTGACACTTTGACCATGGGAATATCAATCAATGTGAGGCCAATGTTAATAATGGGTTTGGTGCAAGAACTTATTGTAATAATGGTGCATATGCCAAATAAACAATACTTTTACCAATTATTATTTATCAAGCACCTACTTGTTGTCAGATACTATGCTGAGTATTTTATTTTGATGTTTTTTTGCACTTTTTATTTTATACATATTACAACACTTTATGGTTGGTCTGATCATCCTCATTTTACAGATGAGGAAACTGAGAGTAGAAGGGACTAAGGAACTAGGTCAAAAATACACATCCCCAAATTGTAGAGTCAGACTGGCACCCAGGTCTGTCTGCTACCAAAACCAGTGGTGGCACCAACATTGCACAACAGGTTGACTTATATACACGGTGAGGATATGGCAAAAGATAAACTGTACTTTTAATATTGTTTCCCCAATATCATCCAAAGAACCAAAGAAGTTAATAAAATTATTGAGTAGATATTCTTCAAGATGTCTTATTAGATCTCCAGCCACTGAAAATGCTCTGCTCTCTCAGCCTCTCCTACATGCGTGTGAACTAGCAGCTATATTTGTGTGATACCACCCTGCTCTCCATGTACCAGGCCAGCGCTGACTAGTTCAGAGATTTCCACCAGGGCCAACCTGGCTGGACTGATCAGTTAAGCTCTCTGGATTTGGGGAATGGAATGCAGAGAAAATTAGTTATTTCTATGTGTGACTGGTGGTGAGAAACATGCAATTTGGACATTGTGGGATAGTCATCTTCTACCATGAAGGCTGAGAAGCAAGAAGCAGAGACAAGCAGTTTGCCTTGACAAAAGAAAGAAGTAGATGCGGACAATTAAGAGACAAGCAAGAGGAAGAACAGGTTGTCTGGGTTTGCTAATTCCCTGTGGCAATCCCTTCTGAGGTCATATAGCATGCAACTTCGGGATTCTTCGAGACCCCTTGACTTCTATACTGAATATTCAAAGATCATACCCACAACTGTCACTTTTACTAATGCTGGTTTAAGTTGGTTCCCAATTCTTGAAACCCAAAGAAGCTCAACTAAAAGATAAAGCATCTTTACTTTCCCTCAATCACTCAGATTACAATCTATAAGACATAGAGACCTGTGATGATAAGGCTACCTAGGTTACCCATGTAGGTATTTCCCTGGTAGAATAGAAAAATCACCCTCCTATATTATACACTGTGTTTGCCAGTCAGGAACGAGGATACTCTAATGTTTCCAGAAACAGAAAACTACCTCCTGGTCCACAAAGACTGGATTACACTGGCCACCATAACAGATGAGTTGGTTACTCTACAGTCTTAACCTTCCTGAGGAACAAAGCTCTATATCCAGTATCCCATATCTTCCATGAAATGGTATTGCTGATAGGCTTTAAAGTTTCTATCTGTTTGTTACCTCTCTCTGCAATCTCAAAATATCAAATCAAAAATGCCACGCTCTGCCATTCAAAATACACAATTTTATTAGAAAAATATTTCACACAAAATATCTATCCCAAATTGTCTTTTTTCTTCTCTTAATAACAGGGGAAAGAACTATCTTTTAAAAGAGTTAAAATAATATTATTTTTCTCTTCAGGCATCAGAAATTAATCTTTTCAGTAGATTTTACTACCTCCTGTCATCATCCTTTGCTTTGGTCATACTATTCAAAACTCGGATGCCTTGAACATATCAAATATGTTTTGGTCCATGAGATCAAAAGTACTCTCCTATTTTTTTGTTTAATAAAATCCTAATCATCTTTCAAAACTTGGGTCAAATGGCTCCTCTTTCTTGCAGCCCTCCCTGATAAGTTCTCATGTCCAAACTTCAGTGTTTGTATTTCCATTGAACAACTAGACAACGTGCTTTGTATCACAGATGAAAGTTTATGTGCCTCCCTCCTCCAGTAATTAAAATTTTTTTTCTGACATCCTTGGACTATGTCTAAGTTACTTTTAATTGTGTATTACAATGCCTAATAAATTGGCCAATTGTAGAATAGAATTTTAACAATCATTTGAATTTAAATAACACATGTCCACATTTCCTTAACAGAAAACTTTACAGCAAGTTGTGTTTTGAATTTAGAGTGTTTCTGATTTTAGAAAGGAAAAATGGTGCACCAGCTAGGCTCACCTGTCTCTTGTATTAAATACATTAATATTTCAGGCCATGGAATATAATAGCATTCTTTCTAAGTGGAATAAATAAAGACAAAATGTTGTCCAAATTAAGTTCACAATTTCACAGGTTTATGAAAAGCAAAACAAATGAAGAAAAGCTTTCATAACTTTTGGGGTTCAGAGTTGTTTGGATTTCAGAATTACAGCAAAGACTGCAGACTTGGAAATCCATAAAGACTTTCTAAGGAAGTTATTAAAACTTTATTCAAAATTATATTAAGCCCTTTGTGATGAATTTTTTCAGTCCATAGAGCTATTAAAACTTTCTGTTATCATATGCTTCAGGTACCCCAGACACTTAGATTATATCATCCAGGTTAATTATAGTAGAGCTCCACCCACTTTCACAACTGAAAGTGGATAAGTTACATAGTCACCCCAGTAATAGTAAACATCAAAGCTTAATCCATGCTGGACACTGTTCTTAATAGCTTTACATGTACTTACTCACTTAATCCACAGCATCCAATGAGACAGCTATCATTTCCATATTTATGAAAATGGGAATTGAAAAATACAGAGGTTAATTGACTTGTCCAACTTCTGTGACCAAAACTGGCGAACACAGATTTCCATTCACGTAGAAGTGCTCTGGAGTCTCCAGAGTCCCCCAGTCTTAACAGCTACACAGTGTAGAAATCCCCGCAACTGAGTTGGTTAACTATCTTTAAGATAGAGTGTTGGATTTGGAGTATTGGATATTTTGTTCTAAATTCCATTGCTCTATGAATTATCATTCCAAATTTATAAACCTCTACTTTAATTGATTTCCTGATAATTACCAAATTCCTAAGTGACATTTAGACTTAGAAAATGGAAAAGTGACTTGTCTAAGTGCACAAATTACTCTTCAAATATATTTAATAAAAGAAACTATTACATGGAATCAAACATGGTAACATGTAGTCCACTAGATTTTATTTATTAGAGACAAATAAGAAATTGAGGACAATTGACATTTTCACTTTTCAAGGTTTTTTTTTTTTCATAAAGAATAAGGAAAAAAATATAATATCTTAAATGAGTTTATTTAGTGTATTAGTTTCCCAGGGTCGCTGTATAAAAGTACCACAAGTGTGGTGGCTTAAAACAGCAGAAATTTATTCTCTTACAGTTTTGGAGGCTAGAAGTTCAGGATCAAGTTGTGGGCAGGTTGGTTTCTTCTGGAAGCTCTGAGGAGAATCTGTTCCCACCCTCTCCTAGTTTCTGGCAGCCCAGCAATCCTTGGCATTCCTTGGCGCATCTGTACCTGCCGTCATCCTTGCATGGCACACGTGCCCCATGTTCCCTGGTGAAGGAGAACATGTAGTTAATCAGAATCCTTCATTTCTCACAATTCTTATACTTCATAGTTTTAAAAATATTTACTCTTCACAAAGTGGTTTCTTTTCAGAATCCGTAGACTTGATAAAGAAAAATACTCTTCAAATAGACAAGGATTCACTAAAATACTTTACTGACTGGAATTATTTCCTTTGAGCAAAATGAGGGAAAGCTCTAATGGGTTAAATAGAGGACTAGTAACATTGCATTTATACTAACAATTTCTTTAATACAAAATAAGGCTGAGGGCTCACTCTTTCAGTGCCTTCAGCCAAGTTTTTGGCCTCAGATGATTGCCTTCTCAGGCAAATTGTCTTCAAGGCAAAAGGCTTTGCCCTATCAAAGGGGAAATCTCTTCTTTTTTGTCAGACAATGCAAAAGGGAAAAAAAACAAAACAAAAAACTTCTCTGTATAAACAACCTGGTAATTTTATTTAATAGTCTCAATAGAAATTTAATAAACTATTTAACTAGTTATTCTAGTTATAAAATTCTTTCATTTGGACGAATAATACAATCAAGTTTTCTAACATTATTGGAAATAAAACTGAATTTAGGTCAGTAATTTCTGTTTCTGGACATTGTAATGTCAAGTCCTATGACTTTCTAAGTGCATGACACTGGCCAAGTCATTAAGTGCTTCAATTTTCAATTTATAAATTATAAAATTTATAAAATAAAGCTACTATTATATACACAACCTAAAAATACATTATATGTACACATGTATATAATATGGACATTATGACCATAAAAATACAGCATTAGCACCTACAGTGTTATGTGAACTTTCTCCACATCAGAACTGACCTTCACTTGCACAGAGTGCACCTGCCCTGGACATGGAGATTGGAAGTGAGGGCACTGTAGGCTTTGGAGGACAGAGGTAAATTCTGGCTGGTAACAAAATGAATGAATTGTACCATCATAATTGTACAATTTGTCACCATCCCTTTAAGTGAACCTATTTTTACATGTTTTTCCTTGATTTTCCCTTTAATATGTTATTTCAAAATCCCACATAGGATGTTTTACAGGGAGTAACAAACATAAAAAACCCTGACTCCCTCACTTCCCTCAAATGGTGGTCAATTATACATGGTACTACAAATAACACTAAACTTTCTTTAATTCTCTGAACTATATTTAATGAGCATACCTCCATGGGAGGATTAGCTTTTAGGTAAATACATAGGTGTTATTCTGTTATTATTCCCTAAGGCTCACGTTCTTCATATATTTCTTTTAATGTGACATTGAAAATAGGGCCTGCATTGTGTGACACAGTTCTTATATGTTTAAATTTCATTAATTAAAAAATAGTAAATGTTGAAATCTACAGTAAGCCTGATGTTTGTACCAATGTATTTCTCCAGCAAGCACTAGAATACTACTTGAACCTAAAAACTTATTCGTTGTCATTTATCTTCCTCTATCCAAATTCTTGAGTGCATCCCTGTACTACACCCACAGTGGAGGAACACTGGGACTCATCTTGGAGTCCTTCATTGAGATAATTTCATTCAGGACTCATGTAGAATCTGAGGTCTCAGAAATAATGTGACTCTTGCCTTGTGGCAACTGGGCATTTATGTTCCTTCTTTGGATGGAGACATGAACCTGAGAGGTAGCCAAGTCATTTGCTAAAGGTCATACACGTTTGGAATGTAGAATTCCAGTAACAATGTTTGAACTATTAGACTGGACTGCTTATTAGCTATGAAACAATTTACAATGTCTTCAGAAATGTAATTTGCTGCCTAAAAGGAAAGTTTTACTTTATTCAACAGGTAGGAATTAAAAAAACATTAATATAGCAGCAATCTTGTGGAAAATACCACTATCTCTATTTTTACGTAAAAGGAACTGAGGCACAAATACATTTAAAGAAACATCCAAGGCTAGCTAAGCCTTGGTGGAGCCAGGATTCTAACCCAAGCTGTCTGACACAAGTTTATTCTCTTAACCTCTACACTGTTCACTTAATGCAACAAATTATCTTGCCACACTTGAGGTCTTAAACCATTGCAAAGGAATGATCAGGTTTATGAAATATCAGATTTATGAGCCATCTGTAACATTATAATATAAAAACCATATTGTATACAAAATGGCAAGCTAGACCCTGAAGAATTTTTAAGTTAGGAGAGATATTAGATTGCATGGCATCAACAGCACTAAATTACATGGAATGAAGTCCAATCCTTGTCAATTACTGGTATGTTGTCATTTTTTTTTTTTTACTAAATTTTAATTTTCTCATCTTTAAAAGGAGCTAAGTACTTATATAGTTATATACTTACCTTACAGAGTTGTTTCATGGATAAAATTATGGGAAAATTTTGTGATACTGTATGTTCCCACTTATATGTGGAATCTAAAAAAGCCAAACTCATAGAAATAGAGAATAGATTTGTGGTTGCCAGGAGATGAGAGGGTGGGGGAAGTGGAGAGATATTAGTCGAAAGCTACAAACTTCCAGCTGTAAGATGAATAAGTTCTGGGGACCTAATGCACAGCTTGATGACTATAATTAACAGTACTGCATTATGTTTGAAAGTCTTTAAAAGGATAGATCTTAAATGTTATTACCACACACACACACAAATGATAATAATGTGAGGGGATGGAGGTGTTAATTAACCTTACTGTGGTAATCATTTTGCAAAATAGATATATACAGTCGGCCTTTCGTATCCATGGTTCTGCATTCATAGATTCAACCAACCAAAGATCAAAAATATTCAAAGAAAAATTCCAGAAAATTTCAAAAAGCAAAACTTGAATTTGCCACACACAACTATTTACATAGCTTTTGCATTTGTATTTGCAACTCTTTACATAGCATTTAGATTGTTTAAGTTATTATAAGTAATCTAGAGATGATTTAGAGTACAAGGGAGGATGTGCCTAAGTTATATGCAAATACTGTGCCATTTTATATAAGGGATTGAGTATCCTTGAATTTTGGTGTCTGTAAGGTGTCCTGGAACCTATCCCTTGAGAATACCAAGGGACATCTGTAGGTGTATCAGATCATCATATTATACACTTTAACTTACATATGTTATATATCAATAATATCTCAATAAAGTTGGGGAGATAAAGTAGACAATTTTGTGGCATACTTTATAAATTGGCAAGCATAACACTTTTGCATAATTCTTACATTTTATATATTTTCAAAAGGAGTAACATCTATATGATAGGATACTAAACAGACATTAAAAAGCATCTTTGCAAAGACTGATAAAATGAGAATTGCTTAAAAATAGGCCTTAGGGGCTTCCCTGGTGGCGCAGTGGTTGAGAATCTGCCTGCTAATGCAGGAGACACGGGTTCGAGCCCTGGTCTGGGAGGATCCCACATGCCGCGGAGCGGCTGGGCCCGTGAGCCACGGCTGCTGAGCCTGCGCTTCTGGAGCCTGTGCCCCGCGACGGGAGGGGCCGCGATAGTGAAAGGCCCGCGCACCGCGATGAAGAGCGGTCCCCGCACCGCGATGAAGAGTGGCCCCCACTTGCCGCAACTGGAGAAAGCCCTCGCACGAACCAAAGACCCAGCACAGCCAAAAATAAATAAATAAATAAATAGATAGGGCCAATCAGTAAAGTCCTGCAAAAAAAAAAAAAAAAAAAAATAGGCCTTAACCATGACCCTTATTTTGTTAAAAAAAAAAGTTATGTACACTGTGTATTTTTTTAATGCCCCAGACAAAGGACGCAGGGAGTATACCTGTAGTAGAAGTTATATTAACTCTGCAACACAGGAAAACACACACAAGGTATTTCTCAGTGATGGGGTGTTGAGCTGGGCTTGTTATAAGGTTTGGGCTTCTGTTGGGTAGTTTTGGAAAGGGCTTAGGAAAGTGAGGTTTGATCTTGATCTTGGGTGCTCTCTTGAAATAGGGGCATTTGGGAATTGGGTATTTTAATGGTTTTTATTAGTAGATGGAAGAAATGAAGCTGCCATTGCTGTCCTAGTCACTGATATTAACCAATAGAGAAAGATATTGGTTATTTTTGTTGCATGATGTCCTTGTCTTTGCTGTATATTCAGGTATAGAGTGACCTTGCTTTGTCAAATTTCATCACAATCTCAGAGTGACCTTGTTTAATTACTATTGACATTCTGTGGAATGTGTATGTTCAGTACACAGCAAGCTGTTAGCTACTAGTTTCCGGGGCCTTTTGGTTTGTTTGTTGGCTTATCAATATGTAGTGAAAAGACCAGGTGATACAGTAGTTTTTTACTTTTTAATATTTCTATGATAACAGGTAATAACTATATATTTTATATAATTATTTAAATAATATATAATTTTATATAATATTTATAATTTATATATTTTATATATACATATATATATATAGAGAGAGAGAGAGAGAGAGAGAGAAACTTTTCTTCTGTTACTCATTGAATAATGCACCTCTTCAGTGTCAAGAACAAATTAGAATTTCTAACTCAGGTACCTAACTCAGTAATTTTTCTACTATTCAATGCATTTAAGACTGGAGTTTTATTTACTCCATTTTTTTTTTCTAACTTTGGCCTTATTGCTATTTGCCTTGAGAGGGCAATGAGTCATTTCCCAAGAAATAGCCATACATTCATTTTCATCTGTGACAAAATTAAGTTTTCCTGAATTTGGGTGATATATTACTCTTTGCCTTGCAACCAGGAAAATAACCCATCATAGGTAGGATTCCTAACTACAACGTAATTCTAAAGTCCTAGAGGTCAGGGCCATGATTCACACATCTCCATGTGATACTTACCAACACAACTGGGTAAAATCATATGCGCCCAGAAATGGCTGCTGATAAGTAGGTCACACACACACACACACACACACACACACACACACTGGTTTTTGGTTGGTCTTGATATTTTCATTTATATGGGTTTTCTGTCGACTTCTCAGAAGATTCCAGATCCCTGTGTGTGAAACCATAATAATGAACTCAATTACCATAGAGGATTATAAAAGAGAAAGAAAACCATGCTATCTCCCCAGTCGACTGCTTCAAACACACATTCCATGAAATATGGATGACTTCAGGGGATGGTGAAGCTCTGAAGAGATGGTGAGAAGGCTTCAGGTGAAGGTTTCCATTTGGATGGCAGAAGGATGTCCCTTGCTTTGGCAAGACAGAGGAGGCAATCACTGGGGACCAGGGATACCTGTAGCTTCAGGGACACAGTGTCCCACTGACCCTTGACACTTAGCTGAGAATCTGGGGGGAATGGAGGCCAAGTTCAGGGCCTATTTTAATGGACTAGACATTTATCAGTGACGAGAGGACTAAAACAATTATGCAATTTCTGGAAAACAGAGAAGAGAAGTAAATACTTTTGTGTGCAAAACAGGTGTTCTCTGGAGAGCAACTGGCAATACAGAAGTCTTGTGTATTTAATGAAATATGAGAAAACTGCAACCATGGAAAGGTGGTCCATTAGGCAGCTAATCAGCCCTGTAAGATGAAGCAAAGACATTGAGCTCCTTATTTTGAAATCAAGAGAAAAGAGAGGTGAATTTACATGATGAACTAAGAGGTGTCCTGAACGGAGTGCTTGGACCATTACTGTTGCAAATGTCAAAGTGTTTCTGAATGTTAATGCCCTGAACTTACCCAGGGCCCGATTTCATAATTTTCGTTGACTCTTGTGTATAAAGAAATCCCATTGCTGTCAACTTAAATTGTGCAGTTAGGACTCCATGATTGGGTTCACTGTCTGCTAAAAGTATATTATTTTAATACATTTTTGTTTTTATAAAACCACATTGTGAACCCAAAAGGAGAATTGGAGGAGAGGCTAGGGAATAAGCCTGGCCTCTCCATTAAATCATTCTCTGCATTTGGAAATGTCAGCCACTCTGAATGCTGTTTCTTTTAAGTGAAAAATAAGAGTAGGAAACCTACATCATAGTAGACATATCAGAGAATTAAAGTTTGCATAGTCTTCAGGGATGGACTGAAATGAACATCTATGCAGAAAGAGAAGGAACATGCCTTAATCCTGACAGATAAGTGCATTTTACTCTGCATTCAAAAACAAAATCAAACAACCAAATTAAACTAGAAAAGGAAGTGTACACCTCAAAACCTAGGAATTAAATTATTAGAATCTGGGATAGTCTACTTTCTAGCTCACCTCCTTCCAGGAATCCCAAAGAAGATTGTCTCCCTGTTATAGAAGGACTAAAAGCCATTTGTTGATATCATAGTGCTGGCAAGAGTCACCATGAGAGCCACATCATATTAACTTAGAGTGGGATTTTTCTTTCAGCACTGAGTCTTGAAAAATTGGTCATACTGATTTCATTAAGTTGTTACAAGGTAGCAATGTCTTTTTCCCCCTCCTTTAATAGGCACTAATTATTAAAATTCTTGCAGTCATATTTCTTTGTGTAGAGCATGTTTAATGTATTGAAGACTAGTAAAATATAGCAGCCATACCTACTGTCAGGTTAACGTGGGCTGCTGTTGAGGTGTCTAAGTGTGCATAGGTGTGAACATCTGACAGTGGGTGGTTTTGGTGTTTGCTTCATAAAAATGTTTGAATAAACAGCTTTTGAATAAAGGCGCTGGGATTTAACAATTTAACTGAATCGACATATAAATTCATAGGAAGATGTTGGTTCTTGGAAAGGCAGTTGTGCTTTGCTGAGGCTTTGTCAGACATGCTTACCACAATTCAGCATATCTGGTGAGGGCAAGAAGAAAGAAGAGCCCAGGGCAGAAAGAGAAAAGAAACTAGGACAGAGGTAGAAACAGGAATGGTAAATAATATTCCCTTCCAACTCAATGCTGGCATGTCTCATTTCTCTAACAGATCTACATAATAATGTGCTGATACTCAATCTGGGGTATATATATTTTTAATTGCAAGAAAAGGAAATTCTTTTAATGCTGTGAAATAATACTGAATTTGTTCACTTGCAAAGTTTGAGTTGGCCCCAAAAGGGTTTTGGTTAGAGATGGGGGTGGATGGGGTAGAATGTTATTTTCTTTTAATCAGTATAAAGCTATTAGACATAAGTGGCTTCTCACTGACTCAGTGACAATAACCCCAGGGGGAAAATCACCCAAAAAACTCATCCCTTGCTTTACAGCTGGGTCAGGTCCTTAATCAGTTGCAGGGTATTTCTCTTACAATGGCCATAAAAGCCTTTTTCCAGGAGTAGTTTACTGTTCTAGGGTTACAATGAAGCAAAATATGTAAAGTGTGATTCTCCTTAAGTTCAGGTGTGAGTCTTAACTTCCCCCTTGTTAAGATGGAAAGATGTCGTGGTGAATAGAAACATTCTTTTCAATTCAAAAGTTCTTCATGATGGGCTGTCTCTTTGTGGGGCTTGTTGTATACAAGGCAGATCCAGGTGACCTTTTCTGGGTTCCCATGGTGGTTTTGTCTTGATCAAAATGGTTCTAGTCACAGGAAGGGAAAGGCTGTGACATCATCCTGCAAAAGAATATCCTCTAAAGAATAAGGTGGAAAAAAATACCACTTTCTTTTGGGAAGGTGGGAGAAGAGGAAGAGAAGACAATAGAGGAGAAGCAAAGAAGAGAGATGTTATTGGCAAGAGGGAAGGTCAAAAAGGAAGAAATGCCAGAGAGAAGCTAGAGACAGGACAGAGCAGGGTCAGGAATCCCAAGAGACACTGTGTCCATTTCTTCCCACAAGTCCAGCGGTGGGCGCTTTAGATCCCATTTTGCAGATTAGGAAACTGAGCTGCAGGATGAAGCATCTGGTCCACTCCCATGCAGTTTGCAACCAAACCAAGATTTATTCTCAGGTCGACCTCACTTCTGTCTCTAACCTCTCCCCAAGAAAATGCAAACCTGTGTTTCATTTTGATTAATTCTCAACAATACCTTCTAAAGCAAATAGCTCACGTGCCCTTCCCTGACCTAAAAGAGAAGCTCCTGTGCACTTTAGCCCTCAGATCTCCCAAAGAAACAGTGTGAGTATTATATCTCTGCTAACTGAACCCACTCATCTGTTTTCCCATCAACATTAAGGTTCTTTACACTTTGAGAAGAAGGACAAAGGCAGGGGAGAATGATGGTGGAAATAAAACTGTGGTAATTCAATGCTGCCTCTGGGATTTATTTATTGTTGATCATGGCCGAGGAGCTCTTTGTACCTTACATATGTGTAGGGTTGTGGGGGTCAGAGTGCATATGCCAAAAGAGAGCTAGGACAGAGGGAAACCTGATGAATAAGAAAGAGAATTCCAGAGAATGGGATCGATGGGGTAGAGAGGGGATGTATCATCATAAAAAGAAATTGAAAGCTCCTGGGGAAATTTATAGTTATATGATCTGCACCCAAGGGGGAAGTCTATAGAATACTCCTTGCCCATAAAAATGTATTAGGTGGTAATGGTCCCTAATAGTGCTATGTTCCCTGCCTGAGCATGACACATCAGATTTTGAAGCAAGCAGGAGAAAGAGGAGGAGTGGGTCCTTATAGGCAGTGCTCCCTGTGCAGTTGTTCAGGGAGTTCACTGCACTAGGGCACCCAGCTAAGGGGGAGGTGGGGGCTAGAATCCAGCCTGAGTTCAGCTCACCAAGCTCTCAGCACTGAAGAGGTCTGGGTTCTCCTGGAAGAAGAGATGCCTTAGCTATGGGGTTGTTTCTGCCCAAGGGATGTATCTTTTTCTAATTTGCATAAAGGTGTAGAATAGACTAGAGTCTGCAGCCAAGGAACCCAGAAGTTATCAGTGATATCGAGTTTGAAGATAAAGTTTCTGTTCCCTGTGATCTCTTGCTGTGTCAGATTTTTTCTCATTTATTTTCTCTTCCTAAATGTACAAACAGTCAGACTCTTCCAATTTATAAGACTTAGGAGGTACTAATATTCTGTAAAATATGTGTTGTAAAAGAAAAATGTTCCCTATAAGAGAGGAGAGAGCAGGATATTGGTGTATGCTTGTCTATTTCAATTTTAATCTTGTAGATGATAATATTTTATGTGGAACAATCTATTCGTGAAAAATTAGATCTGGTCATTGCTACTGATTTGGAGAACACTTAAAACAATCCCCTGCATCTGAAGAACTTGCTATCAATTTGAAGATATGTTCTTAAGCCCTCACTGCTTCAGAAGGCTCTCACTTTCAATTACCAGTCAGTATGGAAGCTGGGAAGAGAGTCTATCTCTTTATACCATCTCAATTCCTTCTCAATGCCATCTTCTTTCTGTGATTGCCTTATTTTCAAACAGTATTCTGACCAAAGTGAACAGACAAATGACTGCTAGAGAAATCATGGAGTCAGTATGACATGATGACATGGACCCTGGGCTGAGAACCCAGAGGCTGACTTGGTGGAATCACTAATTAGGCTGCATGATCTTGGACAAATCACTTACCTCCCAAGATTGTTAGGCAAACTCTTCATAGTCTGTCTGCTTCTGGGAGATTGGCAACATCTATTAGCTTATTAAAGATCTTGAGAAGTCCTGCAATAAAGAACACTGTTTGCTAACCCGGGAATGTAACTTTATTTTTCCCCATAGCATATATAGCAATATACTAAAGAATATTTCTGGCAGAGAGAAGAATGTCAGAGAAGACCCAGAAAAAAAGAAAGAAACAAACAAACAAATAAAACTTGTCATAGTAAGTTTGATTTAGCAGAACATGAAGTGATATAAACAAAGCCTGGGCATGGGAAGCTGACCTGTACAGACTCTGCACAGCTTTGCAAGCTACATTATGAGTTTGGCATACCTCCAAAAACAGACTGCTATTGGTAATAGACATAGCCCTGAACTAGAAATGACAGGGAATGAGCACTAGTCTCCATTCTTTCTCAGCTGTGTGGACTGAGGCTAACTACTGAAATTTTGCCTCTTTAATTATCAGTCTCCATATATATAACACAGGAATTCTCTGCATACCTTACATGGTTTTGAGCATCAATTAAGTAAGAGCTTGTGAAAGTATTCTGTAATCTATTCTGTACTCTATAAATATAAGAAGTACCAAAAAAAATCTCAAGGATAAAATTCCAATGAATGGTATATTTTTCACATCTCCATTTTAATTAAACATCAAAAATTATGCATTTAATATTTTAATGCAATCTAATTGTCAGAAATAAAATGCTAAATAATTGAATCTACTATTAGGTGGCATGCTTGAACATTGGTTACTGCCAGAATCCACTGAAATTCATGATCTCTGGCTCATGGCTTTCAGAATCCCTCTTGTTGACAGATGGAGAAATTTGAGAATAATCTAAAACACATAAGCTTAATTACCACCATCAATTTGAACATATTTATTGGATTGTTTTAGCTTAAATAAGTCAAACCTAAAAACTTTACCAATCACTATAAAAGTTCCATTGTGAGTTTAAGACTGAGGATGAAAACGTATATCAGAGTTAAGGGGACACAGAACTTGAACCTGAGCAGAGAAAAGTTTTATAAGATCATTTAGAGACCTCAAGTTTTTTGCTGCAGCTTGAGCCAGAAGATACTTTTCTTCCAACAGGAACAAGAAACATCTGAGAAATGACTGAAATGTTTTAGTGTGTCTTACACATAGAATGCCCCCTTTAAAAAAAAAAAAAAGACTCACTACCCGTTAGACATGCCAAGGGCATCTCGTTAGATGTCCCGACTTTAGAAACAGATTTGCAAGCCAGAATGTTCCAACCCTGCAGTTGGATTGTGGGTTTTTAACCTTCACAAGTTTGCCCTTTGAGCAGAACTTGAGAAAGGAAGAAAGAAAGAGGAAAAGAATGAAGAAGAAAAGCAAAATAAATCAAAAGCAGCTTTCTTAGTAACAGAGACATCTCCAAAGCCATGTGCGAAAGGACTGGGGCTCTAATGATATCAATTAGGCCTGACCCACTGGGACTCTGGAAATATATTGTACTCATGGACTCTGCTCAAGTCCATATGTAAAAGGTCATTAACGGGGTACAAAATATTGCAGATTATTGGCCAAGTGTGCCTCCTTACCCCAAATACTTCCAACATTCTGAAATAAATTATAACCAGTAATACTTTCATGTTGACAAGCTAATTCTACTTAGATTTTCCTTCCTAAATCAAGGAAATTAATATTTTAAAAAAATAGCATTATGTGTTAAATGTGGATTCACAAATACAGAGAGAGAGAGAGAGAGAGAGAGAGAGAGAGAGAGGAAGAAAGAGAGAGAGTGACTCACAACTACCTGTTTTTCCCAGTTTTGTTTCCCAGTTGAGATAATGGTAGCAGGATAGGTGACTTCTCCACTAGAATGAAGATTCCCCAAAACATTCTCTTCCTTGGCTAAACTTTTTGCATCACTTTCAAGGCATGGTATCTTAGCAGCAGTGGGCTGAATTTGCTGAAGCAGAAACTGTAAGCTACTTAATAAAGGCTCAAATTTCCATATTTGTGTGGGGATATTTTGGCAGCCCTTCCAGGAGATGTCAGCTCTCCCTGGGCTGTGTTTAGGATGCAGTGGCCACCTGAAGGCATTCTCACAGGCTGACAGCCAGTGACTCCTGCCTACCACCCTCTCTCTGACAGCAGGCCTCCTGCTGAAGCTGCAGAGATTTCCCAGTCCTCACAGAGAAACTTTGCCAACTCAGGCAAACAAAACAGAATCCTGTTACATAAAGCAACTTGAGTTGTGGTCCAACTGCGTCTTCAGTGTTTGGCAAAATGGTAAATTATCCAAGAGGTGGCTTCCTCTGATAAGAGTGCATCTCACACTGCACCTCAACAAAACTGGGCTCAGAAGAGACTGATTTGGGGGCAGGTCTTTCCTGCTTCCCAGGCCTCAGTTTCTTGTCTGTTAAAAGGAGGTAGTGAAGGGAGTAGATCAAGATGGCAGAGTAGGAAAACGTGGAGCTCACCTCCCCCAATGAACACATCAAAAATACATGTACATGTACAGCAATTCTAACTGAAAAAAAACTGGAGACTGGCAGAAAAGCTCTTCTACACCAAGGCTGTAAAGAAAGATCCACACCAATTGGTAGGAAGGGAGGAGAAGCAATCAGGTTGGGACCCAACCCCTAGGAGGGGACACAGAAGAGAAAGGGGATATCACGGGCTTGGAGATCCTCCCTGGGGAGTGATAGGTTCAAGCCACACATTGGGCACCCCAATCCTGGGGTCTGACACCAGGAATATGAATGAGTCCCTTACTTGGTTTGAAAACTAGTGGGATTTATAGAAGGGCTGTAAGAAACCTACACTCTGCTCATGAAAAGGGCACCCACAGGCTCCCTTACTCCTGGGAACAAGGTAGAGGAAGCAGATGAAACTGCCTGGGGCTCTGGCCAGTTTCCCATGAACATACCAGTGTGCATCCTTGCCACTCTAGCTCTGGCAGAGCTCCCTACAAGGGTGAGGGCTGCTGTTGCTAAGGAGGAGAATGCACACTTGGGGAGGACAGACCCGGTTCAGACCTGTCACTACATCTTAATGAGGCAAGGGTGGCCACTGCTGGCACTCACAGAGATCAGGAGCTGTCTGAAACTCTGACTGGTTTCCCAGAACCATGCCACTGTGTTCCCCAGCCCACACAGGTGCCTACTGTGACCCCACTTGCTCCAGCACTGATCCCCTTTGGGGCACATATGCCATTATCAGGAAGATAGAGAGTACAGACTTAGAGGGAATGGAACCAGCTTGGAGGCAAACCTCAGGGCTTCTGCTCCAGCAGCTTGGGACATGAACACACCCAAAATAGAGCAGTGATGACCACTGAGCATAGGAGAAACCTGAGCTCACACTTGGCTCTGGCTCTAGTCTCTCCATCTCCAGCCCCATCTCCCACAAAGGTGATAGCCGCCAGCACACCCTGGGGAAAGATGTGATCTGTGTGATGTCAGATCCAGGTCTCCAACCAAAGCCACTAGGAACATGTAGACTGTATAGGGACACTCCCACACAAGGACAACCCTTCAAGGGTTGTTTTATCTAATTCAAGATAATAATAATAATAATCTAATTCAAGATGTTTTATCTAATTCAACCCTTCAAGGGTACCTGTTTAATCAAATTTCATAGAGTCAGAGAAAGTTAAACAAAATGAGAAGAAAGAGGAATTTCTTTCAAACAAAAGAACAAGAAAAAAAGAAAAACAACTAATGGAGTAGAGATAAATAAGTTACCAGATAAAGAATTCAAAGCATTAGTAATAAGAATGCTGGGCTTCCCTGGGGGCACAGTGGTTAAGAATCCACCTTCCAATGCAGGGGACACGGGTCTGAGTCCTGGTCTGGGAAGATTCCACACGTCACAGAGCAAGTAAGCCTGTGCACCAAAACTACTGAGCCTGAGCTCTAGAGCCCACTAGCCACAACTACTGAAGCCCACATGCCACAACTACTGAAACCCATGCACCTAGAGCCTGTGCTTCACAACAAGAGAAACCACCACAATGAGAAGCCCGCACAAAACAATGAAAAGTAGCCCCTGACTGCCACAACTAAAGAAAGCCTGTGTGGAGCAACAAAGACCCAACACAGCCAAAAAATAATTAATTAATTAATTAATTTAAAACAGTAAGAATGCTAACTGAACTTGGGATAAGAATATATGAACACAGTGAGACTTTTTTTTTAATTTTTGAATTTTATTTTATTTTTTTATACAGCAGGTTCTTATTAGTTATCCATTTTATAAATAGTAGTGAATATATGTCAATCCCAATCTCCCAATTCATCCCACCACCACCACCACCCTGCCACTTTCCCCCTTGGTGTCCATACATTTGTTCTCCACATCTGTGTCTCTATTTCTGCCCTGCAAACCAGTTTATCTGTACCATTTTCTAGGTTCCACATATATGCATCAATATATGATATTTGTTTTTCTCTTTCTGACTTACTTCACTCTGTATGACAGTCTCTAGGTTCATCCACGTCTCTACAAATGACCCAATTTCATTCCTTTTTATGGCTAAAATTCCATTGTAAATATGTAACATGTATTCTTTATCCATTCGTCTGTCGATGAGCATTTAGGTTGCTTCCATGACCTGGCTATCGTAAATATTGCTTCAGTGAACATTAGGGTGCCTGTGTCTTTTTGAATTATGTTTTTCTCTAGGTATATGCCCAGTAGTGGGATTGCTGGGTCATACAGTAATTCTATTTTTAGTTTTCTAAGGAACCTCCATACTGTTCTCCATAGTGGCTATATCAATTTATATTTGCGCCAACAGTGCAAGAGGGTTCCCTTTTCTCCACACCCTCTCCAGCATTGGTTGTTTGTAGATTTTCTGATGCTGCCCATTCTAACTGTGGGAGGTGATACCTCATTGTAGTTTTGATTTGAACTTCTCTAATAATTAGTGATGTTGAGCAGCTTTTCATGTGCTTCTTGGCCATCTGGATGTCTTCTTTGGAGAAATGTCTATTTAGGTCTTCTGCCCATTTTTGGATTGGGTTGTTTGTTTTTTTAATGTTGAGCTGCATGAGCTGTCCATATATTTTAGAGATTAATCCTTTGCCTGTTGATTCGTTTGCAAATATTTTCTCTTAGTCTGATGGTTGTCTTTCATCTTGTTTATGGTTTCCTTTGCTGTGCAAAAGCTTTTAAGTTTCATTAGGTCCCATTTGTTTATTTTTGGTTTTATTTCCATTATTCTAGGAGGTGGATCAAAAAAGATCTTGCTATGATTTATGTCAAAGAGTGTTCTGCCTATGTTTTCCTCTAAGAGTTTGATGGTGTCTGGCCTTACATTTAGGTCTCTAATCCATTTTGAGTTTATTTTTGTGTATGGTGTTAGGGAGTGTTCTAATTTAATTCTTTTACATGTAGCTGTCCAGTTTTCCCAGCACCACTTATTGAACAGACTGTCTTTTCTCCATTGTATATCCTTGCCTCCTTTATCATAGATTAGTTGACCATATATGCGTGGGTTTATCTCTGGGCTTTCTATCCTTTTCCATTGATCTATATTTCTGTTTTTGTTCCAGTACCATATTGTCGTGATTACTGTAGCTTTGTAGTATAGTCTGAAGTCAGGGAGTCTGATTCCTCCAGCTCCGTTTTTTTCCCTCAAGAATGCTTTCGCTGTTTGGGGTCTTTTGTGTCTCCATACAAATTTTAAGATTTTTTGTTGTATTTCTGTAAAAAATGCCATTGGTAATTTGATAGGAATTGCACTGAATCTGTAGATTGCTTTGGGTAGTATAGCCATTTTTACAATATTGATTCTTCCAATCCAAGAACATGGTATATCTCTCCATCTGTTTATATCATCTTTAATTTCTTTCATCAGTGTCTTATAGTTTTCTTCATACAGGTCTTTCATCTCCTTAGATAGGTTTATGCCTAGGTATTTTATTCTTCTTGTTGCAATGGTAAATGGGAGTGTTTCTCTAATTTCTCTTTCATATTTTTCATCATTAGTGTATAGGAATGCAAGAGATTTCTGTGCAAGAGATTTTGTATCCTGAAACTTTACCATATTCATTGATTAGCTCTAGTAGTTTTCTGGTGGCATCTTTAGGATTCTCTCTATATAGTATCATGTCATCTGCAAACAGTGACAGTTTTACTTCTTCTATTCCAATTTGTATTCCTTTTTTTTTTTCTTTTTCTTCTCTGATTGCCATGGCTAGGACTTCCAAAACTATGTTGGATAATAGTGGTGCAAGTGGACATACTTGTCTTGCTCCTGATCTAAGAGGAAATGCTTTCAGTTTTTCACATTAAGAATGATGTTTGCTGTCGGTTTGTCATATATGGCCTTCATTATGTTGAGGTAGGTTCCCTCTATGCCCATTTTCTGGAGAGTTTTTATCATAAATGGGTGTTGAATTTTGTCACAAGCTTTTTCTACATCTATTGAGATCATATGGTTTTTATTCTTCAGTTTGTTAAAATGGTGTATCACATTGATTGCTTTGCATATATTGAAGAACCCTTGCATCCTTGGGGTAAATCCCACTTGATCATGGTGTATGATCCTTTTAATGTGTTGTTGGATTCTGTTTGCTAGTATTTTGTTGAGGATTTTTGCATCTATATTCATCAGTGATATTGGTCTGTAATTTTCTTTTTTTTGTAGTATCTTTGTTTGGTTTTGGTATCAGGATGATGGTGGCCTCATAGAATGAGTTTGGGAGTGTTCCTTCCTCTGCAATTTTTTGGAAGAGTTTGAGAAGGATGGGCATTAGCTTTTCTCTAAATGTTTATAGAATTCACCTGTGAAGCCATCCAGTCCTGGACTTTTGTTTGTTGGAAGATTTTTAATCACAGTTTCAATTTCATTACTTGTGTTTGGTCTGTTCATATTTTCTGTTTCTTCCTGTTTCAGTCTTGGAAGGTTATACCTTTCTAAGAATTTGTCCATTTCTTCCAGGTTGTCCATTTTATTGACATAGAGTTGCTTGTAGTGGTCTCTTAGGATGCTTTGTATTTCTGTGGTGTCTGTTGTAACTTCTCCTTTTTCATTTCTAATTCTATTGAGTTGAGTCATCTTCCTTTTTTTCTTCATGAGTTTGGCTAATGGTTTATCAGTTTTGTTTATCCTCTCAAAGAAGCAGTTTTTAGTTTTATTGATCTTTGCTTTTGTTTTCTTTGTTTCTATTTCATTTATTTCTGCTCTGATCTTTATGATTTCTTTCCTTCTGCTAACTTTGGGTTTTGTTTGTGCTTCTTTCTCTAGTTCCTTTAGGTGTAAGGTTAGATTGTTTATTTGAGATTTTTCTTGTTTCTTGAGGTACGCTTGTATTGGTATAAACTTCCCTCTTAGATCTGCTTTTGCTTCATCCCATAGGATTTGGATCACCGTGTTTTCACTGTCATTTGTCTCTAGGTATTTTTTGATTTTCTCTTTGACTTCTTCAGTGATCTCTTGGTTATTTAGTAACATATTTTTTAGCCTCCATATGTTTGTGTTTTTTACGTTTTTTTCCCTGTAATTGATTTCTAATTTCCTCACGTTGTGTTCAGAAAACATTCTTGATATGATTTCAGTTTTCTTAAATTTACTGAGGCTTGATTTGTGACCCAAGATGTGATCTATCCTGGAGAATCTTCTGTGCACACTTGAGAAGAAAGTGTAATCTGCTGTTTTTGGATGAAATGTCATATAAATATCAATTAAATCTATCTGGTCTATTGTGTCATTTAAAGCTTCTGTTTCCTTATGAGTTTTCTGTTTGGATGATCTGTCCATTGGCATAAGTGAGGTGTGAAAGTCCTCCACTATTTTTGTGCTATTGTCAATTTCCTCTTTTATAGCTGTTGGCAGTTGCCTTATGTATTGAGGTGTTCCTATGTTGAGTGCATATATATTTATAATTGTTATATCTTCTTCTTGGATTGATCCTTTGATCATTATATAGTGTCCTTCCTTGTCTCTTGCAACATTCTGTCTTTTAAAGTCTATTTTATCTGATATGAGTATTGTTACTCCAGCTTTCTTTTGATTTCCATTTGCATGGAATATCTTTTTCCATCCCCTCCCTTTCAGTCTGTATGTGTCCCTTGGTCTGAAGTGGGTCTCTTGTAGACAGCATATATATCGTCTTGTTTTTGTATCCATTCAGCAAGCCTGTGTCTTTTGGTTGGAGCATTTAATCCATTCACATTTAAGGTAATTATCAATATGTATGTTCCTATGACCATTTTCTTAATTGTTTTGGGTTTGTTTTTGTAGGTCCTTTTCTTCTCTTGTGTTTCCCACTTAGAGAAGTTCCTTTAGCATTTGTTGTAGGGCTGGTTTGGTGGTGCTGATTCTCTTAGCTTTTGCTTGTCTGTAAAACTTTTGAATTCTCCATCGAATCTGAATGAGATCCTTGCCGGGTAGAGTAATCTTGGTTGTAGGTTCTTCCCTTTCATCACTTTAAATATGTCATGCCACTCCTTTCTGGCTTGTAGAGTTTCTTCTGAGAAATCAGCTGTTAACCTTATAGGAGTTCCTTTGTATGTTATTTGTCATTTTTCCCTTTGATTACTATGTGTCTCGGCGTGTTTCTCCTTAGGTTTATCCTGTATGCGACTCTGCACTTCCTGGACTTGGGTGGCTATTTCCCTTCCCATGTTAGGGAAGTTTTCAACTATAATCTCATCAAATATTTTCTTGGGTCCTTTGTCTCTCTCTCTTCTCCTTCTGGGACCCCTATAATGTGAATGTTGTTGCTTTGAATGTTGTACCAGAGTTCTCTTATGCTGTTTTCATTTATTTTCATTCTTTCTTCTTTATTCTGTTATGCAGCAGTTAATTCTACCATTCTGTCTTCCAGGCCACTTATCTGTTCTTCTGCCTCAGTTATTCTGCTATTGATTCCTTCTAGTGTAGTTTTCATTTCAGTTATTGTATTGGTCATCTCTGTTTGTTTGTTCTTTAATTCTTCTAGGTCTTTGTTAAACATTTCTTGCAGCTTCTCGATCTTTGCCTCCATTCTTTTTCCGAGGTCCTGGATCATCTTCACTATCATTATTCTGAATTCTTTTTCTGGAAGGTTGCCTATCTCCACTTCATATAGTTGTTTTTCTGGGGTTTTTTCTTGTTCCTTCATTTGGTACATAGCCCTCTGCCTTTTTATTTTGTCTATCTTTCTGTGAATCTGTTTTTTGTTGCACAGGCTGCAGGATTGCAGTTCCACTGAGAATTTTAACAAGAAACTGAGAACTAAAAAGAGCCAGTCAGTACTGAAGAATGAAATAACTGAAATGAAATGTACACTAGAAAGTATTAACAGTTGATTAGGTGATACAGAAGAATGCATAAGTTGTCTGGAATATAGAGTAATGGAAATCGCCCCATCAGGAAAGCAAAAGTAAAGAAAATTTTTAAATTAGGACAGTTTAGAGGACCTCCGAGACAACATCTACTATATTAACATTCAAATTATAGGGGTTCCAGAAGAAGAGAGAGAGAAAGTGTTCAAAAATATATTTGTTGAAATTACTGCTGAAAACTTCCAGAACCTGAAGAAGGAAACAGAAATCTAGGTACAAGAATCAAAGAGACTCCAAAGAAGATTAAGCCAAAAAAGAACCACACCAAGACATATAATTAAAATAGCAAAATTAAAGACAAAGAGAGTACTCAAATGCTGCAAGAGAAAAACAAAGAGTCACACACAACAGAACCCCCATAAGACTATCAGCTGATTTTTCTGCAGAAACTTTGCAGACCAGAAGGGAGTGGCATGATATATTTAATGTGCTGAAAGAGAAAAACCTACAACCTAGGATACCCTACTCAGCAATTTGTCAATCAGAATTTAAAGAAAGATAAAGATCTCCAACAAGTAAAATCTAAAAATGTTCATCAATACTAACTGGCCATTAAATGAACTGTTAAAGGGTCTTCTCTAAGTGGAAAAGAAAATAATACAACAAGAAGTAAGAATTTATAAAAAGGAAAATCCCACTAGTAAAGGCAAATATATAGTAAAAACTGTGGATCGACCACTTAAATAAGTTAGTATAAAGATTAAAAGACAAAATTGTAAAAATAAACTATAACTACAATAAACAAGGGGTAAACATGAAGATGCAAAACATGACATCAAAAAACACAAAACGTGGGTGAAGTGGTAAAATATGTAGATTTTTTAAAATGTAATGGAACTTAAATGACTGTCTGGTAAACTCAAATCAAAAACCTACAATAGATATACAAAAACTAGGAAAAAAAGGGAACACAAGCATACTACTAAAGGAAACCATCAAACCACAGTTGAAAAGACTAAAAGAAGAAGAAAAGAACAGAGAAGAACCACAAATACAACCAGAAAACAAGTAACAATGGACAATAAGTACATAACCATTAATAGTTGCTTTAAATATCACTGGATTAAATGCTCCATTCAAAAGGCACATAGTGGCTGATTGAATAAAAGAACAAGACTCATATATATGCTGCTTAGAAGACATTCACTTCAGATCTAAAGACATATACAGACTGCAAGTAAAAATATGGAAAAAGATATTTCATGCAAATGGAAACAGCAAGAAAGTGGTGGTAGCAATATTCATATGGAGTAGACTTTAAAACAGACTATACAACAAAAGACAAAGAAGGCCATTATATAATGATAAAGGGATTGATACAAGAAGATATAATATTCATTAACATATATGCAACTAATAGAGGAGAAAATAAGTATATAAAGCAAATATTAAAATACATAAAGGGAGAAGTTACCAATAACACAATAATAGTAGGGGACTTTAACACCCTCCTATAGTAAAGGATAGAACATGCAGACAGATAATCAATAAGGAAATAGTGGTCTTAAATGACACATTAGACCAGTTGGATTTACTAGATATCTACATGACATTCTATACAAATAAAGCAGAATGCATATTGTTTTAAAGTGTGCATAGAATGTTCTCTGGGATTGATTACACACTAAGTCACAAAACAATCCTCAACAAATTTAACAGAAAAGAAAATTATATCAAACTTTTTTTTTTTCTGACCAAAACAGTATGAAACTAAAAATTAGTTACATGAAGAAAAGTGGGAAAACACAAAAACGTTGAGAATAAACAACATGTTACTGAAAAACCAATGGATCAATGAAGAAATCAAAGAGAAAATCAGAAAATACCATGAGGCAAATGAAAATAAAACACAACTTTTCAAAATCTATGGGATGCTGTAAAAGCATTTCTAAGAGGGAAGTTTATAGAGATACAGACCTACCTCAAGCAATAAGGAATTAGGAAAAGAACAAACAAAGACCAAATTCAACATAAGGAAGAAAATAATAAAAATCGGAGAAGAAATAAATCAAATAAAGACCAAAAAACATATATAAAAATCACCAAAACCAAGAGCTGGCTTTTTGTAAAGATAAATGAAATTGATAAGTCTTCAGCCAGGCTTATTAAGATAAAAAGAGAGAGAGTCCAAATAAACAAAATAAGAAATAAAGAAGAGAAATAACAACCAATATTTATAGACACAAAAAATTATAAGAGAATAAAACAGTTATATGCCAACAAAAGGGACAACCTGGAAGAAATGGATTTGAACCACACAATCTTCTAAGAATGCATCAGGAAGAAATATACAATCAGAACAGACCAATCACTAGTAATGAAATTGAATTAGTAGAAAAAAGAAAAAAAATACTCCCAGAAAAGAAAAGAAAAATCCAGGAATGGAGGGCTTCACAGGAAAATTCCATCACACATAAAGAGCTGTTACTTACCCTTCTCAAAATAGTCCAAAAAACTGAAGAAGAGGGGATACTCCTAAATTTACAAGCCACCATTACCAACATGAGAAAAAGACACTACAAAAAAAATTACAGGCCAAGATTGCTGATGAATATAGATGCAAAAATCCTGAACAAAATATTAACAAACTGATTTCAACAATATATGAAAAGGGTCATACACCTTGAACAGGTGGGATTTATTGCCGGAATGGAAGGATGGTTTGATGTATGCAAATCAATAAATGTGATACATCACATTAAGAAAAAGAAGAATAAAAATCACATGATCCTTTCAATAGACACAGAAAAAGCATTTGACAAAATTCAACATCTCTTTATTATAAAAACTCTCATCAAAGTTATTTAGAGGGGACATAGCTCGGCATAATAAAGGACATTTATGACAAACCCACAGCTACCACCATCCTCAACAGTGAAAAGCTGAAAGCATTTCCTCTAAAGTCAGGAACAAGACAAGGATTTCCACTCTTCCCAATTCTACATAACATGGTACTGCAAGTTTTAGCCACAGCAATCAGACAGGAAAAAGAAAGAAAAAGCCTCCAAATTAGAAGAGAAGAAGTAAAATTGTCACTATTTGCAGATGACATGATACTGTATGTAGAAAACCCAAAGGTCTCCACCAAAAAACTACTAGGACAAATAAATGAATTCAGTAAAGTTGCAAGATAGAAGATTAACATACAGAAATCTGTTGCTTTTCATTACACTAATAATGAACTAGCAGAAAGAGAAATTAAGGAAACAATCCTATTTACAATCATATCCAGAAAAATAAACTAACTAGGAATAAACTTAATGAAGAAGGTGAAAGACCTAAACTCTGAAAACTATAAAATATTGATAAAGGAATTTGAAGGTGATACAAAGAAATGAAGACATCTCATGTTATTGTATTGGAAGAATTAACATTGTTAAACTGTCTTTATTACCCAAAGAAATCTACAGATTTAATGTAATCCTTGTCAAAACACTCATGACATTTTTCACAGAACTAGAACAAAATAATCTTCAATTTTATATGGAACCACAAAAGACCCAGAATTGCCAAAGCAATCCCGAGGAAAAAGAACAAAGCTGGGGATATAACCCTCCAAGACTTCATACTATACTACAAAGCTCATAGATCAGTAGAATGGAATAGGGAGCCCAGAAATAAACCCACACACCTATGGTCAATTAATCTAATTAATTAATTGTTATTCATACCTATGGAATAAAAATCTAAAGACAAAAACACAAACAAAGCTCTTTGGTGTCCCACGTAAAGCCTTCCATGATGTGTTCAATACTGACTTTCCCAGCTTTTGTATTCACTATACCCATGTAGAAAATTACCGCAAGTCTAAACATACCCCTCTATCCTACCCTGCACATACTCTTTAGAGAACAAGTGTCACATTACATATCACTGCACCAGTGGTTCTCAACTGAGTGTTGGGGTAGGGAGCATTTTACAATGTCTGGAGACATTCTTAGATGTCATAACTGGGGTATCAGTGGATTGCTACCAGCAGCTAGGTGGGCAAAAACCGGGGATGTTGCTAAACATCCTGCAATGCACAAGGAACCCCCACAAAAAGACTTTTTGGACTCAAAATGTCAAAAGTGCTAAAGTTGAGAACACCTACTCTGGACTCTGGGCACCCATCATAATGATTTGATGTGCAATTTATTTTTAATTGATTGACATAGGCTGAATACTTCTGTTTCTCTCCCCACCCCCTCCCTCTCTCTCTTTTCAAGAATATATACTCTAAGTCACATAACTGACTGCAGGATTAGATTTTTAAAAACACTTTCATACCCTTGCCTCAGTGGATCATCAAACTTCACTATACCAAGAGGAGAGGTAAAGTATAATAACAGAAACAACACCAGGTTTAAGGTTAGGTTGAATCTGACTTCACTTATTGGCTGTATAACCATGGGGAAGGCAGAAAAACACACTGGGTCTTGGTGATTTTTTACTGCAAAAATGATAGTATAAGATTGTACTTTTTCTTACTTTATTTCTAAGATTAGTACTTGGGCTCAAACAGAATGGCAGCATTCGCATATTACACACCAGGAGATTGAAACTTAAATTAATTCAATTTCCCACTGTAATGTAATCTATAAAATCCACAGAAGAGGACTCAATCATCTCAGCTGCACTCACTAAGATGAAACTTCAACTTATTGAAGAAGTTTTTGTTTCATAATTGTTATCATTAATTTGTATGTTCATCTCAATGTGACTGCAAATATTACATACAGATAACTTAAACTCAAATAGATCACTCACTTTTCCCCCTTTTTAAGTTGACAAATAGCCTTACCCAGGTGTGGAGATGAGCCCATATGCACATCATGATCCTAGTCTGGAAATATAGTTCTTTCATTTTCTTGGCTGCAAAATATGTTTTTTCCTTCCTTACACCTTCACTTTCTGAGCTGCTTCAGAAACACATCTGTTTTCTATCTGTTGAGAGAGGAAGACATGAACACTTTATTATGCCCTATATAATCTAATACATTACACTGCTTATGGGCAGTGTATTTTGCAAAAAAAAAAAAAAATCAGAAATCTCTAGAGGTACAAAGACAGATCTAGAATAGACAGCTTCCATGAACAAGGAGATGCCAGGGACATCCCTCAGATCTTCCAGCGGTCAGGCTCAGGGGTCCAATCTACTCCTTTCAAGACTGACAAGTGATCACTTAATCCCCTATAAACTTTATTTATAGAAGAGCACTTGAGATTGCAGGCCACCTGCACACATCTGTTTGGAAGAACCAACAGTGTCTGGACAGCAGCCTCATTCTATAATCAGAGAGATAAGTCAAAATAAGTAAGGGTTGGATTCAGGCCCTTCACAATGCCTTCCCTGGACACATCCAAGGCACTCTCCATTGCTATATCATGTTCCTCTCCAGACCAGAAGACCAACATGATAAATGCAACCCCTCTAGTGCAATTACTGTCAAAAGAGAAGCGCTTCTCAATGTTCAGCTTGTAATTTAATGAGATCCCAAGTATTATTATAGTCCAGTGATGAACTTTACTTTAGTCTTTTTGTTATTATCTTTTCAAAGAACAAAAATATCCAGTGGTCAAGTCCAGGTTAACATTATATATTCTATTTTATTCATTGAAAAGACATCTTTTCAACTCTTTTGATCTTTGGGAAAATAATATTCTAAAGAAGAAAACAAAAATCTTATATAAAATTGGGCAAAATATTTGTACAAGTAATTCATAGAGGAGGAGATATGAATGGACAATACATGTATGAAAATATTCTCAATCCCATTAATAATTAGGGAAATAAAATAAAATAAAAATTAAATAAGATCTATTTTTACTCCCATCAAATTGGAAAACATAAAGCAGTTTGAAAATATTGTGTTGGCAAGGATGTGAAGCGAAGGAACTCTTATCCATTGTCAGTGATATAACTGATTTAAGCTATTTGAAAAAGACTGATCAATATCCAGTAAAGTTAATATACTTTGTCACCCAGCGGTAAAGTTCCTCCGTGTATATCCTATCAGTGTTGTTTAGAGCCATGGTAAATATCAATGGATGAAAGAGGATCACACCACATTTCTGGAGAAGATTATTGAGGAGTCAGAAGGGGAGAGGAACTAGAGCCTATTTGGGAAACTCAGGCCCCAGTAGGGGAAGACACAGCTCTTCCATCACAATAGAAGAAGAGAATGGCTACAGGAAGATTGTGGGTTTTGAGGAAGGTCTCATCTAATGGCTTTCATTTTGTCTACAAATTATAGAATAGGTTGAAGAGAGAATGAGTTGAGGGTCTGACAAGAATGGGAAACTTTTGATATTGCCTATTCCTAGCTGAGAGTAGGAAAATCTGCTTACTAGAAAAACAATATAGTAAAATTGTGAGGCAGTATTGTGGGCACAGTACAAAGATCAAGGGGGTTCATAAACTGATGGACTGAGATTCACTTAGCTTTGTCTGATTCTGAAGCTTATGGCTGCTTGTCTTCTTTCCTTCCTCCCATATCTGATGGTTTCTTTCATGACACCTACACTGGCACTTGAAAGTGGCTGCTGCTTGCTTTCATTTCTATTTCCTCTTCCTATTCCCTGCCCCTAACTCTCCATTCTCTGCCCCATTCACATCTCAGTACACAATCCAGAATTCTGAGTAAATGACTGGGAAACTTCCTAAGTCACAACTGTGCAAGTTGGCACAGAGGATTTAAGTTGTGCAGAATGATATCTTCAACTGTGATGGGCTTCTAGCTTTATGGTTTTTTATTGGTGCACATACTTATAAAAACAAAGATGAATGTTTTATTTTAGAGCACAGAATTTCCCTAGGGGGAAGAGAATACACTGCAGATGTGAGATAATGCCATATATTTTACACAACTACTCAATATGTTTCTTCTATATTTTATAGGGAGGTGATACTTAATATGTATATGTATGTGTATATGCACATGTGTATGTTATGTATATACACACATATGCTTTAGAGAGTATATATACATGTATAGCATACATATATGTATACATATACCAATATATGTGTGTGTGTATATATATATATATATATATATATGTATTTTATCACCTTCCTATAAAACATAGAAGACACACATTGTGTCAGTATGCAAAAATACATATTCTTACCTCCCTTCTGCAATGTATTGCATTCCCTCTTGGGAAAATCAGTGCTCTAAAATAAAACACCTTTGTGATGAGGAGAGAAATAGAGAGAGAAAGGATATTATAAAAATATTTACCAACTGGTATGGTATGGGTACTGATAGTCAGAATGGATGGTAGCTAAATCATTTGTTTTAGCTACATAGGGGCACATTGCAGAATGTCATCCCTGCCTATGTGCTTCCAGGACTACACAATGTGCAATGATGGATCCAAAATAAGATACTGACTTCCTATCAAGCAACTCAAAATCTTGATAGTGCATGTAATAGAGGTCACCATTTAGACATTAAAATTAATCACCTATGAGGGCTCTATGTGTTGGGCTTTTCAGGGCAGTTCTGATTCTAGTTATTACTGTCTTAGCCACCATATTATTCTGAAATTCCATCATTTCATTATGTTACCTATACTTCACATACATGTTTTACACTTAGCAGTGGCACTGAAAACTTTGTCAGTATTTTGATTTGTAGTTCAGGAGATAGATTCTCATAGGATAGATTACGGTGATCAAGCTTTTATCTGAACATGTGCATATGTGTTTCTTTCTTTCTTTTATTTTAAGAGAAAGACCCTAATGCATATGCAATAAATTCTAAGTAAAGACGTATGGTTTCAAGTATTAAAAACTATTCTCTGGATCTCTGCTGGGTTTGAACTAGTCTATTTGACATGAATAGCTCCCATTGCACCACTAATTGCTGAGAACTCTTTTGGCTGGCAGATGAGAGGCCAGATAAATTGATGAATGCAAATAGGCAAAATAAAGAGAATGTGTCTCTATGACCTTCAGATTCTCTTGATTCACCCCTCCATTGAAAGAGCATGAAAATTACTTAAAAAGCATTTCAAACATCATCATGATATAGGGAACCAAACGAGTTAATTAACAGTAAAACATCAATATGGGATTCTGATGACTATTCTTGATATGCTGATATTCAGATTAGTATGAAAGAATGTGGGTAAACTATCATCAATGCATAAAAACATCAGAACACTTTGAAAGTTATTATAAAGTCTGGTTTTCATTTTTGGATGAAAATCTTATGGCCTTTTACACAATCACTTGCTTTATCAGCCACTAACTTATAAGTTCAATAAATGTTATGATGAATTATAAATCAAGTAATGAGGAAAGTAGTAGCATTAATTCATTTACTAACCTTTCCCATACAACAACAGCAGGCTGAACACTGCAACACAAAGGAAGTGCACTGAATCCCTGACAGTGTCTCTTTAGTTTACTCAAGAAAAGAAAAAAATGTAATAAAAAATAATAAACATAGGGTGTGAAGAAACAGAATTTGGGGATGGGTAGGATTTGATAAGTAGAAAGGATAGAAGAGAATATTTGAGGAAATTAAAATATAGAGAAGGCAACTGAGCATCAGCAAAGACTCAGGGCAGTAATGATCAAGCACATTTGCAAGTCTTCCATGCTGTCAGCTTCAAGAGGGCAAGGGTAATACTGCTTTTGTTCCTAGTTGCCTGATATGTAGGAAGTGCTCAAAAATCTCTTGCTCAATGAGTGGATGTGATACAATGTGTAAGGGGGAAAGGGGGTGGTAACCTATATAAGGATGAAGTAGAAGACAGAGGTTAAAGCTGAAGCAGAGCCAGATTATACAGTCTTGAATGCTAGACTAAGCAGTGTAGCCATTATCTTATATGCAAGAAATGGAGGTGGGTGGATGAGAATAGCTTCCAATAATAGCAAATAGTTCCTATTGGACAAAACCTCTAAGAGAAAGCAACGACAAACTCTAGAAAAATATAAAATTCAACCACCCAAAGGCACTGGGAAGTGAATAAAAGAGACAGATAATGGACAAGAATTGATACTTCGAAGAAGGGCATGGTTTTTGTGATGGTTAATTTTATGTGTCAACTCAACTGAGCCATAGAGTGCTCAACTAAAGATTATCTCTGGGTGGGTTCTGTGAGGGTGTTTCCAGATGAGATTAGCATTTGAATCCATGCACTCAGTAAAGTAGATTGCCTTTTGCAATGAGGATGGGCGTTGTCAAATCTGATGAGGACCTGAATAGAACAAAAGGAAGAGTAAGAAGCAATTCAACCGTTTTTCTTCCTAGCTGCCTACGTGTGCTGGGACATCAGTCTTCTCCTGCTCTTCGACTGGAATTTACATCATTGGCTTTTCTGGCTCTCAAGCCTTTGAACTGGCACTAGAATTACTCCACCATGTTTCCTGGGTCTCCAGTTTGTAGATGACAGATCAGGGGACTTCTCTGCTTCCATAATCATGTGAACCAATTCCTCATATGTATCTATCTACCTATCTACTTACTTATTTCTCTTTCCCTCGAGAACTCTAGAACAGTTCTGGGTGAATATTCTATTTCCATAGCTTATTTGATGGGGGTAAGTCCCAGTCTGCATGCTACATCAAGGAGACAAAACTTCAATAGGAAGCTTACAGAATTACTGGACTGAAAAACCAGAGGATTGAATTCAGGTAACTTCAGCCATTGGAAAGTGGGGAACAAATCCTGGAAAGGAGAAAGCAAGGATGGAAAGCCCCCAATTCTGTAAAACAACTCTGCCCAAATCTCTGGATGACTCTTGAAACAGCTATGTACAAAATGTATTTCAAGCAATGCAGCTAAAGCTAAAGGAACAGGCCTGAGAACAGACTACCAACCACAGAGGAGACAGTTTACAGTTGAGTTCAGCCAAGTTAACCACCAGCTTAAAAAAATTCTCAATACTCTTTAAAAGAACATGACAAAGTCCATAATCCTAAAACTTGATGCAAAATGGCTAGGATAAGAACTAATTTTTTTTTTTTTTTTTTTTTTTTACATACAAAGAAAGGACTATGATACTCATTTTAAAGAGAAAAGAAAATAACCTCGAGATGACCTAGTGTTGCAATGCAGACAAGAATTTTAAAGCAGTTTGTATATATAACTATGCTTAAGGAAGTAAGGGAAAATATGCTCATAAGGAGCTAAAATTAGTAAATCTCAGCAGAAAAATTCTATAAATGTAAAATAGATATCTGAAATATACAAGGAAAATCACTGGAGAAGAACGGACTGAAAAAATGGAGATGACAGAAGGAAGTCATTATGAGGACAGATCAATAGAAATTAATCTGAAGAATAGAGATGACAATGATTGGAAAAAAATGAACAGAACCTCAGAAACCCGTGGGGCAATATAAAAATGTCTAACATAGGCATAATTGGAGTCCCAGAAGGAAAAGAGAGGCAGAATTGAGCAGAAAAAAATAGATTAAATATAGTGACCAAAAATTTCCCAAAGTCAGACAGTTATAAGTTCTACAAGCTCAGTGATCCCCAAGTATAATAAACACATATACTACCATATCTCTTCATATTAGCACCAAACTACAGAAAAAAAAAAAAAGAGAGAAAATTTTAATAAGGATGAGAAAAATTACATACTATTTAGGAAAAATTATTCAAATTATTACTGGCTTTCCATTAGAAAAAATGGAGGCCAGAAAAAACGTGAAATAATGTCTTAAAAGTTCTAAAAGAAAAAAAAATGTACACACACAAAGAGAAATCTATAGTCAGTGAAAATATTCC
Source organism: Balaenoptera acutorostrata (assembly GCF_949987535.1). Classification (NCBI taxonomy): domain Eukaryota; kingdom Metazoa; phylum Chordata; class Mammalia; order Artiodactyla; family Balaenopteridae; genus Balaenoptera; species Balaenoptera acutorostrata. The sequence continues at coordinate 50,166,503 of NC_080066.1, read as the reverse complement.
TTCAGATTAAAAGCAAAATAAAGCAATTTTTAATAAAAGAAAATTAAGGGGATTAGCCATCAGCAGAATTGTGCTATAAGAAATGCTAAGATCTTCAGTCAGAAGAGAAGTGATGCCAAATAGAAAAACTGAATACTCCAGATTGAGAAAAAGAGAAAAGTCATTGGAAATGTGTAAATGGAAATGAAAAATATATGGAATGCGGAAAATCAATGATGATCTTGGAGTATGAGTTTGAATTTCTCTGTGAGCTTGTAATTCATTAATTAATCTGTGAAATGTTCCAAGGAAATTTAAAGAAAAGTTCAAAGATTCAAATTATAAAGCATAATAAATTACCTGGAAAATGAAAAATAAGTGAAGATAAGGCCAGTATGGTAAGCTGGAGCAAACATACAGTTTGTACATAGCATATCAGTAAGGTCTTACACACTTGTCAGAAGCCATTCAATGATCCATCTATAAAATTTGAGCTTCATTGGAAGAAAGACTTAAAGACCTAGCTCACTTTTAGATCTTCAGCACTTGCTGGTAAAGCAGTTAAACGAAGGCATTCTGAGAATCTCAAATGAAGACAATGCAACATCAAAGCACAGGCTGCTGTTGGGAAGAGAAACGCACCATCCATTACCAGATCTACAGGTTCTACAAGGCAAGGACACACCCCAGTGTCTCAGGAAACAAGGGCTAGCTCTCACGTTAATGACAATTAAACACAGGATTTATAGTTGGTAGAGATTTCAGAGACATTATAGTTTAAATTATTATTTTTAGAAAGGAAACTAAGGCTCAAAGATGTTCATGACGTCAGATGTCATAAAACATTTTTGATGTCAAAACTGGGATGAGAACCAAGAAAAAAAAATAAAATTTGGCAATGAATAAATTATTATTATTATTTTTAATATTATTTTCCTTGGAACTGAAATCTTTTTTTTTTTTTAATAAATTTATTTATTTATTTTTGGCTGTGTTGGGTCTTCATTTCTGGGCGAGGGCTTTCTCTAGTTGCGGCGAGCGGGGGCCATTTTTCATCGCAGTGCGCGGGCTTCTCACTATCGCGGCCTCTCTTGTTGCGGAGCACAGGCTCCAGATGCACAGGCTCAGTAGCTGTGGCTCACAGGCCAGGTGCTCCGCGGCATGTGGAATCTTCCCAGACCAGGGCTCGAACCCGTGTCCCCTGCATTGGCAGGCAGATTCTCAACCACTGCACCACCAGGTTTGTATCCCCCCTCTCTCTTTCTCTTTTATAAAATAAATAAAAATACAATGGGCTATGCACTCTACTGTGTACTGAATTTTACCACGTATATTAAATATATATATATATATATATATATATATATATTATATATATATATATATCATATAAATGTTCTGTACTGGGAGGAAAAAAATAAATGTTATCTTGTTGTAGCCACTACATTTTTGTATCTCTTTTTACAGCACTTTAGCCCTGATATAACTAATACAGAAATTTAACCAGGAAGTGATGCACTGCCATAACAAAAATTTTAAAACATTTGGTTTTTTCTTAATGGTTTGGTGTTGGGTGGCAAAAACACAGATACGACAACTTGGGAAGCAAGTTATAACTTTCAGGGAAGACCATGAGTTTTTCAAGACTGTACTCTGTACTCCAAAAGAAACTTGTTTGAAAAACTTAGAATGAGTTTGTGTGTCGAATGCTCCCTGCTGCTTCTGGCAAAATCTTATAAGAGGGAAAGCTTGAGCAAGAACAAGCCCCAGGGCAGGCAAAATGGAATGAAATTGAGCTCTGGGGACTAAGATATGCCTTAAATTTAAACCAAATGGAGATCCAGATATTGGGGAGCTTTAAGATGGAACAGCTTTACTACTTCTGTAGCCAAAACAGAAAGTGTCAGGATTCCAGACTTTCCTCCAGTATTTCTCATTACAATTTTTCAGCCAGAAAATAGAAGTCAGTCCAAATAAAGACAAAATGATGGTGCCTTTTCACCCAAGCTTGCTGCTTCATTGGACCTCAAGAAATCACCACTAAAATGGAGAGAGACATAGACCAAGTACAGGGGTCAGAAAATAAAATTGAATGCAGAGGCTTCAGATTTCTATCTAGAAGAGAGATTCAAGTCTAGTTTCTTGCACGTGGAACTGACTGGAAGCAAATAAACTGTCTACTACAGCTGAGGGAGTTGTATTGCCAAAGAGATTGCAAGCCAAGTTGACAAATGTCTGTGATTTTTCAATCCTTGTTGCAATATTTGTCCTGTATCTCTAACAGTTACAAAACTATGCAATTCCAAGGGTTGAATACTTTCCCTCATCATCTTCTGTTGTGGTCCCAAACGTAATGGAAAAGAAGAATCTCTCAGATAGTGAAGTCAGGACTCTTGGAGCATAATAGACAGGAGAGCTCCTTCCAGGAGACAAATCAAGCCTAATCAAGGAACTTTGCTGCCAAGTTGGGAGTATTTGCCATGCCTGCCCAGAAGAATTTGGTAACTACAATGAATCACTGACTTCTGTGTCTTTTCTATTTTTCTCATTTCCCCAATGGGAGTTTAGTTGAGGTATATCATTGCCATGATATACTGGGATTGAGAGAAGGCAGATAACTTGTCTAGGAGTTTATAGGCTGCTAAACTGCAAGGAACCACAGCTGGACTTCATGAAGAGGAATCCATATCATTCATAGGCTTGGGGCTTTTAACTGGTTACAGTAAGTGGATGAGACCCTGAGTTTTTCCATTTGAGTCAAGGTGAATATGTTTTGAGAGGGTAATGCATGATTTGGTTGGCTGTGAAAGGCAGACAAGGATAGAAGCCTGATTTTCTCTCAAAATTCATCTCCTCTTCTTCCATAGAAACAGAAGCCAATAATCGAGGTTTTCCCTCTCATTGGTCCACTATCTCCTTAGGGTGGCAATGGCCAGTCAGCTAGAGGCTATATTTCCTGTCATCCCTTGCAGATCAATGTGGCCATGAGACCAATTTCTCATCAGTAATACGTTAAGTGGAAGTGATGGAACTAAAACGCATATGACTTCTTGAAAAAAATTGATTTTCTTCCACATTTTTTGATTCTGCATTGATCATACACGGAGCCATAAGAGGAAAAGAAACTGGGTCCCTGAGTGACCTCTTGTAGCCGAGCTGCCAGGCTGTCCTGTTCTACCTGTACCCAAACATGTTGCTTGAGAGAACCATTGTGTTTTATTATTTATTTTTAACAACATTTTAGTGTACATGCTAAGCCACACAAGGAATCACTTTGATTACACACAGTGTTCACCTTAGACACTTACTTTAGGAACTAACCCACAGACAAAGTGCAATGACTCTGTCTTGAGAGCCTTAAGCAAGAGTTTGTTGGCTAAATGATCTTTACAGTTAATCTCTTTCCACTTCCCTTTATCACTGCCCCCCACCCCATGGCACTTCTTAAGAGGAGAACTACTGAGGACTGGCCAAGCTCAAAGATACTGGGTCATGTTACCAATGAGCCAGTACTGGGAAACTTAGTGATTCAAGGTATTTAATTTCCACCTTTCTTACTAGATCATCCTTCCACAAGATTCAATGGATAAGAGAACTAGAAGGGGAGGAGGTCTGGTTTGCACTCTTCCCTCCCCTTCCTACAAGCAGCCCGTCCCCTTAAGAGGCAGCAACTGCAAGTTTTCTTTCTTTGATTCTCATTTGGTCTCCATTTTACACTTTTTTCTCCCACTTATCTAAACTGATTTGGTTGGCTAGCTTTCTTATTTTTTTTTTCTTAACATCTTTATTAGAGTATAATTGCCTTACAATGATGTGTCAGTTTCTGCTTTATAACAAAGTGAATCAGTTATACATATACATATGTCGCCATATCTCTTCCCTCTTGCATCTCCCTCCCTCCCACCTTCCCTATCCCACCCCTCTAGGTGGTCAAAAAGCACTGAGCTGATCTCCCTGTGCTTTGCGGTTGCTTCCCAATAGCTATCTATTTTACGTTTCGTAGTGTATATATGTCCTTGCCACTCTCTCACTTTGTCCCAGCTTACCCTTCCCCCTCCCCATATCCTCAACTCCATTCTCTAGTAGGTCTGCATATATATTCCCGTCTTGCCCCTAGGTTCTTCTGACCATTTTCTTGGGTTTTTTTTTGTTTTTCGTTTTTGTTTTTGTTTTTTTTAGATTCCATATATATGTGTTAGCATATGGTATTTGTTTTTCTCCTTCTGACTTACTTCAGTCTGTATGACAGTCTCTAGGTCCACCCACCTCACTACAAATAACTCAGTTTCATTCCTTTTTACGGCTGACTAATATTCCATTGTATATATGTGCCACATCTTGTTTATCCATTCATCTGTTGATGGACACTTAGGTTGCTTCCATGTCCTGGCTATTGTAAATAGAGCTGCAATGAACATTTTGGTACATGACTCTTTTTGAATTATGGTTTTCTCAGGGTATATGCCCAGTAGTGGGATTGCTGGGTCGTATGGTAGTTATATTTTTAGTTTTTTAAGGAACTTCCATATTGTTCTCCATAGTGGCTGTATCAATTTACATTCCCACCAACAGTGCAACAGGGTTCCCTTTTCCCCACACACTCTCCAGTATTTAATGTTTGTATATTTTTTGATGATGGCCATTCTGACCGGTGTGAGATGATATCTCATTGTACGTTTGATTTGCATTTCTCTAATGATTAATGATGTTGAGCATTCTTTCATGTGTCTGTTGCCAATCTGTATATCTTCTTTGGAGAAATGTCTATTTAGGTCTTCTCCCCATTTTTGGATTGGGTTGTTTGTTTTTTTGATATTGAGCTGCATGAGTTGCTTTTAAATTTTGGAGATTAATCCTCTGTCAGTTGTTTCATTTGCAAATATTTTCTCCCATTCTGAGGGTTGTCTTTTTGTCTTCTTTATGGTTTCCTTTGCTGTGCAAAAGCTTTTAAGTTTCATTAGGTCCCATTTGTTTATTTTTGTTTTTATTTTCATTACTCTAGGAGGTGGGTCAAAAAGGATCTTGCTGTGATTTAAATCATAGAGTGTTCTGCCTATGTTTTCCTCTAAGAGTTTGACGGTGTCTGGCCTTACATTTAGGTCTTTAATCCATTCTGAGTTTATTTTTGTGTATGGTGTTAGGGAGTGTTCTAATTTCATTCTTTTACATGTAGCTGTCCAGTTTTCCCAGCACCACTTATTGAAGAGGCTGTCTTTTCTCCACTGTATATTCTTGCCTCCTTTATCAAAGATAAGGTGACCATATGTGCATAGGTTTATCTCTGGGCTTACTATCCTGTTCCATTGATCTATATTTCTGTTTTTGTGCCAGTACCATACTGTCGTGATTACTGTAGCTTTGTAGTATAGTCTGAAGTCAGAGAGCCTGATTCCTCCAGCTCCGTTTTTCTTTCTCAAGATTGCTTTGGCTATTCGGGGTCTTTTGTGTTTCCATACAAATTGTGAAATTTTTTGTCCTATTTCTGTGAAAAATGCCAGTGGTAGTTTGATAGGGATTGCATTGAATCTGTAGATTGCTTTGGGTAGTAGAGTCATTTTCACAATGTAGATTCTTCCAATCCAGGAACATGGTATATCTCTCCAACTATTTGTATCATTTTAATTTCTTTCATCAGCATCTTATAATTTTCTGCATAAAGGTCTTTTGTCTCCTTAGGTAGGTTTATTCCTAGATATTTTATTCTTTTTGTTGCACTGGTAAATGGGAGTATTTTCTTAATTTCACTTTCAGATTTTTCATCATTAGTGTATAGGAATGCAAGAGATTTCTCTGCATTAATTTTGTATCCTGCTCCTTTACCAAGTTCATTTATTAGCTCTAGTAGTTTTCTGGCAGCATCTTTAGAATTCTCTATGCATAGTATCATGTCATCTGCAAACAGTGACTTCTTTACTTCTTCTTTTCCAATTTAGATTCCTTTTATTTCTTTTTCTTCTCTGATTGCTGTGGTTAAAACTTCCAAAACTATGTTGAATAATAGTGGTGAGAGTGGGCAGCCTTGTCTTGTTCCTGATATTAGTGGAAATGGTTTCAGTTTTTATCCATTGAGGACGATGTTGGCTGTGGGTTTGTCATGTATGGCCTTTATTATGTTGGGGAAAGTTCCCTCTATGCCTACTTTCTGGAGGGTTTTTATCATAAATGGGTGTTGAATTTTGTCAAAAGCTTTCTCTGCATCTATTGAGATGATCATATGGTTTTTCTCCTTCAATTTGTTAATATGGTGTATCACCTTGATTGATTTGCGTATATTGAAGAATCCTTGCATTCCTGGAATAAACCCGACTTGATCATGGTGCATGATCCTTTTAGTGTGCTGTTGGATTCTGTTTGCTAGTATTTTGTTGAGGATTTTTGCATCTATGTTCATCAATGATATTGGCCTGTAGTTTTCTTTCTTTGTGACATCTTTGTCTCATTTTGGTATCAGGGTGATGGTCGTCTCGTAGAATGAGTTTGGGAGTGTTCCTCCCTCTGCTATATTTTGGAAGAGTTTGAGAAAGATAGGTGTTAGCTCTTCTCTAAATGTGTGATAGAATTCACCTGTGAAGCCATCTGGTCCTGGGCTTTTGTTTGTTGGAAGATTTTTAATCACAGTTTCAATTTCAGTGCTTGTGATTGGTCTGTTCATATTTTCTATTTCTTCCTGGTTCAGTCTCGGAAGGTTGTGCATTTCTATGAATTTGTCCATTTCTTCCAGGTTGTCCATTTTATTGGCATATAGTTGGTTGTAGTAATCTTTCATGATCCTTTGTATTTCTGCAGTGTCAGTTGTTACTTCTCCTTTTTCATTTCTATTGATTTGAGTCTTCTCCCTTTTTTTCTTGATAAGTCTGGCTAATGGTTTATCAATTTTGTTTATCTTTTCAAATAACCAGCTTTTAGTTTTATTGATCTTTGTTATCGTTTCCTTCATTTCCTTTTCATTTATTTTGATCTGATCTTTATGATTTCTTTCCTTCTGCTAACTTTGGGTTTTTTTGTTCTTCTTTCTCTAATTGCTTTAGGTGTAAGGTTAGGTTGTTTATTTGAGATGTTTCTTGTTTCTTAAGGTAGGCTTGTATAGCTATAAACTTCCCTCTTAGAATTGTTTTTGCTGCATCCCATAGGTTTTGGGTCGTTGTGTTTTCATTGTCATTTGTTTCTAGGTATTTTTTGATTTCCTCTTTGATTTCTCCAGTGATCTCTTTGTTTATAAATAGTGTGTTGTTTAGCCTCCATGTGTGTGTATTTTTTACAGATTTTTTCCTATAATTGATAACTAGTCTCATAGCATTGTGGTTGGAAAAGATACTTGATACAATTTCAATTTTCTTAAATGTACCAAGGCTTGATTTGTGACCCAAGATATGACTTATCCTGGAGAATGTTCCATGAGCACTTGAGAAGAAAGTGTATTCTGTTGTTTTTGGATGGAATGTCCTATAAATATCAAGTCCATCTTGTTTAATGTGTCATTTAAAGCTAGTGTCCTTATTTATTTTCTTTTTGGATGATCTGTCCATTGGTGAAAATGGGGTGTTAAAGTCCCCTACTATTATTCTGTTACTGTCGATTTCCCCTTTTATGGCTGTCAGCATTTGCCTTATGTATTGAGGTGCTCCTATGTTGGGTGCATAAATATTTACAATTGTTATATCTTCTTCTTGGATTGATCCCTTGATCATTATGTAGTGTTCTTCTTTGTCTCTTGAAACAGTCTTTGTTTTAAAGTCTATTTTGTCTGATATGAGAATTACTACTCCAGCTTTCTTTTGATTTCCATTTGCATGGAATATCTTTTTCCATGCTCTCACTTTCAGTCTGTATGTGTCCCTTGGTCTGAAGTGGGTCTCTTTTCAATAGCATATACTGGTCTTCTTTTTGTATCCATTCAGCCAGTCTATGTCTTTTGGTTCGAGCATTTAATCCATTTACATTTAAGGTAATTATTGATATGTATGTTCCTATTACCATTTTCTTAATTGTTTTGGGTTTATTATTGTAGGTCTTTTCCTTCTCTTGTGTTTCCTGCCTAGAGAAGTTCCTTTAGCATTTGTTATAAAGCTGGTTTGATGGTGCTGAATTCTCTTAGCTTTTGCTTGTCTGTAAAGCTTTTAATTTCTCCGTCAGATCTGAATGAGATCCTTGCTGGGTAGGGTAATCTTGGTTGTAGGTTTTTCTCTTTCATCACTTTAAATATGTCCTGTCACTCCCTTCTGGCTTACAGAGTTTCTGCTGAAAGATCAGCTGTTAACCTTATGGGGATTCCCTTATGTGTTACCTGTTGTTTTTTCCCTTGCTGATTTTAATATTTGTTCTTTGTATTTAATTTTTGATAGTTTGATTAATATGTGTCTTGGCGTGTTTCTCCTTGGAATTTTCCTGTATGGGACTCTCAGTGCTTCCAGAACTTGATTAACTATTTCCTTTCCCATATTAGGGAAGTTTTCAACTATAATCTCTTCAAATATTTTGTCAGTCTCTCTCTTTTTCTCTTCTTCTTCTGGGTCCCCTATTATTCGAATGTTGGTGCATTTAATGTTGTCCCAGAGGTCTCTGATACTGTCCTCAATCATTTTCATTTTTTTTTTTCTTTATTCTGCTCTGCAGTAGCTTCTTCCACTATTTTATCTTCCAGGTCACTTGTCCATTCTTCTGCCTCAGTTATTCTGCTATTGATCCCTTCTAGAGAATTTTTAATTTCATTTATTGTGTTGTTCATCATCGTCTGTTTGCTCTTTAGTTCTTCTAGGTCCTTATTAAACATTTCTTGTATTTTCTCCATTGTATTTCCAAGATTTTGGATCATCTTTACTATCATTATTCTGAATTATTTTTCAAGAAGACTGCCTATTTCCTCTTCATTTGTTAGGTCTGTTGGGTTTTTGCCTTTATCCTTCATCTGCTGTGTGTTTCTGTGTCTTCTCATTTTGCTTAACTTACTGTGTTTGGGGTCTCTTTTTCGCAGGCTGCAGGTTCATAGTTTCCGTTGTTTTTGGTGTCTGTCCTCAGTAGCTAAGGTTGGATCAGTGGGTTGTGTAGGCTTCCTGGTGGACGGGACTGGTGCCTGTGTTCTGGTGGATGAGGCTGGATCTTTTATTTCTGGTGGGTAGGTCCACGTCTGGTGGTGTGTTTTGGGGTGTCTGTGGCCTTATTATGATTTTATGCAGCCTCTGTGCTGATGGTTGGGGTTGTGTTCCTGTCTTGCTAATTGTTTGGCATAGGGTGTCCTGAACTGTAGCTTGCTTGTCATTGAGTAGAGCTGGGTCGTGGCGTTGAGATGGAGATCTCTGGGAGATTTTCACCATTTGGTATTACATGGAGCTGGGAGGTCTCTTGTGGACTAGTGTCCTGAACTTGGCTCTCCCACCTCAGTGGCACAGCCCTGACACCTGGCTGGAGCACCAAGAGCCTGTCCTCCACACGGCTCAGAATAAGGGGGAGAAAAGAAAGAAAGAAAGAAAGAAGAAGATAAAATAAAATAAAGTAAAATAAAATAAAAGTAAAATAAAATTTAAAAGTTATTAAAATAAAAATAAAAAATAATTATTAAGAAAAAAAAATTTTTAAGTAATAAAAAAAACAAAAAACAAAGAAAACAATGGACAGACAGAACCCTAGGATAAATGGTTAAAGCAAAGCTATACAGACAAAAATCACACACAGAAGCATACACATACACACTCACAAAAAGAGAAAAAGGGGAAAAAAATATATATATATCTTTGCTCCCAAAGTCCACCTCCTCAATTTGGGATGATTCGTTGTCTATTCAGGTATTCCGCAGATGCAGGGTACATCAAGTTGATTGTGGAGCTTTAATCCGCTGCGCCTGAGGCTGCTGGGAAAAATGTCCCTGTCTCTTCTTTGTTTGCACAGCTCCCAGGGTTCAGCTTTGGATTTGGACCCGCCTCTGCATGTAGGTCGCCTGAGGGCATCTGTTCTTTGCTCAGACAGGACAGGGTTAAACGAGCAGCTGCTTCGGGGGCTCGGCTCACTGTGGCCACGGGGAGAGAGGGGTACGGATGCGGGGAGAGCCTGCAGCATCAGAGGCCGTCGTGACATTGCACCAGTCTGAGGCACGCTGTGCGTACTCCCGGGGATGTTGTCCCTGGATCACGGGACCCTGGCAGTGGCGGGCTGCACAGGCTCCTGAGAGGGGCGGCGTGGTTAGTGACATGTGTTTGCTCACAGGCTTCTTGGTGGCTGCAGCAGCAGCCTTATGGTCTCATGCCCGTCTCTGGGGTCTGCGCTGATAGCCGCGGCTCGCGCCCGTCTCTGGAGCTCATTTAGGAGACGCTCTGAATCCCCTCTCCTCGCGCACCAGGAAACAAAGAGGGAAGAAAAAGTCTCTTGCCTCTTCAGCAGTTCCAGACCTTTTCCCGGACTCCCTCCTGTCTAGCCGTGGTGCACTAGCACCCTTCAGGCTGTGTTCACGCTGCCAACCCCAGTCCTCTCCCTGCGATCCAACTGAAGCCCGAGCCTCAGCTCCCACCCCCCTCCCATCCCGGCGGCTGAGCAGACAAGCCTCTCGGGCTGGTGAGTGGAGGTCGGCACCGATCCTCTGTGTGGGAACTTCTCCACTCTGCCCTCCGCACCCCTGTAGCTGCGCTCTCCTCCGTGGCTCTGAAGCTTCTCCCCTCTGCCACTCGCAGTCTCCGCCCGCAAAGGGGCTTCCTAGTGTGTGGAAACCTTTTCCTCCTTCACAGCTCCCTCCCACTGGTGCAGGTCCCGTCCCTATTCTTTTGTCTCTGTTTTTTCTTTTTTTTTGCCCTACCCAGGTACGTGGGGAGTCTCTTGCCTTTTGGGAGGTCTGAGGTCTTCTGCCAGTGTTCTGTATGTGTTCTGTAAGAGTTGTTCCACACGTAGATGTACTTCTGATGTATTTGTGGGGAGGAAGGTGATCTCCACGTCTTACTCTTCCACCATCTTGAAGCTCCTCCAAGTTGTACTCACTGGCACAAGGTGGCCACATCTGGTTTCACATCAACGTGATCTCCGGCACCAACCTCCTTGTTTTTCCATTTTGTCTTTAAGCTACTTGTTGAACAACTGGCCCGAGGTCCCAACGACTGTCGTGGCTTTGGCTGGTGGGGCCCTTCCAGAGTGGTTGGCTAGCTTTCTTTCTTTTTTCCTCACCTCTACTTCTATTTGGGTTTTAAATCAAATTCTATATATTTCTCTCTCTCTCTCTTCTGCTTTATACTGTACAATGTGAATAAGTTCCCTGTCTAGAACTTTGAATATTATATCTGCACACATTTGTTTAGTCTCTGAATAACTTTTTGTTATATGTGACCATAGGTACACCCCTCTCTCTCATGGATTGATTTCTTCTGGGTAGCTGACCATTTTCTCCAGAATTTTCTTTACAAAAGAGGTAAGCAGACTTCCAGGCACTAGGTACTCACATCCTGCCCTGCACCACTGCTGGGTTTTGCCTAACTCAAAAGAAGATATTGCCATTGATTTGGCTCTTGGTTTGTAGATTATAACATAGAGTGTAAATCTCATCTCACATTGTTATATTTCTCTCCTGAGAGGGTTACTCTTTATATACTGTGGATAACCCAGTCTTTTCTCTGTTTTGAACACTATATGGCATTTGAAAACTTTTCTGTCTCCTATATTCTCCCCTATTCACCATCTGTCCAAATTCAGCCCATCATTCTTTCCTTTCTTCTTTTCAGAGCCTTTGACTTTAATTTTACAAATAATGAATCACACAGTGTATTTTTTTATTTTTCTTTTTCTTACCTACAACTTTCTTTTTTTGCTCAATAAACATAAGTTTATTATGTGTACTTATTCATCTAGCTCATTGTTTTAACCAGCTGTACAATATTATACAGTATTAATGTACCATAAATTCAGCCCATCTTTCTTGATCCAATTTAAGTACTATCTTCTTCCCAGAGTCTCCTTCAAACCCTTTGGCCCACGTGGACTTTCACATTAGACGTCTTTTACACACATGAGCTGGAACAATGTTCTATATTGGGCTCTATTTTACACACTTGTAAGAAATTGCAATCCCTTGAAAGTAGGTACTGTAACTTAATTTTCCTTTTATCTTTGTGGTACCTAGGACAACAAGTACAAGTTATTAAATATCATAATCTCTTTGGTTGCAAGAAGTGTCTTAAACATCTACATCTTCCCAGTATCGAATATAGGGAATACTCAATAAATATTCATTCATATGAATGAACTCATATGAATGAATATAGGAATAAATGACTCAATTAAGCTTCATACCCGTATTTCAGGAATATTTATTTTAATCTTTCCTAACTCCAATATTTGAATTAAGTGACACCCTTTAATCTCCTTTCTCTTTGTTCTCTCTAATAAGACTGTACTTACAGAAGAGATAACCTGTGTATGATGTTTTCACAATAGTTTCTATTAACAGAACATAAAGCAAAAAAATGAAAGCAAAGTGAAAATCCTGTAAATGCTTATTTTTGGAAGGTTGGGAAACTAAAGCTGAAAACAATCTTGCAAATTAACTCTCAGGTAAAAATAAAAAGGAAGACATTCTCTCAGAGTTCAGTACTAGCCCAGAAGTGGGAGGGAGGCAGTGGCAGAGGCCACACTTCAAGAATACTAGAAAAGATTTTATAACAAATTAGGCTGCAGATGAAACTGCTCCTGATGTTACAGCCCATCATTATGCGCAACTATGGAATGCTGGTATGCATTAATAATAAAGATCAGTGTCGCCTTCTAGGGAAAAAGAGTCTTCTTTTAATTAACTTAAATTTTTTATCAAATTGATTGAAAAGCTCTTATCCTTTTTAATTATTTTTTTTTTTACTTTCATGCATTGTTTGCATGGGACCAGAGTACATTTATCCTTACCTGTTGGTGTTTTTTAAATGGTATATTTGCTTTGTGGTTCAGAAATATTAGAACAACAAGGCAGAATTAAACCAGGGAGTGGAATGAGAAAGCCTATATAGTTTATTGCAAGAAAAAAAAAAAAAAGCTTATTTTCCTACAGGCAAAGTAGGAACATAGTATTTCTTACACTAAGTTACTGAAGGGCAGTTATATGCTAAAAGAGGACTTGGTTATTGTACCCTATGCAGTACATCTCACATCTATACATCATAGGCCAGGAGAACTGCACTGGACATCCCAGGGAAGACAATTCCTGCCAACTGTTCATGTGTGTATGTGCACATATCTAGTGTGGCTTGTTTTCTAATTGTGGTTCCCTGTGAAGAGTCTGCCTTTTTCAGCACAGTCCTCAAGTCTCTGGAGTTCACCTGTTTGGGGACATTCAGTGGAGAATTTTCATGAGCCTGGACATATATGTTGGGGTCACTTGCATTTAAGCTGCAGTTGAAACCACAGAGGTGAATAAACTCACCTAAGGAGAGCATCAGGACAAGATAGGTTTTGTCTGTATTTTATCTGTATTTTTCTACAGATCCAGGATAAACTTGACTTGATACATTTTATTCTATGTATTGTACTAATACTAGTAGTTCTTTAATGAGCTTAAATTATGTACATAGTTTTTGGTTACAAATAAGAATCATACTCATTTTAATAATAATTGGTCAAAATGTTTAAAATTATTTATAATTGGAGCCATGAGCAGTAGTTATTTAGGGAAGACACACTTTTAGGATAAAAACCATGACCCCTTAAGAAGTCATTCAACTCATCCACCTGCTCTTTGTAGTTAAATACAGATTCAGGTGGAGCCATAGTGGAAAAACTTGATATCTGATAAATGATATGAACATTTTCCCCCAAAAAGGAAGAGAAGTTGTATGTGCACATGTAATTTTTAATCTATTATTTAGAGGGCTCCTAGAATACTTAAATACCATTGATGGATTTCAATTAAGAAGTGAAACAATCTCCAGCTGGTCCCAGAAGATAATTTTCCATCCTTCCTAATATGTGACTTGAGTCCTGGAGAACAAATAAGAGCCACACAAATGAAGAAGAAGGAAGTAAATCCATCTCCTCTGGGCTTCCCATTTGGACTTAACAGTCCATGATCAGAGGCAGTTAAAGACAGTTAAGAAAACAAAGAGATCTCCCACTGCAGGTACAACAGCATCTTGTGCTGATGAGATCTCAGTGTTTTGAACATGGAGTTTAATACAGAATAATATAAAACATAAACTAAAATGATGGTAAAAAGTTTTAATTGTTTATAATGCCAGGCAGCATTTTGTTAAATGCTGGCTTTACCCCAGCCCTTTTTTTCTTGCAACAGTTCTCAAACTCAATCCCCTCTTAATCTGTAAAATTCAGAGGAAGCAAACATAGAAAGATAAATAAGCTTATGCAAAATAAGACATGGACGAAATAGCAAAGGAGGTGAGTTTTGTCTCTAGGCCCACTAGTCTCCACCCAGGCTTAATCAGTAACGGTGCTCCAGGAATTGTCCTCACCCTTTGTCATCATGACACCTGTTCAAGGAATCTAAACTTGAATAATAAGTTATGGTTTTGCTGGATACCATGGGATACCCCACTTGATAAGGTGTTCAGACTCAAAGTCTGTATCAGTTATATTTAATCAGGAATTTTGAAATAACATGAACTAAAGGACTTATTATAATTATTTAACCATACACAATTATGCAAGCAGCTAGGAAAATAAAGATCCATGAGACGTCAGTTGGAGAACCAGAAAATAAAAAGAAGAAAAGAAAAGAAAAAAACAAAAACCAAAAAACCCAAAGAGCAAAGAGGTGAGGCCTTGGAGTCTGATGGTGTGACTGATCTTTCTGGAGGTCAGCAAAGTGGGCAGACAGGCAGGAAAAACAGATGCACAAAGAGGAAAGGCAAGGACAAACCAGAACTCGTGAGGATAAACTGGAACCTCCTCACTGCGTTTGACTCTAATACCTGGTGACTCTCAGAGGAGGCAGTTTCCCTTCTACACAGAGTGGCCCACATACCTGGCCCAGAACTCAGAGAAGTGGAAGGAGAAGCCCTCTGCTCCAGCTGGAGTCAGGTTCGGACCCAGCGGCAACCCCACACCAATCAAGTGAGGAGCAGATCACTGTGCAAACTCTGCAGCAGCAGCTGGGGCCTCTACTAAACTTCTAAGCATCGTGGCCCTTGCTTCACTCTGCCTCCCAATTCTAGGCCAGTTTCCCTTGTGTCACGCTGAACGCAGAACTCTATATGGAGGAGATTCTTGGGTATGCAGTTCCAGCTTAGTTAAGCTGACAAAGTACAAAAGAGCACAGTGCACACTTTGTCAACTTGACATTCATTTGGGCTCCTAACTATAGTTAATTTCCCAGTAGAGAAAATGGCAAAATCATGCTTCTACCTATTATGATGCGATCATCCCTTTACAACTGAAAACTCTCTAAACCTTTCCCAAGAAAGAATACAAAGTCCAAATTTCAGTTTATCCATCTTTAGGTGACACTTATGCCTATTCAAACTGACTCACACTCCCTATTTTGTATCCTGTAAAGTCAGTACTGAGTAGGGGAAAAAATGATTGCTTAACACATATGCAAATATAGCTATACTATGATAAGGTGGAGATACTTGTACAGTCTTTGTTTCTGCAACGAGCACATGGCTGTAGCTGATGTTTAGAGATTCCTTCTTTCACTACCTCTTCCATATTCCCTTTTCTTTCAGCAAGAACTTGGGTAGTTGTGGTTCCTTGTCTTCTGGAGTGACCTAGGCATTTATTCCTAAGGAAAAGGTTTATACATTAACAGTCTTGCATGTATCCAGGTGTGTAGTTTTCTAGTAACTTTTATCAGAAGATGTAGGACTACTAAGAGGTATCCTAGGGACATCCTAAATCCCAGCCATTCTTTACTTTATGCCCACTATAGTAACAACTCATCTACTTGATAATTGGATTAATCATGATAGTTTATACAATAATATCACCATTTCCTGCTGTTCACTAACATGAAGAGAAGAAAGTGGCTAGGTAGATGTCTCACATTCCATCTTAATTAAATCTGTCCTGTAAACTCTGGTAGAAGCATTCTTCCCTTGGAAAATAAGACTTCTAAATCAGTAGTTTAAAGTTATAGGAGAAAGAAGAAAATATTATACTAATGGATAATTGGCAGTAAGAATGAGAAGAGCCACTCTCAGTTCCATCCCTTGATTCCCAAATTCATGAGTCTTTGCTGTGAAAGAAATAGCATCATATGTTCATCACTGATATAGAACATAGAACACATTATGTAGTACATTATCCAGCCCTGCAATAATGGCAATCTGAGTTCATCCAGCTGGCATAAAAAGGCTGTTTCATCATTCTATTGGACCAGCTGCTTCAGCATGATAAGAAACATTGGTAAGACCATTGAGTTCCATGAGCGTAAGTCCATTGCTAAATTTATTTGCTATAAAATGAATTCCTCAGTCAGAACCAACACTTTGGAGTGTACTGTGAAGTTTCATAGGTCATTCTGTAAATCCGTAGATGGTGGTTTTGGCAGAAGCATTGTGGACAGGGAAGGCAAATCCACATCTAAAGTAAGTTTGTACTTCAGTAAGAACAAAGCACTTCCCATTTCATGATGAAAGAAGTTCAATATCAACCTGTTACTAGGCTATTGGATGATCTTCCTGGGAAGTGGTGTTACATAATGAGCTCAGTGTTGATGTCTGTTAGCAGTTTGGACACTTAGCAGTAGCATAGCAAGTCATCTTAGGTGACTGAATGTCTGTCTTGCTGAGCCCATGTATAATCTCTATTCCTGCTACCCTGGTTAATTTGTTCACTAGGCAAAGGCAAGGACGACTGCATAAAGAGACTGAGAGACATCCAGGAAAAAGATCATCTTGTCCATCTGATTATGAAGATGCTCCTTCGCTGAGCTCCCTTACTGGTGGGCATTCACATGAAATACAAAGATCTGCACTCTCTGCACTCAGTTAAAGTCTAACTTCAAAGCTTTCCCCAGACTTTCTTAAATCTAATTCTCCAGTTTTTTTCTTTCCAGGACTCTAAGACAAAGTCTTAGTCACTGCCCATGACAATTTATCCTTATAGACTAAATAAATTGGGGGCACTGTTTAAAGTTGTACCCACTAGGAGAATTTTCCTCCACCACTATTCTTCAGGGCCCTCCTAGACTGAGACTGTAATATTGTACAGGCTGTCAGCTTTCAGGTGGGGCTAGCATATTGTGAAAGTACCAGATATAAATGAAGACTAAAAAATTTACCTGCAAATAGGTACCTCCATATAAAATCACATGTATGGGTTGAGAGAGAGAAGGCAAGGAAGAAGGAGTAGGAGTCATGGTTGTCTGCTCAAGTTGAATCTCACATATACTAGTTGATGGAGTGCTGCTTTACAAGCTAAAATTTATGACTTGTGAGTCAGACAACATCCAGTTCATGGTGGGTGGTTTCTGTTGCATGGTAGCTTGGTGGCCCATGGTCAAGCATTTAGTCCTCTGCAAGCCAGAAGCTATTTCTCAAATGGAGAATATGGCTATACTACAGTATTTAAAATGTATGTATTGGTATTCACCCATATGTACCTGACAACTTCTCCATATAGCAACCCTAATTGCTATAGACACATTATTCTCCATTAAATCTTCTTGGTCATTTGATCTTCATGCAGAGCAGCTTTCATTGCACCCTGGATCTGATGCAGACCTTCTCTTTTCCTGGGCTCTACTCAAAATCTTTTGGGTCACTTGGTAAGTAGTTTAGAATAGCACACCAAAATGAGATATGTGTTGCTTCCAAAATTCAAAGAGGTCTACTGGGTATTGTGTCTCTTGTGGTTATAGCCAGATGCAAACACTTGTCCTTTATCGTTGAAGGAATAGTTCAACAAGTCTCAAACCAATAGAACCCTACAAGGTTCACTGATCTGGCAGGACCTTGAATTCTTGTGGGATTTTGGCATTCCTATGTCTTACCAAATTGTCTAGATATTTGTGACTTCCCAGTCATCAGCTCTAATCTGCATGATATCTGTGTAATAGGACAATATGATGTCCTGTGGAATGCAGGGGTGATCAAGATGCCTGATGATTAGACTAGAACAAAAGACTGAAGAGTTGATATAGCCCTGAACTGAGACAGTGTCTCAGCACAGGCCAAATATGTGAGTTGAAGTGGGTGATGAAAAAATTTATTTTCTGGGTTTTTGTCACCACCTTGCACATTTCAAGTTCTTGATCATGTCAGTAATCTCTGCAATCACTCCAGAAACATGTTTATTTATTCATGTTTACTACTTCGGTGGGTAAAGACAGCTCTACTGCCTTCTACTTGGTCCTTCCTATTATTATAAACTTCACTCCACAGGTCAGAGACCCAATATAAGAATTTTGCCAGTTACTAAGTATGTCTATTCCAAGTATACGTTCTGAATTTGGGGAAATAACCACAGGGTGGATCCATGTATCTACTGAGCTCACTGTGACATGGATGTAAGCCAAGACTTCACTGATCACCTGATCTCAATAAGCTCCCATTCTGGTTGCTAGACCACAGTGGTGTTTTGGTTTTCAGTAATTAAATTGATTCAGAACCAGTGGCTAGTATTCTCTAAAAGGGTAGGTTATTTCTCTATTCTTGGTTCATGTTATTGTGATAAATAGTTGCAGATCCCTCTGGATAAGGCTAGGAGAATTAATTACGGTGTAAATTTTTTGGTGGTATAGTAAGATCCTTCCTAAAGTGGACTTGATTCCCTCCTCCCCACTTTTATGCAAGTTTACGCTGGGACTGTCCACTGGCTCAACTCTGGGAATTTGTTGAGGACACATGTCTTTAGTGTGGTTATTCATTCATATGTGTTTTCTCTAGACATAGAGATTTTCCATTCATACACATAAAATAATACATTGGTAGGATGCACACCTATTTAGTTTAGAAGGACACCATGATTAATTAGCCAATGTCAAAGATCTTTGTGGTTCAAATTCTTTTGATTACTACTATGCCTCTGCTCTCCCTATGGTTACCACACCCATTTTGTCTCTGTGATTAAGTGCTTCTGCTTGATCCCTCTAACCTCATGTTTCCATCATTTTCATAGAATTCAGGGAACCCAGTTTGATGGCAGTATCTGCTACTCTTACTTTTGGCCTGCAGGGAATAACTACCAGAGAATTCTTAAGGATAATGGGGTTATGCTCACAAATGTAATTCTCAAAGCTTTGATGAGAGGAGTATTCTCTGGCCTCTTTTGGAGGACATAGTTAGGATGAGTAAGAAGGTCTTGCATACTAATCTCACATACTAACTCGTATTTCAACTTCATTCAGTGTTGCCTGTGATTCCATATTTCAAGCAACCAAGGAAGCAAACTTAAGCTACTCCCAACCACTCTGCTTAGTGTAACCACATCTACAAATTTGACCAAATCCAAGACTATTTCCTTTCGTTCTTATCCAACATCCTTAGGTTCCATTTCCATGTACGTATCCCAGCGTCTGACAGTATAAATTGGAAAATCAAGCAGTTTATTTTTCCCCTAGTATCTTCTGAACGTTGTCTGGTTATAGGACTAGAGGCAATAAGAGGTGACTGTACAAGTTCTTCAAGAAAGAGGAGAATGGTCTCAGACAGGAGAAGAAGATTGCTTATAGTGGAAAAAAAATATTTTTCAGACTTTAGAGGTTCAAGGACTCCAGCTTCATTAGGAATCTGTCCATAAGACCCCATCCTAATCTTCAGGGACTCACTCCTTCTTATTTAATCAATGGCCTAATGATAACATAAAAGACTTTGCATGGGTGTGAATTCCTTGTGAAATGTAATTCAACAACCCACAGAAAGAGACTTTGGCTTTGTTTTCATAAATCTGGGTTTTGTGGATCCTCAAGTTCTCTACTGCACTTAAAAGTACTCAACCAAACCCTCACCTTACTCAATTTAAAGGAAAGGTGCAATGGCAGCAGCTTCTTGATAATCCCAAGTTGTGTCTTCCACAGCCACTTACTTTTAGGTGTGCATAGATGATAACTTAAGGTATTTGCTACTTCATGGCATGAAAAATCAGTGGTTCTTTTAGCATTGGAAAAAGAGTCTTTGATTTCTTTAAACTGAATCAAAACATAGAACCAATTCCAGATATATCACAACCAATTTGGAAAACCTATACTGCAACTTCTTCAGGTACCAGGAGAGTAAGATCATAATGGCCATTTGGAGAATAGGATTTATTATAGAAATTAGAATTTATACAACTGTGGAAGAAGCTGGAGAAGTATAAAGTTCTGAAAGAATATAGTTGGAGGATGAGAGAAAAGTCACTAATCGAAAACATGAAGAGAGGCTGGTAAAAAAGTCTAAGGAAGACTTTTGTCTCTACACCTGGTGGTCCTGAAGTCACTACAACTCATCAGGGGAGAAGACTGGAAGATTGAGGAAAAGCTGGATGCAAAGCAAGAGCAATCTGGAACCTGTGAGAACAAAGCAGAACCCATGAAAGCAAACTGGATCCTGTTTCTATTGCTCACTGCATCTAAACCTGACAAGGCAGATGACCTGCAGGATGTACTCATCCCCTTTCCCATAGAAAAAAATGTCTGTTCCAGGAAGTTGAAGAAGCCTGATCGTTATCCCACAGCAATGAGGTTAATAATAGACCGGGGACAATGGTTGGTCCTGGAGTGGTCTCTAGGGCCCGGCTTTTAGCTCCCACATGTATTGGCTGATGCTTCACTTCCACTTTCTAAATCTCATGCAGAAATCTCTTAAGAGCCACACTAAGCCAGGCCCACACCAGGAAGAAGATACTGGAAAATTCCCTCCCCATTATCCTTGTATTTTAGAGATATGCTGTAGTTAGGATTAGTACTTTCAAGGGTATGACTCCACAGCCTAAGTTCCTAGACCCCATTGTATACTCAGTTTATAAATGAGGAAATCAGAACTCACAGAAACCCAATAACTTGTGCAAGCCTCCTCTCAATCCCAAAGCCATTTATTGAGCAGCTACTATGTATCAGGAATTTTGATGAGTCCTTGGGGATACAAAGGTGAACATAAAGCTGTCTCTAGTAAAGTATTGTATTTTTCTCAGTTCTTCTTTGGACAAATTATTTCATTACTCTTCAAAGCTAAAGGCAAATCTTCTGTACTGTGGTCAGAAAGTCTTCATTCCTGCTGAGTTTGACATAAATAACGTAATGATCTTTCCTTCTTATGCACAGTGAATCTGCCAGACCAAAACGTTTTGTGGTGTGGTTAACCCATACATTGGGATTGTTGTAGAGGTTTTAAAGTCATATTTAAAATCTATGTGTTTTTATTTCATCAGAAGATATTGATAGAATATTGATTTTATCTTTTCAATGTGTTTCTCAGTATTAAGTCACTATTTGTAATACACTTGTCAATGGTTTGTGTGCTCTTGAGGAGAGGGTCTACTTCCTAAATCCATGATACATCACTGGGGCAAACTACAAGGAAAGAATGAAATCAGCACTGAGACATCAAAGGTTTCATGTTGTGAATCACGTAAGCTTGTCTGTCATTTCCAAGGGTCCCATCATAACACTGGAATGGAAAGGCACTTACTATGTTGCCAGACTTTCACTCCCTTTAGTCTCTGTTATTAAAGAGGACAAAGAATTAAAATGTGTGTATTGGAGATGAAGCCAAGAAGATAAGTCATTATAATGGAGTGAGAATTCTGAAGGAAAAATAAAGAGATGTGTAAATATGAGTGATATCTTAATTTTTGTCAAACAAATTTAAAACCACTTTTTTAGGCTGTGATCCTTTTGAAGAACATTTTCTCTCTAGTCATTTTTAAGTCACTTCCATAAGGCTATCCCTTTTACTGTTTGCTCCCATTCTTACTGCCTGCAGTGGTACCTGCTCAAGCCTTTTAATGTAAAAAGACACACAGAATGCAGCCAAACAAGATTAAAGGTCTTCCCTGATGAGGAATGAAGGGGAATTGCACAGTTTGCAAGAGAAAAGATAATAAAGGAATGAGGCTATAGAAATACTTTGATGAATTATATAGAGGCAATTTTCTGACATTAGTAATGTAGGCCAGAAGACAATGTTTCTGATATATAGATGTAAATTCATCATCCAGACTCCATTAAACAGAACTACAAAAGATCAGTTGATTTGAGTATTGCTTACAAGAGCTATCAGGTAATGTTAGCAGGCCCCTTCTATGAAACTTGGACACTGTAACAAGTGAAGGCTCATTTGGATGAAAATAGCAAGAAGCCAGATAGTTTAGTCACCTGGATCTATGACTGTAATGCCAGTCCCAGGGTCTGACATTACATGCGAAAGTGCACATTTCACAAATATTGCCTTTGACCACTGAATAACCTTGTGCTATAGTGAAAGGCAATAATTGTGTCTTTAAAAAAATGGTCATTGAAAACTTTCCTCTAAGAAGCTACGAGTCTACCTCTCCCATCCATACCCAACTCCAGAAAAATAATAATTCAGATAGAAATTATATTTTACAGTTGTAATGACAAGGAAGACTTAACAGAACAACTGTAAGAATGCTTTCTTTACTCTCACTAACAGAAAAAAAAAAAAGAAAGAAAAAGAGTATCATCTGTGAAGTTCCCTAATCTTTTGTTGTACAATATCTTATTTGCAACCTATAATCTACTATCTGCTTTCATATAACATAATGAGAAGAGATCCTTCTTTTAAGTCCAGATGTTTATTTTTTAAGAAAGTCCAGTACCCTTTACTTCTTCCAATTACACCTCTCTGGAAATCATTTTGATGCTTGTCCATTTTACAAAAACAAAAGCACATGAGTCTATGCAAGGTCATCAGATTTAGTCTCTTTATGCAAAGTCAACACAGATATCTGTATAGCAGGCTGAAAACTGTGTGTCTTAACTTAGTGCCTTGCTAATTGGTAGATTCTGTAAACTAGTATATTCATGGAGTTAGTTGTTCTTTTCTTTTTTTTTGTTACCTAAGGATGATAACATCATAAACTCTTTTAAATCACAGACCAATGCTTAGCATTCATACATCTACCTAACTCTGGATCACTTTTCCTTAGTTTGTGTGAGGGCGATAAATCTCCCCGATCTTTATCAATGCTGAAGGACCCCTTTGAGAGTTAAATGGAATATATGGATCCTTTGTTCAGGAAAATGTCCATGTAGGTACACACACACAGAAATACATTTTCATACAATGTTAGGGAGTATAGGCTCCCTGGTGCCCATTCATTAACTCCCCAGGTTAAGAAATCCTTATCTATAGAATAAGTACCATGGAAAACCCCTTGCTTCAAATTATGATATACTTTTCAGAAAGAGATATATTGGTATATAAATTAACAATAAAAACTATTACTATTAATATATTAAAAACAATTGAGAAATGCCTGAGAAGTGAGCCAAGTTAAGGATGAAAATTTTTAATAGATATAAACATAAACCCCAAATACTAATAAATCCCTAACAATCTGTGGGTCCTAATCTTTTTCACTGAATTAATATCTCTGCTTTGGACTAACCCTCATACATTATTTTTAACTTGTATAGGGAGAATTGTTTTTAAATATTACATAATGTCATTATCAGCCTCAAAATCTTCAGTGGCTCCCTCTTTGCACATGAGATGAGTAGAGCATGAAAGAAATTTTACACATTGGTCCTTGCCTTCCTTTACAGAATCATCTTTTATCACACCCTCAGGGACATTCTGCACTTTCAAGTGTTTGCAGAATATTTGAGATTTAGCAAGGCTGGCAAATTCTCCCACACCTCTGTTAATGTTTTAAAATGTTATCCTCTTGTCCTGTAATGCTTCCCTGTCTTGCCCTGCAAGCCCCAAAGTACATACCTACTGGGTCTAAAGATTTAACTGCAGTATCTCTTCATCTGAGAACTTCTTTATTTCTGCTTTTACTAAACCTTTTGCTTACTTCTAATTGAGCATTTATTGTTTAGTTCTACTTTCTACAAATTTTCTGATCATGAACACCATCAACGAAGAAATTTGGTTATGCATCCCCTATCATACAAACACACATACAAACAAACACACATTTATTACTACCTCAAAGTAATCTATTTAATTAAAAATGCCCACAAAAATATAAATGTTAAAGGATGTTAAAAATAAATAGAGATCGTCATCAGGGAAATAGAAAACAAAACCATAATGAGATATCTCTTCACTCATATTTGGATAACTATAAAAACAACATAATTACAAGTATTGTTGAGGATATGGAGAAATTGGAACCTTCATAGATCGCTGGTGGGAATGTAAAATGCCACCATTTTGGAAAATAATCTGACAGTTCCTCAAAGGTAAAATATAGAGTTATCATTCCTATGTATACATATGAAAACAATGTAAACATAAGTCCGCAAAAAATCTTGTGCATGAATGTTCATAGCAGTATTATAAATAATAGCCAAAAATGGAAAGAACCTTTATGTCCATAAACAAAATGTGGTATATCCATATAATAGATTGATAGCAAAAAGAGACAAAGTACTGATTCATTCTGCAATATGGATGAACCTTGAAAACTTTATGCTAAGTGAAAAATAACAATAAAAAAATCCACATACTGTATATTCCATTCATACGAAATGTCTAGCACAAGCAAATCTATAAAGACAGAAAGTAGATACAGACAGAAAGTAGATTTGAGATTACCTAAGTTTCAGGCAGATAGAGAGGTTGGGGAAAATGCAGAGTGACTTAATGAATAAGAAATTATTTTGGGGGTGATGAAAATGTTCTAAAATTGATTGTGGTGATGGTTGCACAACTCTCCGAATATACTAAAAAATACTGTGCTGTGCACTTTTAAGTGGTGAATTGCATCATACACAAATTATATCTCAATAAAGCAGTTAGATTAAAAATAAATTAAGAGAATTAGTATTCCTAGTATATTATAGTATTTCAACAGATCATTTTATGCCTGGGGTAGGCATACTCCAATTTTTAACTTTCACATTTAGTAACTGCTTCTTTGCATGATTCTTCTTTAGACTGCAAGATACTAAAGGACAGTAATTTTATCTTATTCTCTAAATTACTTGAATTTACAGTATCTAGAAATAAAAGTATATAATGAGTGTGGAGTGAGTGAATTAATTGGTTATTTAATCAGATAACTAAGCCTTTCCCTGCTCTAGAATTTCTCAAAATCTAAATTGTGTTTTAAAATTATTTATTTATTTTTATTGCAGTAAAATATACATTACAAAAATGTTTACTATTTTAACTACATTTAAGTGTACAATTAAGTGACATTAAATATATTCACATTGTTCTTCAGCCATCACCATCATCCATCCACATAACTTTTTTTTAGCATGCAAAACTGAATCTTTGTACCCATTAAATACAAATACCCATTCTCCACTCCTCACTAGTCCCCGGCCACCATCATTCAACTTTCAGTCTCTATGAATTTCACTACTCCAAGTAGTAAAATTTGAGTGGA
Source organism: Balaenoptera acutorostrata (assembly GCF_949987535.1). Lineage (NCBI taxonomy): Eukaryota > Metazoa > Chordata > Mammalia > Artiodactyla > Balaenopteridae > Balaenoptera > Balaenoptera acutorostrata. Next base: position 50,141,105 of record NC_080066.1, on the reverse strand, counting down.
ATCATATAATATTTGTCCTTTTATGACTGGCTTATTTCATTTAGCATAATGTGCTCAAGGTTCAACCATGTTACAACATGTGTCAGAATTTCTTTTCTAAGGCTGAATAATATTTTGTTGTATATATACTACCTTTTGTTTATCCACTCATCCATTGATGGACACTTGGGTTGCTTCCACAATTTGGCTACGGTGAATAATGCTGTTATTAACCCTGGTGTCCATATATATCTTTGTTTCCTTGTTTTAAATTCTTTCAGTTATATACCCAGAAATGAAATTGCTGGATAATGGGGTAATTTTATTTCTAACTTTTGAGGGGCCACTATATTGTTTTCCATAGTGGCTGCACCATTTTACATTACCACCAGCAATGCACAGTGGTTCCAGTTTCTCCACATCCTTGCCAATGCTTGTTATTATCTGGGATTTTTTGTTTGTTTGTTTGCTTGTTTAATAGGTTAGGTGTGAAGTGGTATCTCATTTTGATTTTAATTTGCATTTCCCTCATGCTTAGTGATGTTGAACATCTTTTCTTAATGCTTTTTGTCCATTTGTATATCTTCTTTGGAGAAATGTCTATCCAAGTCCTTTGCTCACAAAAATTAACTTAAAATGGATCAAAGACCTAAATGTAAGAGCTAAAACTATAATACTCTTAGAAGAAAACATAAAGGAAAAGCTTCATCACATTAGATTTGGCAATCATTTTTTGGATATGACACCAAAGGCTCAAGCCACAAAAGAAAAAGTAGACAAATTTGACTTCATCAAAACATAAAACTTTTGTGCATCAAAGGACACAATCAATACAGTTTTAAAAGGACTATCCACAGAATGGGAGAAAATATTTGCAAAACACATATCTGAAAAGGGATTGATACCCAGAATATATAGAGAACTCCTAAAACTCAACAATAATATTTTAAATGTTGGACCAAGGGTAATCATCAGGGTATTTGAATATTATCCTTCAAAGCAACTATCATTTTTTTTAACTTTTTTTTTCCCACTAAACTCATGCTAGGAAGCCTGAACTGGTAAGATCTAAACTCTGAAGGCCAGAAGATTTGAAGGCATGACTAGAGTAAGAAGCTTTATTTCCTTTGAGTTTGTTTTTTTCTTTCACATTTTCTTTCTAGGGTTACAAATTAGCAGATAAATGAAACAGCTCTCTGCATTCAGAAGTAGAGCAGGCATTTGTAATTAGCAAAAAGTTATTGGGCTTTTAGAGAGAATAATTAGGAAGAAAAGCATGCAGGCCCAAGCAAAAGCTACTCAAAGCAGAGGGTCATTGTAACTGGTAGTGGTAGGGTTGAGGGTGGCGGGGACTGAAATGTTGAATCCTAATCACTTGCTTGTTACATGACAACACAGTGTGATTGAAGACTGTCAAATCATAACCAACGGTATTCTCTCAGGAGAGGGGGAAAGAGAAAAACAGCCACAGATGGAAATTACTGCCCAACTTTGTAGGACAACAGTGAGGGGAACTCAGTGGAAGTGAAAGCTGGCATAAGGAAAATGGTAAATAATGTAAGAACAATGCTGACACATGGTTCTACATTCAGCAAGACGAACTCAGATCTGCATATCATCTTACCTTTGATCTTATCATGATTGAACTTTAAAAAGACAGCCCTAGTCACATAACCACACTTTTCCCCATCTTTTTTTTTTTAATTTTTTTATTCCAACTCATAACTCTCATACCCTTTCTGCTGGAGGAAACCTACACAAACAGCAGTTACTCATCTTTTAAGGTAAGGAATGTCCACATTATATTATATATTGAGTGAATTATTAAGCAAGATTGGAAGGGAAATTAATGAAGCAATGGAAAACCTGAAACTTAGAGCAATAATTTCCTTCATCCATGAAAAGGGGGAACAGGATGTAAGGAGGATAGCAAATCAAGTGTGTCCATACTTTGATCCTTTATCTTGTAGGTTCTTTTCCAGTTTGAATCCTAGAATAGTGGCAGGTGGTAGCTTCTACAAAGAAAATTGTACTGCCTATGGAATTAAATGTTTGGGGGTAATATCAAACAGCTAGAATTTCAGAAATATGTCATTTCTTTTCTTATTTTATGTATAGGAAATGAATGATGCTAAATATTTATCTACTATTGATAATAATTTAACCTTTTAATGTTTAAACTAAATGTCCATTCAAATGAGTTAATGAAAGGTTCAAAAATTTCTTGCTCTTTCGTTATTGTCTCCTTATTTCTGAGTTACTCAAAACCAAAGGTATCATGAAATACCATAGGCATCCTTTTTTTTTTAAATAATTACAGTGATGACACTTCTGATTATTCTTTCATAACAAGAAAACTCAAGGCTGCGCTAATGCAAAAAATGTGACCTTTTTTTCTAAGAAGGAATAGCAATGATGCAAATTTCCTTGTGGAAGAAGATTCTTTTTGCCACCAAGCTGATATTAATTTCCTGTTCAAAAGGGGCTATATTGTCAATGTGACACTTTAATCATCCACCAGTGTGACTGGGAAATGCCGACTTCACAATCAATGTCAATGTACTTCATGTCGTCTCAATACTGCTTAGTCATTTTGCTTCAGAAGTGCGTGAGGAGGGTCAATACATTTCATTTGTTTGCTTCATCTAAAGGCGAGCACAACGTGAAAACTTTGATTATATTATAAGAATTGCCTTAATGTGACACCAGTTGCTTGATTGTGCAATACCAGACATTCAAGTGCTAGAGGGCAACCGCATTATCTTTCACCGAAACATTTGTCTAGCCACCACCAGCAAAATGCGCCGCAAACGAAAGAAGAAAAGAGGAATCCAACTCAATTTACATAGCAGAGTTGAAATTCCGCTGTCATAAATGCATTATGAGACAGGATCATGCAGATTAACTTTGAAGGATGTCAGGGAAAAGTAACAATTCTTTTCCACTGTCTAATTGTGGTAGTAAAACTATTTATGATTCTAAAATTTAATAGTTATTTTAATTGTATTTCCATATAATTAACATTCTTTTTCTCAATGGAGTTTATAACTTCATGACTATCAAATAAATACAAAGTGACTGTGTTAGTCTATTCTAATTCTTTCCTTTAGAAATCTTCAATGGTACTTTAATCCCACAACTCTTCTTCTAATTAACTTTTTCCTGTGACCTTTTACTAAGATGAAAAGGCTACCACCTTTTTTTTTTTTTTTTTTTTTCAGTGAAATGGATATTATGGAAAGTCTTATTCATTTTGACTTTTATTATATATGATTTGGTACAAAGTTTCTTGTGGTTTGTTTTGTTTAATTTCTTTAAGTACCTTTGCCATTTGAGGCAATAGTATACAGTCAGGGTCTGAAGAATATAAATAAGCACTTATTTTTTTAAGTCAATTTCTGAATATAGATTTTCTATCTGCCCAGATCCTGTACTGTTAATAAAGTCATCACACTTGTTCATTTGCCATGTACTCATATGCAGCTAAAATCTTTCACAGTTAACATCTAGGCTCCACTCTCTTCTTTTTGACCTATCCTCCTTCCTATCTTGTTTGAGGCTGGCTACTGTTCCTTGAAGGAATCCAGAAGTCCTTGCACTTTATGTTCCCTTCTAGTTTTTGTTGCTGAGACTTGAATCCTTTATCCCAGAAACTTTGCTTGGGGTTTGCCATGTCAGCAATTCCTTGCTTTAAATTATTACGCTGGAGAGCATCTAGCCAAAACTTCTGGTCCAAGCCACCACTCAATATCTTTTCCAGGTTCTATGGGTGTGCAGGAGTCAGAATTCAGATATACTTTTACTGAAATCACATTTTTCTTATTACCTTCATTCTATTTCTTGAGAAAAAATTTTCACATAAAATATATTCTATTCTTTCTATATATAGATCAAGTGACGTTATTGACTTTTCATGAGTGCTATTTCTCCAAAATATTAAAATAAAGTCCATAAATGCACTTTATATTGCACTGTATTAGCATCAAAAAACACAATTAAAAAAATCATACATCATTAATTTTTTTTCTATAGTCACTTTCATTTCATAAATGAAATTTGCATTTTTTTGCCAGGAAATAAAGATTATGTAAAAATGACAGTTTATATAGTAATTTTGTATCCCCTTCCAAAAATATATTTATGAACTTTAAAATCCATTATGAAAAAGTCATTTCTACTATTGCTACTGACCATTATCTCCATTTTATCACAGTCTACAAATAGATACAGTTTGCTAGTGGTTGCAATACAAGATGACAACAAAACACTTTTTAGCATAGATTCTGGTGAAGATTTGTGTCAATCAACAAATAAAAACCCAGAACATCCATATTGTTGGAGGACGGTGGACAGAGGGAACAGAAAGTGTCCATCGAATGGAGAAGGTGTCTTGAGACCAAAAAACAAGGAAACAAAGCAGGCAGCTCCATATGATCAATGGATCAATTTATTACAGGGTAACTTACTCACAGGGTGGGATTGGGATTGGGTGGACAATGGTCAGGAAGCATTAGCAGCTGCACTCTGCACCCTGGGGGGGCGGATAATTTTATAGTTAACCTAGGGTTTGGGGGTAGGTACTTGGAAATAGGGTGTGCATTTCTAAGATTTATGAATGGCTCATTAGTGTCATGGGCACCAGGAGCACAACAGGGAAGATTTTCATCATTGTTTGGAGACTAACAGAACATTAAGGCTACCTGGTCTTAATGATTATGAAACAATATCTATTAACTACAAGGCCCTTGATGACAGAGAATTGTTTCACTGCACAGTAAACTCCTGGGTAGGGTCAGTAAAAGGAGAGGAGGAACTGTAAGAGGCCAAGATGGCATCAGTTATGCTAACAGTCTAACAGATACAAAAAGAGATAATATCTGTCTTATACAGAAGCCAAAGACGGTATCTACTTGCTTTTGTATGCTCAGTGCCTAGCAGTATGCTGGAACCTCTGTCAGTTCCAATGTCTTTGACTGCTAGTGACAAAATACTTAACAAAAAATCATGTAAAGGTAGAGACTATTCTTTGCATATGGCAAGAAATCTGGAAGTTAGTGGACTGGGTGTGGGACTGTGGCTCAAATACAACCTTTTCCCTCTTTTACCTATACACCCCCAGTCATGTTGTCTATAGCCTCATTATGTCAAGGTGGCTCCAAGCATTTCATCCTCACACAGCCATGTTCCAATGGAAGAAGATCAACATGGGGCTCCCTCACGCACATCATCCCTTCTTTTTGGAAGGATACTCTTTCTAGAACACCCCCAGCAGACATTCATGTATAAGAACTGGCTCACATAACTAACCCTCTCACGAAGGGAAGATGGAGAGGAGTAGCTAGAAATGTCTGCTTCTATAGTGAGACATAGGAAAAGGAAGGTGGTCACTGAGTAGATAATCAATGGTGTGTTCAACAGCATGAAGGATATTGCTCAGTAAAATTTGGATCTAAGAAAAAAACTATAATTATTAGTTCATTATGAAATTTTAGGCAACAATTTTTATAAATTCAAATCAAACAAAATAATTGTAATATTAATTTAAGAAAGGTTGAATTTAGGGCAAAAATAATTAAATGGGATAAATAAGAGCACTATAAAATAAAAAGATCATCTTATACAATGGAATACTATGCCAACTTTGAGAAGGATGAGACAGATCTACCGATTCTTATAAGGAACTCTCCAAAATATATTTTTATGGTTAAGCATACAAATATACACAAATTATTACTGAAAACTGTGAAATGTTTACCAGTATAAGATATGCATATACAACAGATATACCTACAGACAATTTATGCTTGCAAACGAATTGAAAGTCCCTCAAAACTTACTAAAGAAATCTGTGACAGTGCTTGAATCTAGAAACCTTAGATGCCTAGTGGATAAGGGGAGAAAGAGACTAAATCTCCAGTAAATAGTCTTTTTTGTCTTTTGAATTTTATTCCATATTGACATATATTAACTATTAAATGTATTTTATTTATTGTAATATAGAAGTGTATATATGTGTATGTATAAAAATAAATACCATCATTAATAAATAAATAACATTATAAGTAAATAATTTAATAAAATATTTATTTATTTTTAAGGGGAGGGTGAGGAAAAGAGAAGAGACTTATCACACCAATAACGAAGAGACCATGACAATGTCCTGTTGTGCAAGTTCAGAGCAGGGGTCAACCAAAACCATGGTTAAATCTGAATGGTGGAAACACAGTATTGCCCCATATGTAACTTTATAGGAAATGATTGGCCTAAGTAGATTAATGAGAAATTTCAGAATGATATCTTCAAAAGGATGTCGATACCTATTTCTATATGCCAGTTCAGTTTATTAAATATCTGCCTAGGTGGAGTAGAAATCAAGAGATCTCTTCATATGCAGTATCACCTAATCCATCTCACCAGTTACAAAATGATGATGACGGTGAGATGATAAAAATTCATTGTTTATAAATCAACATTTCTCATCCTTGGAACTATAGATAAGCCGTTTGAATTAAAGAAAAATAATAAATTTAAATGAGGGGGATAAAAATTTGGGCTATTGAACTATACCCCAGGGAGAGGAATTTCCTTCATTCCTAACTGATTTTTAATATTTCAAGGAAGCTGTGAAAGAGTGAATCACACTTATAAGTAAATTTCTGGCTTAGGTTCTTTTATTTCTCTTCCCTTCCCTTTTCTTCCCTTTGCCTGCTTTTCTGTTTAATAATTAAAGCTGGGGGAAATTTTAAACAAGGTCATCTTGAAATTGGTCATGGACAAGGATTTTTGATGACTTCCAGGTCTTTCTATTTCCAAAAGTTAACCTAGTTATAAACTCACCATATCCTGATATTATTGTTATTAACAACAATAACTCTCAGCAAACATGTCTCAAACCCTGCAGTTATAAGATCTTTACAATTTTCACCATCAAGGGAAGGTCTAAGGAATATTCCAGTTAAAGATCCTTGCCAAGAAATCTAAGCTCGGTTCAAAGTTTTAGCTTTCTTTTCTTCAAGGAATTCTGGAATTTTAAGTTTAAACAAAAAGTCTTATACATCCCCATTTCCCATTGGATACACTTCCAAAGCCTCAGAATGCAATATCATGAAATAGCCTATGGGACCACATTCAGTTTTATTTCAAACATGTCATATGTTTAAATGCCTATACATGTTTTCCATGTGGCACATATTTCATTGTAATGAAAATATATTTAATGGTAGCAATAAAATACAATGGAATGAGAATGTAAAATGGCCATACTGTTTTATTTTTAATTGTTGCTTGAATGCCTGATTATCCAGTTGCATATCTCACTCATCCCCCCAACTCCAACTTTCAATTTGTTATTGTTAATACAACTTATTTTCTATTTAGCTACTCAATAGCCAACAGTATCTTGAATCTTGAGAAAAAATTCCTACACTTTCTTTGACTTTGCAGAAGTAATTTAATTGACTCAGAACTTGACCTTCAAACTAGAGTAGTGAGATTAAATTGAAGCAAAGTAAAAACTATCTGAAACACCCTTAAAGCCCCCATGGAAGCCAGGTTTCCTGGTGCCCATAGTCTTTCATGGGCCAAGTTTGGGGTGAGTTCCTTCCTGCATCATGAATGTGAAGGATTGTTCACTTGATTGCACAAGTCGATGGGCACAATGTGCTTTTAGGATCTTCCATTGAAGTCAAAGCATCTGTGTCTCCAACTAAGGGGAGGATGTGAACCTCCTCCTTGGAAAGACTTGAAAGTAAGTTACATTTTTTTTAGAGAAAAGTAGGTTTGTTATTTATTATAAGCATCAACTTATGATGAATTAAAGTAATTAATATTCTCCCCTCGTCAGAACTGGGGACAAGGAAAATTAGTTGAGGGGTTAAAAAAAAAGCTTACGTGCATTTAGTATCTTAGGGAAAAAGGTAACCTTAATAAATTAAGGATTTTAGTCTCTAAATATTATTTTCCAGCTAAAGCATTTAGAACTAACTTTTGTATGACAAACATCAAGGATATTATGATATTTATACTACATTGGTGGGGATATGAGACAGAGTAGGGTTTCTATACTTCCTTTTATAAATAGCCTCTGCAGCATATGATATGTTTAGAATATTAAATGAATTACATGCATTAAGATGAAGGTTTCTACTGAGTACAGAGCAAATACGCCTCAGTGCAGATTCATTAATTATCTTAATTTTGAGTCAATAGCAAGCCCAGCACACTCACAATAGCTGTTATGACAAATTTCCCAGGCCCATCACAAGCATGTGGGATCATCTTTATGATGGCTTTAGAGCTCTGGAAAAGGAAAGGCACTGTGGAAATTCAAGGTTGAGTTTTATTATACTTGTTATTATTATAAAAACTCAATCAGCCAGAATAGGTTAGTTTAATTGAATTTTCAGTTTAACTGAGACTCCTCCAAAATGCTTTCTTGTTTTAACACCTGTAGCTTAAACCCGCCTTATACATATTAATTCATTTTCTTGTCATAGATAGTGCAGACAAAAAGCAAAGTTTTAAAATGACTGATCATTTTTGTAAAAACTTGATTTTTCACTCTGAATGAAATAACATTAAGTAGAGGAAAGGAAAAGTAATAAAAGACACTTTTCCCATCTTTGTTGCGGGCTTGCTCTGTATCTTGAGCATTTCCCATCTTGTAACTCAGTTCCCCCTCTACAACTGAGAGAGTAACATTTGTCCTGCCCACCCTCCAGAGCTGTCAAGAGGTTCACATTTGCAAAGGAATGTGCATGTGCTTCAGTTAGCATATAACATTACAGAAATATTAAAGGTTGTGTGGTTAGAGAAAGCACACTGAGCTGAATATACACTAACCCTAGAATTTTACCCTAAGGAGTTTTGTGTTTGATTCATTTTCAATAGTTCTTTGCTACAGCATTAAATTTTTAATAAGCTGCATCTGTTACCTAAAAGGATAATTTGAAAATTATATGTGTCAATAATCGAGGATTTAACTTATGTTCTCATTTTAAAAGATTCTCTTGGCTGCTGTGGAGTGAGTGCATTTTATGTCCTAGATATCATGTTACACAAACTATCTGTAACCTCACCTCCATCCAAGGAAGAGCAAGAATCCTGCTTTCCTGCTTCTTATCAACAACTTAGAACTTTCTCCTTATTCTTTCCCTGTAGAGGGGGTGGTCAGGGTGAGACTTTTTTTTTTTTTTTTTTAAATACAAATGGTCTCCCCAAGAGAGGACACTTTTTTTTTTTTTAATTTATTTATTTTTATGGCTGTGTTGGGTCTTCATTTCTGTGCGAGGGCTCCCTCTAGTTGTGGCAAGCGGGGGCCACTCCTGATCGCGGTGCGCGGGCCTCTCACGATCGCGGCCTCTCTTGTTGCGGAGCACAGGCTCCAGACGCGCAGGCTCAGCAGTTGTGGTTCACGGGCCCAGCTGCTCCGCGGCATGTGGGATCTTCCCAGACCAGGGCTCGAACCCGTGTCCCCTGCATCGGCAGGCAGACTCTCAACCACTGCGCCACCGGGGAAGCCCAGGGTGAGACTTTTTAAAGGCACTATGCACATCCCCTTACTCTTCTGACAACTGTTCTATCCTTTCAATTCTAATTTATTAAAATAAACAATAAATAAAAATGGAATTTAATTTTAAAAAGAAAAGAATTCTAATTGAGAGCCTGCTCATAGTCAGACACTATGTCAATTGCAGAAGACAAAAATGAACCGCACATCACTCATGTAGCTGATTTTCTCACTGGGGAGAAAGGTAACTGAAGTAAATACAGTACAATGAACTAACCACTATGGTAGAGTTATGAATGCTGTACTAGCAGGACATATACGAAGAAATTACAAAGGCAGCCTGCAGTAGTTGAGAAAGTTGTCACATTTGGTAGATGAATATGTGACAGTTGGAGAAAGGGGAACATCTAGGATTCATGGAAGAATGGACTTGTAGATGTGAATGTCTTCTTCATGAGAATGGTTGCAGTTCTCTGTTACTGGAGCTGGGGATGGGGGATCAGGAGGTATATGATGAAAACAGTTTGGGGCCATAATGTTCAATATTAAAAAATCAATTGATTTAAACCATCACATCAGTAGGCTAAAGAAAAATCACATGATCATATTAATGGATGCAGAAAAAAATGTTTGACAAAATTTAACACCTGTTCCTGATAAAAGCTTTCAGCAAGCTAGGAATAAGGGGAACTTCCTTAACTTGAACACTTATGAAAAACCTTCCATTAATGTTATACGTAATGGTGAGAAACTCAAATACTTCCTGCTGAGATCCAGATAAAGACAAAGAGGTTCCCTTTCACAGCTGCTTTTCACCATCATACTACAAGTTCTATCTAGGGGAATAAGACAATAAAAGTAAATAAAATATATACAGGTTGGAAAGAAAAAAATAAAACTGTCTTTGTTCACAGACAAAAATCACCTGGAACTAATAAGTGATTATAGAATGGCTAAAGGATGCAAGGTTAAATACAAAATAAATCACCTTCCTATATATCAGCAATGAGCAAATGGAATTTAAAATTAAAATACATTACCAATTAAATAGCAACATCCAAAATGAAATACTTACATATAAATATATATGTATACAAAATATGGATATGATTTATATGAGAAAAACTACAAAATTTTGATGAACAAAATCAGAGAAGTAAATAAATGAAGAGATAGTCCATGTTTGTGCATAGGAAGACTCAATACTGTCAGCATGTCTGTTCTTTCCAAATTGATCTATAGTGTCAATTAAATCAAAATTAAAATCCCAGCAAGTTACTTTGTATATTTCAACAAACTGATTCTAAAGTCTATTTGGAGAGGCAAAAGACCCACAATAGCCATACCAATACTGAAGAAGAGTAAAGTTGGAGAAGTGACATACCTAACTTCGATACTCACTAAAAACTACAGTGATAGAGATAGTACAGTATAGGCAAAAGAACAGATGAATAGATTAATAGAAGAGAGTAGAGAGCCCAGAAATAGGGCCACATAAATATAATCAACAGATCATTGACAAAGGAACACATGCAATACAATGGATCAAAATGATCTTTTAAGCAAAAGGTGCTGGAATGACTGCATATCCATATGCAAAAAAAAAAAAGACACAGATCTTACATCTTTCACAAGAACTAACTCAAAATTGAACACAGACCTAAATATAAAATGAAAAACTACGCCCATAAAAGAAATATAGATCAATGGGACAGGACAGAAAGTCCAGAGATAAACCCACACATCTATGGTCACCTAATCTATGACAAAGGAGGCAAGAATATACAATGGAGAAAAGACAGTCTCTTCAATAAGTGGTGCTGGGAAAACTGGACAGCTACAGATAAAAGAATGAAATTAGAACACTACCTAACACCATACACAAAAATAAACTCAAAATGGATTAACAACCTAAATGTAAGGCTGGATACTATAAAACTCTTAGAGGAAAACATAGGCAGAATACCCTCTGACCTAAATCACAGCAAGATCTTTTTGATCTACCTCCTAGAGTAATGAAAATAAAAACAAAAATAAATCAGACCTAATTAAACTTAAAAGCTTTTGCACAGCAAAGGAAACCATAAACAAAATGAAAAGACAACCCTCAGAATGGGGGAAAATATTTGCAAATGAAACAATCAAAAAGTGATTAATCTCCAAAATATAAGAACAGCTCATGCAGCTCAATATCAAAAAAGAAAAAAAATCAGAAATGAGCAGAAAATCTAAATAGACACTTCTCCAAAGAAGATACACAGAAGGCTAACAAGCACATGAAAAGATGCTCAACATTACTAATTATTAGAGAAATGCAAATCAAAACTACAATGAGGTATCACCTCACAAAGGTCAGAATGGCAGTCATTAAAAAATCTACAAACAATAAATGCTGGAGAGGGTGTGGAGAAAAGGGAACCCTCCTACACTGTTGGTGGGAATGTAAACTGTTATAGCCACTGTGGAAAACAGTAAGGAGGTTCCTTAAGAAACTAGAAATAGAGCTACTGTTTGATTCAGCAATCCCACTCCTGGGCATATATCTGGAGAAAACCATAAATCGAAAAGATATATGTACCCCAATGTTCATTGCAGCACTATTTACAATAGCCAGGACATGGAAGCATCCTAAATGTCCATCAACAGAGGAATGGATAAAGAAGATGTGGTGCATATACACAATGGAATATTACTCAGTCATAAAAAATAATGAAATCATGCCATTTGCAGCAACATAGATGGACCTGGAGATTGTCATACTGAGTGAAGTAAGTCAGACAGAGAAAGACAAATATCATGTGATATCGCTTATATGTGGAATCTGAAAAAAGACTACAAATGAACTTATTTACCAAACAGAAATAGAGTTACAGATATAGAAAATAAACTTATGCTTACCAGGGGGTAAGGAGGGGGAGGCATAAAATTGGGAGATTGGGACTGACACATACACACTACTATATATAAAATAGATAACTAATAGGACCTACTGTATAGCACAGGGAACTCTACTCAATACTCTGTAATGGCCTATATGGGAAAACAATCTAAAAAGGAGTGGATATATGTATATGTATAACAGATTCGCTTTGCTGTGCACCTGAAACTAACACAACATTGTAAATCAACTGTACCCCAATAAAAATTTTAAAAATAAAATAAAATAATAACACTCCTGTAAGATAACATAAGAGGAAATATAGGTGACTTTGGGTATGGCAATGACTTTTTAGATGCAGCACCAAAAGTACAGTCCATGGAAAAAACTCGTAATTTAGACTTCATTAAAATTAAAAACTTCTGCTTTGTGAAGTACAGTGTCAAGAGAATGAGAAGACAGGAAACAGACTGGGAGAAAATATTCTCAAAACATACATCTGATAAAAGACTGTTATACAAAACATACAAAGAACTCTTGAAACTCAATAAGAAAATGAACAACCATTTAAAAAATGGACAAAAGACTTGAACAGACATTTCACCCAACAAGATATACAGATGGCATATAAGTAATCTCATATGTCATTAGGGCATTACAAATTAAAACAATGAGATGCCTCTACATACATGTTAGAATGGCCAAAATCCAAATCACTGAAAAGAGGAACTCTCGTTCATTGCTGGTGGGAATTCAAAATGATATAGCCATTTTGGAAGACATTTTGGCAGTTTCTTACAAAACTAACATATTCTTACCATGCAATCCAGCAATCATAGTCCTTGGTATTTACCCAAATGAATTGAAAACTTATGTCCACATAAAAACGTATACTTGGAAGTTTAGTCATAATTGCCAAAACATGAAAACGACCAAGATGTTCTTTAGTTGTGATTGGAAAAGTAAACTGTGGTACATCCTGACTATCAAATATTATTCAGTACTAAAAAATGAGCTAACAAGCCATGAAAAGGGATGGGGGCAACTTAAATGCACATTACTGAGTGAAAGAAGCTAACCTTAAGAGACTACATACTGTATGATCCGACTATATGACATTCTTAGAAAGACAAAACTGTGAAGACAGTAAAAAGATTAGTAGTTGCAGGGTTAGGGAGGAGGATGCTATGAATAGGTGGAACACAGAGAATTTTTAGGGCAGTGAAATTATTATGTATGCTGCTACAATGGTGAGACATGTTATTAAACATTTGTCAAAATGCACAAAATGTACAAAACCAGGAGTGAACCTGAATGTAAACTAAGGCCTTGGATGATGTGTCAATTGTAAGTTTATCACTTGTAACAAATGCAGCACTGTAGTGCAGGATGTTGATAGTGGGGGACATTGTGTACATGTAGCCACAGGGGGTACATGGGAACTCTTTGTACCTTCCTCTCAATTTTACTGTGAGCCAAAAACTGCTCCAAAGATAAAGTTTATTAATTAAAAAAGAAAAAAATAAAACAAAAAGAAAAATAAAACAAAAGAAAAAAATTTCATTGAGGTTGATTGTATATGTTATTATCAGTATCATTTCACTTTAGCAAATGCCAACAATAAAGGCCAAATACACAGAAACAACCTTTATGCACAACTTCTAATATCTGGCCTCTGAGCTAAGCACCTGACAGGAATGACACTTACATAATGGATCGATACCTACTCATTTTCAAACTTTTCAAATTAGCACCCTTCTCCAACTATAGGCCTCCAAGACAATCTGTTTCCCAAAGAAACAGTACAAATAGTCAACATGAGTTCAACAGACTATAACATGTGTGTCCCGACCAGATCCTCCCATCAAGCCTCTTAGATAGCCTCAACCACCAGAGGGCAGACAGCAGAAGCAAGAAAAACTACAATCCTGCAGCCTGTGGACCCAAAACCACAGTTACAGAAAGATAGACAAGATGAAAAGGCAGAGGGCTATGTACCAGATGAAGGAACAAGAAAAAACCCCAGAAAAACAACTAAATGAAGTGGAGATAGGCAACCTTCCAGAAAAAGAATTCAGAATAATGATAGTGAAGATGATCCAGGACCTAGGAATAAGAATGGAGGCAAAGACTGAGAAGATGTAAGAAATGATTAACAAAGACCTAGAAGAATTAAAGAACAAACAAACAGAGATGACCAATACAATAACTGAAATGAAAACTACACTAGAAGGAATCAATAGCAGAATAACTGAGGCAGAAGAACGGATAAGTGACCTGGAAGACAGAATGGTGGAATTCACTGCTGCGGAACAGACTAAAGGAAAAAGAATGAAAAGAAATGAAGACAGCTTAAGAGACCTCTGGGACAACATTACACGCAACAACATTCGCATTATAGGGGTCCCAGAAGGTGAAGAGAGAGAGAAAGGACCAGAGAAAATATTTGAAGAGACTATAGTCGAAAACTTCCCTAACATGGGAAAGGAAATAGCCACCCAAGTCCAGGAAGCTCAGAGAGTCCCATACAGGATAAACCCAAGGAGAAACACGCCGAGACACATAGTAATCAAAGTGGCAAAAATAAAAGACAAAGAAAAATTATTGAAAGCAGCAAGGGAAAAACGACAAATAACATACAAGGGAACTCCCATAAGGTTAACAGCTGATTTCTCAGCAGAAACTCTGCAAGCCAGAAGGGAGTGGCATGATATACTTAAAGTGATGAAAGGGAAGAACCTACAACCAAGATTACTCTACCCGGCAAGGATCTCATTTAGATTTGATGGAGAAATCAAAAGCTTTACAGACAAGCAAAAGCTAAGAGAATTCAGCACCACCAAACCGGCTCTACAACAAATGCTAAAGGAACTTCTCTAAGTGGGAAACACAAGAGAAGAAAAGGACCTACAAAAACAAACCCAAAACAATTAAGAAAATGGTCATAGGAACATACATATCGATAATTACCTTAAACGTGAATGGATTAAATGCCCCAACCAAAAGACATAGACTGGCTGAATGGATACAAAAACAAGACCCATATATATACTGTCTACAAGAGACCCACTTTAGACCTAGGGACACATACAGACTGAAAGTGAGGGGATGGAAAAAGATATTCCATGCAAATGGAAATCAAAAGAAAGCTGGAGTAGCTATACTCATATCAGATAAAATAGACTTTAAAATAAAGAATGTTACAAGAGACAAGGAAGGACACTACATAATGATCAAGGGATCAATCCAAGAAGAAGATATAACAATTATAAATATATATGCACCCAACATAGGAGCACCTCAATACATAAGGCAACTGCTAACAGCTATAAAAGAGGAAATCGACAGTAACACAATCATAGTGGGGGACTTTAACACCTCACTTACACCAATGGACAGATCATCCAAAATGAAAATAAATAAGGAAACAGAAGCTTTAAATGACACAATAGACCAGATAGATTTAATTGATATATATAGGACATTCCATCCAAAAACAGCAGATTACACGTTCTTCTCAAGTGCGCACGGAACATTCTCCAGGATAGATCACATCTTGGATCACAAATCAAGCTTCAGTAAATTTAAGAAAATTGAAATCATATCAAGCATCTTTTCTGACCACAACGCTATGAAATTAGAAATGAATTACAGGGAAAAAAATGTAAAAAAGACAAACACATGGAGGCTAAACAATACGTTACTGAATAACCAAGAGATCACTGAAGAAATCAAAGAGGAAATAAAAAAATACCTAGAGACAAATGACAATGAAAATACGATGACCCAAAACCTATGGGATGCAGCAAAAGCAGTTCTAAGAGGGAAGTTTATAGCTATACAAGCCTACTTAAAGAAACAAGAAAAATCTCAAGTAAACAATCTAAACTTACACCTAAAGAAACTAGAGAAAGAAGAACAAACAAAACCCAAAGTTAGGAGAAGGAAAGAAATCATAAAGATCAGAGCAGAAATAAATGAAATAGAAACAAAGAAAAACAATAGCAAAGATCAATAAAACTAAAAGTTGGTTCTTTGAGAAGATAAACAAAATTGATAAGCCATTAGCCAGACTCATCAAGAAAAAGAGGGAGAGGACTCAAATCAATAAAATCAGAAATGAAAAAGGAGAAGTTACAACAGACACTGCAGAAATACAAAGCATCCTAAGAGACTACTACAAGCAACTTTATGCCAATAAAATGGACAACCTGGAAGAAATGGACAAATTTTTAGAAAGGTATAACCTTCCAAGACTGAACCAGGAAGAAACAGAAAATATGAACAGAGCAATCACAAGTAATGAAATTGAAACTGTGATTAAAAATCTTGCAACAAACAGAAGTCCAGGACCAGATGGCTTCACAGGTGAATTCTATCAAACATTTAGAGAAGAGCTAACACCTATCCTTCTCAAACTCTTCCAAAAAATTGCAGAGGAAGGAACACTCCCAAACTCATTCTATGAGGCCACCATCACCCTGATACCAAAACCAGACAAAGACACTACAAAAAAAGAAAATTACAGACCAATATCACTGATGAATATAGATGCAAAAATCCTCAACAAAATACTAGCAAACAGAATCCAACAACGCATTAAAAGGATCATATACCACGATCAAGTGGGATTTATCCCAGGGATGCAAGGATTCTTCAATATACGCAAATCAATCAATGTGATACACCATATTAACAAACTGAAGAATAAAAACCATATGATCATCTCAATAGATGCAGAAAAAGCTTTCGACAAAATTCAGCACCCATTTATGATAAAAACTCTCCAGAAAGTGGGCATAGAGGGAACCTACCTCAACATAATAAAGGCCATATATGACAAACCCACAGCAAACATCATTCTCAATGGTGAAAAACTGAAAGCATTTCCTCTAAGATCAGGAACGAGACAAGGATGTCCACTCTCACCACTATTATTCAACATAGTTCTGGAAGTCCTAGCCACGGCAATCAGAGAAGAAAAAGAAATAAAAGGAATACAAATTGGAAAAGAAGAAGTAAAACTGTCACTGTTTGCAGATGACATGATACTATATATAGAGAATCCTAAAACTGCCACCAGAAAACTGCTAGAGCTAATTAATGAATATGGTAAAGTTGCAGGATACAAAATTAATGCACAGAAATCTCTTGCATTCCTATACACTAATGATGAAAAATCTGAAAGAGAAATTATGGAAACACTCCCATTTACCATTGCAACAAAAAGAATAAAATACCTAGGAATAAAGCTACCTAGGGAGACAAAAGACCTGTATGCAGAAAACTATAAGACACTGATGAAAGAAATTAAAGATGATACCAACAGATGGAGAGATATACCATGTTCTTGGATTGGAAGAGTCAACATTGTGAAAATGACTCTACTACCCAAAGCAATCTACAGATTCAATGCAATCCCTATCAAATTACCAATGGCATTTTTTACGGAGCTAGAACAAATCATCTTAAAATTTGTATGGAGACACAGAAGACCCCGAATAGGCAAAGCAGTCTTGAGGCAAAAAAATGGAGCTGGAAGAATCAGACTCCCTGACTTCAGACTATACTACAAAGCTACAGTAATCAAGACAATATGGTACTGGCACAAAAACAGAAACATAGATCAATGGAACAAGATAGAAAGCCCAGAGATTAACCCACGCACCTATGGTCAACTAATCTATGACAAAGGAGGCAAAGATATACAATGGAGAAAAGACAGTCTCTTCAATAAGTGGTGCTGGGAAAACTGGACAGCTACATGTAAAAGAATGAAATTAGAATACTCCCTAACACCATACACAAAAATAAACTCAAAATGGATTAGAGACCTAAATATAAGACTGGACACTATAAAACTCTTAGAGGAAAACATAGGAAGAACACTCTTTGACATAAATCACAGCAAGATCTTTTTTGATCCACCTCCTAGAGTAATGGAAATAAAAACAAAAATAAAGAAATGGGACCTAATGAAACTTAAAAGCTTTTGCACAGCAAAGGAAACCATAAACAAGACGAAAAGACAACCCTCAGAATGGGAGAAAATATTTGCAAACGAATCAACGGACAAAGGATTAATCTCCAAAATATATAAACAGCTCATTCAGCTCAATATCAAAGAAACAAACACCCCAATCCAAAAATGGGCAGAAGACCTAAATAGACATTTCTCCAAAGAAGACATACAGACGGCCACGAAGCACATGAAAAGATGCTCAACATCACTAATTATTAGAGAAATGCAAATCAAAACTACAATGAGGTATCACCTCACTCCTGTTAGAATGGGCATCATCAGAAAATCTACAAACAACAAATGCTGGAGAGGGTGTGGAGAAAAGGGAACCCTCTTGCACTGTTGGTGGGAATGTAAATTGATACAGCCACTATGGAGAACAATATGGAGGTTCCTTAAAAAACTAAAAATAGAATTACCATATGACCCAGCAATCCCACTACTGGACATATACCCAGAGAAAACCATAATTCAAAAAAGACACATGCACCCGAATGTTCATTGCAGCACTATTTACAATAGCCAGGTCATGGAAGCAACCTAAATGCCCATCAACAGACGAATGGATAAAGAAGTTGTGGTACATATATACAATGGAATATTACTCAGCCATAAAAAGGAACGAAATTGAATCATTTGTTGAGACGTGGATGGATCTAGAGACTGTCATACAGAGTGAAGTAAGTCAGAAAGAGAAAAAGAAATATCGTATATTAATGCATGTATGTGGAACCTAGACAAATGGTACAGATGAGCCGGTTTGCAGGGCAGAAGTTGAGACACAGATGTAGAGAATGGACATATGGACACCAAGGGGGGAAAACTGCGGTGGGGTGGGGATGGTGGTGTGTTGAATTGGGCGATTGGGATTGACATGTATACACTGATGTGTATAAAATTGATGCGTAATAAGAACCTGCAGTATAAAACAACAAACAAACAAAACAACTAATACTAAACTTTCATTGGGTTATTTGTATGGAAATATGTTAATATAAATGTTTCAGACATTAAAAAAAAAAAAATGTGTGTCCCAAATTGCTGGATTTAGGTCATTATATTTTTCCAGGCAGCTAATTTTCCCCTTTGAACTGCTCACAGAAGGTCAGAAGCAGTTTAAGCATCAAAGCTTTATGAATTAAACAGTTTCATCATGAACAGAGGGAAGGCGCTGGTCTGCAGAAAGACAATTGTGAGTATCCCTGGCTAATCTTCAACTAGGACACGTTTCACAATAGGAGATCAATAGCCCACAGTCACCCAGAACAGACTTCAAGTCTCTGAGTACAACTGACCCTTTACAAAGAAAATGCTCACATCTTTAAATCGGTAATGCTGGTGATTATATATCTTTTCTGCTTACTGATTAATTTTCAGAAAAACATGGTGGTTGAGGAGATCAACATAACTGTCTTCCTTAGCCCTGGGCAATTTTCTCAAATGACAACACATACACTGTGAAATCTTATGAAGTCTATTGTGTATATTCTTTTCCACAGAATTGGTTGACCATAGCACATTCTCTTGCTCCTTGGTGATAAATTCAGTTCTTCACAGCATGGAATGCTTCTGCTTTGTGAAGTACAAATTGGTTGTGACCAATGGTCACATGGTTGTGACCATACTATGAAAAATAAGGATTGAAATCTAATGTTATTGGTATTTTATTTGGTTAAATGTCTGTATCTCCTGCTGACTAGTGATATTTGATGATGGAGGACAAGCAAAACTATCTAAAATGGATTAACTATCTTCACAGGAATATTATTTTCCTTTATTTCCTACATTTGGAGACTACCATAAATCACTTTCTTAGTTTCTTTTCTGGTTCTGAGTATTTTTTCTAGTTCTTCAAACTGTCACTTTGTCATTGTCTCTTTCATGAAAATATTCTTCTTGAATCAAACACTCTTCTTAGTCACATGTTATAGCCTCATCCCTTGTGGTGCCTGTGGGTGGAAAGGCCATGAGATTTGCCTTGAGACAGTGATGGCTTCTACCCTGACTGGGTACTTTCTTGATAGTCTCAGGCAAGTCTCAGGCTCTCATAGGAACTCACTTTCCTTGTCTGTTAAGTGGAGGTGTTTTGAGGATTAAATTATATGAAGGACATGAAATTGCTCAAAAAGTTATTTTTATTATTGTCTAGTTTAACCCTTATTAGATGCTGTAATCAGTTTTTCAAAATCTCTAGCAAGTGTTCCTCCAACTACAACTTGATTACCTCCACTGTTGAATCAGCCCTCGACTGCTCAAATTGTTAAAAAAGATGTTGTTTTATAGAACTAAAATGTGCTTCCTTTTAGCGTCTGCCAATTGTTTCTATGTCCTCCCTTTGAAGGAACATAGGAAACAAGTCTAATAAATAATTTTCCATTTAGTAATATTTCATAAGATTTTTTTAAAAAAATTAAGTATTTAAAACATTTTATGGTAGTTTTAAAATCATAGACAAGTTGCAATGATACTACAGAGTTTCCATATACTGTACACCCAATTTCTCCTGTCACTAACATCTTATATAACTATGGAACACTTGTCACAACTAATAAATAATATTTTTACAACTAATGAAATAATAATAACTAATTATTATGAATTAAAGCCCAAACTTCATTCATATTATATTGGTTTTTTTTTCCCCCAATGACCCTTTTCTATTTCAGTATTCCATCCAGGATACTACATTACATGTAGACATCATGCCTTCTGAGCCTCCGAGCTATGATGATTTCTCAGGCATTCCTTATTTTGGGTGACCTTAACAGTTTTGAGGAGTACTGATCAAGTACTTTTGAAGAATGCCTCTCAGTTGGGGTTTGTCTGGTGATTTTCTCATGTTTAGAGTGGAGTTAGGTGTTTTTGGGAAAAAGACTACAGACGTAAAGGGACATTTTCATCATACCATATCAAGAGTACATGCTGTCAACATAAGTTATAACTGTTGATGTTGACATTGGTCACCTGGCTGAGGTTTGCCAGGTTTTTCCGCTGTAAGTTACTTTTGTCTCTTTCTATACATTGCCCTTCAGAAGGAAGTTGGTATACATAGCCCACACTTAATGGTTGGGGAGCTACACTTCACCTCCTTGAGGAGGGGGAATATCTACATAAATTATTTGAAATTTCTGCATGAAAGATTTTTCTCTTCTCCTCCATTTATTTATTTATTTGATCATGTAAATGGCTGTGTCTTCCCTTGTTTCTATTCTGACCTCAATATATTTGGCTATTTGGCAGCTATTTCTCTTACTCTGGCTGGTAGGAACTCTTTCCTAGTTTTATTGACCATGAACAATTCCTCTATGTTTTTGTCCTTTTTAATTGGTTCCAGAGAAATTGTGGAATAAAAACCCCTTTAAGTCATCATTCTTAACCATATATCCTCTCAAATAATTATATTTTAATAGTTCATTGTATGAATGTATCTTAATTTAACAAATCTCTTATTAATGAGCTCTTTAGTTATCTTCCAAGAGTTTTTTATTACTATCCTGAAAAGAATATCTTTGTGATTTTTTTTATGAAGATAAATTCCCAGGTTTGGTAAGGTATGCATATTTTAAATTTTGGTTGTTCAGAATAGAATTGTACTAATGTATCCACCATCATCAATGAGGGAAAATGCCAATTACCTCACTCTTTGCCTACTACAGAGTAAAATTATTACAGGAATTTTTCTAGAATATATTATACACTGCTATTTTCACTATTATTAATAATGTTGGGCATTATATTTCTTTTTTTTATTGGAGTATAATTGCTTTACAATGTTATGTTACTTTCTACAGTGAAGTGAATCAGCTATATGTATACATATAACCCCTTCCTCATGGACCTCCCTCTACCCTCATCCCACCCATCTGGTCATCACAGAGCATGGAGCTGAGCTCCGTGTGGTATACAGCAGTTTCCCACTAGGTATCTATTTTACACATGGTAGTGTATTTTTATCAATCTCCCAATTTGTCCATTCTTTATGTCTGCGTTTGTGTTCCTGCCCTGCAAATAGGTTCATCTGTACCATTTTTTCTAGATTCCACATACATGCACTAATACAAAATATTTGTTTTTCTCTTTCTGACTTACCTCACTCTGTATGACAGACTCTAGGTCCATCCACATCTATAAAAATGACCCAATTTCATTTATTTTTATGGCTGAGTAATATTCCATTATATATATATATATATATATATATATATATATATATATATATACCACATCTGCTTTATCCATTCATCTGTCAATGGACATTTAGGTTGTTTCCATGTCCTGGCTATTGTAAATAGTGCTGCAATGAACATTGGGGTACATGTGTCTTTTTTAATTAAGGGTTTTCTCAGGGTATATGCCCAGTAGTGGGATTGCTGTGTCATATGGTAGTTCTAGTTTTAGTTTTTAGGGAACCTCCACACTGTTCTCCACAGTGGCTGTATCAATTTACATTCCCACCAACAGTGCAAGAGGGTTCCCTTTTCTGTGCACCCTCTCCAGCATTTATTGTTTGTAGATTTTTTTGATGATGGCCATTCTAACCTGTGTGAGGTGATATTTCAATGTACTTTTGATTTGCATTTCTCTAATAATTAGTGATGTTGAGCATCTTTTTGTGTGCCTCTTGGCCATCTGTATGTCTTCTTTGGTGAAATGTTTATTTATGTCTTTTGCTCATTTTTTGATTGGGTTGTTTGTTTTTTTGATATTGAGCTGCATGAGCTGCTTGTATATTTTGGAGATTAATCCTTTGTCTGTTGCTTCACGTCCAAACATTTTCTCCCATTCTGTGGATTGTCTTTTCATCTTTTTTGTGGTTTCCTTTGCTGTGCAAAAGCTTTTAAGTTTAATTAGGTCCCATTTGTTTATTTTTGTTTTTATTTTCATTACTCTAGGAGGTGGGTCAAAAAAGATATTGCTGTGATTTATGTCAAAGAGTGTTTTTCCTGTTTTCCTCTAAGAGTTTTATAATGTACATTTAGGTCTTTAATCCATTTTGAGTTTATTTTGTGTATGGTGTTAGGGAGTGTTCTAATTTTGTTCTTTTACATGTAGCAGTCCAGTTTTCCCAGCACCATTTATTGAAGAGGCTGTCTTTTCTCCATTGTATATTCTTGCCTCCTTTGTCATAGATCAGGTGAACATAGATGTGTGGGTTTACCTCTGGGCTTTCTATCCTGTACCATTGATCTATGTTTCTGTTTTTGTGCCAGTACCATACTGTCTTGATTACTGTAGCTTTGTAGTATAGTCTGAATTTGGGGAGATTGATTCCTCCAGCTCCATTTTTCTTTCTCAAGATTGCTTTGGCTATTTGGGGTCTCTTGTGTTCCCATGCAAACTGTAAACTTTTTGTTCTAATTCTGTGAAAAATGCCATTGATAATTTGATAGGGATTGCAATGAACATGTAGATTGCTTTAGGTAGGATAGTAATTTTTACAATATTGATTCATTCAGTCCAGGAGCATGGTATATCTCTTCATCAGTTTGTGTCATCTTTGATTTCTTTCATCAGTGTCTTATAGTTTTCTGAGTACAGGTCTTTTACCTCCTTAGTTAAGTTTATTCCTAGGTATTTTATTCTTTCTGTTGCAATGATAAATGGGATTGTTCCCTTAATTTTGCTTTCTGATCTTTTGTTGTTAGTGCATAGGAATGAAAGAGATTTCTGTGTATTAATTTTTTATCCTGCTACCTTACCAAATTAATTGATGAGTTCTAGAAGTTTTCTGTAACATCTTTAGGATTTTCTGTGTATAGTATCATGTCATCAGCAGTGACAGTTTTACTTCTTCTTTTCCAATTTGGATTCCCTTTATTTGTTTTTCTTCTCTGATTGCTGTGGCTAAAACTTCCAAAACTATGTTGAATAAAAGTGGTGAGAGTGGACATCCTTGTCTTGTTCCTGATCTTAGAGGAAATGCTTTTAGTTTTTCACCATTGCGAATGTTGCTGTGGGTTTGCCAGATATGGCCTTTATTATGTTCAGGTAGGTTCCCTCTATGCCCAATTTCTGGAGAGTTTTTAACGTAAATTGGTGTTGAATTTCGTCAAAAGCTTTTTCTGCATTTATTGAGTTGATCATATGGTTTTCATTCTTTAATTTATTAATGTGATGTATCACATTGCTTGATTTCCGTATATTGAAGAATCTTTGCATCCCTGGGGTAAATCCCACTTGATTTACGTGGTGTATGGTTCTTTTAATGTATTGTTGGATTCTGTTTGCTAGTATTTTGTTGAGGATTTTTGTGTCTATCTTCATCAGTGATATTGCTCTGTAATTATCTTTTTTTGTGATAACTTTGTCTGGTTTGGGTATCAGGGTGATTGTGACCTCATAGAACAAGTTTGGGAGTGTTCCTACCTCTGCAATATTTTAGAAGAGTTTGAGAAGGATAGGTGTTAACTCTTCTCTAAATGTTCGATAGAAGTTCTGCATGAAGCCATCTGGTCCTGGCCTTTATTTTTGTTGGAATATTTTTAATTACAGTTTCAATTTCATTACTGGTGATTGGTCTGTTTATATTTTCTAATTCTTCCTGTTTCAGTCTTAGAAAGTTGTACCTTTCCAAGAATTTCTCCATTTCTTCCAGGTTGTCCATTTTATTGGCATAGAGTTGCTTGTAGTAGTCTCTTATGATCCTTTGTATTTCTGTGGTGTCAGAAATAATTTCTCCTTTTTCGTTTCTAATTTTATTGATTTGAGTCCTCTCCCTTTTTTTCTTGATGAGTCTGGCTAAAGGTTTATCAATTTTATTTATCTTCTCAAGGAACCAACTTTTAGTTTTATTGATTTTGCTATTGTTTTTTCTTAATTTCTATTTCATTTATTTCTGCTCTGTTTATGATTTCTTTCCTTCTACTAACTCTGGGTTTTCTTTGTTGTTTTTCTAGTTGCTTTACATGTAAGGTTAGATTGTTTATTTGTGATTTTTCTTGTTTCTTGAGGTGAGATTGAATTGCTATAAACTTCTTTATTAGAACTGCTTTTGCGGTGTCCTGTAGGTTGTATGTCATCCTGTCTTCATTGTCATTTGTTTCTAGGTTTTTTTTTTTTTTCCTCTTTGATTTCTTCAATGATCTCTTGGTTATTTAGCATCACACTGTTTAGCCTCCATGTGTTTCTGTTTTTTACAGGTTTTTTTTTCCTTTAATTGGTTTCTAATCTCATAGCATTGTTGTTGGAAAAGATGCTTGATACAATTTCAATTTTTTTAAATTTTTTGAGCCTTGATTTGTGACCCAAAGTGTGATCTATCTTGGAAAATGTTCTGTGTGCACTTGAGAAGAAAGTGTTTTCTTCCGCATTCAGGTCTTATAAATATCAATTAAATCTATCCGGTCTATTGTGTCATTTAAAGCTTGTGTTTCCTTGTTTGTTTTCTGTCTGGATGATCTGTCCATTGGTGTAAGTGAGCTGTTAAAGTCCCCCGTTATTATTGTGTTACTGTCGATTTCCCCTTTTATGGTTGTTAGCATTTGCCTTATGTATTAAGGTGCTTCTATTCTGGGTACATAAATATTTATAATTGTTATGTTTTCTTTTTGGATTTGTCCCTTAATCATTTGTAGTGTCCTTCTTTATCTCTTGTAACAGTCTTTATTTTAAAGTCTATTTTATCTGATATGAGTATTGCTACTCCGGCTTTCCAATGGAAATGTGATTTCCATTTGCCTAGATGTCTTTTTCCAACCCCTCACTTTCAGTCTGCATGTGTCCCTAGGTCTGAAGTGGGTCTCTTGTAGACAGCATAAATATGGGTCTTGTTTTTGTATCTATTCAGTCAGTCTGTGTCTTTTGGTTGGAGCATTAAATCCATTTACACTCAACGTGCTTATCAATATGTATGTTTCTATTACCATTTTCTTAATTGATTTGGGTTTATTTTTGTGGGTCTCTTTCTTCTCTTGTGTTTCCTGCCTAGACAAACTCCTTTAGCATTTGTTGTAAAGCTGGTTTAGTGGTGCTGAATTCTCTTAGCTTTTGCTTGCCTGTAAAGCTTTTGATTTCTGTTGAATCTGAATGAGATCCTTGCTGGGTAGAGTAATCTTGGTTATAGGTTTTTCTCTTTCATCACTTTAAATATATCCTGCCACTCCCTTCTGGCCTGCAGAGTTTCTGCTGAACAATTAGCTGATAACCTTATGAGAATTCCCTTGTATGTTATTTGTTGCTTTTCCCTTGCTGCTTTTAATATTTTTTTCTTTGAATTTAGTTTTTGTTAGTTTGATTAATATGTGCCTTGGTGTGTTTCTCCTAGGGTTTATCCTGTATTGAACTCTCTGTGCTTCCTGGACTTGGGTGGCTATTTCCTTTCCCATGTTAGGGAAGTTTTCCACTATAATCTCTTCAAATGTTTTCTCAAAAGTTTTATTTTTCTCTTCTCTTTCTGGGACCCCTATAATTCAAATGTTGGTGCACTTACTGTTGTCCCATGGGTCTCTGAGACTGTCCTCAATTCTTTTCATTCTTTTTTCTTTATTCTGCTCCTTGGCAGTTATTTCCACCATTTTGTCTTCCAACTCACTTATTCATTCTTCTGCCTCAGTTATTCTGTTATTTATTCCTTCTAGTGTATTTTTCATTTCAGTTATTGTGCTGTTCATCACTGTTTGTTTGTTCTTTAGTTCTTCTAGGTCTTTGTTAAACATTTCTTGTATTATCTTGATCCATGCCTCCATTCTATTTCTGAGATTTTGGATCATCTTTACTATCATTAATCTGGATTTTTTTCAGGTAGGTTGCCTATTTCCTCTTCAGTTATTTGGTTGTGCAGGTTTTTACCTTGCTCCTTGATCTGTACATTTTTTTGTCATCTCATGTATTTTTCGATGGGTGGGGCTGTATTCTTGTCTTATTGGTTGTTTGGCCTGGGGCATCCAGCACTGGTGTTTGCAGGCCTTTGTGTAGAACTGGGTCTTGGTGCCGAGATGAGGACCCCTGGGAGACCTCACTCTGGTTAATATTCCCTGGGGTCTGAGGTTCTCTGTTAGTCCAGCAGTTTGGGCTCAGCACTCCCACCAGGAGCTCAAGCCCAACTCCCAGCCTGGGAACCAAGATCTCACAAGCTGTGCAGTGTGGCAAAAGAAAAGAAAAGAAAAAAAAAAAAAAAAGGAGCACTAAAATAACAAAGAATACAAAATAAAGTAAAATTAGAAAAATAAAAAATATATTAGGAGAAATAAAAATATAAGTGAAACAACTACAGCAAGGTAATACAGAGCCACAACAGAAAAAAAAAAAAAAAAAAAAGAAAGAAAAAAAGAAACATGGGGTGGGGGGACAAGCCAAAGGGAGGAGAACAGTAACAAAGTATAAAGAATAAAATAAAATTAGAAAAATAAAAAAAAAATTATTACAAAAAAATAAAAAATATATATGAAACAACACAAGGTAAAACAGAACCACATCTTAGAGGAAAACATAGGCAGAACACTCTATGACATAAATCACAGCAAGATCCTTTTTAACTCAGCTTCTAGAGAAATGGAAATAAAAACACAAATAAACAAATGGGACCTAATGAAACTTAAAAGCTTTTGCACAGCAAAGGAAACCATAAACAAGACCAAAAGACAACCCTCAGAATGGGAGAAAATATTTGCAAATGAAGCAACTGACAAAGGATTAATCTCCAAGATTTACAAGCAGCTCATGCAGCTCAATAACAAAAACACAAACAACCCAATCCAAAAATGGGCAGAACACCTAAATAGACATTTCTCCAAAGAAGATATACAGATTGCCAACAGACACATGAAAGAATGCTCAACATCATTAATAATTAGAGAAATGCAAATCAAAACTACAATGAGATATCATCTCACACCGGTCAGAATGGCCATCACCAAAAAATCTAGAAACAATAAATGCTGGCGAGGGTGTGGAGAAAAGGGAACACTCTTGCACTGTTGGTGGGAATGTAAATTGATACAGTCACTATGGAGAACAGTATGGAGGTTCCTTAAAAAACTACAAATAGAACTACCATACGACCCAGCAATCCCACTACTGGGCATATACCCTGAGAAAACCATAACTCAAAAAGAGTCATGTACCAAAATGTTCATTGCAGCTCTATTTACAATAGCCAGGACGTGGAAGCAACCTAAGTGTCCATCATCGGATGAATGGATAAAGAAGATGTGGCACATATATACAATGGAATATTACTCAGCCATAAAAAGAAAAGAAATGGAGGTATTTGTAATGAGGTGGATGGAGTTAGAGTCTGTCATACAGAGTGAAGTAAGTCAGAAAGAGAAAAACAAATACAGTATGCTAACACATATATACGGAATCTAAGGGAAAATAAAGGTCATGAACCTAGTGGCAAGACGGGAATAAAGACACAGACCTACTAGAGAATGTACTTGAGGATATGGGGAGGGGGAGGGGTAAGATATGACAGGGTGAGAGAGTGGCATAGACATATATACACTACCAAATGTAAAATAGATAGCTAGTGGGAAGCAACCGCATAGCACAGGGAGATCAGCTCGGTGCTTTGTGACCACCTAGAGGGGTACGATAGGGAGGGTTGGAGGGAGGGAGATGCAAGAGGGAAGAGATATGGGAACATATGTATATGTATAACTGATTCACTTTGTTATAAAGCAGAAACTAACACACCATTGTAAAGCAACTATAACTCCAATAAAGATGTTTAAAAAAAAAAAAAAAAAAAACAGAACCACAAATTAAAAAAAAAAAGGAGACCAGAAAAGACCTTGGCTATGGGGGGATTGAACTTAGGTTGGGGTGGGGCTTGGCCAGGGGCAGGGTTTAGGGCAGGGGTGGGGCCTAGGCTCAGGCCCCCTCCAGCTGGGAAAGGCAGCATGGCTGGAGGGAGCCTTGGAGTGTAGAGTTTGGTGATAAGACCCTGGATGGGAGTTTAGGGGTGGGGCTTAGGCTCAGTGGGGCCAGAGGGAGCCTTGGAGGGCAGAGGATTAGGCCCAAGACCTCAGCAGGCTCCCTGGGACCCAAGTGGCCAGGGAAAATGCTGGCCTCATTCCCTTCCAATCCTCCACTCTCCAGCAGGTCTCCCCCTTCCCTGTTGATCCCCTAACCATAGGTCAGCCCCTTCTGGGCATGGAAATGCCTCCCCTCCCCCCAGCCGCCCCTCAGGGGTGTGGGTCCCATCCTACCTCCACTTCTCCACCCCCTCTTTCTCCCCTATCTCTTACCCTGTAGCTCGGGGGTTCCTCCCATCCCCTTAAGTGTCAGTGGCTCCCCACTAGTGCCTGGTAGGTTTCCTAGTTGTGTGGAGACATGAACTCCATGTCCTCCTAGTCAGCCATCTTGACTCCTCCCTCAGTAAAAAATCTTGGGCATTCTTTTTATATGTTCATTGGTTATTTGTATTTTTTCTCATGTGAACTAGCTGTTCAGACCTATCTGTTCATTTTGTCATTGATCACTGAACAACTTTGTTTTTCACAGAATGGAACCACATTCATAAATCAAGACATGCAAGAGAACTTTAGAATAACACAATGTACAACACACACTAAATATAGGTCATGTATTTTTCTGCATTAAAAATTATATCACCAAATGTTTATAATGCAAAATCATTGCAAAATAAATAATAAAAGTCTTAGTACAGAAATAACTCATCTGTCTCTGGCCATTTTGGACCCAGTACAACACAAAAAGTATAGACATAGGGAAATAAAAGGTCACTCATGAGATAGATGAAATGGATGTATAGGACATCCATACCCTAAAACTATAAACATATATTCTTCTTAAATGTTCATGAGATTAAAAACAATGATTTTTTAGTAGATTTCAAAGAACATTTCAATAAATTATAAAATGTGGAAAAAGTGCAAATCAGATTTAGAACAAAATGAAATTTAAAAATAAAATTAATAACAAAATTGGAAAAAAAAACACAATGATCTTAAATTAAAATTAAGTTCTTGATTTTTGATGAAAAAGAAATAAAATTCAAAATTATGGAATATTCAGAATATAATTAAAATAAAAATGCTAAAATTTGAAAGCATAGGATAAATCTAAAAGAATGTTTTGAGCGTATTTTATAACTTTTACAATGTGAATTTCTAGACAAGCAATCAAAAGAAAGAAACCAACTAAATATTTAATTCAATGTTAGAAAATGTAATAAGATAAACCTAAGGAAAATACAAGGGAAAATTGGTATGCATAAGTACCTAAATTAATTCATTAGAAGAGATAAGTCCAAGGAACTTATCTTTAAGTAAATCAATAAAAGAAAAATCACTCTCTATATTTATGAAATAAGGTTCTTTAGAGTCAAGCAACAGAACTAATGTTAGTTATTTCAGGCAGGTTAAGCAGAGAAAATTTTTGAATGGACACTGGAGAACCACAAAATTAAAGACAAATGAATATGGCTTAGGAAGAATAGGAGAGAAGGGGGCAAGAGTGATCACAGTGACAGGAGTTGAGGAGGGCTGCCGGAGCGTGGCTCTGCTTCAGCCATGTCCTGAACACAGCACGTTTCACATTTTTGCAAGACAGTCCAATTGACCTAGCTTGGGATACATGCCCACCCCTAACACAAAACTCTGCCAGGTGAGATAATTTTCTGTGATTGATCCAGTCTATCTAGACTAAGTGCCCATGCACCTGACTGGGATGCATGCACAAGTAACCTGATCTTCACCATCACCAGGTACACATTGGAAAGGAAAAGAATAAGTTTGGGAAGGAAAAGGGGTTAAGTCACCAGAAGTGGAAAGGATAACAGACAAAGAAGAGTGAGACATGCTTTTTAAAGTCTGCTTCCTTGGGTGTCTACCACACGAGGGTACACACACACACACACACACACATACATTGTATCGCTCAGATGATTTTATGTCATGGTAATGAATAAATTAAAAAAAGCAATGGCCTAAAACAAGTTATTTTTAACTTACTCTAACAAGCACTTCACATGTTTACATGTTGGTTGGGCTATTACTTCATGCTATTCTCATCAGGAAACAAGTTGATGTCACATCCAACATTTGGAGATAGCCAATGATAGAGAAAGCAGGGGAGCTCTCACCATCTATTTAAGTTTTACTCAGAAGTGACCAATCTCACTTTTGCTAATATTTCTCTGGCCAGAGGAAGTCAGATAGCCATATTCAGTTTCTAGAGTATTGGAATTACAATCCTATGATAAGTTCTACAGGAGCACAGAGGATTTTTAGGGCACTGAAGCTATTTTGTCTGATACTATACTGGTGGATACAAGTAATTATACATTTGTCAAAAACTATAGAATGTATAACACCAAGTGTGAACTCTAATGTAAATTATGGACTTTGAGTGATAGTGACATGTCTGTATAGGCTCATTGACTGTAACAAACATACCACTCTGCTTGGTGGGGGATGTCAATAATGAAGGAGGGTTGTTGGGGGGGATAAGAAGTGTATGGGAACTCTTTGTACTTTCTGCTCAGTTATTTTGTAAACCTAAAACTGCTGTAAAAAAAAGAAAATTGATTTAAAAGGACCAAAAAAAGAGAAAAAGAACAGAGTCCCAGGACCAGTGAGGCAAGAACAATGATCTGACATCAGTGTCAAAACAATCGCAGAAGGAGAAGGGAAGAAGTACAGAGCTGAAAAATATTAGAGGGAATATCAGCTTCTAAAGTTTGATGAAAGACAAACATTAGCAGATTCAGGAAGCCAAGTGAACTCCAAACAGAATAAATCTGAATATATGCCCGTGCAAAATATAATCAAATTTCTGAAACCTAAAAAAACTATATATACTTGAAAGAAGATACTTAAAATATACAAAAATATACTTAAAAGCATACTGAGAGAGAAATATTCACATATTTATCTGAAGAAAATGAAAGCACTAATTTAAAAAGATATATGCACCCCTATGTTCATTGCAGCCAAGAATGCAATGAACAGTAGCCGAGATATGGAAGCAACCTAAGTGCCCATCAATAGAGGAATGAATAAAGACTATACATATATATAATGTATATATTAAGTATATATAATATTTATAAATCAGCCATAAAAAAGAATGATCTTGCAATTTGCAACAACATGGATGGAACTAGAGGGTATTATCCTAAGTGAAGTAAATCCCAAGCAAGAAGAGAAATAAGCTTATAGTAGAAATCAATGGAATTTAAAACAGAAAAACAATAAAATTAATCAAACTGAAATCTGGTACCTTTTAAATATCAATAATATATTAATATTATCATATCAAGAATGACCAACAAGAAAGAGAATACACAAATCAGTAATATCAGGAATGAATGATGGCTTATCCTTACAGAACCTAGACATTAGCAGGATAATAAGAGAACATAGCAAACGCTTCTATGCACTTAAATACAATAACATATGAAATGGACAGATTCCTGGAAAACTATGTTATCATAACTCATTCAAGATGAAATAAATAAGCTGAATACTTCCATGATTAATAAAGAAATTAAATTTCTTATTAGAAATCTTCCAAATAAGAAATCTTCTGTTCTAGATTATTTCATTTGTAAATACAAGCAAATATTTAAATAATAAAAAACACAAATTCTATACAATGTCTTTCAGAAAATAGAAGATATAACTCATTTAATGGGGTCAGCATCGCCTTGATATGCAAACCAAACAAAGACAGTACAAAAAAAAAAAAGAGAGAGAGAGAGAGAAAAAATAAAACATCAACCAGTATACCATGTAAATATAAACACAAAATCCAAAACAAAATCTGAACAAATTAAATATACAATATATAAAACGAATAATGCATGTCAACCAAGAGGTGTTTGTTGCAGAAATGCAAGAGTTGTTCAGTATTTGAAAATCAAACAATATATTAAACCATATTAACAGTTTAAAGAAGAAAAATCATGTGATCATCGTAATTGATACACAGAGAGCATTGGATAAAATTCAACCACCGGACATGATAAAAAGATTCATGCATTATGAATAGAGGGAAAGAAATCATAAAGATCAGAGCAGAAATAAATGAATAGAGGGAGAAATTCCTCAACTTCACAAAGAAGATCTAAAAATCTACAGCTAATACTGTACTTGATGGTGAAAAATCAACTGCTTTCCCCCAAAGATGAAGAACAAAGCAAAGATGTCCACTCTCACTACTCCTGGGAATCCTAGCAAGTTCAGTAAGGCAAGGCAAGGAAATCAGAGAAGTACAGATTAGAATGGAAGAAATAAAATTTGTCTCTTCTTGCAGATGACATGTTTTCTATGCAGAAAATAAAAAGGAATACATCAAAAAATACTCCTAGAACTAATAAGTTCAGCAAGTTCATATGATATGTGATCAACACACACAAAAAATCAATTTTATTTCTGTATACTAACAATGAACATGTAGAAATAAAAATAGAAAAACAGTATATCTTTTACAATAACTCCAAAAAATGATTAAATCCTTTGATATAATTCTAACTAAACATAAACAGTGTCTGTATGCTGAAAACTACAAATGGTGATGAAAGAAATAAAAGGAAATCTAAATAAATTGAGAGAAACATTGTATTCATGGTTTTGAAGATTCAATATAGTAAAATATCAATGTTTCCTAAATCAGTTTAATGCAATTCCTATCTAAAACACAGCATGATTTTTTGTAGATATTGTGAAGCTGACTCTAAAATATATATGAGAGATAAAGGAATTAAAAGAGATAAAGATTTCAAAAAAGTATCTATATTTCTCAAGAAAATGTGATATTAGTGGAAGGAGAGACACATGGATCAATGGATGGAAAAGAACAGAGAGGTAGAACTAGAACCACATAATGACAAACTTCTCATTTTTCACAAAGTGGCAAAAACAATTCAGTGTAAAAAGGATAGTCTTTTTAACATATAGTGTTGGAAAAAATGGACATCCATCGGCAAAAAGATTTAACCTAACAGCATATACAACAATTTATTCAGATTGTATCAAAATTTAAATTCAAAACATAAAACTATAAAACTTTTAGAAGAAAACTTAAGAGAAAATCTTTGTGACTTAGGGACAAGTGACAGATTCTTAGGTATGACATCAAAAACAGAATCCTTAAAAGTATAATATAGTTAAATGGGACTGCATTGAAATTGAACACTTTTGTTGTACAAAGACATTCTAAGAGAATGAAAGGATAAGCCACATACTTGGAAACAATATTTACAATATCTGACAAATGGCTTGTTTCTAGAGTAAACAACTTTCTGAGTTTAGTAGTAAGAAATTGATTCAATTAGAAAATTGGTAAAATACTTAGATACTTCACAAAACAGAATATAAAGATGGCAAATAAGCCCATAGAAAAATCTCAACATTAACCAACAATACCATGTGCAGACAACGATGCAGAACAAATAGATCTCATATCCGTTGCTTGCGAGAAGGTAAAATGGTAGAGCCACTGTGGAAAATTGTTTGGTAGTTTCTTATAAAGTTAAAAGTGAAAGAGTACAGCCCTGCTGACATCTTGTTTTCTCTTCAGTGATATTGATTTTTGCACTTCCAGCCTCTCCAACTGTAAGAGAAAAAAATTCTGTTAAGCCTCCACATTTTGTGGTAAATTGTTATAGCAGCTACAGGAAAATAATACACTGAGTGAATGAATAACAAACAGTGGTACATCTATTCAATGGAATGTTACTCAGC
The DNA here is from genome assembly GCF_949987535.1 of Balaenoptera acutorostrata. Lineage (NCBI taxonomy): Eukaryota > Metazoa > Chordata > Mammalia > Artiodactyla > Balaenopteridae > Balaenoptera > Balaenoptera acutorostrata. Next base: position 50,106,066 of record NC_080066.1, on the reverse strand, counting down.
AGTAAAAAGGAACAAACAATTGGAGTGTGCAGTAAATTGCATGGATCTTGAGGGAATTATGCTAAGTAGAAGATGTCCTTCTCAAAATGTTACACACTGTATGAGTCCATTTCTTTACCTCTCTGTAAATGATACAGTTATAGGAATGGAAATATTATCAGTTGTTGCCAGAGGTTAGGGCTTTGTGACTTGTGTGACTATAAAGTTTTAGTATGATGGAGTCTTTTGGGGGTGATGTAACAGTTTTGTACCCTGATTTAAGTGGTAGTTACACAAACCTATATATGAGATAGAATTACATAGGTGTATACACTAAAAAAAGTACATTAAAAACTGATGAAAAGAAATAATTCATAAACTAGACTTTATTAAAATTAAGAATGCTTACTCTGAGAAAGACAACGTTAAGAGAATAAGACAAGTCACAGACTGGGAGAAAAATGTTTACAAAAGCACATCTGATAAAGGACTAGTGTCTGAAATATACAAAAATACTCTTAAAACTCAAAATGAGAAATCAAGCAACTCTATTAAAATATGGGCCGAAGACTTTAACAGACACCTCATCAAAGATATACAGATGGCAGTTTTAAAATCACATCCTAAGATTTTGACTTCCCTGCTTAGCTTATACTGGTCTGTTTCTGTAGGCTACTTGCTCCCACCTTCTCTACTCAATAAAATTGTGTTAATCTTCCAAAGGTAAACCCCAACCACTATATATTCCATAAAACCTTTCCTGAAACAACTGTTACCTTTGCGTTCTCTGAACACTATAGTATTTAATTTCTACTGTCTTATTATTATTTACTTTACATTATATTATAGCTATTTAGGTACTAATTTTATATACACACTTATTTCCTCACTATATTGTAAGCTCAATATGGGCACAAACCATTTCTTTTCTTTTCTTTTTTACAGTGGTAAAACAGTCACACAAGGACCAACTATAAAGCACAGGGAACTCTATTCAATTCAATATCTTGTAATAACCTACAATGGAAAAGAATTCGAAAAAAATATATGTATAACTGAATCACTTTGCTCTATACCTGAAACTAACACAATATTGTAAATTAACTATATGTACTTTAATAAAAAAAACTTATAACAGAAAATTTACAAAAAAAAAAAAAAAAAGAAAAGATATACAGATGGGAAATAAGCATAGGAAAATATGTGCCACATCATATGTCATCAGGATAAAGCAAATTAAAACAACACTGAGATACTACTACACATCTACTAGAATGGTCAAAATCTGGAACAACAGCATCAAATGCTGGCAAGGTTGTAAAGTAACAGGAATTCTTATTCAATTGCTGATGGGAATGCAAAATATTACAGCCACTCTGGGAGACAGATTTCTTACAAAACTAAACATACTCTTACCATAAGACCTAGCAATCAATTTCCTTGGCATTTACCCATATGTCCACACAAAACATGTCCATTCAAAAACCTGCACAGAAATATTTATAGCAGCTTTATTCATAATTGCCAAAACTTGGAAATGGCCAAGATGCTCTTCAGTAGGTAAGTGGATAAATAAACTGTGGTACCTCTAGAAAATAGAATATTATGCAGCACTGAAAAGAAATGAGACATCAAGCCATGAAAAGACATGGAGGAAACTTAAATGGATATTTCTAAGTGAAAGGAGCCAATCTGCAAATGTTATGTGCTGTGTGATTTCAACTGTATGACATTCTATAAAAGGCAAAACTAAGGAGACAGGAAAAAGATCAGGTTGCCCGGGTTGGATGGAAAGGGATAAATAAGAGGAGCACAGGGTTTTTAGGGCAGTGTAGATGTTCCGTATGATGCTATCATGGTGGATACATGTCATTATACATTTGTCCAAAGCCATATAATATACAACACCAACAGTGAACCCTAATGTAACCTATGGACTTGGGGTGATTATGATGTGCCAATATAGATTCATCAGTTGTAACAAATGTACCACTGTGGTGGGGAATGTTGATAATTGAGAAGGCTATGCATGCATGGGGGACAGAGGATATATGGAAAACCTCTGTACCTTCCCCTCAAATATACTATGAACTTTAAACCTCTCTAAAAAAAGTCTTAATACAAAAAAATAACTAATGAAATCCAAGTAAGTCATTTAGTCAATTTCTGCTTTTTATAATTGTACTATTGAGTAATATGTTATCTCTGAAGGAAGATGGGTGATGGGCACATGGGAATCCTCTACTGTTTTTGCTTCTTTAATGTGAGTCTAAAATTATTTCAAAATAAAATGTTAAAAACCAACAATTATAGTTCATATTTATGAGGATTTTCTATATGTAGGCATTACCCTAAGTTTATTAGCTCACCTAATCTTTATAACCTAAAGAGATAAGAATTATCATCTTGTCTATTTTGAGGAAATTGAAGCACAGAGAGGTTAAGTAAATTTCCCATAGTTACAAGGTAGAAGCAGGTCTGAAATTCAGGGAGTCCACTTCAAAGCCAGTCCCCATAACCACCACTCTGTAATGCCCCTCATGCTAGGACATCATTGTGGCCATGTCTGTAAGAGAAAAAAAATTTAAATAGAAACAAAAAAATACACACAAAACACAACAGCAACTGGAAGCAATCTGTACCTCAATCAATCAGAGACATATGAATTACCAAACTAATGAAACTTAATACTACCTGGTTAAAAGAATAAAGAAGGTGATAAGATATGGATGGTATTCCAAGGCATGTTATGAAATGAGATAAAACAAGTGAAATAAAACACAATAATCTTTACAATATGTAGTGATGTGTGTGGGAGAAAAGAAAAAAAAAGAGAAACAGCAAAAAGCATCCATATATATGGGTGAATGAAGTGTGTGTGTGTGTGTGTGTGTGTGCAAACACATGGCATTCTTGCACATGAAACTGTTTTGTATATAAGAAATTGTTCACACTAGTTAAAATGGGAATTTCTGGGAAATAAAACAGAGCATGTGTAGGGAAAGACTTAAAGCAGACATTGTTAATTAAGACATGGTATCCATTTTCCCTCTTTCCTTTTACTTAGAGAACCCTAGTTTTATCTGGGCACATAGCCACTCATCTAAAGCATCCTTTGAAGCTAGTAATGGTAGTGTGACAAGTTTGGAGCAATGAGAGGTGAGTGGAAGTGTTGTATGAGGCTCTGTATCATCTCTTTGAAGATGAACTATTTCCCAGGACTTCTCCACCTCCCACAGGCTGGAGAGTGGATGTGGCAGGCACCCAAACTTCAATCGGAATGGCCAGAACAACCTGGTAGGGTAGACATCAGAGAAATAAGATGGACCTTCTGGAGCAGAGCAGTTACCCTTCTACCCATGTATTGCTGACATAGAGACTATCTGGTGAAAAAAAAATAAACTAGTTCTTTTAAGCCAGTCTATATTTGGATCTCTTCATATGATAGCTTGCCTGTATCACAATTAGTACATGATTCCATTTTTATTGAATTCTCTTTGTTTACTCATTCAACATATATGTATTAAAAGAATTTAGATTTCACTAATACGGAATGAAATAAAATAAAATAAAATAAAAATATAGTAAAATTGCCACTTTAGTAAGAGCTGTAAAATTATGAACATGGTACAAAGAGTCATGTCTTGATGGTTAGGGAATGTTGCATTGAGAAAGCGATGGTTAATCTGATATTTAAGGAATGAGAAGGAACTTCCCAGTCAGAAGGAGGAATGGGGAGTTCTCCAGGCAGTATAGCATGTACAGAGGTCCTGGGGCAAGGGACAAAGGCTTAGTAAGGACAGAAAGAAAGCCAGTGTAAATGGAGGCACTAATCGATGTTGGAGAAGAAGAAAAGTGGAGAGGGGAAAATAATACAGGGTCTTAGAAATCATGTTAAGGAATTTTATCTTTATCCAATAGAGGTTCTTGAAGGGTTTTCAATGATTAGATTTGAGTTTTAAAAATAATTTGTTTGTATTATGGAAAAGGGATTGGCAGGGGCAAAATGTCAGTGCAGACAGACAAAGGAGGAAGTGTTTGCATGGACTAGACAAGTATGGATGGATGGGCTTGAGTCTCTGTGGTGAAGATGGGAGAAAAAAAAGAGAATGGATTCACAGAGAGGTCTCCACAATAAATCAGAAGTGAGAAGTTGGGGAAGCAGTAGAATCGATTATGAGTCCTCGTTGTATGGTTTGGGCAAGCAGATGGGGAACACAGGAGAAAAACAGTGTCAGAAAGGGAAAGAAGATCAGAAATTTTTTTGAACATATTAATTTTAAGGTTCCTTTGAGCCTCATTTAGTACTGACTGGAATTTTTAATAGTTCCTATGTTATATTCATGTAATTAAAACATGAGTCACAATAACGGTCTTGTCCTTTAAATGTTGCACTGTGCACATCTTCTCTTTTATTCTGCATTTAAGTTCCTTGAAGGAATAAAAATTTCAAACTTCTTTAAGTTTCCTCAAATTATTTACTTGATATAATGATAAGTAAATCTGAAAGGATGCTGTAGACATATTTGGTATTTGATTAAATAAGTAAGAATAAAACTGTAGTAGCTGCTATTGGATGGAGGGAGGAGGAGGGCTTACCTCCTCCTGAATGTTTTCCAGCCGTCAAAGGAGTTTCAGCTTGAGGAAGGGAGGAGGGTTAAATAGATACTTAAATCATACAAGAGAATCAACAAAGAGCTAGTGGGTGGGGTGGGGCAGAGCAGCCCAGAAGGCATGGAGTCAAAATGGACAGGCTCAGGATTTATAAACCAGGACAATGCTGACTCAAAACCCTGTCTAAGGTGGACCAAGTGAAGTTGGGAACATTCATACCAACGTTCAGATACAAATTAATAGAAAACTGTCTAATTAATCATTTTACGTACAAAACACGCAGTACTGGGAGTGCTTTACACATAACTGACAACACATAAATGTTTGTGAAATTAATATTTTCCCAGTTTAAGAATACATGAACACATATACATGCATTATGGTTGTATTGATATTTCAACAGCAAAATCTTCAATGTAAATTATGTATATTTGCAATAATCACAAAAGTAATATGCTTTGGATTTATCTGTCTAATCTATTTTTTACTTCTTGTTCTTTAATTTATTTGAAAATATATATGAAATATCAATTTGCTGTTTTATTTTCCAATTTTGTGACATAGGAATTAATGCAAAGAAACCTGGACATATTTTTTAAAACACAGAGGAAGAAACGCACACAAGCACACACTGCACCTAACTTTTTTTTTTTTTGCACCTAACTTTTTATCTGATGTGAATAATACCTTTGGAGGATTGTAGCTCTCACTCTGTGCATCCATGAATTTGCAGCCTCAGTAGCTAATCACTACTTTAAACTCCATCTGTACTTACCTTCTGGACGAGGTTCCCCTCTGGAAGGTGACTATAGGAAATCCCACTGTGATAATGTCACTTTTCAGGTTGTTGAAAATCACTGTAAAATGCACTTGTAGTAAGACATTGTGACAGCAAGACACATGCCCTGGAGTGACCCACAGCCTAAATGATAGATTCCAGGAAGCATCCCAAGTGGAGTGTGTGAGGAGCAGAATGTTTGCACTTGGATACAGTGACTCACAGCTTGCTATGGTATTGGGAGTTTTTATTCTCACGAATATAATAGGGTACTGACTGGATCATTAAATTCCTAAGTACTCTTACGTTTGTATGCATGAACGTGGTAGAAAGGTTAAAAAAATAAAAGACAAAGCAAAGGAAGTCCTACATTTTTGCTGAACACCTACGATGTCGTGAAACAAGAGTATATGTTTTCTCTAAGCAAACCCTATGTACAAAAGTATGACTTTATGAAATAGAATTACTGAGGGCTTGGGGGAGGGGCAGAAACATTATAAGTCTCTTTATAAATAAAGGGCTACAACTGACCCCAAATAGAAAAAGAAGGATCAATTGAATCATATAAGTTAAAGACTCTATGAGTCCATCTCATGTGGGTGTTTGTTTCAATCACCTTCTTGCACTGATGACAGGGAATATATAGCTCTATTCATTAGTACCATAAAGACTGAAACATGATGTGTGTGTATGTGTGTGTGTGTGTGTGTGTGCACGCACATATGCACACACATCTTTGAATTTCTCTTCTGCATTGTTTTCACCTTATCTTCTTGCATAAATATAAAAAATAAAAATTATATATATATACTTACCACTTTGGGGAGATGCCATAAGGGATTCTTAGCCATGTGAAGTCGAGGAAGTATAAATTATTGTTGACAGGGAAGGAGTCAGGGAAGACATTTGACCTGAGCCTTGAAAGGCAGGTGGGATTTGCTCACGTGGAGATGAAGGAAAGGGCACATCGGGCATGAGAGTAAGGGGGAGACCAGGGGCCTTTATAGGAAACAGAAGGAATTCAATTTGGCTGGAGCAGAGGGCATGGAAGGGGCAGGGGCTGGGACTGCAAACTCAAGTCATGATTACTATATTCAGTACCAAAAAGGTTTGGAAATTTCAGAAGCCTCAGAATGGCCTAGTCAGAGCATTTTCCTAGGACAATGACTGCTAATATATCAGAGGGATTAAAGAGAGCAGAGAGCCCGGACAAACTGTGAGAATGTTATTACAGCGGTCATGGTGAACGGTAAGATTTTGAATCTAAGAGGGGCAACGTGAAGGAGTTCCTCACCCTCCATAAGCCATGTCTGAGAAGTTTAGAGCAGCATTTAACTAAAACAGCTACAAATTCTGGGAACTTGATCATGACAAAACTCATGTAGGCTTATCAATTCTTATTGGCAGATATTTTGACTGCTCACTTGACTTTCATAACCATAGGCTTGAATTACATGGCAATTAAGTAAGAGCTTTCTGAGGGAAGTGTTTGGTTAATTTTGTTCATCTCTGTGTTTCCAGCCTGGTGAATAGCATGGAGTGAACTGTAGATTCAATATTTCTTCTGCCTGACATGGGATTGCCACACCTGCAACTTTAATACTTGGAACCCGAAATCGATAAGTGGTTCTCGACCATGTCAAAACAATGACCCATGAGGAGTTACTAAAATAACCCATGTATTCTGTAGCCAACAGGAATTTAATTACTCACATATGCCTTATTCCCACTGCTTGCAACTGTACATGATTTTATTCTATGTTTAAGGAATTAAGAAGCCAAAATAAAATAAGGTGAAAATGAGTACTCATGCCAAAAGCTCTGTTATTTAAATGATTCTATCTGTTCTTGGTCAATTCAATATTATGATATTTCTAATGCCCCTCTCAGGTTTAATGTGCTATAGATATATAAAATGAATAGCAACACCAATACAAATAAGTACTGTATATTAACTACAACAATAATAATAACTACTGTTTATTAATCCTTGAAAAGTCACAGACCCTACTCTGAGCACTTTATAAATATGTCATTTAATCTTCACAATAACCCTGTGGCATATATGTGAATATATTTATTCTTTATTTTAGGAATAAGAAAATTGATATTTAAAGGAGATAATGAACTTTCTCTAAGAAGCAGTCGATGCTAGAACTGGTGTTGTCACAGAATTCACGTCAGAGAAGAATCTGCCTTGGATTCAGCTTAGCTGACCAGAAAAGAGTGTAATACATGTTGCCTGTTAGCTTTGAAAACATGTGAAGCTGCTGTGATCTGGAGTCCTGGTCCCCCACACTCAACAACACCAAAGTTCTGAGGCAGGAGATGCATCCTGGGAGATTTCTAGACCTTACCAAACCTTGGTTCCGAGACCTTGTTGCTCTTTCTCATACCAGTGTCTAGACAACTGTAAGGAAACCTACTGATTCTTGGAAACTCTATGGATTTCAGAAGTAGACTAAGTAGCCACACCTGCTCTTACTATTCCTCTGTGAGCCATGGAGTACGCACACCTCCAGCCTCTTGGTTAACCCCCATCTCTCAACCTGGCTTCTGAGATGTTCCTATTCTATCTCTTAGGGGTCTCTTCTCTGTTTTGAATCTTCAGTCCTCTTCCCTACCTGCTGGAGTTTCACCTGAGCTACGTCTTTCACAACGTTCTAATGGAAGCAGCAGTTTTGTCAATGTGTGGAAGTACTAGAAAAAGTTGGTAAATTTTAATTCCTGTTGTTGAAGAATAGGAAGAGCTTTGGGTCAAATAAAGTTGGGAGATGCTCTTTGCTTAATTCCCCCTCAAAGATCTATGCAGGAGTAAGAAGTAAACTGAGAAATCGTCCCATAAATAGACCTGTTAAATTTTGTTTAAAATTTTCCAAAGTCATTTGACCATGAAGCATTTTGTGCAAGGAACACTTGTTAATCTCTGGCCAAGGACACACCTTGGAAATGCTGGACAGCAATGCTTAATGTCCAAGCTGCTGGGACCATGAACTTACTGAAAACAACAACATTTACTCCTGGAGGGTTGATAGTTGTTAGTTGAGAGGAATTGATGAAATTTTATCTTTTTCCGGGACTAGTGGGAAAGCTACATTTGAAAATATAAATAAATGATTTTAATTTAGGCTAAATTACAGTTTTAGCAGAATAGACAGAGGACATCTGAAAGACAGCAATAATGATAGTTCAATGGTATCAATTAAACTGCCCAATTCATAAGTTTTGTGGGAGGTCCCAGTTTACTGAACTAGCTTAGATATATCAGGGATAAATATTTCTACCCCTTAAATCTCCATTTATCAACATTTATCAAAGGATGGGAATAAAAGCTCTACTCCTCTGATCTCTATTATACCATGTCTCCTCCTTCTTCACTTTTTTTTTTATATAAAGTAAACTTGTTTTAGATTCCCCAGTTATAAAAATAGTACATGTGCAGTATATAGTACAGGGACATTTTTTTAATTGAAGAGGTAAAACAACCAATCATAAACTTATATTAAGCATTTTTTTTTTGATATTTTGGTGTATTTCCTATCAATCTTCTGCAATTTTCTTTAATTAAATAATAACTAACCAAAAGACAAATTGATAGAAAAAAAAACAACTTATTTCCAGGTGCACTTTATCTTACATATTTAAATTAATGATGTAAATACAAACTTTACAGATTTTCTAATGCTATTAGAAATTCTTCACAAACCTTTTAACAACTACATAATCACTTTTACAGTTTGTCTATGGTATATAATTCACTTGCTAAAGTTAGAGATATAGTTGTTGCTTTTTTTTGCCATTATAAATAATGCTTTAATGAATATCTTTATTCCAGAAAGAGTTGTTTTCATTTTAGAGTTTTTAATTGTTCACTTTTGTTTTTTTTTGGCCAGGGTCCTAGACTTTGTCAGACTATGGATAAAAAAGAGACAAGATCGAACAATATTAAGCATTTTAGTGAATTGTAGCACATATACTCATTAAAAGTTACATGTCAAAGTTGATATGCACATAAGATGTAGTATTTTTTAAATAATTGAACTGTCTTTTCTAATAAACATAGATCCAATGAGAAGAGTCAAAAAATACCAAATCTTAGTTCAAGCTGGCAAAGAGAGACCAATGTAAATACTTAAATATTCCTTTAGGCACATGCGCATTTATTTAAGTAAAACTTTCCGTTTCTTGGATTTTCTCTCTTTACCCCTGCTCTCTACAAAGTGTGTTTAGGGGAATCGGGCTTATGTGACCACCAGATGGCCAGAGTTGGGGAAAGGGAGGGTCAGGCTAAACCCTGTGGATTCTGGCTGGGTTCCCCCATATGGTGGGGCTGGCCCCTGCTTGACCTCGGCACCCCCAGGACATTCATCCTGCTTAGCTTTTCTTAGCCACAATAATGTCTACAGCCTCAGTCATCTGGCTCTTGTGGCTAAGGACCACATCCTATGGCCTCTTTCCTTGAATCCCAGGCCTCTGCTCTGCTCGCTACCTGCTTTCTCTCACCATCTCCTGCCACCACTTCTATATCAGGTAGGAAGTGGCCGCATGTGGAGAGTCTCCAAAAGAAAATGTGTGGCCTTCTCTCTAGTGTTCCTATAACAACTACCAATGTGTTAAAGTCAAAGTACCATCCTTCTTCCCTCCACACAATGAGGTTTAGGAGGGAATTAAGAACCAGTTTTTCCATGTCCTCACTTTCTATTGTTTCTCTGCTTTTGCCCATATTCCTCTGGCTCAGAAATGATGGGTTAAGGACTTTCATTTCCTCTGCCATGTCCTTTAATTCTTCTACTTGAGCACCCAGTAAAACTCTAAGATCAAGAGTCAGGCTGTCCATTGCTCAGGGTGGAGGGAATGAAACATCATTTTTCCCCCTTTGACAAAGTCAGGATTTCAAGCACATTGTCTTATTAGGGTGGTAAAAGTCCCCTGTTGGATGTCAAAGAATGGACATAAACTCTTTCTCTTCTCATTGATGCTCTAACAATTTTAATTCTCTTTACTATCAGACTGACAGCTTGAAATGATTAGAAAAAAGGTAAAAATACACAAAACTGCATGAGAGAAGAATCCCATTACAATATTTTAAACTGTTACCACCATTATAGTCAACGCCGCAAGTGCTCTGTAAGAAAGCCCATGGCTCTCTAAGCTCCTGGCTTATCTTGCCAATCCATGTTCCAGAAGTTCCATGCCTTTTGTGCCCATCAACAATGTTTCCTGACTCTGAATATTCACTTACACCAGTTCTCCTGCCAAGAATACCCTGCCCTCCTCCTGTCTTCAGCACTGCCTCTTCTTTCCGTTCAAGAGTCTGTAGTGGTACTAGCCATTTATTCTATTGTTTAGCTGTATTTAGTACTATGATATAATACTTAATTGCATTTTTTGATGAATTAATTTTTCTTCCTATAGGAACTCCTTGATATGACGGGGCATCTCCTATTCATCCATGTATCCCCAGAGACACAGGACCCTACAGTGAACAAGTGGTCACTAAATATTTGCTAAATGAATGAATACAACAAGTACAGATTGTGGCAGAAGAGGAATCCTAAGTAGTAGATGTCTGTAGTTTCTTTCTGTGTTCTGAGCAGCCCCCAAATGATAACAACGATAGCAGAAAGGCAACAAAGAATACACATGCTGCCAAATACCCACATGCAAACAATCCCTCAGGCCAACCATGCTCATGGCTGGAGTGCATGAACTTGCCTGAACTGTTTCAGCCCATCTCTAATGGAAATCTAATGGAAATCATAAATTACCGAAACAGGTCCACAGGTGCTGAAATTTACTACTGTGTTGACTGCTGGCAAGGTCTGAAACTAAAGAACAATGCACGATGTGCTACAAAAATGAAATATTTATTACATTCATATTCTCCCTCAAGCTTTTTTTTAAGCTCTTTTCTTGGTGGCAAAATAACAAAGCAGAATTTCAAGACAATTTCAAGACAAACCAATTTGCACTGGCATTTTTAGAAATTTTGTTAAATAATTCTCTTTAATGGTTCAAAGCTTTTTAGTACAGACACAACTTCATGAATTCTAAATAAACCTTAAAGCCAAAGGGAAAAGGGTAGAAGTTCTCTATCTCACAAATTAATCTGCACTTTACTCCTCACCAGATACGGTGTACAGTTGTTTCAGCCTCACCAGTTCCTAACCTCTCAGAACCAAATTAGTCACGAAGGAATTGAAAATACTTGGCTATAGCATCACCTTAAAGAACATATGAGGAGCCAGCATCCTGAACTAGTTCATAAAGAAAGGAATATCATTTGGCTTGGAACAAGGTCATGGAGAGGGCTCTAAATTAAAAAGAGTGAAAGAAAAGAAGACATTGGAATCTGTGACTGGAGAGTCTAGAGGGGGGAACGAGGTCATGGAGGTGCAGAAGCTTCATTTCACGGCGTCTCCCTTCCCTACAGGACCTCAAGCATCACCAGCTGAAGCCAGTGTTGCCTTCTTGAGCTGAAATTGGTTTAACATAGTGCTTCCGAAAGTGTTGGAATCCCCTATATAAAATGATTAGAAATGGTACTTCAGTAAGACCTTAAATAAATGGTAAATCACTAGGTAAAAAGCAATTCTCCTTTTAAAGATGTTTGCATCTTTCTGGCTATCTCAGAGAGGAAGGCTCAGTTTGATGCTTGTCTTTTGAACATTTGATCATTTTTCTCTTTACTAAATGGAGATCTCAGGCTCAGAGCTATGGCCTGCCAGAGGATATAGCTCAAATTTAGAAACTTTGCTTTGATTTCACTGTATTTTTTATGGCTACCTACCTTTTAGTTAAGATAATAGTAGTTATTTTTCATTTTATTAGCCACACAAAATTTTATTTAAAATATACTTAAATATTTTTTAAAAAGTGACCCAATATCACACACACAAATTTTTAATAAGAATGTAAGTGGTACTTGACATGGAAAAATCATGTTTTAACATTGGGGAAAAATTGTTTAGTGGATACATCTGTGTCTACTCCCAAGGAAAGGACAGCAAGCTGGGTGAGAAAGAGCCAGGTAACAGCCTCCAACCTACAAATCAGGAAACACAGCTGGTCAGGTTCTAATTTCCTGAACTGGGTCAGGATTGGAGAAGTAATCAGATCCAAGACTTACACCTTAGACCCAAATGCTCAGTTGAGGGTCAGGCTTTTCTAAAGCGCTCAGTTAGCCCTACTGTGAACTGGACCTCAGTGAAATTTTTCACAAGCAACAGATGGAAACCACATGGGAAGAGACAAAATAATAAAATCAGGTGTTGGGATGCTGATGGCACTTTTTACCCCAGTAGTTCACAGATACCCCTTTGTTAGGATTTTCCTAAGTGTCCTTCTTTTGTTATTATCATTATTATTATTATTATTATTTAATTTCATTCATTTTGTCTTCAACACCGGTGCATATACATTGGTGAGACAGGCCAATACAAGTAAGGAAACATGACTGGGTAGCAGCTTTTTTTTTTCTTTATAGAACATAAAGGGAAAATAAAAATGATTCTGTCTAATTAAGTAAGCATTTTTAAAAAATACATTCAGAAAGTAAAATCATTTAACCAAGTATTTTAAATATAAATTTTGAAGCAATTCAAGCTCTCAACACCTAAAAGAGAAGGAGTAGGAAATGAGTTAATATTACCCATCTTCTGGAAGGCTCTTCTAACCCTAGAATATCAGCCTGACTCTCACACCTTGGTGGACCTGCAGTTTGTGGAGAAGGAAGGCCTGATGGAGGGTTTGCTCATTTGAGACTAATATTTGAGTGACAACCAAAAAATACAGAATAAAATTTTGTATTTTGTCCACATGGTATCCCACAACTGAATGCAGCTGTGGAAAGTGTTTTGCAAAGCAATGGTAAGTATTAAAAATGAAATTGGGCTCTAAAAAAACCTGAGATTAAAATAAAAATGAGGATAATGCCATCACTTTTAAAATAATACATTTTCTAAACATTAGCTACTTAACATTAGAAGAAGAAAGATCTTCAGAGGAAAAAAAATAGTCTGACCATTTGAAATAAGTAGAATAAATCTTAAATACATACATCAACCCTAGTACAGATAATCTTTAATGGGAATATAAACTCTCTTAGATTCAGAAGACCATCTAAATGACTTGAGGAAGTGAAAATGAGCAAAGGAAACCTCTAACAATATTTTCATTCTGTTTCAATTTGTCTAAGGTGTTGACTTGGTATCAGTGAAAGAAACTCAAGAGGATTAGGACAAATTTCAAGGATAAGGTTGTGGCCACAGACTAAAAAATCATCAAGCCTACTCCAGGGCCCTTGCTATGTTAAAATAATGACAACCATCTGATGCCCCATCTTCTTTAGTGACACCAGGGAGGGGATTCTGAAAGCCTTTATATTAAATGCATTCTCCTCAACAATATCTCCCTGTGTTACATTCTCTTGTAGTGTCTTCCCCCACTGACTCTGAGCTTGGCTATTTGTCTTGTGCTAGTGGGACAATAGCAAACTTCATGTAAACAGAGGCTTCAGAAAACTTCTGCATCTCCACTCTTTCTTTTAGTCTCCCACAACTGTCATGAGAACATGCTCGCTACCCTAGTGAAATGATGTAAAAGACAAGTGGAAAAGTTCAGAGTCACTGCTGTTGAGGTCAGTGTAGACTAGCCAGCCCCAGCTGACCTTGGACTCATGAATGAGCCAAAGCCAAAATGAGATTAAATGAGTCCAACCCAGATCAACAGAACTACCCAGCTAACCAGCAAATTCATGAGAAGTAATAAATGGTTATTGTTTTAGGCCACTAAGTTTTGGGGTAATTTGTTACCTAACATGGTTATGACAACAGTAGATAGCAAATACAAACACAGCATAATTTTGCTCATGATGATCTTGAATATAACTTTGTAAATTATAGAGACACTAGAAAAATGAAAATTTATGACAGATATATTTACAATATGCAATCTCAATTCTAAAGCAATTCTTTCACTATGTTCAACCCCACAGACCATGATTCCATTTCTATGGATAGCATTATCATTTTCCTAATCATCCAAATTTGAATGCCCTTAAGAACTTCAAAGTCATCAAGTCCTATTGATTTTCATTTCAGTGTCTTTGATTCAGTTCTTTTTCTTTTCACAAACCATTTTAAAATGCTGAACATCTCATTATTGGCCTTCTTAAATAACCAGTTTTGTCACAATGAAATTTATCCTGCTTTATATTATAGAAGAGTTTTTATAAAACAATAGTATGATCATGGTAAACTTCTACCCCCAAATCATTGACGATTCCCATTTTCTACAGGATAAACAGCATCATACATTTTGCAACAATCTACATCTCTAAAATTATCTTCTCAAGATGTATACCAGAATCCAGAAATTTGAAGTAATCAAGGCCCCACCAAATAAAGCAAAATTTTATTCGAGCCCAGGATCACTTAGTTTCATCTCTCTCTCTCTGAACGCCCATTCCAGGCTATCTTTGACCTGTATGTCATGACCCAACCTGGCATGTATTTCAGCCTGGCGTGTATTCTTCACTCTTGCACTCTCATTAGCATTCATTTCAGCCATGCAGGATTATCAACTTGATCCAACACTTATTATTCCCTTTAAACTTCCCCTTCCCATGTCTCATTTTCAGTGTTACTTTTAAACTTAGAAGCATACCATTATAGAGTACCTGTGGCCTACTCAGTTCTAGCTTGGATAAGAACAATCCAGTCTTCTGAATCTAACCGTCTATCTTTCAAAATGTGTTAAATGTGGTAGATCAGCCCTCAGTATTCATTACCAACTCTCTCCAGTGTGTCTTCCTAAACTAAAGAGGCTGCAAAGCTAAAAACCGTGTTTCTTATCTTCCCAAATATGAATTAGGTCCCACCAAAAATATTCACTTTTTTAAAAATTCTGAAGAAGCTTATCAGGTGGAGGCCAATTCCTTGATTTTTTTTGGCACTTTCTGCCAACAAAAGGTTATGGGAAAATGGGAACTGTTGTTGCTTCTCCTGCCACCACAGTGTAGCTTCCATGTTCAGCTTCCACGTTGTCCAGTGGTAGGTGCAGCAGTGGTGGTTACAATACCAATAAGGCCTCTTTGTGACTCTTAGGTCATAGAACTCACTGTGTGTTCCTGGCCACATCCAACGTTCCAATGGCAATATCCAGAACTCCCACCTTCCTGATTCCTCAGAGAGTTGTAGCTTCCCTGGCATATCAAGCTTGCTTAGAATCATTCCTGAAGGCACAGCTGAAAGCTTGTTCCTCTGGTTTTAAAAGTACCTAATCCTCTATCTTAAATCCCTTTCTCGTTAAAATACTTAGAGTTTTATTTTATGCATGGAAATTTCATACCTTGAAACTCTTAAGGCCAAATGGACACTATCATTTGAAAGTTTGGACAGTGCTTATTTCCATTGAGTAGGTATGTACCTTTGTGTAGATAACAGATTACAACTGTTGTCAACTGTATATGTTGAATAGAATTTTCTTTTCTGAAATGACATTTTATAGTACGAGTCAAACCTGAACACACATTGTATTTACTTCCATTACCCTCAAACATCCATAACTAATTACATATAGTCATCAGCTAATAACTGCATAGATGTTTCCAGATGTTGTTCTAAAGCATAGGTATTTCATACCTGTTTTACACAGGAATGTTAACAGATATTTTGTATTAAAAATGTTTCAACAACAAGTTTCAAAGTGCAGATCATTATAGCCCCCTTTTATAGAACCACAAGTATCACTAACAAAAGACTGAGAAGTCTGCCATAGAGAAAGGTCTTTACTAGTATTCAACCACTTTCTAGACATACTTAAAAGTAAAAAGTTTGTGGAGGGGAAACTCTGTTAATATTTCACTTAAGATAGTGTTTTATTGGGAAATAGCTGTATCCTTTATCGTAGGCAGGAGAGTAGGAATCTGAGAACAACATATCAGTACGTCCAGTGATTTGGAGAAAATGTTGTCAAGGACCAAAAGAACATCAGAGAACTCATTATAAATTGTTTAAATTTTTAATTCAAAAGAGAAATTACACAGAGTAATTACTTATAAGCAATTCATTTTTATAGGAAAGAGTTCATAAATAATCAATTGACTTCTTCAAAGAAAGATGGCAAGATAAGAAATCTTTTGCATGTGCGAATCTTTCATTTTGATTGTGGTGTTTCCAACTCTCAGTTTTTAAAGTAGTAAACTAGTGTATTATTATATATAACCTGCCATTCTTGTACATCCATTTTCTTCCAATTGCCTTGATCGATACAGGAAAAAATGCTATAAGTAGGGCAGTTGAGCTTCATTAGTGTTTGACTTTCATACTCATGTATGATTTTTGATCATTTAGAACATTTTTGAAAGAAGAGAATGAAAAATAATAATTTTAAAAGGTCATAATGTGCTTTGTGGATGCATAATAGATACACCAGCCTACGTCAGATAAATACAGTTCACAAAAACACTGGGATCTGGGAGTCATAAATATTTTTCACATTTTTGTTAATTGGGAGAAAAAAATAAAAAGCACCAAATACAAAATCTGATCTGTGATATTTCACCTGTAATTTACTTAACACAGCAAACTTCCAAAGGATATGGTTAAATAAAAAGTATTTGCAAAAACAGTCGGACCTGGTTTCACACTGCAGACTCTTACAAGCTGTGTGACCTTGAACATAGGACTCCTCCCTCTGTGCCTCAGTTTTCTCACATATCTAGTGGGGTTCAGAGGTCTGCCTGTCTGATAGAACAGTTGCAAGAATTAAATGAGATAATGTCATTGGTTTAATATAGTGCCTGGTGCATAGTTAAATTTGTTAGCTATTATTACTGTTATATTATGGAATCAGAAAGGACAGGGAGGTCTTTATAAACTGCTCTCTTAACCAGAATGTGGCATAATAGAAGAGTAGTTAAGAGCAAGGGATCTGATCAGACTGTCTGAGTTTAACACTCACTAACTCAATCCAAATCCAACTCAGCCTAACTCCAGCTAACTCTAATCTGGCTGCATGATCTTGGCAAACTACCTAACCCCTCTCTGATGTAGTTTTCTAATTAGTAAAACTAAGACAATGATAGTATTTGTCTTGAGGATATAAGAATTAAATGTGTAAATATGTTTAACGTGCTTACGACAGTATCCAGCACATGAAACATTAGCTTTTATTATTCACTGAACATCAATGTGCTTTACTATGGTTCAATATCTGATAACATCATTAGAATAAATACCTGTGCTGTACTTCTATACTCATGGGTAATTTTTAGAAATTGACATGAAAATGGTCTATGTTTAAAATATTGTCTTCTGGGGAGAAGTCTGCAACCTTCAGAATTCAGAACTATAAGTAGTAAATAAGAACAACAAATGTCTGAGTGCCCCCCAAGGCTGCCTGAGTTGTCATGTGGGCTCACAACTGCTGCTTTCTTCTTATGAGATGCCACATGTACTCAAAAACCTTTGAGAGGCTTTGCTTAGTGATCTACACCAGCTTCTTTTCTTTGCTATCCTTAATACTCAGCAAGATTAAAATGTCAACCCAGTACTCCATAAAACCTGTAAAGTGTGGGTTATTTCCAACCACAGTGTTTGGACTAATTCCAGTAAATCAGCACCGCAAAATACATGCTTGCTTATGATGTAAACCAAGAAGAAAGCATATAGTATTTGTTTTGACAAGTTTGGCCTCACGGTGTTTGAGAATATGCTACTCTTGCTGTCTCAACCCTGGAGACTGGAACTATCATTAACGTAATAGTAGAAATCAGCTCCCCTACAAAGACCCTTGGTAGCTTTTCATTGCCTAGAGGATAATGTCTGTCTTAATCAAGTACTTAAGAATTCCTGTCTATTAGCTCAATTTCCCCTTCTCCCTGCAGCAACATTTTCTACAATGTCTATAATCTTTTCCTGACAAAGGGACTGTAAAAAAAAACAAACATTTGACAAATTAGTTTGGGAAGCACATATTCTAAATTTCTCTGTTATGCATATAGTGCTTTTAACATGTTGAAGGCTCTGAAAAGTCCTGCATTAAAGAAACTGGCTTGATTTTATTTAACTCAAACTTTCCAAACCTTTTGAATCACAACCAATTGGACAGACACTGTCTTCAAAGAAAAATTTACTTCATGAGACTGATTTATATTCTGTCAAATGACACATACTTACCCCCCTTTTTCTATCTGTGTGTGTTCATGTGTATGCGTGTGTGTGTGCATGTGTATGTTTGTGTGTGTGCATGTGTGTGTTTGTGTGTGTGCATGTGTATTTGTGTGTGTATGTTTGTATGTGTGCATGTGTATGCTTGTGTGTGTGCATGTGTATGCTGGTGTGTGTGTGTTTTCTCAAGTTGACCACCTCCCCACCCCCAGGAATGCTCATCTCCAACATCTTAAAACAACAAAATTGTGCTTTACCATCTCCTCATGGAGACCCCTGTTATGTCTAATCTGACAATGACTTTCTCACTGGTGAAGATGTCTTCGGCCCCTGCTTATATATGTTACCTGTCATTTACATCTGGTATCACATCGTTTGCCATCTTTTATAAATCCAAGTTGGGAGTGTAATTTTCTTAAAATCAGCAGTTACTGCTTATTTAAAAAAAAAAAAAAAAGTATCAACTTTATAGTCAGGCAGATGGATGTGGCCTCACAGCCCAATTCTGTTCTTGGTGGTAGAGCTTCAGACAAGCCTTTCCTCTCAGAGTTCCAGTGTCATCCTTGGAATTGTGCCTGTGGATTCACTACCAGTACAAAGTAAGACTTTGTGTGCAGTATCCGGCATCCCGAGGACACTCAGCAAATATAATCAATATTAGGATTGTCTCCCTCCCATGATGTCCAGTGTTGGGCCTTTATAGTCACATTGTCACAGAGCAGTTTTAGTCGTTGGTTTAATTAATGTAATGATACTGATGGCTCTCTGAAAAGTTCTTCGGCTCCTGTCATCCCATCTGTAATGTATCAAGCAATAGGCATAGGCACTGTGGAGACCAGAATTTGCAAAGCAGGTTGCAGGGACAAGACAGGAGCTGTGCTGGAAGAGGGCCCAGAGGAGGTGGGTCTGGGCCTGCCCAGGACTTTGAGAGCTGAGTGCCTGCCCCACTCTGTGGTGTACTTGGCTGCTTCTCTGCCCAAGGGTCTTGAAAATAACATAACAAACATCCTCTTGTCTTCCACACTGTTTCTTCTTCTTGATCTAAAATGCCTGAAGACCATGCCAATTTGCTCTTACTCCCATCAGGCAAAGGGAATGATGGTCAATCCTAAAAGGAATAGCATGCCTCATCATTTTAATAGCTCAGATACCTCTTTTTCCCAATGCAGAATCTTCGTGAGAAAATAGTGACCCTCATTAATGCCTTGCATACAGACTCTTCATTGCTTTTACTTGTGCTATTTCTTTGCACTTGGATATAGAAGCAATAAATTTCCAGGGAAATGAAACTCACTTATCAGATTTCCCAGCATCAGGTTTCATATTAGCAACGAAAAAATCAGTCTAACTGGACTCAATATAGCTGTAAACCAATATATGTAAGCCATATCGGAGATTAAGCCTTCATCATTGCATTTATAAGCTTCCCGTTTCAGCCTAAAAGGAATAACATTTTCCCAGCTATTATTTAATAATGCAAAATAGTCCTTAAAATAATAAATCCATTCAGGCAACATTAAAAGATCAAATGTTCTGAGAGAAAAGCATGAATCAAATGAGCACATTTTCCCTTTAAAAATATATGTTAATTTCCTAAGTTTTGACGACAGTATTTTTTTATTCTCTGGGTGATGCTATCAGACTTACTATAAACCAGTTTATGAGGCAATTTAAAGTTTCTCATGTAGCAAAAAGTAGCTTATTCCAATGTCTTTTTTAAAATTTGAGATCAAGTTCTAACCAATAAAATTTTAACAATTTTCAACAAAACGCTCAGAGTTTTATATTAATTTTAAAAATGTAAATAAAGTGTTTTTCTTTAAAGAAGCAGCAATAACCACAAATGAATGTACTTTTAACATGACTGTGCCGGTTAGGAGAACAGAGAATGCGTGAGATGCACTGTAATTATCGGTATCTCTATTTTATGCTTAGGTTTTTAGAAACACAGGCCTACAAACACAAACGCACACAGTAAACGTATGTACAGGTTATTGCATATAC
Source organism: Balaenoptera acutorostrata (assembly GCF_949987535.1). Lineage (NCBI taxonomy): Eukaryota > Metazoa > Chordata > Mammalia > Artiodactyla > Balaenopteridae > Balaenoptera > Balaenoptera acutorostrata. The sequence continues at coordinate 50,085,519 of NC_080066.1, read as the reverse complement.
TATGTATGCTTAACATTCTAATTAAAGCAGTTAGCTATGACTCTCATTTAGCAGCATGTAAAATGAGTAATTACGCTTGTTAAAAGAAGCTAGCGAACAACTGTGAAAGAGCAACCAACCAATGGATCCTCAATCTTCCAACCAAGGAGAAGCTGGTGGGGAGAAAAAGCAGAAAGTAAAAACTGAATCTGGTTCCTTACCGAAGCTCCCTCTCCAAGTGCACTGTGATGTACTGTTTTTAAGCGATGTTTTTAATTTATAGTGCCAGAGGTCCGATGTCCTTCCTGTGAAATACACATGCCTGCAGATGTATTTTAACCAATTTTTTTAATGCAAAATGTGATAGCCATTATATGAACATCTTCAATCCAAAGCATCTGTACAGTGTCTAACTTGAACATTTGGACAAACAGCTTCAATTTTAAATTCCTGTGTAAGGGAGAACTTTGTTTAAAAAACACTTAGGAACTGCATAATTGTACAGAAAGATGCTGTTTATATGCATTTATGCACGCATAGCTTAGAAGAATGTTTTAAACTCATAAAAATAAATGTCATTTGTAAAATGGGGGAAAAAAAAAAAAAACAAAGGAAAAAGACAAAATCAGAAAGAGGAAAAAAAAGAAAAAAGTGAAACCCTTTCTGTGACATAAGAGAAAATAGCTCAAGGCAGGAGGAAGAGGTGAAGGTCTAATTCCTGGAAGACTTGCCGCTCACCGTGGCTGAACAATTTGCTTCAAGAGCTTTGGTCAGTTGCATTTCATGTGACAAGTTCGTTGTTTCTGAGCCTCCATTTTAGACGGTCAGACAAGGCTTCAGTAGTGTGTCAATTTACTGTTCTATTTCAAAGAAAAAACACTTTTTCAAATCACAATTTTTCCTTAATTGATAAGTAATGTTTTAATTTTCTTTTTTCTTTCTTATTTTTTTTCCTTTAAAAATAGTCAATGCAGCTCCAGATCTCCCCAGATCCCCAAATTAACCTGAAAAGTGCATGGAGAGTCTGCAATTTCAATTACTGCCCTTTCTGATCTCTGCCACTAGGAGGCACTGCAGGCTGCTTTATGAGGGGGCGAAATCTGACGAAGTGAATATTCCACACAGTTATGGCTCTGGTGTCATTCCCTATTTAATGGCTGTCAGTGAGGGAGAAAGACAACGTGGCGGGTAATTAAAACCAAATTGCAGGCAGGAGATGACTGCACAAGAATGATATTGTCATTAATACTGATTTAACATGCACCTGGGTAAGGTGAGGGAGCGCAGCAAGGGAATTCACTCAGACGCCAGGGTTGCCTGATTTAAAGATGTAGTGTTTCCAGCTGAAGCATGTTTAAAAACTGAATAAAACCATCATATTATGACAGCAGAAATAAAACGGAAACAAATGTTCTACATATGTCTATTAAAAAAAAGGAAGAAAAATCTTCCCTGTCTTCCAGCTCAGAGGACCAAGCATGTATCTCATCTTCTGAAGTTCAAAAGTATTTTTGCAGAAGGCTTTTCCCCCCTGTTGTTGGCTTCTCTTGTATGGGTTTGTAATTTGTTCATGTAGTTTTCTGTTTTCAGGAGAGATGGAACATTTGATTGAAACAAACACCATTGATTTACAAAAATCATATACCATGGGGGAAAGATTTCAATCCCATAAATATCTTAGGAGAGGTATTTACTCACGGGATTCGGGGATTATCCATGCATAAAGAACACCTTGCTAGAACAATTGAAATCTCGGATTGAGGGATCTAAGGCATGGCCAATAACTCCTATAGTATGAGGCACTTGTCTCACCACAGTGAACCCTCAAATGAAGAAGAGGATCACTCTCATTTTAGTGGCCCTAAAATTATTTAGCTTTTTTTTATTTTTAATGATAAGTGCAAAACCCAGAAAATAGACACTAATCAGGGTTCAAATTAAGTAGTCTACTCTGTTTAAGGTATGTGAAATGATCTGGGGGATATTTTAACATTAACTAAATATTTCCATATTATGACTAAAGATACAATTTACATCTGTTCCTCAGTAGAACAAAAGTACAATACATGGACTTAATCATGTATAAATTAGGAACAACTTCTGACTGAAAGGATTATGGGTCATTGAAGGCAGAAAGTGTACCAAAATTAAAAGTGTTTATGGAGAGGGAAAAATGGTTACAGTGGCAGGGTTCAGCTTATGCCTAAAACCCCTGTGCTGATTGATAAATCTCCTTCTGGTTTCACCTTAAATGAAATGTGTGCCTTATAGAAATGGTTATCCTTCTGTCCTGTGCCAAAAGAGATGAATCATGAGGGATGTCATGAAGATTTATAATCATACCGTAAAGAAAGTAAATTCAAAGAGCATTCCTTGGGCAATAAAGAACATATTATAGAGAAAGAGCTCACTAAACAAGGTCAGGTAGGAAAAAATGATCAGATGTCATGGTTGCTGGATCTAGACAATGGAGATTGTTTTTTTATACTCAAATCATAGATTACAGAATAATGATCAGATATTCTGAATTTTTTCCACAATGCTTTGCTATTGACATTTTTAAAGAGTTTTACATTTGCGGATTTCTTACTTATGCATTTATTTGTTGGTTTGTGCCTCCACTGTTAGGGATGGTAACTGGATTCCAGAGCAGGCAGACACATAAAAAGTGCAAGTAAACCTAATAACATTGGGGAAAAAATAGATAAATGTTGGAATTTTTGCTTTTATGAAGAAATACACAAATTCTGTTGTAGCTTTGGCTCCACTATCAGCCATTAAGATTTTTAGAGGATAGCATGAGAGATGCAACAGAAAGGGACTTTATTTCACCTGCCCTTTATAAAATGCCAAAGAAATTCTCCAAGAAGGACATTTTCTGAGACTGTGACTCATCGAATGGCCAAACCTGCCCAGTTCAGTCTGGGCGCTCCACACCAGATTAGCCGTTGAATATACCCAGATTTCAGGGAAGAAAACTGTCCTTTGGATGCAGGACGGAACCTCGTTTTCAAATTCTGTTCTCACATTTGAACTGAAAAAGTCAGTGAAGCTCATCCCCACTCAAGTCTGAAGATTATCTGGGATCAGTGGCTTTTATGAGGGGAGAAAAAAGATCCCCATGGTCTCAAAGGAGAAATAACTTAAGAGACGATGAGTACCCTTGCATTTCAGGCTGTACAAAAAGAGCATAGCATCTGAAAGCACAATTGGTAAGGAAACTTGCTGACATGAGTGAAAGGGACAATTATTTGGAGAGAGGGGGACTCTTTGTTTTAATTAATATTGACTTAGGAACAGCTATATATGTCAGGTCGTCTTGTTCTGACTCGTCTGTACGAAGGCACATGTGTTGGGGACATGCACAGCCACTGAAGGAGCAGCATTAAAGCTCTCTTTCTGATTTTCACCCCATTTACTTTTGGATGGAACCTGGCACTCACAATCTCTTGAACTGTTATCCCAGGTTGCCGGTGTAACAAATATAATTTTTCAGCAAGATGGCTGCTGCCAGAAGCAGGCTCAGAAATGTCCATTTCAATTAAACATTTTACTTTCAATTACATTTCACGGTTTGCACATGGTGACACATGCTTTCATCACATGGACTTTCCGATTGCTATATTAGTACTGTTTTCAATGCAGGGAAATTTGTGTTGGTGAAAATGACTCACATATGAAAAATTCAGTTTTTTCCTTGACTTGATCGATGGGATGTTATTTTTAAAAAGATAATAGTAACAGCATTCAGACTTTAGGGCAGATTTCAAGGTGTCCAGGAACAGGAAACTCCCAAATTAATAAAAGGGCAATCATATGATGACTTATGGCAGAAGTAGCCTATATTTTATGTTATGTATGCCCTTTATCGAGATGAAAGAAAAATACAGCTTTGCAAGTTTACTGTGCTACAATAAGCTTTAGAAAATTATGATTTTTCACTCAAAGCTATCCAAAATGTGTAGCGTAACCTAAAAAGCAAAATAAACAGACTTGGTTCCTATCCTCCAAATGTTTATAATACAAGACATGTGCTCACACAGATACTCATTTTGTTTCCAAATGATACATAAACCCATATTTCAAGAACCTTTTTAGATGACTCCAGATTAGAAAAATATCTTTACTGCAATAAGATAGGAAACTCATTCCTGGTCCTCTCTGGAGCACACCACATGAATTATTTATCATTCCAGGCAGGCAGGGAAGAACTTTTTGTCAGTATGCAGGTGCACAGCATTTCATTTTAAGCAGATAAAATTGGGGAATAATGCTGCTTAGGCATCATCTTTTTAAATGTTCATCTGAGAGGGGATTCCTGGAGGAGAAACAGTTTGTAGGAGACCCTCTCATATCATTTAAAGTGAAACATCTGTGGGTTATCATCCACCGAACTCAGACTTCTGAATCGAACTTAAGCAGCAGATGAAATTCCGTTGGACCAGAGGATCTCTCTGTTGAATCCCCTACAAATAGCCTCTGTGGCAATTGCTTAAGTATGTCAGTCTGACAGGGAACTATGTAAAGACAGAGAAAAGTTTAATCTGGTTCTTTCATTTTCACTTTTTAGCAGTGATGATTTTATTTTTATCATTATCATATGATTATCAAATGTGCGCTCCATGCCTTCCTTCTTTTCTTTCATCATTTCTTCTTTTCTCCCTTCTTAAGAGAATAGGCTTATAAAATATATTTAGATCTTATTTAGTTATTTGTTTCTTACTGTTTATATCCATTTTAGGAGAATCATCTCTGAAATAATTGAGAGGCCAGATTTTATGTTGCATGAGATTATAAAAGTCAAAGCTTTGTCATGGAGGGATACTTAGGTTTGTTTTTCATTCTTAAAGGCACACATGAAGAAAATATCTTCACCAAATTTAGGTGTAATAATTCCAAAGTCAGGAAAGTATTCAGAAAATGTCCCAGTATCACTGTGAATGGTGCTGGAGCTGAGATTCAAGATTAGCACTCTGTGTGGAACAATCTCACCAAGTTTACATTCACTTTTTTAAAAAAATAATTGCTTGCATGAGCTGAAGCTCATGACAGCTACATGAGACAGGAGATTACTGTTTCTCAGACGAGGAAAGTGAAGTACTTAGGCTAAGTCACAATTTGGATTTCTGGTGTAGAGATAATGTTGCACCTGACAAGCTGATCCATGAACCCCACGCCTCCCACAGAGTTGTGTGTGGAATGAAGAAGCAAGCAACACATCCCATTTAAGGAAATGAAGTGTACTCCTGCACTAATCTCCAGGAAGACAAAGCCTTAAAAGATCAGCTGGACAAAAACTCCCTAAAAAAAGAGTTTGTGGGCCACCCACAGGAAAGCAGGCAAGGCTGGGCTTGGGATGCAGCACATATCCAGAAAATTGATTCCCCATGGAACCCATGAAAAATATATGGCTACAACCATTGAGATATATGCATATATACATACACACACACTCCATACAAGTGTCTGTGTCTAGATGAGGGGGAAAAAGGCTTTGTAAGCAATTACATAGTTTTGAAATTAACCCATCCACCAAAACAGGAAATCTTGGCAATTTTCTACTAAATAGCTCTTATTATTACTATTATTAACGCTTTTGCTGCTGATGCTATTTTACCATTCTACTAGTTTAATAGTAAGCCTAGAAGTCATACTGCATGTGTGAAGTACGCGATCATGGATGGGCAGGGTGACTATATGTTCCAGTTAGCATGAGACGGTCTTGTACAAATGCTTGTTTCAGCATAATTATAATAGCATTACTTTCACTCTCAAAAGGGTCCCAGTTTGAACAATAAATTATATGGTAAGACTTGTAAAGTCACACACATCCAAATTGTGACATATTGTTACCTGTGCCTAAGGCATCAGACGTCTCTCATGAAGCACACACTGAAGAGGATTTTATAGGTCATTTAGCAGCTATGCTGTCTTGCTCAGGACTTAGGCCAGAATGGGGGTGTGATGGTCCTGTAGGCAAACAGCTAGTGTGTGACATGGCCACACCAGAAGCTTCAGCACTCCGCCCTTTTTACTTCTGTGATTTTGCCTTACACCGTAATGGCATGCACAGAGATGAGTCCATTGATACAGGTAAACACAGAAAAATATTTCTTCTCGGGATGCCTCCATTTTCATATCAGCAAAATCATAACAATACCATGTGGCTCTAAGGAGCAATTTACTACTAAACATCTATATAGCTTGGTAAAAAAGAATACACATCTTTACTGCTACTTTACAAAGTTCTTATGTATTATCCATGCTTTGATAATTAAAAGGTAGATATCTTTGAATTAATGAGATATTTTAGGGATATGGTAGCAAATTACAAAAGTGTATTGGCTTTAAAGAATTAATTTGAAAGTTAAAACCTTTAAAATATCCAAATATATTGCCTATAGCTGTGCATAATTTTAAAGCAAAAAGAAAGGAAAGACAGAAAAAGTGAGAAAGAGAAGAAGGAAAGGAGGGGAGAAGGAAGGAAGGAAGGAGAAAAGAAAAGAAGGGGGGAAAAAGAGATAAGAAAAGGATTTTCTCCTCAAATGTCCATTGATCTGGCTACTTTTATTCTTCTAAGGGTCATCTTTCTTCAAGTTTAAAGAAATTGCAAATAACTGGGTTATATATTTAATTGCTGAATTAGTGAATATAATTATCCAAAACACTTAAATTTGGATAATCCTTTTCTTCAACACAATTTTAAACCTATTTGTAAATACCTGAGTATATTTTAATGTGCAATGTGTAGTCATTCCTCTAGTTTGAATTGCTACTTAACTATTGTTATTGCTGTTATTATTACTAGTATTAAATAGTTTGCTTTCAAAGAGCAATACTGCTCATGGTATTGTTTTAGCTCTGAAAATACATTCAAATTAACACAGTCACTGAATACATTATGCTATTTTTGTTGAGTATTTACCATTTGATATAGAAAATATAATAGTGACTAAAAAACGTTCTTGTAGTGAGTGCTGTGCAATAGAAATATGAGATGAGCCCATGAATGTAAGCTGTGAATGTAATTTTAAATTTTCTAGTAGAAAAAAGTAGAAACAGGTGAAGTCAATTTTAACAATATATTTATTTAATCAGATATATATTTCATAGTATAATTTTTAAAATTTATTTATTTATTTATTTATTTTTGGCTGCATTGGGTCTTCATTGCTGTGTGCGGGCTTTCTATAGTTGTGGCGAGCGGGGGCTACTCTTCGTTGTGGTGCATGGGCTTCTCATTGCAGTGGCTTCTCTTGTTACAGAGCACAGGCTCTAGGCTTCAGTAGTTGTGGTACATGGGCTCAGTAGTTGTGGCTCACGAGCTTAGTTGCTCCGTGGCTTGTGGGATCTTCCCAGATCAGGGCTCGAACCTGTGTCGCTTGCATTGGCAGGTAGATTCTTAACCACTGCACCACCAGGGAAGTCCCATATACTTCATATTATAATTTGAAGCTGTAGCTCAAAATGTGATTATTGAGCTATTTTTAATTCCATTTTTTATTCTAAGTCTTCAAAATCTTGTGTATTTTACATTTGTAGCACATCTCAGTTTGGGCTAACTACATTTCAAGTGCTCGGTAGTCACATTTGTCTGGGAGCTACTAGATTGGACATGCACAGGTCTAGCATGTAAGGTAGTAAAATAAATGCAGACACTGACTAATTGGTGTCCTGGTAGAGGTATATTTAATGGCTAAGAGATGGGTCCTGACAATATACTGCCAGCACATGATCTCTTCTTCCATCATTTACTCTAGGGTGACCTTGGTCAAGTAACATACTTCTTTAGGTCTCTTTTTTTTCTCCTTTGCAATATGCCAATAATAATAACACCTTGCTTATCTAGGCTTGCAAAAACTAAGTGAATGAATGTATATAAAGTACTGAACTCCAGACACATGGCAAATGGTTAACAGTAAAATTTAGCTAATTTTTATTATCATGCATAAACAGATTCAGCTTTTCAACTGCTAAGGGTATGCAGATTTTGTAGACCAGGTTATTTATGAGTTCATTAAACCAGCCTTAAGCAACAGGTACTGAGCTTGGCATTTGCCAAGTGTTCAACAAATGATTTTGAATTAATTACATATTTTTTCTTTATCCTGTTATAAAATGTTAACCTTACTATCCAGTCTAAGGATTGCAATCCATATGCATTCCCCAAACATGACTTGTCCTCTCAACTCACTATATATTTAAAAAATTCTTATAGAATGTCTTCTCAGTTTGTCAGCTGTTACAATTATGCTGCTGTAAGTATTTGCATGCATGTCATCATGTGGATATATTCTTTCATTTGTTTTGGGTAGATATCTAGGAGCTTCATTTCTGGATTATATGGTTAGCTTATGTTTACCTTTATAAGAAACTGCCAAACAGTTTTCAAAGATAGCTGTGCCGTTTTACATTTCCATCAGCAATGTGTAACGGTTCCAGTTTCTCCACATTCTCACCTTCACTTGCTATTGCGTGACTTTTTAATTATAATGATTTTAGTGGGTATGTAGTGGTATCACATTGTGGTTTAAATTTGTATTTCCCTAATGACTAATGATGTTGAGTATCTTTTCATGAGTTCATTAGGCCTTTGGTGAAACTTTTATTAAAATATTAGCTCATTTTTAAAATTATAGTTTATCTCATTATAGAGTTGTAACAGCTCTTTATATATCTTGGATCCAATTTTTTTATCAGATATATGATTCAAAAATATTTTCTTCCAGTCTATGGTTTCTCTTCTTCATTCTCATAATAGTCTTTTGAAGCAGAACTTTTGAATTTTGATTAAGTTCAATTGATTTGATTATTCTTTTATGTATCAAGATTTTGAGGTTATATCTAAGAATTTTTTGTGTAATTGATGGTCAAAAGTATATTTTCAAACATCTTAAGTTTAGAAGTTTGTTTACTCTTCCATTTAAGCCTATGATACATTTTGAGTTAATTTTTGTGTATGGTGTGAGGTAAAAGTTAAGTATATTCTTTACATGCAGTATGTACTTGCTCTAGAACCATTTTTAAAAAAGATTATTTGGGAGAGATGGGAAAGATGGCAGAGGTAAGACGTGGAGATCACCTTCCTCCCCACAAATACATCAAAAATACATCTACATGTGGAACAACTCCTACAGAACACCTACTGAATGCAGGCAGAAAACCTCAGACTTCCCAAAAGGCAAGAAAATCCCTTCATACCTGGGTAGGGCAAAAGAAAAAAGAAAACACAGAGACAAAAGAATAGGGACGGTACCTGCACCAGTGGGAGGGAGCTGTGAAGGAGGAAATGTTTCCACACACTAGGAAGCCCCTTCACTGGTGGAGATGGGGGGTGGGGGGGGAAGCTTCAGAGCCACAGAGGAGAGCACAGCAACAGGGGTTCAGAGGGCAAAGCAGAGAGAGTCCCACACAAAGGATCAGTGCCGACTAGCACTCACCAGCCTGAGAGGCTTGTGTGTCACCTGGCGGGGCAGGTGGGGGCTGGGAGCTGAGGCTCGGGCTTCGGAGGTCAGATCCCAGGGAGATGACTGGGATTGGCTGAGTGAACACAGCCTGAAGGAGGCTAGTTCACCACAGCTAGCCAGGAAGGAGTCCAGGAAAAAGTCCGGACCTGCCTAAGAGGTAAGAGACCATCGTTTCTGTGTGCACGAAGAGAGGGGATTCAGAGCACCGCCTAAATGAGCTCCAGAGACAGGAGCGAGCCACGGCTGTCAGCTCGGACCCCAGAGACAGGCATGAAATGCTAATGCTGCTGCTGCTGCCACCAGGAATCCTGTGTGCAAGCCCAGGTCACTATCCACACCCCCCCACCCTGGGATCCTGTGCAGCCCGCCACTGCCAGGGTCCTGTGATCCAGGGACAACTTCCCCAGGAGAACACATGGCACACCTCAGGCTGTTGAAACATCAGGCCGGCCTCTACCACTGCAAGCTCACCCTGCATTCCAGTTATAACTACCATACCCTTCCCTCCCCCAAGCATTAGTGAGCAAGAGCCCCCTAATCAGCTGCTACTTTGACCCCCTGAACAGATGCCTGAGGGCAACCTACACACAGAGGTGGGGTCAAAATCAAAGCTGAACCCTAGGAAATGTGCAAACAAAGAAGAGAAAGGGAAATTTCTCTGAGCAGCCTCAGGAGCAGTGGATTAGATTCCCACAATCAACTTGAGGTACCCTGCATCTGTGGAATTCCTGAATAGACAAAGAATCATCCCAAAATTGAGGAGGTGGACTTTAGTAGCACCTGTAGACTTGGGGTTTGCTGTCTGCAACTGATTTATTTCTGATTTTTATGTTTATCTTAGTTTACTTTTTAGCTCTTATTGTCATTGGTGGATTTGTTTATTGGTTTCGTTGCTCTCTTCTTTTTCATTATTATTTCATAATTTTTTTATTTTAATAATTTATTTTTTATTATATATTTTTTACTTCTCTATTTTTAAATACTTTTAAAAATTTACTATTATTATTTTTTTCTTTCTTTTTTTTTTTCTCCCTTGTCTTTTGAGCCATGTGGCTGACAGGTTCTTGGTGCTCTGGTCTGGTGTCAGGCCTGAGCCTCTGAGGTGGGAAAGCTGAATTCAGGACATGGGACCACCAGAGACCTCCCAGCCCCATGTAATATCAATCGGCAAGAGCTCTCCCAGAGATCACCGTCTCAACGCTAAGACCCAGCTCCACCCAATGGTCAGCAAGCTCCAGTGCTGGGCGCCCCATGCCAAACAACTAGCAACACAGGAACACAACCACACCCATTAGCAGAGAGGCTGCCTAAAATCATAATAAGGTCATAGACACCCCCAAACACACCATCGGAAGTGACCCTGCCCACCAGAAGGACAAGATCCAGCCCCACCCACCAGAACACAGGCACAAGTCCCCTCCAGCAAGAAGCCTACACAAACCACTGAACCAACCTCACCCACTGGAGGCAGACACCAAAAACAATGGGAACTACAAAACTGCAGTCTGAGAAAACAACAACCCAAATACAGTAAGTTAAACAAAATGAGAAGACAGAGAAATATGCAGCAGATGAAGGAGCAAGGTAAAAACCCACCAGAACAAACAAATGAAGAGGAAGTAAGCAGTCTACTGGAAAAGAATTCAGAGTAATGATAGTAAAGATGATCCAAAATCTTGGAAATAGAATGGAGGAAATACAAGAAATGTTTAACAAGGACCTAGAAGAACTAAAGAGCATACAAACAATGGTGAACAACACAATAAATGAAATTAAAAATTCTCTAGAAGGAATCAATAGCAGAATAACAGAGGCAGAAGAGCAGATAAGTGACTTGGAAGATAAAATGATGGAAATAACTACCACAGAGCAGAATAAAGAATAAAGAATGAAAAGAATTGAGGACAGTCTCTGAGACTTCTGGGACAACATAAAACGCACCAACATTCGAATTATAAGGGTCCCAGAAGAAGAGAAAAAGGGTCTGAGAAAATACTTGAAGAGATCATAGTTGAAAACCTCCCTAACATGGGAAAGGAAATAGTCAATCAAGTCCAGGAAGTACACAGAGTCCCATACAGGACAAACCCAAGGAGAAACATGCCAAGACACATAGTAATCAAATTGGCAAAAATTAAAGGCAAAGAAAAATTATTGAAAGCAGCAAGGGAAAAACGACAAATAACATACAAGAGAATCCCCATAAGGTTAACAGCTGATCTTTCAGCAGAAACTCTGCAAGTCAAAAGGGAGTGGCAGGACATATTTAAAGGGAAAAACCTACAACCAAGATTACTCTACCCAGCAAAGATCTCATTCAGACTTGATGGAGAAATTAAAACCTTTCTAGACAGGCAAAAGCTAAGGGAATTCAGTACCACAAAACCAGCTTTACAGCAAATGTTAAAGGAACTTCTCTAGGCAGAAAACACAAGAGAAGAAAAAGACCTGCAATAACAAACCCAAAACAATTAAGAACATTGTAATAGGAACATACATATCGATAATTACCTTAAATGTAAATGTATTCAATGCTCCAACCCAAAGACATAGACTGGCTGAATGGATACAGAAACAAGACCTGTATATATGCTGTCTACAAGAGACCCACTTCAGACCTAGGGACATATACAGACTGAAAGTGAGGGGATGGAAAAAGATATTCCATGCAAATGGAAATCAAAAGAAAGCTGGAGTAGCAATTCTCATATCAGACAAAATAGACTTTAAAATAAAGACTATTACAAGAGACAAAGAAGGACACTATATAATGATCAAGGGATCAATCCAAGAAGAAAACAGAACAGTTGTAAATATTTACACACCCAACATAGGAGCACCTCAATACATAAGGCAAATGCTAACAGCCATAAAAGGGGAAATCGACAGTAACACAATCATGGTAGGGGGCTTCAACACCCCACTTTCACCAATGGACAGATCATCCAAAATGAAAATAAATAAGGAAACACATAAAGCAAGATGGACTTAATTGATATATACAGGACATTCCATCCAAAAACAACAGAATACACTTTCTTCTCAAGTGCTAATGGAACATACTCCAAGACAGATCATATCCTGGATCACAAATGAAGCCTCAGTAAATTTAAGAAAATTGAAATCATATCAAGTAACTTTGCTGACCACAATGCTATGAGACTAGATATCAATTACAGGAAAAAAATCTATAAAAAATACAAACAAATGGAGGCTAAACAATACACTACTAAATAACCAAGAGATCACTGAAGAAATCAAAGAGGAAATCAAAAAATACCTAGAAACAAATGACAGTGAAAACAAAATGACCCCAAACTTATGATATACAGCAAAAGCAGTTCTAAGAGGGAAGTTTATAGCAATACAATCCTACTGTAAGAAACAAGAAACATCTCAAATAAACAAGCTAACCTTACAACTAAAGCCTTTACAGAAAGAAGAAGAACGACGACAAAAAAACCCCAAAGTTAGCAAAAGGAAAGAAATCATAAAGATCAGATCAGAAATAAATGAAAAAGAAATGAAAAAAAACAATAGCAAAGATCACTAAAACTTAAAGCTTGTTCTTTGAGAAGATAAACAAAATTGATAAATCATTAGCCAGACTCATCAAGAAAAAAGGGAGAAGACTCAAATCAATAGAATTAGAAATGAAAAAGGAGAAGTAACAACTGCCACTTCAGAAATACAAAGGATCATGAGAGATTAATATAAGCAACCATATGCCAATAAAATGGACAACCTGGAAAAAATGGACAAAGTCTTATAAAAGCACAACCTTCCGAGACGGAACCATCAAGAAATAGAAAATATAAACAGACCAATCACAAGCACTGAAATTGAAACTATGATTAAAAGTCTTCTGACAAACAAAAGCCCAGGACCAGATGGCTTCACAGGCAAATTCTATCAAACGTTTAGAGAAGAGCTAACACCTATCCTTCTCAAACTCTTCCAAAATATAGCAGAGAGAGGAATACTCCCAAACTCAGTCTATGAGGCCACCATCACCCTGATACCAAAACCAGACAAAGATGTCACAAAAAAAGAAAACTACAGGCTAATATCACTAATGAACATATGGGCAAAAATCCTCAACAAAAAACTAGCAAACAGAATCCAACAGCACATTAAAAGGATTATACACCATGATCAAGCATGGTTTATCCCAGGAATGCAAAGATTTTTCAATATATGCAAATCAATCAGTGTGATACACCATATTAATAATTTGAAGGATAAAATCCATATGATCATCTCAATAGATGCAGACAAAGCTTTTGACAAAATTCAACACCCATTTATGATGAAAACTCTCCAGAAAGTAGGCATAGAGGGAACTACCTCAACATAATAAGGGCCAAATATGACAATCCCACAGCCAATATCATTCTCAATGGTGAAAAACTGAAACCATTTCCTCTAAGATCAGGAACAAAACAAGGTTGCCCACTCTCACCACTATTATTCAACATAGTTTTGGAAGTTTTAGCCACAGCAGACAGAGAACAAAAAGAAATAAAAGGAATCCAAATTGGAAAAGAAGAAGTAAAACTGTCACTTCTTGCAGAAGACGATACCATACATAAAGAATCCTAAAGATGCTACCAAAAAGCTACTAGAGCTAATCAATGAATTTGCTAATGTAGCAGGATACAAAATTAATGCACATAAATGTCTTGCATTCCTATACACTAATGATGAAATATCTGAAATAGAAATTAGGGAAACATTCCCATTTACCATTGCAACAAAATGAATAAATACCTAGAAATAAACCTACCTAAGGAGACAAAAGACCTGTATGCAGAAAAGTATAAGACACTTATGAAAGAAATTAAAGATGATACAACAGATGGAGAGATATAACATGTTCTTGGAATGGAAGAACCAACATTGTGAAAATGACTATACTACCCAAAGCAATCTACAGATTCAATGCAATCCTTATCAAACTACCAATGGCATTTTTCACAGAACTAGAACAAAAAATTTCACAATTTGTATGGAAACACAAAAAACCCTGAACAGAAAAAGCAGTCTTGAGAAAGAAAACAGAGCTGGAGGAATCAGGCTCCCTGACTTCAGACTATACTACAAAGCTACAATAATCAAGACAGTATGGTACTGGCATAAAAACAGAAATATAGATAAATAGAACAGGATATAAAACCCAGAGATAAACCCACGCCCATATGGTGACCTTATCTTTGCTAAAGGAGGCAAGAATACACAATAGAGAAAAGACAGCCTCTTCAATAAGTGGTGCTGGGAAAACTGGACAGCTGCATGTTAAGGAATGAAATTAGAATACTCCCTAACACCATACACAAAAATAAACTCAAAATGGATTAGAGACCCAAATGTAAGAAGAGACACTATAAAACTCTTAGAGGAAAACATAGGAAGAACACTCTTTGACATAAATCACAGCAAGATCTTCTTTCATCCGCCTCCTAGAGTAATGGAAATAAAAATAAACCAATGGGACCTAATGAAACTTAAAAGCTTTTGCAAAGCAAAGGAAACTACAAACAAGATGAAATGACAACCCTCAGAATGGGAGAAAATATTTGTAAACAAATCAATGGACAAAGGATTAATCTCCAAAATATACAAGCAACTCATGCAGCTCAATAACATAAAAACAAACAACCCAATCCAAAAATGGGCAGAAGACCCAAATAGACATTTTTGCAAAGAAGATATACATATTGCCAACAAACACATGAAAGGATTCTCAACATCACTAATCATTAGAGAAATTCCAATCAAACCCACAATGAGGTATCAGCTCACACCAGTCAGAATGGCCATCATCAAAAAATCTACAAACAATAAATGCTGGAGTAGGTGTGGAGAAAAGGGAACCCTCTTGCTTTGTTGTTAGAATGTAAATTGACACAGCCACTATGGAGAACAGTATGGAGGTTCCTTAAAATCCTAAAAATAGAACTACCATATGACCCAGCAATCCCACTACTGGATATATACCCTGAGAAAAGCATAATTCAAAAGGACATATGTACTCCAATGTTCATTGCAGCACTATTTACAATAGCCAGGACATGGAAGCAACCTAAGTGTCCATCAACAGATGAATGGATAAAGAAGATGTGGCACATATATACAATGGAACATTACTCAGCCATAAAAAGGAAATGAATTTGAGTTATTTGTAGTGAGGTGAATGGACCTAGAATCTGTCATACAGAGTGAAGTAAGTCAGAAAGATAAAAACAAATACTGTATGCTAACACATATATAGGGAATCTTAAAAAAAAAAAAAAGGTTCTGAAGAACCTAGGGGCAGGACAGGAATCAAGATGCAGATGTAGAGAATGGACTTGAGGACTTGGAGAGGGGGAAGTGTAAGCTGGGACAATGTGAGTGACTATCATTGACACACATACACTACCAAATGTAAAATAGGTAGCTAGTGGAAGCAGCTGCATAGCACAGGGAGATCAGCTTGGTGCTTTGTGACCACCTAGTGGGGGATAGGGAGGGTGGGAGGGAGATGCAAGAGGGAGGGGATATGGGGATACATGTATACATATAGCTGATTCACTTTGTTATACAGCAAAAACTAACACAACTTTGTAAAGCAATTATACGCCAATGAAGATGTTAAAAAAATAAAATAAAATAAAATAAATGAGATAGATACAACTTAAAAAGAAAAAAAGATTATCCTTTCCTGATTAGTTCTGAGTTGTTCCTTACTTGTATACAGAAATGCCATTGATTTCTCGAGAGGAAACTTGTACCCTCTGCCCTTGCTCAATATGCTTATTAGTTCTAGCAGCTTTTGGGGTGAATTCCTTATGATATTCTATGTACAGGATGAAGTCATGTGCAAATAATTACAGTTTTACTTATCTTTTCCAAACTCTATATCTCTTTCCTTTTTGTATTTCTTTTTCCTTATTACACTTTCTTGAATCTCCATGAAACTTTTTTTAATACATCTTTATTTAAGTATAATTGCTTCACAATGTTTTGTTAGTTTCTGTTGTACAACAAAGTGAATCAGGCATATGCATACATATATCCCCCCTATCCCCTCCCTCTTGAGCCTCCCTCCCACCCCTCCTCCCTCCATCCACCCCTCTAGGTCATCACAAAGCACTGAGCTGATCTCACTGCTCTATGCTGCTGCTTCTCACTAGCTATCTATTTTACATTTGGTAGTGTATATATGTCGATGCTACTCTCACTTCGCCCCAGCTTCCCCTTCCCACCCTGTGTCCTCAGGTCCATTCTCTGTGTCTATGTCTTTATTCATGCCCTGCCACTAAGTTCATGTTGAATAGTAATGGTTAGAGTTAACACCCTTCTCATGTTTTCGATTTTAGGGATGAAGAATTCAATCTTTAACCCTTAAGCTTGATGTTAGCTGTGTGTTTTTTATAGGTGTTTTTCACAAAATTGGAATTATAAAATAAATTTATTCTCAATTTGCTGAAAGATTTAATCACAAATATATGTTGAATTTTTTAAAGTGCTTTTCCTGCATCTTTCGAGGTGATGCTGTGATTTTAGTTATTTATTTTAGGAATACAGAACATTGCATTAACTGGTTTTTGGGGAGATGCTAATCTAAGCTTGCAATCCTGGAGTAAACCTCACTACTCATGATGTTTAATGCTTTCTATGTTGCTGGATTAGGTCCACTAATAATATGTAGTTAAAGACATCCATGTTACTTTTTATGAGGTACACTGGTCTGCAGTTTTCTTTTCTTTTGGTGTCTTCGTCAGGCCTCAGTTTCAGAGTAACAATGACCTGGTACAATAGAAGGATTTAAGATATGTTTCCTCTTTCTCTATTTTCTGAAAGAGCTTTTGAAAGATCAGTGTTCTTTAAATATTTTATGGTATACATACAAGAAATCCTCTGAGCCTGGAATTTTCTATTTGGAAATGTTTTAAATTACATACTCAATTTTTTTTACTTATGGTCAATTTATTCAAATGTTCTGTTTCTTCAAAATTTAATTTTAGTAATTTGGACATTTTAAGAATATGTCTATTTCATCTTAATTGTCTAATTTTTGACATGTAGTTGTTCATTATATTTCTTTATAATTTTATCAATTTTGTTGCATTAATGTTAATGCCCATTTTTCATTCCTGATTTTGATAATTTATCTTTTTTTGTGTGTAGGTTTAGCTAAAGCATTATCAATTTTGTTGATCTCTTTAAAAAAATAAAATTGTGAGTTCATTGATTTTATTTATTTTTCCCTTTTCTATTTCACCGACTTCTACTCTAGCCTTAATTTTTCTTTTTATTTTGCTTGCCTTGGGTTTTTTAGTTGTCTAATACAGAACCTAAAACTAAAAATTTCCATCTAAGTGGTGCTTTAGCTGCATCCCCAAATTTTTCATATGTTGTATTTTCATCTTCACTCAGTTAAAAATGTTTTCTAATCTTCTTTGTGCTTTCTTCTTTGACCCATTGGGTTATTTAGAAGGGTGTTGTTTAATTTCCAAATGTTTGGAGATGTTACAGATTTTTTTTTAAATTTCTAATTCAATTCCATTGTGATCAGAAAACAGACTTTGTGTGATTTTAATCTTTTAAAATTTATTAAGACTTGTTTTGTGGTGTAGTATATGGTATATCCTAGAAAATGTTTCACTTGTACATGAAAAAATTTATATGTTTCATAGTCCTATTTTTGAGATTTCCATGTATTTGTTAAGTCAGATTGGCTGAAACCTGTGGTCAAGTCTTCTATATATTTTTTTAATCCCTCAATATTCTATTAATTATTTTGAGTGGGATATTCACATCTCCAACTATTAATTTTTTTCAATTTTGTCAGATTTATTTCATGTATTTTAACTGGTATGTTTTCCTGATGAAACAAGCTTTTACCAAAATAAGATGTCTTCTTCTGTCGCTAGTGATACTTCCTATCTCAATGCTTTTTTTTTTTTTTTTTTTGATACTACAATGGTCATTCCAACACTCTTATATTTACTAAAGATTGTTACTTTTCTTCATTTACTTGTTTGTTTAGTAACTTTACTTGGCTAAATCCATGAAATCTCTGTCCTCTGTTGTATGCAGTTTCTTATATCTCTGTTCATTTTTATTTATTTTTTCTACTTAGGTGTTTCCCCCGTGTTGGCATAGCTTAGTGGTCAGCCATTGCCAGTGAGTTTACATGTGGCTGGGGGAGCATCTTCAAAGTTTAAGCCATTTTCATGTCTGGCTTACCTTATATTTTCTATACAGCCCTTTCACTTCTTCTCTGTGCATATGCACAATCTCAGAATTGGTTGAAAGTGTGTGCATAGTTTGGGCACTCTCTCACCTCCATGTAGTGTCAGCCAGGGATTCACTTACTACAGCTGCAACCCCAAACTGGTAGAACCATTGATCTCCTCCTGCTCACCCACCAGAGATTGTTGTTGCCACTAGCAATGCTGCTGAGTGTGTGCTTCAGGTGCTTGAAATGGAATGAGCCTGTTTCAACTATGGCAGAAGATCTGTCAGGCCTCACAGTCTGCCCCACTATGGCCAAGATTTTGCACCAAATAAATGAACCTGGGACGGGAGCTGCTCCAGGTAAAAACGCCCAAGCTCCAAGTTCACACTGTTCTTATCTGAAGTTCAGTAGTTTTGCAAGCATAAATGCTTCCTATATTGTTTCATCCTATCAGCTGTTTTTGGAGTGCTGAAAATGGTGGTATTGGGGGAGAGGGGAAGTCAACATTGTCCGTCATTATATTTGATGTCTTGGAAGAGGATTGAATGACCTTACTATGTGACCATAGCCAGAAGTCTTTCCAGTAAATAAGAATTTACAGGAAATATTATAACTATACTATATGTGGTCATAAAAATATGCATGAATGAATTTAAAAATATGGAATATCAGGAGAGAAATAGGAACTATAAAAATGGAAATTACAGAACTAAAATGTACAGTAACTAAAGCAAAAATATCCCAGAATGTGCTTAATAATGAAATATAAATGATAGAGAGTAAGAGGATTTGAAAATTGATAGACATAAATCAATCTTAAAATTAGAGTGATTGCCATTGAGCAATCACTAAAAAATACTACTACTAATAAAAGATGTATAGCTAATAAGCCCATAGAGAATATTAAATGGGATAGCAAATATATACTTAACCCAAAAGAAGGGAAGAAAAGAAGGAAAGAGTAACACAGAATAAATGGGACAAACAAATAGCAAGAACAGAGGCTTAAACCCATATAAATTAAAAATTACATTAAATGTAAATTGTCTAAACACTCCAATTAAAATGAAAAGAATGTCAGATTATAAAGAACACTCATCTCTATGCTGACTTTAAAAAATTCAGCTTAAATATAAATAGAAATGTTTAAAATTAAAAAGATGAGAAAAGATATAAAAAGTTTATAAAAACTTGTCATAAATATAAGATCATAGAAATTAATATATGAAAAAATAAAGGATATAAAACTAAATTACATGAAAATATATTTTCCATGCCTAGAGAATAATACCATGGTATTAGTACTTTGTCTACTGACTGCTTTGTGTAATCTAAAGTATGTCCTCAGGTTTAGTGGGAACAGGAGAGCAAGTGAGGTTATATTCTGACAGTGAGTAGCAAGCCTAAATATTATTATAATAAACATTTCTACAAATTTTCTTTTAAGTATTTATTTGAAGGATAATATGAAGTTCATTGGAGGCCATTTTGGAAATTGAGGATTTGGAGGAATTTTTTTTTTTGATTTTTGTTTTAAATAGCAGATATTTTCACCCCTCTTCTGAGTACTTGACTTATTTTTATCATATAGGCATTATAACTTCTATCAAATATTACTGTATATGAAAGGAAATGGGACATCAGGAATACTAAAATAGATTAAAAATACAGTTGTTAGTATCATGATACTTTGCTTAAGGAAGACCTGTCAGCTTGAGAGTGTACAAGAAGTCACTACCATTCACTCCCTAGTGTTTGACAATTGGACATGGAATACACTGTCAGCCAAACAGGAGAATGGTCATCATCTGTTTTCTGAGAGGTGGAGTGTGGCTTACTTCCTCCCATCACTACCTTTCTTTAAACCTGTTGTCAGAGAATGAACTTCAAAACAGCAAGTAAACACAAAGAGATAAATATGGAGGAAGAATTAGACAATGAAAAATTATATAAGAATTTTAGGCATTCCTCAGAAAAGTGAAACAGCAGCAAAAACTAAAAATAAAAACACTATAGAATGAAGGAAAATATTTTCATATAACCTCTTAATACACAAAAGAATATTGAAATATCAGCAACATACCATGCTCTTTACAAATGCAGTAAAAGAGCAATTAAATTTTTATTTATCAAAGAAAAAAATGTCACAAGTTAAGAAACACATTCTCTAGCTTACAGATATACTTAAAAATGCAAATTAAGTTGAACTTGGATATTTTTGAAGCATTGAATGATGAAAGACACCGGAAACATGTCTGTAAATTTAAAAGGAGGAATTTTTCTGACACAGTATATTTCTAAATAACCCACTTTTGTACTGTGAATTTCAAGTATTAAAAGATGAAAAAAGATAAAATTCATGTACTCTTCTTTGAAATAATATATGAAGAGGATATCCCTGTCAAAGCAAGAGATAAATCAAAATTAGGAAATCAGTATGAAATTCACAATAAGACAGAACAGAATTCATATAAATATAATTAATTATTGATAGCAATGTTAAATTTGATTATAATATTGAATTCTAAAATCAGAGATTATTCTTTTAAAAAATCTTATGGAGCATAAAACAATTGAGTAACATAAAACAGAACCAAAGACACATTTTGAAGAAAAAAACAATAAAAGAACATAGAGTGGTGGTGAGGAAAAGGATGCATCTAATTTTTCATTTTCATTAGAAGAACTTATTTTAACTGTTATGTTTAAAAAGATATAAATCAACATCTTTGCAAAGCTTAAAAGTAATCATAGATAAATTTAGCATAAGATAGTTATCTTGAAAATACTGAGGTGGGGGAGTGGCTATCAAAGAAAAGTTGAAAAAATTGCCCATTAAAAAAATAAAAATAAAAATAAAACTTACTTTCCTCAGAAGACTAGAAAGCAAAGTTAACAGTACAGTAAGAAAGCAGTTAAAAAATGTAAGAGAATATTACAGAAGTAGAAATAAAATATTAGTGCTATGAAGAAAAGTTCTGATAAGCCATTCAAAACAAAACCAAATAAACAAACAAAAAGAAAGAAAGAAAAACTAAATGCTATGTACAGGATTCACAGAAGACAAAATTAAAAAAAAAGATTTTTAATTTTCAAATTTTACAAGAAAATTTAAACAAAAAATAAGGAGAGCCATAGCATTGTTATAAATATGATATCATCAGAAGTCATTAACCAGGAAACAAGTTATTACCTATTTACATATAAGGTGCTGTCCACAATGGCAATAAAAGCAATAGACAAATAGCACACAACAAAAAGACAAGTCTACTATCAGAAATACGAGGAAGGGCTTCACTGGTGGCACAGTGGTTAAGAATCCACCTGCCAGTGCCGGGGACACAAGTTTGAGCCCTGGTCTGGGAACATCCCACATGCCACAGAGCAACTGAGCCCGTGTGACACAACTACTGAGCCCACGTGCCACACGTACTGAAGCTCACATGCCTACAGCCCATGCTCTGCAACAAGAGAAGCCACTACAATGAGAAGCCTGGGAACTGCAACAAAGAGTAACTCCTGCTCTCCACAACTAGAGAAAGCCCGTGCATTGCATTGAAGACTCAATGCAGCCAAAAATAAATAAATAAAATAAATAAATTTTAAAAAAGAAAAGAAATATGAGGAAAATTATCTGAAACAAACTTATTGTGGGAGAGGTGGAAACACGTTTTTAGGTATTTCAAAAATATACCAAAAATAAAGACATAGATATATAGAAAATACAAGAAACATAAGGTTGATTTAATACATATTTATTGTTCTTACTACCCTATCAAAATAATGGCTAAATTTGCCTGAAGGCCTACTCAATGAGTGCTTACATGGATTATCCAAGATAGTGCTCATAAGCTCTTGAGAGTATTACTTCTATTATATTTGTTTGACAGATAAAAAAACAAAACAAAAACCTAAAAAAACAAACTGCGGCTGGAGATCAGTTATTTTTCCCTGGGTCATGTAACTAATAAATTCAATAGTGATCTTCAAAATTAGATGTGTCTATTCCAGAAGCCATAGTCTCAGCTGTGATCACAAAGCACAAATTATACAGGAAAATTTAGATGAACACATTAGAAATAAAAGAAAACTAAACACTGATAACTTTTTTCTAAACCAAAAATTACAAACTTTTAACCATTTAAAGAAAATTTCCTAAATATCTAACAAACCAATAGGATATTAAACCTACATCTGCAGATTTAAAATAAGTAAAAACAGGGTTAAAATGATCAAAAAGTATATTGAACCAAAACTATACACAGAATATAAATTTATAATATTGAATATATTAATAATTAAGAAATATTTTACATGAATGAAATATTTAACTTAAGAACTTAGAAAGTATCTGCAAGAGAAACATAAGGATAAAGGAATATTTTAATTAAGAGAATAAAGGAAAATTTAATAACTTTAGAATTCCACATAAAAGAGAACTTGTTCATAAAAAGTACAAACCTCTACAAACTTAATCATTTCAATACAATTACAACTAAAATCCTAACTGAAAACTTTGGCTACCTTGACAAAATAAATCTAAAGTTCTTTTAGATGAATATATAATGGAAAATATACAACAGTGTACTGAAAAAGAATAGCAAGAATGATAAACTAGCACTAACGTATCTTAAAGCATACTAAAATGTCATCAAATCATCACACTTTGGTAATAGTTCAGGAGTAGACATTTTGCTCAGTGAAAAGAGGCAGCCCTGAAGTAAATCAATCAAATATGGGAAAGTAATGTATAATAAAAAGGATATATAAGATATCTGAAAAAAATTAGATTAATTAATAAATATGATTATTTTCCTTTCAAGTAATTTTACTTGCATTTGTATGTAGTCTAGTAATTGGTATTAAGTTTTTAAAATATTGGAAAATAAATTTATTTATAAATATAAATACATATATATTTATATAAAAAATATATATTTATATAAAATATAAATATTTTATATTTATATGAATATACATAAATATATATTTATATGAAATATAAATTTTACTTATTAACCAGTCAATAAATAATAAACTCTCCCACATGGCCGAAAATGGGCAAAGAACATAGATGCAACATAAGAAATAAAATACAGAAAGGGCTAATTGATTTAAAATAGAATTTTAATGTTACTGGTAATTTTTAAATGCAAATTAAGATGCTGAAATCTTATGCTTAAGTTAAAGTCTAGGAAGATTATTATCATCCAGTTGAATATGTGCATTCTAATGACCACTTTAAGAAGGTAAATTGCTACCAGGTGTATGGAGCTCCATTTTGCAATATGTATCACAACTGAAAGTATGCACTATTTTGATGCAGTAATTGCACCTATATAAATTCATTCTAAGAAAGAGAGAGCACCAGTCTTTCACAAATTTTTTCAGAGTGTAAAAATGGGAAACATTCTTTAACTTAAGTAATGAGACTATCATAACCTTGATTCCAAACCTGACAAGGACATTTCAAAATGGAAAAACTCCTAATGAATCATCATAAAAATGGATTTACTAAAGCAAAACAAAATATTAGTAAAATAAACCCAGCAATACATAGGAGATAAACATATAAGACCAAGCTGAGTTTATTCTTGGAATGCAAGATTGGTTTAACAGTTTAAAACTAGTCAATGCAATTGACCTAAACACGAGGTTAAAAGAAATAAAGAAATAAATCTTATCATATGGTCACCCTGAAAAATGCAGTAAAATATTTGATAAAAATTAGGATCCATTCATTATAAAAAATATATGCAATTTGGGGACGTTCTATGTCTGATTTAGACTTTCTAAATCCAAGAAGGTCTGTGTGTGGGGGCAGGGTTAGAATTTGTAAATGGATTAAAAAATTTATATTGAAGACCAAAATTCGACACGATAATAATGAAGAACAATAATAAAGTGTTCTACCACAAAGCAAGGCATTATAAAATTGCAGTAATTAAGATAATACAGTATTGGAAATAAATAAATATTGAGTAAAATAAATTGAACAGAAAAGAATACTTACTGTATGATTTCATTTATACAAATTTCAGAAATTAGGCAAAACTATAGTCGGTATATACAGAAAAAACACTTTCTACTAAAATAAAATCTCTTATTAAGGTCAGGAGATATTGACTAGTTTTCCATGTTTCCTGAATGTTGGCTATTTTAGTAATATGCAGAATGATCATCCCTTCCTGCCAAAAATAGTCTTAAGGCTACAATATAAACTCTGTAACTCACATGTAATGTATATAAGGGTGGCAAGTGCCTCAAACAGTTCTGTAAAGGCTGCCTCATGCAGAGATAAGAGTGGAAACAGAATATATTAAAACTGATAGATTAGGAGTAGGAAAAACAGATGTCTCTTTTCCTTCCACATTATCCTTCTTAATAAATATCTTCTCAAGATGTGAAGGATAGAGGAAGGGATAATCACAATAGTAGTTTGCCTACTTTAAAATGCATAACAGTATGTGACAATAACTGTGCTAGGATCTTTAGACACATGGTTGATTTGCTACTGACAACAACAAATGTGATAACTACTATTATATCCCCAGTTGAGGGAACATGACAGGGAAAGTAGCGTTCCAAAGTTTCTCCCACTTCTCCCAGTGAAGGTCATTGCATTGATTGGTGTAGTTGAATGAGCTCCTCAACCAGGCTGAAACTGATCTATGTACTTTCCTTTGAGTAACTGACAGATTTACTATGTCAGGAGTGGGAACTTTCTCAATGTATTATCCCTAATCTTATTATGAGTTTTCACTATGAATTAGATTACCCACCTAAAACAATTTAAAAATTTCTTCCTATGCATGGAAAAAAAGACCCAATATTTGAAATATAAATAACTCAAATTAATGTGAAGTTTTTCTTTTTAATTATAGTTTCTTAAAAGTTCTCTTTGGATACTAAGAAGTGAGGGTTTCAGTACCAAAGGGGAAAGTGCTTTGATGATCTGGAGATATTGAAATTGTCTCTACATTTGCTATGGTGTGGGTTGCATCATGGGGCATGTTGCCTTACTTGTAGGTATAATCATGACAGGAAATATCATCAGTTTAATTATAATGAAGAGGTTGCTCATAATAAAAGGAGTAATTCATCAGGACCTTTTATAAAAACAAAAGATAATTTAACTTCATAAGACTATTTCAGTCTTACAACAAATCTTATCTTTCCAAAGTTTTTATCTTCGTGCATGTAAATTCAAATTTAGTCACAATCTATTATTTAAAATTTTGTCTTATTCTCTAATTTTTGCCATCAGCTGCTCAAGCATTGTAAAACTGAACAGCTTGAGATTAACATTCAAGGTTTTATTCAGAAAAGCTTTACTCAGATGCCATATTATAGTTTAGCTATTTATCCATAATCAAATTTATAATAATTAGGTAAAGTGCATAAGAATTTTAAATCCATCTTTCAAGTAATCTCATTTATATTTATAACTTCATAATTATATTATGTGCCAATGATTATTAGAATCATACACATTGAGAATGAACAATAGATTATAGACTTTTATCTTTTCCTTGGTTATTCAATCTCACTAATTATACATTTAATAACGATCAATTATAAGTTAATGTACATAATTGTTTTATTAAATCTAAATCATAGTTAAACACTTATTTAATAATCTAAGTTAGTTTTGCCCTTTACTATCTCTCAGTAAATTAGAGTTGCATTTACCTACCTAAAAAGTTAAGTTTTAAACTCTCTACTTTCTGCTTCTTTGTCTTGAATTTAGAGTAAAACAACCTATTTATTCTAATAAAACAAAATCATGGAGAATCAAATTTTAAATTTCAAATTATTGTGTCTATTTTGTTTGTTGGTTTGTTGTTTGAGTACTGATGTATCAAAGAGAGAAGATTAATACTTTTTTAGTCATAACTTGAAGAAAAACAGCTAAATTTAGGTTAGCCAGGTCCAGGTCCTATTCTAAGGTCTTTACATCACCATCTCATTTAATCTTCAAATAACCCTTTAAGGGAAGAGGAAATGAAAGCAAGGAGAAGTTGATTAAATTATCCCAAAGTCAAACTGGTAGTGAGTGGGAAACAAACATCTGGACTGTGAAGTTTACACTCTTAATCACTATTCTTTTCCCATGGTATTCCCTGTGCTCAGTTTCAACTTATAGGAGCTTAAAGCCTGATAGATGCAAATGTAACTAGATAAGTTATCACCTCCATGCAATATTTTCCTATTGAAATGCTATTACTGTATTTCCTGTTATATAACAAATGTTTTTAATTGACATGTTAGAAGAGGATTTCCCACTTATTAAACCACATATGATTCTTGAATTCTGTTTATGTTTTTCACTACTAGCTCATCACTGTTGTGTTTTTCTTTCATTTCAAATAAAATGAGAAGACCAAAGTAAATGTGTTTTAAATGACTGAAGCAGATATGGAAGTAAGAATGAATTAAGGCAATGATAACCCCAAGAAAGTGTATCAGTAAAAGTGGGGAGGAGTTTCAAATGTTTCAATATTTGTGTATGAGTGTATGCACACTTTGGAAGAAAAATGGAGATTATTCCCTTATGCCTTGAAAATAACAAATGTACACACAACTTTTATAGTTATTGAGTAAAATAAATTGAAGCAGCCGTTCTTAAGAAAATAATTTTTCAAGCTATGTAGAAAGAAGTCAAAATTGTTGAGTGTTTCTTATTGCCAAATACTGTGCAAAGCACTTTGCATGCATTCTCATCTAATTTTCCTACCAACCCAGTGAAGGAAGTATTATGCCAATTTCAAGATGAGAGATCTGAGACTCAGAAAGATTCAAATAAGATACTGAGTAAGTAACATGCCCTTATTGAAAATCTGATCTTATCTCATGCCAAAATCTGTCTTTTTTCACTTTCTCTTTTAAGAATCTTACAGTGTCAAAGTAATTTTAATATTAGAATGTTCACAATCAGAAGGTCATATTCCTGTGTTTGATTCGCTTTATACTAAATACAACATATTTATGCACTGAATAACATATCTAAGTGAGTATACATTTAACATACAGCATCTTTTCATTCAGAGAGAATAGTCACTAATCTGCTAAGGCAGAAAAAGACATGTAATCTCTTAATACTTGAACACAGATGATTACTAAAACCAAATTTTCATGAGTGAGCTATAATATTGGTCTCCAAAACTGATATCATTTTAAATAATTTTTGGAATGGTGTCCTAATTTTTAATTATATATCCAATATTTTATAATATGGATATATAAAATCCAAACATTATTAACAATTTTCTTAAACTTTTACATTTACAAATTGGCCTCAGAGTCAAGCTGGCTGATTACAGTTAAGCTTTCACCCTCAAATATATGTATTTTAAAACTTTTTGAATTGCAATTAATTACACTTTTAAAAAGTGCAGGAAAAAGGAAAAGTGTAATTTGAGTCATTTCATAGAAGTGGTCACATCTGACAGAATCATTCACTACAGGGGAAAGCATTTTCATACTCAACAAACCTGGATTTATGATATCAGCTTCCTTCAAAGCAATGCCTTCCAAAAGTCTCCAGACTTGACAGAAAATGAATTCAGTTCACTGCATCAGGTCTGGTGACCTGGCCCCCAATGAGATACATTGACTCATTTTGCTTCCTTGCTTAATATCTTCTCTAGGTGGCAGACTGGAGAGATGGTATCTGGAAGGTGATTTGGTGAAAATGGTTGCAATTTAGCAGCAATCTTTGTGGCTACTGTACCCCAGTGGGAGTCATTCCTTTCTCTAGTAAGTAAGAGCTTTGATCAAACATCTAAGTAGGGAGGCTTATGTGCTCAACATGGAGTTAAGTTGAAGAAATGGGTAAAACACACAGAGCTTATCCCAACCTAACAGGCAACACTCTGCACAAGATGTGATGTGGGTATACACTGAAATGCTGAACTGTGGTGAGAGTTTAGATTAAATCACATCTGCTGCTGCCATCAGTATTCCTTCTCTTTGCTGTTTCCCTATTTGAGCTAAAGCTTATAAACAGACATGAGTACAGAATGATGAGTGAGACAAAAGATAAACAAAGACAGAGAAAACTAAACTCTCTTTCTTGCCTTTTCTCATTGTTCTTAGTCAAAAAGCAGAAACATGTTGACATCCAGAGCCTCATGATGGGATATTCACATTTTTGTTTGTGATTCTAATAACTTCTTAAATATTATTTTGGAGAGTAAATGCGAAAAAGATTTTTCTTAACCTATTTTAAGAGCATGTAAAGAAAAAATATATATAAAACACGCTGAATGTAAAATCACAATCAATAGAATCTGATTTCATGAAAACTATAAAACATACATATTATTGATTAATTTCATTATTTTTTAAACAGACTTCAATGAGCATATACTGAGGGCTATTTTGGTTTCCCTAATCAGATTGAAAACTTACTGGCAGAAAGAGAGAAAACAAGCAGAGGTGGATTTATCATGGAGCTAAAGAAACTTAGGTCTCAGACCAGATTGTTTGTGTGATCATTTCTGTTTGTAAATATTGAGAAATAAATTTAAATTGCAATCAGCTATCATTCTTCAGTACATCCTCCCACTTTTGTTTCCCCATAGCAATTGAAACACCGAGGTGAACTTGGGCACTTTGCAGATCTGACTAAAGGAAAGTTTAGTCATGAATTCATTCAGATTGAATTTAATGGGATATGTATTCTTCTTGTCTAGGCCTCAGTGTCCTGTCTAGGAATGGCTTCCAAGGATATTTCTATATCTCATTTTGTCAACTCATCCTGTTTTGTAACACAAAGTTCAGTCCAAAGGATCTATCTTTGTATGAATATGTCTTATAACACCTAAAATATTTAGCTAGAGCAAGGGCACAAGGTTTAAAGACTACAGAGCTAGAGATTAGTCTATGAGAACATTTTCCAATCAGGAAACATTTAAAAGTGTAAGCAAAAGACTTTTTCTTATGAATGCATACTCAGAACAAAATTTCTATTCTGTCAGTTATGTAATTGACAATACAGTGTATATAACTATAAATGAAGTAAAGATTTTTTCTTTTTATTTGAATGAGATCATCACAAAATGAAATATATCAGAATCCCTGTGTTTGTAGGACATAGACCTGTAACAGTACCATTATGGGGAAATCTGTAACAACAATGCATGAGATGAACTTGGTAGAGTTTTTCCCATTTTGACCACAGGCTTAAAATTAAATGACACAACCAAAAACAATACGTAAATCTGAGAGGAATTTTCTAACCCACGAAACAAAAGAATTATTGATCAAACATACTAAAGGAAAGTGTGGATTATCTCTCTATTTTCACTGCAGAAAATAATATTTAAAAATTGTTTGCATATAAAGAAACCATTAAAAAATATTCAGCCAAAAATGGAGAAAAAGCATATTATAGATGTGTCGGAAGATAAGCTAATAAAAATGTTCTGCTGTTGGCTTGATTTTGTAATGCTTGTGGTAATTCTCAGCTTTCTAAAATTTATAATTTGTTATGGTTTCTTTTTTCACATGAAACAAATATTCACTTTCACACTTATTTTTGCATTCATAATTTTAGATTCTATTTTTAAAGAGAGTTTTCCAAGTCTTATAAATTGAAAACTCCATAAAACCTGGATAAATCCCTGGAAGGAAGAATTATATCATTCTCAGTTCTGTATCACTGAGGCACTCACAAAGAAACTTACCACTTCTGGAAGGCATGTGCTCTTAAAAGACTCATTCTTTTATAATGCAAATTCTATGACCAGGGTCTCCAATAAACAACACTGCACAAATCCTACTGGCCCCTAGATAACTCTAAGGTCTTTTTTTGGTCAGATTTCTTTGTTGTGGCTCAACTCCCAACCAAGATCACAGATAGCAAGACTAAAAAAATCCATTGACATGTTTCAAATAGTATATACTTCTGAAAAGAAGAAATTAAGTTTTGATAATTGTGCTATATTTACTCAGTATCGCTTAAGTGAAATTTAATAATTATATAACTATCCATTTTAAAAATCTCAACACTAGTTTAAAAATCCTAAAATGCATATTTTAAACAATTGTTAGGTCAGGAGGATTAAAAAACAAACAAACATACAGACACATGGCAACAACAAAACTCTCACTCCACTGGGGGGAGGGAAATCATGCAAAAGAGTCCTCACTGCAATATCATGAGGGTTTTAAGATCACAAGCATGTGCAAGTATAAAACAGAGATATTTGAGATAATGTATATGATAGGATCATCTGGAGAAGTAAATTGGGATAACACTATGAATAATATTACATATCAATCTAATTCATTAAGATTGTATTTTTTACATAGCAGAGAACCATTACAAGTACTTACTAAGGGGCAAGATGTTCAATGGTTTGTGTTTTAAAACAATTAGTTTAGTGACAATGAAGAAGACTGAAGTGGGACAAGGAGTGAAGAATATATTCTAAAAAGTCAAATGACCATCCTGGATCAATGTTCCCCCACCCAACTCTATGCAGGAAGAATCAACTGCAAAGCAGCTCCAAAAGTTTCAAAAAATACATTTCAGGATTTGTTTTACTATGGGATAACTTGCACAATTTTTATTAGTTTTCAAAAGTCTATCTGACTAGCCCTACTATTTTGTGTAACAGAATACAAGCTCTTCCATAACTTGTGGAAATTACCTAGCCTATGGTATAAGGAGCGTTTTGTAAACTGAAGACTATGTCATGGATGTGGGAAGACTTACCCTATTCCCAATTTGTTACCTCTTTTTTTCCATTCAGTTCTCATATCATATGGATAATTTTCCCTTCTCTGTAGATTAGATGAACAGAGGTATGCACTTAGAGTTGAGATAAACAAGACATTTAAAAAAGATAAAATATCATGATACATGCTATTGAAGGATGATTTCCAGTGCAAATGGGCACAAATAAAACTCTCCAGTTCATTAATTTCTTTAATAATTTGTTTATGTATCCATTGTTTCATTTATTCATCAATTCACCAAATATCTTTTCTCTGTATATGTACTGTGTTTATAAATAAAAATACAAACTTTAAGAAGATACAGATTTTTTTTTTTTGCCAATATTGTTGAGTAGCTCCAACCAATAACAATAAACTCTGGAGAAAATATAAAAAAAAAACAATTACATGTAGGTACTGATGAGTGAAAAAAAGAGGGCAGAAATGTGAAAAGTGTTGATACTTGGAAGAAGGTTCAAAACAGGGTGATTTTCTTATTATTATGATTTTTCACCAAAGAGAACAGTGCTGTCTAAACTACATGATGCAACTAAAACTCTAATGGGAAACTTATAGTCCTACTGGCTTGACAAACAAGAGGACAGAGATTGGAGCAATTGTAAACACTAGGAATGAATGGCAATGAGGAGTGTTGGAGAATCTTGAATAAGCACCAAATTCTCTTTAGAAACTTTGTTTAAATCTTTGGCTGACCCTTGAATGATACATGTATAGGGTAGAATGCAAACACTCCAGTTAAGTCTTAAAGAACTAAACTGAGATTTCATTTCCATTCTTCTCAGGGAAAAGAGAAATTACAGTTTGAGTTCAGCCAAATTAATGGGTTTCTTACATTTAAAAATGTTGTCCTCTTCAAAATAATATAAGAGAATTTGGAACTTCTACAAAATAGTCTTTATAATGTCTAGTATACAATATAAAATAAAAAATACAAGATATACCAAAATAAATAAGAAAGAAAGAAAGAAAGAAAGAAAGAAAGAAAGAAAGAAAGAAAGAAAGAAAAAGAAGCCTATTGTTAAGTGAATAGAGAAAAACCCTGCGATGGACCAGCCATTTGAATATCAGAAAGGATTTTAAAGCAGCTTTTATGATGATATTCAATGAGGTAAAATCAAATATGCTCATGGTAAAGAAAAAGATTTGATATTTCAACAGACCAATACAGTGTATGAAAGAGAACCAAATGGGAATTCTAGAACTATATATTAAAATATCTATATATTTATATAGCTATGTATATTTGTTTATTTATCTATCTATACACCAGATGGTCTTAACAGCAGAATGGAGATGACAAAAAATCAAAAAAACCAAAGAAAGAAATCACTGAACTTGACAATAGAATCACTCAGAAATCACTGAATTTGATCAATAGAAATTACTCAAATGAAAGAAGATAGAGAAGAAAAAGATAGAAAAACGTTTAATAAATTGATAGGGACCTATAAGACCATATTGAAAGGTCAAACATATTGACATACCAGAGCAGAAAAAAAAATGACGCCTCCTCCAAATCAAAGAACTGTTGACCAAAAATTTCCAAATTTTGATTAGACAAAATTACAGATACAAGAAGCTCAGTGAAACCCAACCATGTCAAATACAAAGAAAAACATACTAAGCACAATATAGTCTAACTGTTTTTTAAAAAAAATCTGAAAAGCAGCCAGAGAAACAGCACAATGCATGTAGAACAGTGATTCTATTTACCACTGCCTTCTCATCAGAAACAATGGATAGAGGGTCAAAGTAGAACATTGAAAACAACAACTAACAATCCAGAATTCCCTATCCAGCAAAAATATCTGCCAAGAATAAAGTCAAACTTGACTCTTTTAGTAAAGTAAAAACTAAGAGAAATTATTGCCAAGAAACCTGCACTACTAAAAATGACATAGGAAGTTTTTTAAAGTTGAAGGAAAATAGGACCAGATGAAAACTCAGATCTTCTGTAAAATGATGAAATTTTTGAAAAGGTAAAAAATTGGGTAAAAATTTAAAAAAGAAAACCTTTCTCTGCTCTGAATTTCTTTAAAATGTATAGGGCTGTTTAAAACAAATATTCTTATACAGTATTCTGTAACTTACAGTGCATGTAAATGAAAACTATAGCATAAAGGACAGAAAGGGGTGGTAAATGAAGCTATGTCATTGCAAGGTTTCCACATTTTCTATGATGTGGCATAATATCAAATCTTAAAGATGTAGCATGTAATCCATAGAAAATTTACTAAAAATTAGTGCCAAGATGTATACCTAAGAATATATCCAATACACATACTAAAATGGAATTTTTAAAAATATGCAGTTAATCCAAAATAAAGCAGGAAAGGAGGAAAAAAAGAATAAAACTTTTTTTAAAAACAAGAAACAATGAAAACAAATGGTAAAATTAAATTAAATATTCATTAAAAATAACAGACTAAACAATCTAATTAAAATGGATAGAAAATGAAGATCTAACTAGAGGTTTTTTACAACAAATGTATTATAAACATAAACACAGAGATAGATTGAAAGTAAACAGATGGGAAAATACATAACCTAAAAAATAAGCATTAGGAGGTTGAAGTAGCTATGTAAAATATCGAAAAAGCTAGATTTCAAGACATAAGTGGGTTATCAGAGATAGAGTGGTACAGTTCATATTGAGAAAAGGGTCAATTTTCACAAATGTATATGCACATAGCAGCAAGACTTCAAAATACTGAAATAAAAATTAACAGAATTAATGGGAGAAACAGAAAATTCCATACTTGTTAGATTTAACAATTTCCTTTCAGTAGAACAAATGGACTACAATACAGTAAATAAAAGATGTGAATAATAATATCAACTACCTTAACATATTTAAAATTTAAGAATACTATACATCAAGACTACTACACACGTACACAAACACACACACTTATTTAAAACTCACAAGGACTATTCCTAAGATAGACTACATTCTATATACTGGGCCACAAAACAGCACTAAACAAATTGAAATCATACAAAATATGCTCTACAACCATAATCTAGGAAAATGCTTAGTATTGAAAACTTAAGTAAATAACCAAAATAAAATATCTAAATAAACCCATAAGTTAACACAAAATTGCAAAAGAAGTTATAAAAAATTTTGAACTAAATTTATAAAAATACACAAGTCAAAATTTATGGGATGCAACAAAAACAGCGCCTCAAGAAAAATTTATATATAAATGGTTATATTAGGAAAGGAGACAGTTTTAAAGTCAATAATCTCATGTTCCATCTTAAAAGAATAGAGGGCTTCCCTGGTGGCGCAGTGGTTGAGAGTCTGCCTGCCAATGCAGGGGACACGGGTTCGATCCCCGGTCTGGGAAGATCCCACATGCCGCGGAGCAACTGGGCCCGTGAGCCACAATTACTGAGCCTGCGCGTCTGGAGCCTGTGCTCCGCAACAAGAGAGGCCGCGACAGTGAGAGGCCCGCGCACCGCGATGAGGAGTGGTCCCCACTCGCCGCAACTGGAGAAAGCCCTCGCACAGAAACGAGGACTCAACACAGTCATAAATAAATAAATAAAAAAGAACATGAATTTCTAAAAAAAAAAAAAAAAGCACATTTAAAAAAAAAAAAAAGAATAGAAAAAGTAAAGTAAAACTCAAGTAAGTAAAAAAGGAAGTAATGAAGAATAGAACAGAAATCAGTGAGAGAGAAAATAGATTTTACAGAATAGAAAATAAACAATGCAAACAATAGAACACATTGGAAACATGTTAAAAACTTTATACCATAAAATTCAACAAATGTACAAATTAACAGGGCAAATTATCATAGTGACAAATGATAAAATATAAGAAGTGAATATCTCTAAATCTATTTAAAATTAGTTTGTTATCAAAATCTTTTCCAATAACTGCAACATGAAGAAATACTCAGGCCCAGGTGGTTTCATTAGTGAAGTCTATGATATATTTAAGAAAGTAAAAACACCAGTCTTATGCAAACTCTTACAGAAAGTAGATGAGGAAAGAATATTTAATTAGTTGTTTTATGAGGCCTATATAACCCTAATCCCAAAACTATACAAAGATATTACAAAAAAATACACTCATTAAACCTCATATATTATATTGTCTAAAAATTAACAACATTAGCAAATCAAATAAGGAGTATATAAAGATAATGTATCATGACCACTGAATATACAAGTTGTGCAAGTCTGGTGTAACATTCAGCAATCAATCAACATAATTTAACATATAAACATTAACAAAATAAAATGTTAAATAGATGAACACACTTAACAAAATTTAATGCCAATTCAAGATAAAAATTATCTTCAAATTAGGAATAAAAATGTTCTTGGCATTACAAAGGACTCAACCAACAAAAGACCCTACAGGTAACATTATATATAATAGTGTAATATTAAATGCTTTCCCCCTAACTTCTGGAAAAAGGCAAGAACATTCATTTACATTTCTACCTAATCCTTTCCTTATAACAAGTTTATTGAGATAATTTATATGTCATAAAATTCACTCTTAAAAGAGTATATAAAGATAATGCATCATGATTATACAAATTGTATGAGTCTTGTGTAACATTTAGAATTACACCATAAAGAGTATATAATTCAGAGGATTTTGTATATTCACAGAAGTGTGCAACCATCACCTCTACCTAACTTTAGAAGGTTCTCATCATTTCAAAAAGAAACTTTGTGTTAGTTTACTAAGTTTTCCATAACAAAATACCGCATTGGGCGGCTTAAGCAACAGAAATTTATTTTCTCATAGTCTGGAAACTAGAAATGCAAGATCAAGGTGTCAGCAGGTTTGGTGTCCTCTGATTTGTCTCTCCTTGGCTTGCAGGTGTTACTTTCTCACTGTGTCTTCACATGGTCTTTTCCTCTGTGTGCAAGCATCACTAATGTCTCTCAGTATGTACAAATTTCCTCCTCTTATAAGGACACCAGTCAGACAGAATTAGGGCCACCCTAACAGCCTCATTTTAACTTAGTGACCTCTTAAAGACTATATTTCCAAATACGGTCACATCCTGAGGTCCTGGGGGTTAAGATATCAACATTATGAATTTTGAGAGGGACACAATTCAGCCCATAACAAATCTTCATAACTAATTAGTATCTTTCTTGATTCTGGTTTTCCTCCAGTCCCTGGAATCCACAAATTTATATTTTGACTCTATAGATTTGTCAAATCTAGGCATTTAGTATAAATGGAATCATGGAATGTGTAGTCTTTTGTGTGTGGCTTTTTTCACTTAGCACCATGTTTTCAGGGTTTATCCCTGTAGTAACACATATCAGTATTTTATTCCTTTTTTAGGGCTTAACAACCCATTGAATGGATATACTACAATTTATTTATCCATTCATCAGTTGATAAATATTTGAATTGCTTCTATCTTTTGGTTATTAAGAATAATGGTCTTCTGAATAGTCATGTTTTTTTGTGTGGACATACATTTTTTATTCTCTTTATATGTTAATTTCTTAGTCATAAGTTTAATATTTTGAGGAATTGCCAAACTGTATTCTAAAGAAATTACACCATCTACATTCTCACCAGCAATACATGAGGGTTTTAATTACTCCACATCGTTACCAATACTTGTTATTGTTTGTCTTTTTAATTACAGTCATCCTATTGGGCATGTGTGAAGTGGTGTCTCACTGTGGTCTTGATCTGCACTTCCCTAATGACTAAGGATGCTGCACATATTTTCATGAATTATTAGTCATTTATTTATCTTCTTCAAAGAAATGTCTGTTTAAATATTTAGCCCATTTTTAAGTTAGGTTGTCTGGTTATTTTTGAGTTGTAAGACTTCCAATAGTCTGGATGCAAGTCCTTTATGAGATATATGATCTCCAAATATTTTCTCCCATTCTATGGGTTGTCTTTTCACTTTCTTATCATGTCCTTTAAAGCAGAAAAGCTTTTAGTTTTGAAGTCCAATTTGTCTGTTTTTTCTTTTGTCATTTGTGTTTCTGATCTAGGAAACCAGTGTTTACCCCAAGGCCCAAAGACTTACTTCTCTATTTTCTTCTATGAGTTGCATAAATCTTACCCTTACACTTAGGTCTATGATCCATTTTGAGTTGATTTCTTAAAATATAATGTGAGGTAGGTGTTTGGTTTCAAACTTTGTCACACCAATATCCAATTGTCCTAGCACCATTTGTTGAAAAGACTTATTACTTTGCCTTCAATTGTCTAGGCATCCATGGAAAAATAAATGTAAGAGTTTATTTTCACGCCATTTATCTCTGTGTGTGTCCTTATTCCAGTATCATACTGCCTCAACTGCCACAGTTTTTGTGGTAAGTTTTGAAAACAAGAAGCATGAGTTTTTAAAAAAATATTTTGGCTATTCTTGGTGCTTTTCATTTCCATATGAATTTTAGGAACAACTTGACAGTTTATACAAAGAGCATAGCTGGGGTAAGAGTAGCCTCATAGAATGAGTTTCAAATTGCTTTATCATCTTCTAGTTTTTGGAAGAGATTCTGAAGGATTTGAATTAACTATTCTTTAAACATTTGTTAGAATTCAACAGTGAAGACATTTGTGCATGTGTTTTTCTCCATGGGAAGTTTTCTTCTTTTATTATTAATTCAGAAATAATTTTAAGGGTAAATTCTTATGTTCTTCTATTTCTTCATCAGGCAATTTTAGTAGTTGTGTATTTCTAGGAACTTGTCCATTTTTTCTGGCTATCTAATTTATTGTAAACAATGGTTCACCATATTCCTTTATAATTATTATTATTTCTATAAGGTTGGTAGTGATGTTCTACTTTTAGTCCTGATTTTGTAATTTAAGATCACTTTCTTTTTTCTTAGTAAATCTAGCTAAACTTTTGTCAATTCTGCAAATGTTTTCAAAAACTAACTTGATTTTGTTGAATTTTTCTGTTGGTTTTCTATTTTGCCTGTTAATTTTCATTTTACTCTTTATTATTCTCTTCCTTCTGCTTGCTTTGCATTTAGTTTGCTTTTATTTTTTTTTATTTTTTTATTTCAGAAGGTAAAAGTTTAAGTTAATGGCTTGAGGCCTTCTTTTTATATTTGGTATTTACAGGTGCAAATTCACTTCTAAACACTGCTTTAGCTGAATCCCATAAGTTTTGATATGTTGTCTTGTTTTCTTTCACCTCAAAATGTTATCTAATTACTCTTCTTTTTTTTTTTTTTTAGCATTACTAATATTTATTAAGCATCTACTTTAGACACTGTACATATACTCTCATTTAACCTTAATATACATTGCCAAATGTTTTCCAGGAAGGTCATACCAAATTACACGCCCATCTGCAGTGTATAAGAACAGAGTCACTGCATGTTTACCAGCACTTAAAAAAATTTTTTTTTTAAATCTGATAGGTGAAAAATACAATAGTTTAATCTGCATTTCTATGATTCCTAGATCTTGACATGTTAAGTACATCAAACCTTTACCTGACATACATTACAAATATTTTCCCCCCAGGTTGGTATTGCGATTTTTTGACATTTTTACAGTCAAGCCAATCTCTTCCTTTGTAATTTCTTCCAATTCTTTTGTAATTAGGTTCTTCTCTATTTCTAGATCAATTAAATTTTCACTTGTATTTCTTTCTAGTTTGGTTATGGTTTTTTGTTTTTTTGAGTTTACACAGTAATTTATTGTTAGACTTTTTTTTTTCTTCTCTTTGTTTTTTTGTGTGTGTGTTAGTTTCTGCTTTATAACAAAGTGAATCAGTTATACATATACATATGTTCCCATACCTCTTCCCTCTTGCATCTCCCTCCCTCCCACCCTCCCTATCCCACCCTCTAGGTGGTCACAAAGCACAGAGCTGATCTCCCTGTGCTATGCGGTTGCTTCCCACTAGCTATCTATTTTACATTTGGTAGTGTATATATGTCCATGACACTCTCTTACCCTGTCACATCTCACCCCTCCCCCTCCTCATATCCTCAAGTCCATTCTCTAGTTGGTCTGTGTCTTTATTCCCATCTTGCCACTAGGTTCTTCATGACCTTTTTTTTTTTTTCCTTAGATTCCATATATATGTGTTAGCATACTGTATATGTTTTTCTCTTTCTGACTTACTTCACTCTGTATGACAGACTCTAACTCCATCCACCTCATTACAAATACCTCCATTTCATTTCTTTTTATGGCTGAGTAATATTCCATTGTATATATGTGCCACATCTTCTTTATCCATTCATCTGATGATGGACACTTCCATGTCCTGGCTATTGTAAATAGAGCTGCAATGAACATTTTGGTACATGACTCTTTTTGACCTATGGTTTTCTCAGGGTATATGCCCAGTAGTGGGATTGCTGGGTCATATGGTAGTTCTATTTTTACTTTTTTAAGGAACCTCCATACTGTTCTCCATAGTGGCTGTATCAATTTACATTCCCACCAACAGTGCAAGAGTGTTCCCTTTTCTCCACATCCTCTCCAGCATTTATTGTTTCTAGATTTTTTGATGATGGCCATTCTGACCGGTGTGAGATGATACCTCATTGTAGTTTTGATTTGCATTTCTCTAATGATTAATGATGTTGAGCATTCTTTCATGTGTCTGTTGGCCATCTGTATATCTTCTTCGGAGAAATGTCTATTTAGGTCTTCTGCCCATTTTTGGATTGGATTGTTTGCTTTTTTGTTATTGAGCTGCATGAGCTGCTTGTAAATCTTGGAGATTAATCCTTTGTCAGTTGCTTCATTTGCAAATATTTTCTCCCATTCTGAGGGTTGTCTTTTGGTCTTGTTTATGGTTTCCTTTGCTGTGCAAAAGCTTTTAAGTTTCATTAGGTCCCATTTGTTTATTTGTGTTTTTATTTCCATTTCTCTAGGGTCTGGGTCAAAAAGGATCTTGCTGTGATTTATGTCATAGAGTGTTCTGCCTATGATTTCCTCTAAGAGTTTGATAGTGTCTGGCCTTACACTTAGGTCTTTGATCCATTTTGAGTTTATTTTTGTATATGGTGTCAGGAAGTGTTCTAATTTCATACTTTTACATGTAGCTGTCCAGTTTTCCCAGCACCACTTATTGAAGAGGCTGTCTTTTCACCACTGTATATGCTTGCCTCCTTCATCAAAGATAAGGTGACCATATGTGCATAGGTTTATCTCTGGGCTTTCTATCCTGTTCCATTGATCTATGTTTCCGTTTTTGTGCCAGTACCAAACTGTCCTGATTACTGTAGCTTTGTAATATTGTCTGAAGTCAGGGAGCCTGATTCCTCCAGCTCCATTTTTCGTTCTCAAGATTGCTTTGGCTATTCGGGGTCTTTTGTGTCTCCATACAAATTGTGAAATTTTTTGTTCTAGTTCTGTGAAAAATGCCAGTGGTTGTTTGATAGAGATTGCATTGAATCTGTAGATTGCTTTGGGTAGTAGAGTCATTTTCACAATGTTGATTCTTCCAATCCAAGAACATGGTATATCTCTCCATCTATTTGTATCATCTTTAATTTCTTTCATCAGTGTCCTATAATTTTCTGCATACAGGTTTTTTGTCTCCTTAGGTAGGTTTATTTCTAGATATTTTATTCTTTTTGTTGCAATGGTAAATGGGAGTGTTTTCTTAATTTCACTTTCAGATTTTTCATCATTAGCGTATAGGAATGCAAGAGATTTCTGTGCATTAATTTTGTATCCTGCTACTTTACCAAATTCATTGATTAGCTCTAGGAGTTTTCTGGTAGCATCTTTAGGATTCTCTATGTATAGTATCATGTCATCTGCAAACAGTGACAGCTTTACTTCTTCTTTTCTGATTTGGATTCCTTTTATTTCTTTGTCTTCTCTGATTGCTGTGGCTAACACTTCCAAAACTATGTTGAATAATAGTTGTGAGAGTGGGCAACCTTGTCTTGTTCCTGATCTTAGTGGAAATGGTTTCAGTTTTTCACCATTGAGGACAATGTTGGCTGTGGGTTTGTCATATATGGCCTTTATTATGTTGAGGAAAGTTCCCTCTATGCCTACTTTCTGCAGGGCTTTTATCATAAATGGGTGTTGAATTTTGTCGAAAGCTTTCTCTGCATCTATTGAGATGATCATATGGTTTTTCTCCTTCAGTTTGTTAATATGATGTATCATGTTGATTGATTTGCGTATATTGAAGAATCCTTGCATTCCTGGGATAAACCCCACTTGATCATGGTGTATATTCCTTTTAATGTGCTCTTGGATTCTGTTTGCTAGTATTCTGTTCAAGATTTTTGCATCTATGTTCATCAGTGACATTGGCCTGTAGTTTTCTTTCTTTGTGACATCTTTGTCTGGTTTTGGTATCAGGGTGATGGTGGCCTCGTAGAATGAGTTGGGGAGTGTTCCTTCCTCTGAAATATTTTGGAAGAGTTTGAGAAGGATAGGTGTTAGCTCTTCTCTAAATGTTTGATAGAATTCTCCTGTGAAGCCATCTGGTCCTGGGCATTTGTTTGTTGGAAGATTTTTAATCACAGTTTCAATTTCAGTGCTTGTGATTGGTCTGTTCATATTTTCTATTTCTTCCTGGTTCAGTCTCGGCAGTTTGTGCATTTCTAAGAATCTGTCCATTTCTTCCAGGTTGTCCATTTTGTTGGCATAGAGTTGTTTGTAGTAATCTCTCATGATCGTTTGTATTTCTGCAGTGTCAGTGGTTACTTCTCCTTTTTCATTTCTAATTCTATTGATTTGAGTCTTCTCCCTTTTTCTCTTGATGAGTCTGGCTAATGGTTTATCAATTTTGTTTATCTTCTCACAGAACCAGCTTTTAGTTTCATTGATTTTTGCTATTGTTTCCTTCATTTCTTTTTCATTTATTTCTGATCTGATCTTTATGATTTCGTTCCTTCTGCTAGCTTTGGGGTTTTTTTGCTCTTCTTTCTCTAATTGCTTTAGGTGCAAGGTTAGGTTGTTTATTCGAGATGCTTCCTGTTTCTTGATGTAGGCTTGTATTGCTATAAACTTCCCTCTTAGAACTGCTTTTGCTGCATCCCATAGGTTTTGGGTCGTCGTGTCTCCATTGTCATTTGTTTCTAGGTATTTTTTGATTTCCCCTTCGATTACTTCAGTGATCACTTCGTTATAAAGTAGTGTATTGTGTAGCCTCCATGTGCTTGTAGTTTTTACAGATCTTTTCCTGTAATTGATATCTGGTCTCAGAGTGCTGTGGTCGGAAAAGATACTTGATATGATTTCAATTTTCTTAAATTTACCAAGGCTTGATTTGTGACCCAAGATATGATCTATCCTGGAGAATGTTCCATGAGCACTTGAAAAAAAGGTGTCTTCTGTTGTTTTTTGGTCGAATGTCCTATAAATATCAATTAAGTCCATCTTGTTTAATGTATCATTTAAAGCTTGTGTTTCCTTATTTATTTTCATTTTGGATGATCTGTCCATTGGTGAAAGTGGGGTGTTAAAGTCCCCTACTATGAATGTGTTACTGTCGATTTCCTCTTTTATGCCTGTTAGTATTTGCCTTATGTATTGAGGTGATCCTATTTTGGGTGCATAAATATTTACAATTGTTATACCTTCCTGTTGGATCGATCCCTTGATCATTATATAGTGTCCTTCTTTGTCTCTTGTAATAGTCTTTATTTTAAAGTCTATTTTGTCTGATATGAGAATTGCTACTCCAGCTTTCTTTTGATTTCCATTTGCATGGAATATCTTTTTCCATCCCCTCACTTTCAGTCTGTATGTGTCCCTAGGTCTGAAGTGGGTCTCTTGTAGACAGCATATATATGGGTCTTGTTTTTGTATCCATTCAGCCAGCCTGTGTCTTTTGGTGGGAGCATTTAATCCATTTACATTTAAGGTAATTATCGATATGTATGTTCCTATTCCCATTTTCTTTAATATTTTGGGTTTGTTATTGTAGGTGTTTTCCTTCTCTTGTGTTTCTTGCCTAGAGAAGTTCCTTTAGCATTTGTTGTAAAGCTTGTTTGGTGGTGCTGAACTCTCTCAGCTTTTGCTTGGCTGTAAAGGTTTTAATTTCTCCACCAAATCTGAATGAGATCCTTGCTGGGTACAGTAACCTTGGTTGTAGGTTTTTCTCCTTCATCACTTTAAGTATATCCTGCCACTCCCTTCTGGCTTGCAGAGTTTCTGCTGAAAGGTCAGATGTTAACCTTATGGGGATTCCCTTGTGTGTTATTTGTTGTTTTTCCCTTGCTGCTTTTAATATGTTTTCTTTATATTTAATTTTTGATAGTTTGATTAATATGTGTCTTGGCATGTTTCTCCTTGGATTTATCCTGTATGGGACTCTCTGTGCTTCCAGGACTCGATTAACTATTTCCTTTCCCATATTAGGGAAGTTTTCAACTATAAACTCTTCAAATATTTTCTCAGTCCCTTTCTTTTTCTCTTCTTCTTCTGGGACCCCTATAATTTGAATGTTGGTGCATTTATTGCTGTTCCAGAGGTCTCTGAGACTGTCCCCAGTTCTTTTCATTCTTTTCTCTTTATTCTGCTCTGCAGTAGTTATTTCCACTATTTTATCTTCCAGGTCACTTATCCGTTCTTCTGCCTCAGTTATTCTGCTATTGATCCCGTCTAGAGTATTTTTAATTTCATTTATTGTGTTTTTCATTGTTGCTTGGTTCCTCTTTAGTTCTTCTACCTCCTTGTTAAATGTTTCTTGCATTTTGTCTATTCTATTTTCAAGATTTTGTATCATCTTTACTATCATTATTCCGAATTCTTTTTCAGGTAGACTTCCTATTTCCTCTTCATTTGTTAGTTCTGGTGTGTTTTGACCCTGCTCCTTCACCTGCTGTGTGTTTTTTTGTCTTCTCATTTTGCTTATCTTACTGTGTTTGGGGTCTCCTTTTCACAGGCTGCAGGTTCGTAGTTCCCGTTGTTTTTGGTATCTGTCCCCAGTGGCTAAGGTTGGTTCAGTGGGTTGTGTAGGCTTCCTAGTGGAGGGGACTAGTGCCTGTGTTCTGGTGGATGAGGTTGGATCTTGTCTCTGGTGGCACGTCCACGTCTGGTGGTGTGTTTTGGGGTGTCTGTGGCCTTATTATGATTTTAGGCAGTCTCTCTGCTAATGGATGGGGCTGTGTTCCTTTCTTGCTTGTTGTTTGGCATAGGGTGTCCAGCACTGTAGCTTGCTGGTCGTTGAATGAAGCTGGGTCTTGATGTTGAGATGGAGATCTCTGAGAGATTTTTGCCATTTGGTATTA
Source organism: Balaenoptera acutorostrata (assembly GCF_949987535.1). Lineage (NCBI taxonomy): Eukaryota > Metazoa > Chordata > Mammalia > Artiodactyla > Balaenopteridae > Balaenoptera > Balaenoptera acutorostrata. Next base: position 50,040,912 of record NC_080066.1, on the reverse strand, counting down.
CATGGAGCTGGAAGGTCTCTTGTGGACCAGTGTTCTGAAGTTGGCTCTCCCACCTCAGAGGCACAGCCCTGATGCCTGGCTGGAGCACCAAGAGCCTTTCATCCACACGGCTCAGAATAAAAGGGAGAAAAAAATAGAAAGAAAGAAAGAAAGAGGATAAAATAAAATAAAATAAAAGTATTATAATAAAAAAATTAAGAATAAATTTATTAAGAAAATTTTTTTTAATTTTTAAAAATAGATTAATTTTTTATCATAAAAAATAAGAAAAAAAATTAAGAAAAAATTTATTAAGAAAAAAATTTTAATTTTTAAAAATAAAAATTATGAAAAAACTTATTAAAATTTTTTTTTAATTTCTAAAAATAGGAAATAAGGAAAAAATTATTAAGAAAACATTTATTAGGAAAAAAAAATTTAAGTAAAAAAAGAAAAAAAAAAAAATGGACGGACCTAATCCTAGGACTAATGGTGAAAGCAAAGCTATACACACAAAATCTCACACAGAAGCATACACATATACACTCACAAAAAAAGGAAAAGGGGAAAAATTAATATATCCTGCTTCCAAAGTCCACCTCCTGAATTTGGGATGATTCGTTGTCTATTCAGGTATTCAGCAGATGCAGGCACATCAAGTTGTTTGTGGAGCTTTAATCCGCTGCTACTGAGGCTGCTGGGAGAGATTTCCCTTTCTCTTCTTTGTCCATACAGCTCCCAGGGTTCAGCTTTGGATTTGGACCTGCCTCTGCATGTAGGTCGCCTGAGGGCGTCTGTTCCCGGCCCAGACAGAACGGGGTTAAAGTAGCAGCTGCTTCAGGGGCTCTGGCTCACTCAGGCCGGGGGGAGGGAGGGGTACAGAGGAGGCGGGGCAAACCTGCGGCGGCAGAGGCTGGCGTGACATTGCAGCAGCCTGACGCGCGCCGTGCGTTCTCCTGGGGAAGTTGTCCCCGGATCATGGGAGCCTGGCAGTGGCGGGCTGCACCGGCTCCCAGGAAAGGCGGTGTGGAGAGTGACCTGTGCTCGCACACAGGCTTCCTAGTGGCAGCAGCAGCAGCCCTAGCGTCTCCTGCCCGTCTCTGGGGTCCAAGCTGATAGCCGCAGCTCGTGCCCGTCTCTGGAGTTCGTTTAGGCGGCACTCTGAATTCCCTCTCCTTGCGTGCTGCGAAACAAAGAGGCAAGAAAAAGTCTCTTGCCTCTTCGGCAGCTGCAGACTTTTTCCTGGACTCCCTCCCGGCTAGCACCGAAGCCTGAGCCTCAGCTCCCAGCCCCCGCCCGCCCCGGCGGGTGAGCAGACAAGCCTCTCGGGCTGGTGAGTGCTACTTGGCACCAATCCTCTGTGTGGGAATCTCTCCGCTTTGCCCTCTGCACCCCTGTGGCTGCGCTCTCCTCCGTGGCTCTGAAGCTTCCCCCTTCTGCCACCTGCAGTCTCTGCCCGCAAAGGGGCTTCCTAGTGTGTGGAAACCTTTCCTCCTTCACGGCTCCCTCCCACTGGTGCAGGTCCCGTCCCTATTCTTTTGTCTCTGTTATTTCTTTTTTCTCTTGCCCTACCCAGGTACGTGGGGAGTTTCTTTCCTTTTGGGAGGTCTGACGTTTTCTGCCAGCATTCAGTCGGTGTTCTGTAGGAGCAGTTCCACGTGTAGATGTATTTCTACTGTATCTGTGGGAAGGAAGGTGATCTCCGCATCTTACTCTTCCACCATCTTGCCTCTGACCTCTAATTACTCTTCTAATTTCTTCTTTGACCCATTTGTTATTCAGGAGAGTGTTGTTTAATTTCCACACATTTAAGAAATTTTCAATTTCCCTTGTTATTGATTTCTAATTTTATTACATTGTAATCAGAGAACAAAATACTTTGTATGATTTCAGTCTTTTAAATGTACTGAGATATTTTATGGCCTAAAATATGGTCTACTCTGGAAAATGTTTCATGTCTACCTGAGAAGAGTCTGTTTTTGATGTGTGGAATGTGCTATAGATGACTGCTAGTTCTGGTTGATTTATAGTACTTCTCGAGTCTTCTATTTTCTGTTTCATCTGCTGCATAATTGTTCTGTCCATCATTAAAAGTGGGGCATTTTAGTCTCCAACTATTATTGTTGAATTGCCTATATATCCCTTAAATTCTATCAGTTTTGCTTTATGTAGTTTGGGTTTCTTTTTATTTACGTATACATATAATTGTTATATCTTTCCAATGGAATGACCATTTATCATTATAAAATGTCCTTTTTTTTTTTTCTATTCACAATTTTTCTCTTAAAGTCTACTTTGTCAATTAGTATAGATACTATAGACCAGCTGTCCCCAAGTTTTTTGGCACCAGGGACCGGTTTCGTGGAAGACAATCTTTCAACAGACCGGGGGGGTGGGGGGGATGGTTTCAGGATGATTCAAGCTCATTACATTTGTTGTGCACTTTATTTCTATTATTATTGCATTGTAATATATAATGAAATGATTATATAACTCACCATAATGCTGACAGGAGATGGAGCTCAGGTGGTAATGCAAATGATGGGGAGCAGCTGTAAATACAGATGAAGCTTTGCTCACTTGCCCACAGCTCATCTCTTGCTGTGTGGCCCGGTTCCTAACAGGTCACGGACCGGTACCAGTCCATGGCCTGGGGATTGGGGACTCCTTCTGTAGACTATCTCTGTGACTTGGAGGAAGGCAAAGTTTTCTTAGGACAAAATAACAATTTAGACTTTACCATAGTTAAAAAATTCTGGTCATCAAAAGACACAATAAAGAGAATGAAGCAGAAAGACAAATTTGAAGAAAATATTTGCAAAACAAATATCTGACAAAAAAAGTCTTGAGTGTATATGTTACTGTTATAAGTCACTAATAAGAAAGCAAACGTCCAAATAAAAATAGGCAAAATATGTTAGCAGAGACCACACAAAGGAAGATATATGAATTAGATTGCATGAAAATGAAAATGAGTTCAACATCATTAGTCATCAGAGAATTTCAAATTAAAACTATAAAAGATTTCAGTACACAACCGGCATATTGCCAAAATGTAAAAACCACTGACAATGCCGAATTATGGAGAATATCTTGAACATGACAGTTAGGAGTAAAAGGATAGAACCACGTTGGAAAAATTTGTCAGTTTCTTTAAAAGCTAAACATTCATCTATCCTATTCCCAGGAATCCCATTTCTAATTATTCATCCAAGGAAAAAGTATATAACTATGGAAAAAAAAAAACTTTTTAAAAGAAGGTTCATATCAGCTTTATTGGCAATAATAAAACCAGTTCAGATGTCCATCAAAAGGAGAATACATAAACAAAAAAGGAAAAAAAAAATGTTGCAACATGCAATGTCATGCATATATCTCAAAAATACACAATAAAAAGGAGAGACAGTGAAGAGTTCCTACTGGGTAAAGATCCTGGAACTGAAAAAAAAATATTGTCAGAGTAGAAAAAAAGCAGAATAGTAGTTCCCTCTAAAGGAGATAGAAGTGGCATGTATGAAATTTCTCTGGTGATAATATGCGGTATCATAGGTGTCTTGTTTGCATAGGTGAATGTACTAGTCAGAACTCATCAAATGGTATGCTTAAGATTCATGGGTTTTAATATATGTAATTTTTACCTCAAAGAACCTTAAAGAAATATTGAACTGTAGTTATCACATGATGAATTGTATAGGATGAAGTTTATTGATCAAAAACTTACTTTAAAATGCATGAAAACAACAGATGGGTTAATGAATGGAAGAAGGAATGAATAGATGTATAGATATATAGCAAAACAAGTACCGTTAAGTGTTAAATGTAGAATCACATTAAGGTATATAGGTATTCACTGTAAAATTATTTTAACTTTTCTGTATTTAAAGTTTTTATAATATTTTGAAGATAAAAGAAAATACAGATCAGAATTTAAGTTGCTCACAATCTAGAAATATAGACTTCCAACAAAATAACTATAATAAAGTGATAAATGCAGAAACAGAAGTGTGTTCATTGCACAGAGTTGGCACAGAAGAGAAAGTTACTGCAGTTATAAGATTCCAGGTCTGGTTAGAGATGAGTGGAGTTCAGACAAGGTGTTAAAGAGTTTAGACTCTTATTCTCTGGTGATGCAGAGGAATTGAAAGGCAACAAATCATTCTTGGAATCCTCTCTTCTCCCTGAATCAGGCTTCTCTGGAGGACTGGGATATGACTATGATGGCAGTCTCACTTCTGCAGGCATGCATATATCTGTCCTGAAATTAGATTTGCTCACTGGATTATTTGGGGTTTCTGGAAAGGACCAGCTAACCACTCCAAGGCATATTCTAGGTGATGATTCCATTGACAGGGCTTGACCAGAACTTCAAGGGTGTCCGGCTGCCTCTCAGCAGGACTAGGAACTAGTCTTCCCCATCATATGGAGAGAAGAGCAGTGGACATTGCTTCAGCATTTTGATTGTTTCTGATTTTCCCAAAATTTTCACCATTTCCTCAAAATCTTTCCAGGATGGCTTACTAGTTACTTTTTGAAAAGTTTAGGCAAATGACATTGAAGGAGTGCTAACATTTTCAAACAGAGCACTCAAATTCTTAAATTAAAGAGAAACTCCATGATAAATTATGTAAGATCATTTTACATTCACCTGGATGAAGAACTAAATTAGGAGCACATATCATGAAGAATGTGGCTTTAAACTGTTAAGTCCATTTAGGGAAAAAACATTTTTTTACCATGTGATTTAAAGTACAATATATACAATAAATTTCAGAATGACAACATGTGACTGTCATATACCATCAGGTGAAACGTGGGTTATTCAGAGTCTAATGATATGTAAATACCCAAATGTGAATTAGAGCTCGATTAAGTACTTCCTTTAATTTTTCTAGAGTTAAGGAGGCAATGGTTTTTGGCATTCCTACTCTTTCAGGAAGAATAATGGAGGCATAGAAAAATACATAATGTGACAGTGACACTGAGGATTAATTTTGAGGTGACAAAGTGAAGTGACCTAATAACATATCCCAGGAAACACCCTGCTATGTAATATTGTTTTTAGGCATTTCCAGAAAACATACCCATATTACACAAGGGAATAACTTACACTGTCTATGATTCCCAAGCCTTCAGCACTATTTGCAATCAATTTTGAAGACTCACTCATATATACAATGTATTCACCAGTGTACTGTGAATCCTGCCTGGGTTTCAGTGGTCTTTCTCATTTCCAAATAAATTCATTAAAATAACTAATATAAAATATATATAAAACATTAATTAGTGTTCTATTATTTAGTAAATCATCCCTAGCTATGAAACAAATGTGTGTGTTTCTTTAAAATATATGGAACTCAATTGTTATTTCAACAACAGTGTAGGAGGGACTGAAGTGACCATAGCTCTTACAGATCTGAATATGCACTTGACTAAGGGGAAGACTGTAAACCATATGCGCCATCTCCTTGGAAATGCATCTTCCCTTGGGGGCTGATTCCTACATACATACTTAGGAGTTAATCATTTGCCATTGGCAAAAAAAAAACGCAGCCATTTTCACACTGACATATAGTGTCTACAGCTCTATAGATTTTTCAAAGGAAATATATTCAAGCTCTATCAGACTGAAGGCTTAGAAAATAATAATCACAGATTCTTCTCTTTAAAGCCATTTGTCCTCTTGCTCCTGATTTTCATCAATTCTCTGTAATTTTCACCCACTCTGTCTCAGGATCATGAGTTATCACTGGTTGCCACCGGAACACTTCAGGGCAATTTGTCTTATTGAAACATGGGTTGGCCTCATGGCTGTGAATAATCATTCACTCTCTAATATATCATATATTTTCTAAAATTCTCTCCCATCCTAAGGACGACATAATGCTGTCCTGGAACTGATGAAGCCAGGGATTAATTGTTTTTTTGTGGTTTGAAAAGTGCTTTAGTTATTTTAACATGTTGGTTTTTTACAAATTTGCAACAGATTAAAGGCATTTTCTGAAAACTGAATAGTTAAACTATGTGCTGTGTATGAATAAGCATCACTTTGGTGCAGATAGGAGTCAGCACAGGTCTGGAAGTGGCATTTGAGTAGGCAAAGCTCCTGAATTGGATATGGCTACCTTTTCCTTTTTTTTTTTTTTTTTTTTTTCTGATGGATCTAGTTTTGCTGAGAATGAGTTGATTTGAAGGACTGTCACTTTGTTGATTATATAAAGGTACAATGTGTTTTCTGTTCTGCTAACACTTTTATATTTAAGCAGTGAAACACCAGAGTTCTTAGTATGCTTTAAATGGCATTCCCTTATTTTCAATATATGAGAGCAGTTCCAAATTCAATAGTAAGAACACTGTATGATAGTGGGGGGAGATCCTGGCCAAGTCTGAGGTATATTACAAAGTTTTGATAGTGCAAAATACACTTACAACATAATAGTGTTTTCTTCTGATTAATTGACTTTTCTTGGAAGATAGCATCTTAAAAGGCAAAACACTTGTAAAATTATATTTAAAAGCCTTTTGGACATCAATATAATTTCTTTAAGACAACTGGTGAGTTAAGTGCAAACACATCAGAAACATATGGATTGAATATTCCTCAAAGCTCACACGGGCTCATGAGTGCTAGTGTCTGGCAAAACCCAAGACTGGTTTTGCCAAACACAAAACATTTGCAAAGTAGTTTGATATATTTTCAGCAACATTAATTACTAGACAACAATGGAAAAACCCATTTTGATTATGAAACACACTACCACATTAATGGTAGGCAAATTCCGTTCAACATATATTTCTAATCGGCATGATATTTATCAGAATCAACTGCTGACATTATATAGATACATCTCCTTGTCACTAATAAGAACCACCAGTAAGACTGTAGGGCCACAATACTCATTGTAATCTGCAATGGGCAGAAGCAGCTAACAGTTGCAATGACTTTCAGATTCTCATCGGAAGACCTCGCCTTCACACTGAGGGTGTTAGAAGAGCCAGAAACAGTGTACAACTGCAGTGGCTACTCCCTGATGGGGTAGCCAAGCAGAAAGATGAACACAAGTACTTCTATTTGGAGTACTATATTTAATGTTGTATCAGATTAAGTATTATTTAAACATTGATCTATAACTTTTTATTGTCATTATGAAGTACATAAAATCAGATAAGTTTTTTCATATCAGAAAAAAGTCAAGACCTGAATCTTCTGATTTTGAGTTGTGTATCCTTGTGAAAGTTACTTAACTTCTATGAGTTTCAGTTAATTTGCTACCAAATAAGATTAATAATCCATGTAGAACACAGTTTTTCAAGGTTTAGCAATGATATCTGAGCTGTGCCTAGCAGCGTGCCAAGGCACAGGAGAGAGTGCTCAGTCAATAGCTGCTCATGTCATTAGATGAGTTAACTTCCTAGATGTTAAAAATGAGCACACTCATTTTAAATTGGTTAAATTTGATAAATTATTTAAACTATCAGTACTCAATTACATATGGATATAATAGAGATGATCAACAAAATATTAGTAATTATACTGTGTAAATTAAAGTCATTTAGACTGTTTTAAGTATTAAAATTGCATGACAAAATTATTGCAATAATTATCTAATAACATTTTTGAGATTGTCATTTTAATTGGGTTCTATTTTTCAGCCCCATCAATGAAAATGGGTAAATATGCCACATCAGGTATTTACTACTGGAGATGAAAAAGGGAGGTGAGTTTATAATGTTTTCAAATATTACTATTGAAGTCATAGATTTTCCCTGGATCCTTTATGTTATTTTTATATTTAGATACAGTTATATGTTATACAACTTCAACTTGTCAGGCAATCATTAATTCAAATAAGCCCTTAATCTCTACAATGCAATATTGGCACAATACTCTCTCTCTCTGTCACACACACACACACACACACAACTTCATTTCCTCTGTTTGGCGTCCTCACTGACATACCAATTAAACAGCTCTTACAGTGATTTAAAATATACATGAAGTGAGCTGAAGAGAATACTTACTCTTCCAACCAACATTCACATGACTGTTGTATTACTGCATTTTTTGTTCCTGAGAAATAGCTAAAGAAATTATTTTTAACACCCAGGAGGTTTTACATGTGAATTATACCGGGGTTGTAATTTACTTATTATAGCACTCTTTTCTCATCTGAAATCTCCAATCAATAAAATGTTTTGATCCATGGTGGCTAATTTATAGCTTTTAAAAGAGAAGAAAACAAGAGAGTGAAAATGACATCTTAGAATTTTTTTCATTCACTCAGTTGGGAACCAGTTGATTCAGATGCAATTGAACTGAATGCACAAATGAACTGGGCCTAACATGGCCTATAGGAGTGCATTTAAAAAAATGTGTCTCAGTGTATTGAAAACCTTTTAGTGCAAGGTAGGGGGTTCTCTGCCTTTTTCAAACCATGACCCCACATTCAGGCACACACAAGCAGCTCTCTTCAGATGTGCCGAAGAATCTTTTGTTCTCCGGGCTTCTCCAAAGACCTGTTCATAGAATCCTACAGTGAGACACAGAGGATGTCATGGGAATTAGCACAAAGGTTATGGGGTGCTCCTGGCACATGAAGAGGTCCTCACTGCAAGTGACAGAACAAATCCACTTCAACAGAAGGGAGGTCAGTGCCTGGGAATGGGCTTCAGCCCTGTGACACCCCTCACCCTGATAAGTTGCAACCCAAGGACCCTGAGATTGAGAATCTCCATGTGGCACAAGTTCCCTGGTTCTGGCCCCTGTGATGGTCCCACAGTATGTGCTTAATTGCTGTTTGAGAAACACTTTGCAGCTGGCAACACAAAGTGTATGGAATGATCCTCTATTCTCCTGTATTAGCTATCTTCAGATTCTGAAGAGAAGTGAGCTTGGGCCTCTTGTGAATATGGCCCTGATGTGTAAATGTGCGTGATAGAGGCAGCCCAGGCCTGTGTTTGGGTTTCCTGTCTTCTTTCATTTATGTATGTATGTATATGTGTATTTATTCATTTTCTTTTCTAAATAGGATTTCTCCTGAGAAATAAGTCTAGCATCTGATGGTGTCTCAGTATTTCAACAAGGTGTGTGGGAGTGATCAGGGCTCAGGCAGTAGGAGTGAGAGGTCAGCTCCAAATGCTTTTTCTGGAGGTTTGACTGCACATAAGATCACCCCAGGTTGCATCTTCACTGTATTTATTTCTAACCCAGTCATTTTATGGAGGTGTTAAAAACATGTCTTCATGTTAACCGGAGCTGGTAAAGCAGAAAACCTGTCTTGGATTCATTCTGTTTATGTAGTCAAAGCAGGTCATTACTTGGTGGTTAAAGCAAACCATTTTATTTCCCATATAGTTTATATTTTATACTGAGGGTTTCTCTCTCACCTTTATTTCCATAACAAAATTGTACCTCTTATCTTCTCTAAGAGTTAGGGCTAAAGCCTCCTTATAGTTGGGATGTGACTGGAAAGAAAGTTTTTTTAAAACCTGAAAATTTTACGTTAAGACTGTGACTTTGTAGAGCAGTCTGAGAAAGGAAAGTAGTTGCATTGGAGAAATGTTCTTGCTCCTCATTGTGGAAGGCATGAAAACAGCTTTAAAAATCCATTTTGTATGCATGTACAGATTAGTACCCACACTGCTTTTTTCATCTGATTCTTGGCTATTTCCTAGTAATGTTAGATGTTTGTGTTTCTCTATACTCAGGAATCTTTTTTTTTGATACATATTATTTCTTTCTTTATGGTAATAAATATATTGAGAATGGAAATATTAAATCTGTTTATCATGACACACACACTCTGAGCAAAGTTCTTTCCTCAAAGCATGACACTTGGGGAGAGGGGAAATCCCTGGGATTTGCTTTATATGTGAATACCTGCTCTGTTATCAGTGGAAGTAAAATAGTGGGCAGACCACATGGAGACATACTTACCTAGATAAGACAAAGGAAGGAACCAATGAAGAGACAGGGTTATTAAGAGATTACTGTGGTGCAGGCAATATTCTGAATTCAGAAACAAACAAAGAATTACTAAAGAACATTCTTATATTTTGCAATTTGCCTTTTGTCTTTACATTGTGACTACATTCATACCTTATGAAAAACAAAAAAATTTTTGGTAGTCCTCTTTTCTTAACAAAAAATAAACATTAAAAAGAAATATGGTTTAACTGATGAGAACCTACTGTATAGCACAGGGAACTCTACTCGATGCTCTGTGGTGACCTGACTGAGAAGGAAATACAAAAAGAGGGGGATATATGTATATATATATATATAGCTGATTCACTTTGCTGTACAGTATAAACTAGCACAATATTGTAAAGTAACTATACGCCAATAAAAATAAATAAATAAATAATAAAATAAAATAAAAAAGAAATATGGTTTACATGCCAAGTTATTCAGTGACTGAATTTAAGTGAGACTTAGCTAAGAGTCTATGAAAACTTGTTTTACCTACAGCAGTGGAGGTGGGATGGGATCTCTTTAAGGTCTTCATTTACTAGTAGGTATGTACTGAAAGGTATGTACTGAATGCATATTGAGGCTCCAGTATTAAGGTGTATGTTCAAATCATTCTACATTCTTTCCATAGAATCTAGTATCCAAATCCAAGTCCTTGGGATTTTAACTTAGAAGTGGGGCTACTGTGTAAAAATGAAAAATGGATCAAAGCAAAATGTGAAGAGATACACAAATACAATCATCATCATTACCATCATCATTGTTATTGTTTATTTCTCCTCAATTACAAAGCCCTTTTCTATGAACGTTTTCTTCCTTAGTAATTATTTACTTGATAAAATGATTTTGGGACTTGTGTTTGCAGTCAAGAGGGAGGAACTCAGATCAGACTGATCCTCTTTCCCCATAAACCAAAAATAAATAATTGAATAAATAAATAAATAAATGCAAACTACTTTTAGCAATGGTTTTCAAGACATTGGACATCAGGCAGCAGAGGACATTTACCCCTGAGAAATGGTAAATGAAGGAGGTAAACCCTATGATTGCTCAAGATCACTGACTTGAGAGAGTTTCTAGGCTGTGGCAAAGGGTGGTAGATTCCCTAAGTTAAGGAGAAGGACCTTAGAATTCAGGAAAACCAGTATAGTTAGAATTTTGAGAATCAAGTACTTAAAGGAGTATCCTTGAATATTCAGCAAAGTGCTGATCTGCCCATAAAACCAGGAGAAGATTCCCCCAAAGAGATTATAAGGAATAGATCATGGTGCCTAAACAGGGCTGGGAGTAGTTCCTATTTCCATCAGCAACACAGGGCATTGGGTAGAGTATTCAGAAAGGTCTTTACTCAGTAATGGGAAATAATTAAGCACAGACTGATAAAACTCTGATCTCACCTAACAAATGTTAAAATTAAGGCCAAAAGGATCAAATGATTTCCAAATAACTTAACTGCATCCCACAGTAAAGCTCAAGAAGTTTATAAAAAGAAAAAAATATATAAAGCACCAATAAAGGTAAAGTTTATAATGCTTGGCATCCAAACAAAGTTTACCAGTCATACAAAGAAACAGGAAAATATGGCCTAATAAAGAGAAAAACCAATCAACTGAAACTGACCAAGAATTGATGCAGATGTTAGAATTAGTGTACAAGAACATAAAACAGCTATTTTAGCTGTATTCCATATGCTCAGAAGGTTAAGTAGAAACTTTAAAATATAAGTAAAAGACCCAAATCAAACTTCTAGTGGTGAAAACGAAGTGAGATTAAAAATATGCTGTATAGTATTAACAACTGATTAGACACTGCAGAAGAGAAGAATAGTGAACTTGAAGGCAGAACAATAGAAACAATCCAAAAGGAAATTCAGAAAAAAATACAATGATAAATTTAAAAATAGCATCCCTAGCTGTGGGTCAACTTCAAGCAGCCTAACACACATCTAATTGGAAACCTCTATAGAAGAGAAGTAGGGGAGCCTAAAAAGATATCCAAAGAAACAATGGCAGAAATTTTTCTAAATATGATAAAAGTTATAAACCCATAAATGCAAGCTTAAAAGTAACCAAGCACAGGAAACATGAAGAAAGTGCCACCAAATCATGCCATATTCAAATTGCTGAAAATCAGTAAAGAAAGAAAATCTTAAAGTATTTAAAGAAAAAGTCACTTTAACTTCATAAGTATATAGATAAGAATTACACCAGATTTCTCCTCAGGCAAAATGCAAGCCTGTAGATAGTGGAGAATCAAAGTACTGAAAGATAAAACAAATGAAAAAGACCAATTCAGGCCCTTTCAGAGTTATACACAATAAACCAATAGAGAAAATAAAGTTGAATTGAAAAACACACAATTCTCACACAAGAAGGCAATGAAAGAAAAAAAAATAATTAGAAGAGACCAATATAAATATAGTGAGATAATAGACTTAATCTAAACATGTCAATAATTAGATAAGTATAAGTGGTTTACCCATCCCACTAAAAGGAACAATGTGTGAGTGGATCAAAAAGTAAGACAAGTATATGCTGACTGTAAGAAACATACTTTAAATATAAAGACACAAATAGTTAAAAGTTAAAAGTATAAAAAAGACATACTGTTCTAACACTAAGAAAAAGAAATCTACAGTGATTATGTTGCTATCAGATTAAGTAGACTTCAGAGCAAGGAGTGTTACCAGGGAAAAAGAAAGCCATTCCATAATGATAAAGAGGTTAATTTGTCAGGAAAACATTACAATCATAAATATCTATGCACCTAATAATGACATTTTAAATAATCCAAGGAAAAACTTATAAAACTGCAAGGAGAAATAGACATCCAAAATAGTAGCTAGAGATCTCAATAGCCTTCTCTCAGTTATTAATAGAACAACTAGATTTGCAGTCAAATGCTCTATCCCTGAGCTATATCCCTGTGGCCTAAAATAGATAGCTAGTGGGAAGCAGCCGCATAGCACAGGGAGATCAGCTCGGTGTTTTGTGACCACCTAGAGGGGTGGGATAGGGAGGCAGGGAGGGAGACGCAAGAGGGAGGGGATATGGGGATATATATATATGTATAGCTGATTCACTTCGTTATAAAGCAGAAACTAACACACCATTGTAAAGCAATTATACTCCAATAAAGATGTTAAAAAAACAAACCTCCCAGTGAAGCTCCCCCCCCCAAAAAAGAACAACTAGAGAGAAACCAGTAAGGATAGAAATAGAACAAAATTATCAACCCACGTATCCTAATTGATACTTTAACAGTAAAATACACATTATTTTCAAACACATGGAACATTTGTCAAGGTAGGCTATATTTTGAGCCTTAAAAATCTAAATAAATTTAAAATAATTCAATGCTAACAAAGTATTCTCTTTGACCATCACTGGATTAAATCAGAAATAAATAACACAAAGATCTCTGGAAAATCTACCAAATATTTGGAAACCAAATAACACCCTTCTAAGTTACTCATGGTTAAAAAGAAATCAAAGGGGAAATGTGAAAGTATTTTTAATTAAATGAAAATAAAAACACAACACAACATTTTTTTAGATGTTGCTAAATCAGTACTTATGGGGAAATTTATACCACTAAATCCCTAATGTAGTGTTTAATGATTAATTATGAATGATTAAATACTAAATGCTTCTCACTAAGACCAGGAACAAAACGTTTTTCATTCTTACCACTTCTACTCAACATTTGACTAGAGGGTCTTGTTAGTGTAGCAATGTAAAAAAATAAATAAATAATGAACATCCAGATTGAAAAGGAAGGAATAAAATTCATTTTACTAAGCAATTAGATGAACAACTCTATAGAAAATTCAATGGAACCTATAAAATAAAGTGCTAAAACTAATAATTGTGTTTAGCAAAGTTGCAAGATACAACATTGTTATATAAAAATCAATTTTATTTCTATATGCTAGTCCATTTAAAGTTGAAATTTAAAAACACACCATTTACAATAGCAAAACTCAAAGCAAAATCCTTAAGGATAAAATGTGACAAAGATGTGCAAAATCTATATACTAAAAAATACAAAACTCTGCTAAGAGAAATTAAAGAACAAATGGAAAATCAAGTTGTACAACTTAAATATATACAATAAAAAAAGAATAAATGGGGACACATACAATTGTTCATGGGTCTGAAGACTCAAAATTATTAAGATGTTACTTCTTCTCAAATTGATCTTTAAATTCAACACAGTCTCAATCAAAATTCTAGCAGATTTTTTTTTTTTGGTAGAAATTGGCAAAGTGGTTCCAAAATTTATAGGGAAATTTAAAAGATCTAAAACATCTGAAAAACTTTGAAAAAAAAGAAGTTGGAAGATTAACACTACCTGGTTTAAGACTTATTATAATGCAGTGGTAAATAAGACAGTGTAGTATAGGTATAAAGATAAACAGATACACCAATGGAACAGAATATAATCCAGAAATACACCACACATATATAGGGACAGCTGGATTTTACAAAGATGCAAAGACAATTCAGTGAAGAAAATATAGGTTTTTCAACAAATGATTCTGGAGCAACTGGATATCTATGTGCAAAAATAAATAATACAATATGGATAATAGACCTAAATGTAAAACCTAAAATAACAATACTTCTAGACAAAACCATAGGATGAGGGATGTAGTGGAGAGTGTTATAAACCAGAAATTACAAAGTGCATGAGGAAATTATAAAGAATAATTATCTTTTGTATTAGTCAGTATAGATTTATGCAATTACAAGTGAGAGATCATAGCATGTTTACCCTTCAAATATATTGACACACTCTTCAAAGAAATTTAATTTAAGATAATGTTTGGTAGTAAAATTCCAGGAAAAGCAAAGTGTGTTAGAATCTTTCATGATCCTCTTTGGATAATGGTGAAGTTTGTTATTATTTACTTTTTTTCTTTTTCTTTCTGTTTTGCAATTTAGTATTTGAAGGTGTCTGGGAAAATGGTTGCCCATGTTACAGGTAGAAAGTTTTTATGATATATCGGATAACCAATGAGTTTAGTGTTCCCCCTCCTTCAAGACTAAGGAGACTAATGTTGAATTAAAGTGAAAAAACAAACCTTGCATGAGCCATCCTTCCTTCTCTCTATCTATGTATATATCAAACCACAAGTCCCAGTTTGGGATTTGAGGAACTGAAAACCAACCCTAAACATTTTCCAAGCTGCTTACTCTAGGGAGACCTGAAATGTCAAAATGTATGTCATCTCAACTGCCGTAGCACATCTTGCTACAGACCATGTAACCTATGAGGACTGCTGCCATGAAAACCCATAAATGCTCCTTCTCTATGAATAGCATCTCTCCAATTAAAGCCATCTTTACTAAGCCTGCTCATTTTCAGACAGAAATATCGATTAACTCACCTATAGTCAGTACATAGAAACACTCCTTAATGAGAATTATAATGACCTCTGAACTCTGCTCTTTAACCTTGTAATATACTCTCTCAATTTTTGGTTAAGCGGTCCAGTAGCATATCACCAGAGATAGAAAGACACTCTAGTTCTTTATTGTTGACAGAACACAGAATGCACAGAAGACATGCTCAAAGCCTCATTTTAATGGGGATAGAGTTGGGAGTGGTGAGTAAAAAGGTCACTTCTACAGAATGCTTTCTCCTTGTTTGACAGGGTCCTACTAATCAACTGAACATTATTGGGGGGCACTTGTCTATCAAATAATATGGTCACTAAGGAGAAATACTATCAAGAAACCACAGATTGAACTTTAAGGTTAACAGTTATTTAAGTTGCATAATTCTCTATTACAATGAATATATTATTTACAGTAATCCCCAGAATAACTTCCAGCTGCCAGGTATAACCCTAGATTACTGTTCGGGAACTGGATGCCATGCCATTAAATTAACACCGAAAATTCATGCACTGGACAATTAAGTTAGTACATCAACCCACTGCATCCTTCTCTCATTTCACCTATTTCAAATTTGATCACCATTTGATATATAAGGCATTGCTGACACAGGTTGCTATGATGCCAGTTTACCAAAGAGATCAGAAAATTTGTTTAGAGAGTGTACACACTTCTTCAAAGATAAATGCACACCAGAGAAAATCCTAACAGCTTTTAATTTCCATGCTTTTCAGTTTTATTGTTGTAGATGCAACTGTTTATAGGACTAATGACACAGGCTGGCTCTGTCGAGTCAATTACACCAGTAGGCAGTTGGATCAAATTCTTTACTCATGTTCCGTTTACACTATGTGGATGTCTGATATTTGACTAAATTGAATTGCACCAGAGTGCCATGGTGCTTTCCATACTCTGCATCTCTGAGCACTTTATAGAACAATGAAATAAATGATAATATGCTAGATTCAGGGTGGTGAGTGTGCACAAGCACGTGTGGGTAGAGCTACACAGTGAGTAATAGTCAATCGACAGCTTGGTTTGTTATATTAGATGCCTCAACTATGGCAGTATTCCATGGGAGGAACCTTATCAATGCGTGTGTCTGTGTGTGCACGTGCGCGCACGCACGAGCTTTGATTTTTAGTTTATTATTGTTTTGTTTGTTTTTATAGGGTAGAGAGGAAGTGGGGAACAGAGAAAATGGAGAGATTTGTGATGTCAAATGCTCATATTAGTGACAGTACAACAGGACTCTGGTAAAGTGTGGGCAGATGCTGAGCCAGCTCCCCACATACTCCTAAATGCCAAAGCACTTTGCTGCTGACCCACATCTAAGCATGCAATTCTGGCAATGAGGCACCCAATGTGCAGAGATCTTGATGGTCCCAACTGATGCCAAACTGTGGGAAGATGCACAATGCAGGGAGGGTTCTTTAGGAGCCTGCCTGTAGCTTGCTCACTTATTGCCTTCAGAAAAAAATGCCATGATATTGTTACCATCTATTGAATTCTGAAATGTGGACCAGAAACACTATGTAAATTATCTCCCTTAATCCCAATAGGAAACCTCAAGCAAGCAGTAACACTCACCATAATACATAAAGAACTGGAGATTCAGGGATATTCATTTATTTGCTGTAGAGCACCTGGCATTAGAATTTGAACCCAGATCTGTCTAAATCAAATCATATTCTTTTACCACTCTTGTCACTCAGCTTCTCCTACAAGCATATCATTGCTCAGAACGTGGTTGTTTCTTAGGGCCAGAGCGCTTATAAAACTCACAACATCATTTTTAAACAAAGATTCATTACATTTGTTATTTTATTATTTTATTTTATCAATGCAAATTAGATCTTAGTTTTAAATTATTTTTCTTCCAGTTTGTTGAGATAAAATTGACATACAGCACTGTATAAGTTTTAGGAGTACAGCATCATGATTTGACTTGCATACATCAGGAAATAATTATGACAATAAGTTTAGTGAGCATCCATAATAATTTTATTCTTTAAAGAGTACAGCATCTCTGCCCTAAAGTATAGTCAAAGAACAACCCCTTAAACCATGGTAAAATATATCCTAACTTATATCTTGGAAAGAATTAGATAATCTAGACTCAATTGGAAAGATCTCATTTGGGAACTGAAATTCAATGATCAATTTGGAATTAATACTACTAATTGGAAGAAGTCACTTTTTTTTTTTTTTAAAATAGAACTACCATACGACCCAGCAATCCCACTACTGGGCATGTACCCTGAGAAAACCATAATTCAAAAAGAGTCATGTACCACAATGTTCATTGCAGCACTATTTACAGTAGCCAGGACATGGAAGCAACCTAAGTGTCCATCAACAGATGAATAGATAAAGAAGATGTGGCACATATATACAATGGAATATTACTCAGCCCTAAAAAGAAATGAAATTGAGTTATTTGTAGTGAGGTGGATGGACCTAGAGTCTGTCATACAGAGTGAAGTAAGTCAGAAAGAGAAAAACAAATACCGTATGCTAACACATATATATGGAATCTAAGGGAAAAAAAAAAAAAAGGTCATGAAGAACCTAGTGGTAAGATGGGAATAAAGACACAGACCTACTAGAGAATGGACTATGGGGAGGGGGAAGGGTAAGCTGGGACAAAGTGAGAGAGTGGCATGGACATATATACACTACCAAATGTAAAATAGATAGCTACTGGGAAGCAGCCGCATAGCACAGGGAGATCAGCTCAGTGCTTTTTGACCACCTAGAGGGGTGGGATAGGGAGGTGGGAGGGAGACACAAGAGGGAGGAGATATGGGGATATATGTATATGTATGGCTAATTCACTTTGTTATAAAGCAGAAACTAACAAACACACCATTGTAAAGCAATTATACTCCAATAAAGATGTTAAAAAAATTATTGAAAAAGAATAGATACATGTATAGTATAACTGAATCACTCTGCTGTACACCTGAAACTAACACAACATTGTTAATCAAGTATACTACAATATAAAATAAAAACTTAAAAAAAAAGTCACATTAAGTTTTCAGAGTTTTATAATCCTAAGTATGTATGTAACTAGGTCATCAAGGTAAATGGACAAAAGCTGGGGATGCTAATTCTGTGTGTGTTCATCAATCTTGGGTTATAATTTATCTATTAGTTTGAACTAATGGAAGAACAGCACAATCATTTTTAACAATCATAGAAGAAAACCAAAGATATTTTTTTCACTCTGTCTCATAAGCAAACAAGTGGTGTGACCTTGCTCCTTTCCCATTTGTATCTATTTGAGACCTTGCTAACTTTCTTTCCCCAGTGTATTTTCACCATCTTCCATGTATTTCCAGGAGACAATGTTACTGGAAATTACCTGCCAAAAAGAGGAAGCAGTTTGGACCAGACTTGTCAGGCCCAGGATGAGCACATGTAGGGCGACACTTTCAGTGCCCACTCCCATCACCTTAAAAATAAGCTCAGCCTGGGGGACCTCACTTCAGACTAAACTTTTTTCTTCTTTGCTGACCTATCATTTAAAGTTTTACATGAGGAAAATTTTAGACGGCCATGACCGCAGCAGTAGGTCTGTGTTGGGCCCTTACAAGGAATAATGTGTCCATAGCCATTTTAATACAACTCTTGAGGAAGTTGAGTTAAGAGCTACAGTTTTTGCACCAGTTAAGAGCATGGTGGAAAAAGTATGTTTTAAATAAACACAAGATTTATCACCATTAAATTTTCAAAGGTATATAATGATGTGATTTGATGTGGGTTGGTATATTTTAATAACCACTTTCTCCAGTTTCCAACTGGGGAGTGATAGACAAAATATATAAAACGTATCTGAATTTTAATCTTCTGCAGTAAACTGCTGAGTAAATTTGTGATTGTGGCTTTATCTCTTTGCTTTCATTTTTCTGTCTCCCAGACTTAACATGGTTTGTGGAAGCTTCAAGACAGGTTAGAAACAAAAACAAAAACAAAAAACAAAAACCTCCAGTAACTCTAGTAAAATTTCTAAATAGTAAAGCAATGTCTCAAATGCATTGTCATTAATCCTCAAGACCTGTTGCTCCTTAATAATTGTCTCAGATATTAAGACAATCTGGGAAAAAATTCAAAATGCTTTTTGAAAGGCATTATGACAATTATGAACATCAATAATTTTAAATATTTTTTGAGTTCACAAAACAAAGACATGTATAATAATATAAGATCTGAATAAAGCTGAGCAAATTGTCCTGAGTTCATAGAAGCCACGGAATTCAATAACATTGATGACAAAACAACCACCAATAGAAATTGAGAACTGGCTTGGAGCCAAGCACCATGTCACGGCAACTCTGAAAAGGGAGCATTTCATTATTTTACAGATGAAGAGAATGGGTTTAGAGAGGCAAAGTACCTTCTCCAAGGTCATTTGATTAGTAAATTTAGGAGAAAGAATTTCTTTACTCATTCCAAGCCCATGTTATCTGTTCATTCATTCCATCCTCAAAAAAAATGCATCTTCTCTATCTAAAAACTAATCAGTTTTGTTTCTTTGAAAAAGCATATAAATAAAACTTCTGATCCAGGTTTCACCTCTAGTTAGTCTTACTGATGTCTCTCGGTTCCTGAGAGTAAAAGCATGGTGCATCTTTGCTCTTTCCAATATATTGAGGATGCAGTACTGACTCCTGTTCAAGTCAGTAGGCCCTGGGTTCAGATTGTCTGAAGTCAAATGTTGGTTTTACCACTTACTAGCTGTGTCATGTTGAGCAACTTACTTAACCTCTCTGTGCTTGGACTACCATATCTGTAAAAAGGGGGTCATAATAATTCTTACTCTATAGGATCATTATGCAGATTGGATGAGTTGAACTTACACACACACACACAGTAACTACTCAATAAATGTCAGTAAAATTATTATGGATATCAATAGCTGAACAAACAGGGAGACATATGTTAGCAAAGAAGATTCTTTACTTTCCAAGCATTCGTGCTTTCTTCCACAAATACATATCGTTTAGGTTTTTACTTTCTTGATGTATGATCCTGGTGATTTTTTCAAATCAGTGGAAATAGTATTTTGGAATAGTTTTGACTATCATCAATCAGCTATGTGAGACAGGGAGTGTCAATTGCCCTTAAAAGCACCCAGGTATTATCTGCCTTATCATTCTAACCAGGGCACTTGATGGCACCCTAGCACCCCAATACAATTGTTTCTATCATAAGGTGAGCCTGATGTGTGGATCTGAGGGAAATTCACTCACCTGATCTTCCATTAGCACCGCTTCACAAACCAGAACATGTGTTATTTTTAGTGAAATGATGACCCTGCTCCAAAATGCAGACACATTAAAGATGCCTAATTATGTACGATGGTCCTGTTTAGTTGCTAACAGGAATAAGACACGATAGGAATTTGTTAAGCTAAACTGTTAAATAACAGGCAAATTTTTTGTACAGGTAACTTGTGATTTAAATATAAGCGATGATAAAAATTCAAACACACAATCATTTTAGGAAATTATTTTATGAAAGAACTAGAATTTTGCATACATCTGGCACATTCTCAGCTAAATTGACCTACTATATTTCCAGGAATATGTCAATTAAAAATGTGCCCTTTGGAGGTGAGGAAAGGAGTACGGATTCCAGGATAACACATACTGGGGAAAAATCAGGATATTGGCTTCCAGCTCGCATAGCAGAGGTGGTTATAATTGAGAAAGATAAAACCGGGATTAGGCAGCCATTCAGTATAGTCAAGCTGCTACTGTCCTAGCACTAGACCAGGATGCCTCAAAATTCAACTTTCATCAGTTTGTTACATCTGTGGCCCCTATATGGCTATAAAAGAACCCTCCTCCCATCTCTGTATTTTCTTTATAAATGTCAGTTGCCTTTCTAGACTTCAGTGAACATCACTTTTTTTTCTTTTTCTGATCCAGATTTTTGAAGATTATTTTATGTGCCTCTTCACTAAAAGTCTATCAGGATTACGAAGTGAGAGTTAGGAAGCAAAAACCAATCCAATTGCTTCATGCTTAGTACTAAGATGTGCATACTCTAGATTCTACAACAATTTGACAAAAGAAACTGGATTTGAAGTAGGTATTCATAAGGAAAAATCTCTCAAACACATACATAGTTCTGATTTTAAGACTGCACTGGGAATTCCCTGGTGGTCCAGTGGTAAAGAATCCGCCTTCCAATGCAGGGGACGTGGGTTCGATCCCTGGTCAGGAACTAAGATCCCACATGCCGCGGGGCAACTAAGCCGGTGTGCCACAACTACTGAGCTCATGCACCTCAATTAGAGAGCCTGTGTGCCGCAAATTACAGAGCCCATGTGCCCTGAAACCCACGCACCACAGCCAGAGAGAGAAAATCCCCATGCCACACCTAGAGAGAAGCCCGCGTGCCGCAAAGAAAGATCCCACATGCCGCAACATGACCGACACAGCCAAAAATAAATAAAATAAATAAATCTATTTTTTTTTTTTTTAAAAAAAGACTGCTATTCACCCTCTGGAGGACTAGGGCCACTGTGGGCTTCTTTCTTTAACCTTACCGTCTGTCATCAGGGTTTTAAAGAGAAGTCTCTTTGGGATCTTTATTTGTCTACTTACTCGCTTGATGCATGTACATTTATTGTAGAGACAAGAATAAAAGTTAAATTTTATCTTAGCCTGTGCTATTTTGAAATAAAGCATCTGGCTGGCTGGAAAAGGCTATGGTGCCATTTTGTTTTATAACTTAGAAGGTGCTGGACTCCATTATAAAGGAATTAAATACTCATGGGGTAGTTTGCTGGTGCTGTCTTTCTGGGAAATCATCATCCCTAGCACCCTGCTTCATTTTCCACCAAAATCGCTTTTTCACCAAATGAAGTCAGGGGAACTCAAAAAGCCAGTGTTACAGAAACAAAGACTCCAATCTGCAGCGCGGACCGTAATCTCATTGTGTCAGAAACTCTGAATTGGATCTGCTTGCTAAATTCCCTCTGTAATTTTGTCAGAGGGAATGCTGCTGTACATTTGCAGCTCTGTCTCTGTATCACCGTATTTTGACCATTCAAACACTGTGTGTCCTGTTATTCTTTTCTTTCTTCCTTTTTTCCCTTCTTGTCTCTCTTTCCCTGTTCTCATTATTTTTTCTTTTCTTTCCTGTGTCTTTTCTTCTACTGGCAGCTGTTTCCCCTGACTTCTTACATCTAAAATGGCTGGGCTGTGTAGTTTCAGCCTACCTCATGGGGCTCCTGCAGAAATTGTCTTGTTTACCATCTCAGAGAAACACTGATTTGTCAATAGATCACACATAATGACAGTGATGATGCTAGAAGCTTCCTCCATAAACTGACCATCTTCCTTCCAAGGATGGAAGGCACCTGAGGAGGCAACTTTTTTTTCCCCTATGATATTGAATAATATAATTTCTATTCACATCTCAAATACCTGCACTTTACTTCCAGAAACACCCTGCTCCATTTTGAAATTTGGTTCATTCATGTGTTGGGGATGGAGTTAGCTTTTGTAAAGGGAACAGTTTGCATTTATGGGTCTTGCTGAAAGGGATGATGGTCTCCTTATTGCCGTCTCCTGTTAAAATGAGAGGCTTTTGAAAGCAAGCAGAGTTCTCCAGAACTCTGTGTTTTTAGGAAACAGATTTCTCACCATCTTGTGCTGAGCAGAGCAATGCTCACCCTGCCTGACAAGGCTGAGTGGTGGCCGCTTCTCCAGAGGAGACAGAACACTGTTTTCACTGTAGCAAGATAAGGCAGCCAAGCTGTATCTCCTAAAACACGCTTTATATTTTTTTTGCTGCTGCCCTCTCGCCTCTGGTTGCCTCCCCCTGGTCTGCCCTGGATGCCCTCCTGAGAAGCACACACACTTCGTGACTGCACTCCTTTTTGTGAATTAGAGCTTCCCTAATGCCTCAGCCACGGGAGAGCCAGTGAGGGGCCACAGAAGCAGCAAGGCCATTTCCTGCACTGCTTAGTCTGTGAGGTGACCTGATGGGAGAGGCATTTCATTCCATTCCAACCAATGCCATCTTCCAGGAAGGGAGACAGTCTGTTAATTTTACTGAAGGCAAATATTTTATTTTCTTAACATAGCCCTTCATTTTTTTTGATACAGTAATTTTATTTTTACCATTTGAGCCTTCACTGAAACCATTCACTGCAGTCAGAATATTAAATACAGTGCAGCAGATGTACATTTGTACCCTTAAATTTTTAATAGATCAAAGGCTTGATTTTTATCAGTCTTTCTCCTCAACTAGCATCATTTTAGTCCTTAAAAATTGAGGAAGTCTCCTTAATTATTATTTTTTATAGTTAAGCAAGGTAGGTTGATAAGAATTTTTTAAGTAGACAAAGGATCTAATAAAATGTAGTATTTGTGTTAAAACATAATCAGGGTTGGGGTGAGAAACCCAAAGGGACTGTTTTCTACATTTATCTCTATTTCTTTAACAGAAGAGGTAAGGAGCAAGGAATTTACAAACAATTTTTTATCTTTTTCCAGAATTCACATTTCCCTTGATCATTTTTTAATGTAGCAGTTTGCTCATTCATCACAAGAATAGATAAGTTGCTATCTAGTTTTAATTTCAGATATCCAAAAGTGTGTAGCAAGCTACGCTGTTTGTTTCCAATTCTGCCAGGAGAGGATGCAATTCTTTTAGAGGGTTGTGGATAAAAATAAGCCACATTCAAAGGAACAGCCAATCCTAGAACTTGGCATTCTCCAGCTCTGCAGTAAAACCCTCTTACCACTTCCTCAAAGGGTTAATGGTGCCACTATACGGGGGACAATTCATTCTCCTGCTAAACGCAATGACAAATAACCATTATTCTTTCCAACTGCACTGATAATCGGGACAGCTTAAACATTTTCACCAGTATAAGTGAAACCATTAATCCTCTTGGATTTCATGATAAGTGGTGACTGGGAAATAATGACTGTGTCATTGAAAGCAAGAAAAAATGTTAACAATTAAAACGAGTTAGCCATTATCTTACCGGGTACTGAATCGCTTTCACATTTCATTAGCAATATTGTAAATGATATGTACCTTATTAAAAAGCTCTTATTATCCAAGAAACCTAATTAGTCAAAAATTCTCAGTCACCACTATCATTTTCTAATGATACAAATGTTACCATGGGTATTGCAATGTGGGGAATGTTTCTGTTTATCCATAAAAGATCCACAATATGTAATGGTTTCCCCAGAAATATCATAGAGCACAGATATAACTCATTTTTTTAGAATATAATGATGGTTTATTTTAAGCGATCCACTCGGCTATTATTGGACAAAATCCAAAATCTCTTTCTTAGCTATTTAAGCCAAACATTAAGCTTTTTGCCAAAAAAATATAAAAATTTAAGAAAATAACAATTACAATTTTATATGATGCTTTGAACATGTTTTTTCCTCTCCTCATGTTCAACCCTTAAACATCTCATCAATGAAACTGATGAACTGACCCTGAGAATTGCTAAACTGACATGCCTGAAAGGAGGAGTCCCTACATTTCTCAAAAGAGATACCCAAGATCAAGTTTAAATCCAATAGCTTTATTCTCTAGACCTACAAAATCATGAAAGCAATACAACATTTCTGTGGGAAAGAGTATGAATACAGAAAGAGGTATCTGGATATTATTTACATGTGTACTAGAATGAACTAAGCATTTTCAGTCAGGATAATTCTACATTCAAACATGACTATATGTTTTTTCTTTGAAAGTCAAATTAGAAAGGGGAGATGTATGCAATATATGATACATATGGTATATCATGCAGCACATTAACATATCTAATACTAATTGAAATGATTCATGTCAAGCACTTAGATCCCTGACATTTATAAGTGTTCAATAAACGGTAGCTATTTTATAATCATCAATATATCAGATTACTTCAGGAATATCAAATGGAACACTTCTGCATATATCTGAATATGTAACAGATGTAAACGGACTCTCCTACAGAATATGTGTCATGATAGAAATGACAGAAGTCAGAGAGGTCTTCTTTCTGGAGTCAAATTCTTCAATTGTGTGTATCACTTTACAGCATTTTAAAATCTTGCTTTCTTTCCTCTTTCAGTTAAAATTGCTTATTTAGTACTTACTTTGTGCCCAGCTCTGTATTTGGCACAAGAGGGAGGGGAGAATAAAATAAAGCCTCATATGTGGCCCTTCCCCCCAACATAGCTTTTATTTATTTCATGGAATTTTCCCTAGGAGTCTTGCATTTAAAAGTCTATAAAATTTTGTGCAGATACTTTTAAAAATTCTATAGTTTTAAAGATTCTGTGTAAAATAGCTAGAACCATTGAAAGAAATGGCAGAAAGACTGGGGAAGGTGAACGAAGGACGAAGGTGGGTGGAAAGAAAGAAAGAAAGAAAGAAGAAATTCAAGAAAGAGGAAGAAAGGCAAAAGGGAGGGAGGAGAGAAAGAAAGAAGGAAAGTGTTTATGCTGAGTGTTTGTGTATTATGCCATCTAGATGGGTCCTTAAAATCTGTGAAGACAGCATTATTACCTCCATTTTACAGATGAAAGTAAATGCCTGTGCTGTTCTGTTTACATTTCAGATGTGTTTTAAAATTAGTCAATTACTTGACTTTATTATATCAGTTCCAGTTGAGGAGATGCTAAGGTGATGTCAAAGACTAAGTTCAAATTCAACAGAGGGCCTCCAATGAACCTACAAAAGCCTGTTGTGATGCTTTTGAAGCCCAGGAGTTGAGATTGGATCTGACCACCTGTTGCAATAATGGTGAACATTGTTCACATTCGGTCTTGAAGAAGAAGTTCTAGATCTTCTGCCTCTAACTACCTTGAGACCAGTTCCCTTGTCTCCTTGATTCCCTAGGCTCCTGCTTTCTTTATACCAGCACAAGAACTCGTGCTGCTTCCCTGCTAATTGTTACCTGCACACTCAATGCCTAAAGCAAGCTTAGAAAGACAATAATTTTAAAAAATATATATCAAGGCAAAAAAAAATGTATAACCTGGAATATCAAATAACAAAGTGAGAGTGAAAATAATTCTATCACGAACTCTTGACTTAGGAAATCTACAAAAGTTGAAGATGCACTTTGGAGCTTCCTAGTGCTGAGAGCAAACATGGAACCAATGCCATCTAGACCTTCTGATCAGATTTTCTCTCCTCTGCTGCTGCCAGGATGTAGAATGTCCCAGGTGAGTCCTCTCTCCCTTCTCCAGAGAATCAGCTGACCATTTGGCAAATTCCAAAGTGTTCAATCCTTTGATGAAAACAGTAAAAATAATAGAAAAATGTTTCCACTCTCTTGCCTATCCCTCCTTTCTCTCCTTTTTAAATTTAGATCATGCCAGTGATGGGTCTTCCAGGAGTTAAAAGACCACTGTAAATGAAGTCAATATCATGTATGTTTCATAAAAACAAACTGGTCTCACTGCCCCCGCTCCTCTGTCACAGAAATGGGGTGGGAAAAGGGGTCTGTATGGCTTGAATTGTGTCTCCTAAAATTCATATGTTAATACCCTAATGCCCAATATGACTCTATTTGGAGAAAGGACCTTTATAGATGTAATTAAGGTTAAATGAGGCCATAAGGGTGAGACTCTAATCCAACATGACTGGTATTCTTAAAAGAGGAAGAGACAACAGAGGCCCCACACACAGAGGAAAGAACATGTGAGAACACAGGGAGAAGGGGCTGTGCAAGCCAAAGAGGGAGGCCTCAGGATAAATCATGTCTGATGGCACCTTAATTTTGGACTCTCAGCCTCCAGAAATGTGAGAAAATAAATTTCTGTTGCTTAAGTCGCCCAGTCTATGGTATTTTGTTATGGCAGCTCTATCAGACTAACCCAGGGCCTCTTGCATAAAAGGAAAGAAGCTGCAGTAGTGACGGTGATGTTCGAAAGAAGCAGTGATGCGAGGAAGAGGCCGTGTTTCCCAAACTGTGTTACTCAGGCACTCTTTTCCCAGGATGTTAACAAGGACACAGGAAAAGGGACATCAAAGGAGTTCGATGAACAGTGAGTTGCACATAGTTCGTCAGATTTCTTTACTATAGTCATTTCCCAGAGTTTTAAATAGGCTAACATGCACTGGTGTTCCCAGGATGAGGAGATCATGGACAGAGTTTCCCAGAGTGTAAGGAAAGTAAGGACTGATTTTCCTTGTAATATATTTGCATACCTTTAGTGTGCAGGTGGGGAGGAACGAGAGAGAAAGCAACAGCAATTGGTGGGTTTGGAGAGAGTCACTTTGATTTTCTCTCCCATGTTTGCCTTCACCATTATGAAGACCTGATCTGGGAACATCTCTAAGAAGTGAGACCAAGGCAATGAAGGGGATGTGGGTAATATCCCAAGCAATTATTCAGGGAGGGAACTGAAGGTAGGGGGTGAGAACCTGGCTTTGGAATCAACCATGGCCTTGACTGACTGCATCATGTTTTCTATGCAATCATTCAATTCTGTGTCATCGAGCAAGGGACTGAGCCTTGACTTCTTATTTTAAAAATGCAGCTATCAATGCCTTAGACACATTAACGTGCTCAAACCTTCCACCTGCTGGTTTGTCTTCCTGGAACTGCCATACCTCCATAACCTTCCACCTGCTGTTGGAACTGCCTCCTCCATGTGTCCTCTTTGTCTGACACCTTCCTACTCTGCCTCCATGTGTTCACTCAAGCATCACCTCTTCTCCAAGGCATTGCAAGTTCAGGTAAGTTCTGACACGGGTTCTCCCACTCTCTTCTTCATCAGGTGCCCTCCCTGAGCACGTCTTCTTGTAGCCTAATTGCCATCCTGTCTCTCCAATGCTGGACACACACAAGACAACAAGGAAACATGAAGAATCCCTCGTGCTCCGTGTCCTTGGGGTACTCTGGGCACATAACAGACATCTGTTGAGCAGAGAAAATAAAGTGATTTTTCTTTTTAAACCTCCAACTGGATTGTGTGATTTTTCTGATATATTCTTGTATCTATTTAAAACAAAACAAAACAAAACTCCCCCAAAGCTATGCATGTTGAACCAGAACTAGTTACATATTTGATAAAAGTCTTCATTGAAAAGAATGCATTATCTAAAATCAGACCTGTGTTGGCTTCAGGTGGCCATTTGTACAACATGTGGCAACATTACCCTGTCATATTTAATGCAACTTAGTTCCGACCTTACCGTGCTCACACTACATCCTCCTATTGTCTGAAAGCCTGAGATGGGGTGCTGCTACAGATAAAAACAGAGTGTAACAAGGCCTTTAAAGGAAACAGGCTTGTCAGTGTTAACAGCAATTGACTATTCCCTCATATCCACATTCCCCATGGAACCATTTTCCCTTAGATCCATCTTATAATTTAAGGCATCTGAGATCATGCAGAAGCCCAGACATAAATCCTACTAATGGCTTCATCCCTAGAGAATCCCTCCAGTGGTCCACTGAGAATACTTCCTCCTTTCTTCTCACAAGAAGCCCTGAAGTGACCCTTTTCTGTAGCCATAACTTTCAAGCTCACCTGGCTCCTGGGGGTCGCGCAAGTTGCCTCCCCTATTTCCCACAGCCTCAGTCCCCCTGAAGGCAAAGAGTTGGTCTGATAAGACCACATGGTGGTCATAGTCAAACTGTCTGTGGGCAGAACCACTCCTGAGAAGGGTCCCATATTTCAAATCATCACAGATCTCTATTGATCCTTTTAAACTTATTTTCAGAAGAAATGTTCACTGTTTTACTTTTTAAAACTTTGATCACAAAAACTTTCAGGAAATTCATAATTCCCTATATCAATATATTGATTTAGAAATAACAAAGCACTTCTAAATCCGGGCCTCATGTAACACTCATGACTATATATGAGGATGGATTCCACTGATGAGGAATTCAAGGTTCAGAAAGATTAAGGTATTTGTCAAAGTCACATGGCTGGAAAGGGGTAAAACTTTAATGCAAACATAGCATCTTTGATTCTGCTGGTTTTATTATTACTGAACCCTTTTTTTCCCCTACTTTTCAGATGCAGTTCAAGGCCAAAACTGGAAATGAATACTGGAGGAGACTCCTGTTGAAGGATGTTTCCACTGAACCATTTGCTTTGGAAATATCTGCCATCATTTTTTAATAGGCCTGTGAAGTGAAATGAAGCTTATAATTGCTCTTTTTGCTTATCTGTTAACTCGCTTACCAGAACTATTAGTCTGGGCAGTGGAAATCTTCAGACTCTGGCACGTAAGTAGGCACCGACTATAATATCTTCCTGCCAAGTCTGTGTCAGTGTCAGAGTCCGAGCCCAAATGAGAAGTTAGGGTATGATCACAAATGTATGTAACATTGCTGTCTAGCCAGTAATATGCATGGGGAGCAGTCAACAAAATAGAAGTGAACTGATCAACTCATATACAGAAAGGACTTCACTCTAAAGAAACTTACTTAACCTACAAGCATCTGGGGATGCAGCCTGAGAGTCAAAGTGTGCCATGTTGGTGCAGAAAGGCCAAAAGGAAAGATTCCTTGGGCTTTTCCTACCTCACCCCTTGCCAGGTCTGAATTATGTTCAATTCAATTTGCTCTGGCCTTTCTTATTTTTTAAGAGCAAGTAATACATACATGTAATTCTTTCCTTGAGGGTAGACTGCTCAGAGAACAAGCAGTCATTCATGCAAAAGCAACCCCCATGAATGCAAACATTTCAGGAAAAGACATGTAACCAGAGGCCCAGTACTGTGGATTGTAAACCAACGTGTTGCTTCGTGACAGGTCGAATAGAGTGAGAATCAGATCCTGGCTCTGCCTTGGAGTCCCCAGTTTATCAGAGCCCGCCTCAGGTCGTTACTCCTGAGGTGAGTGTCTTGTAACTAAGGAGATGCTACAGGCAAGTGGGCCCTGTCGTGTTCCATCTACTCTCCGGGCCTCAGCCTGTGTCTGCAGGTGTTTCTCTGTATTGAATCT
Organism: Balaenoptera acutorostrata; assembly: GCF_949987535.1. NCBI lineage: Eukaryota > Metazoa > Chordata > Mammalia > Artiodactyla > Balaenopteridae > Balaenoptera > Balaenoptera acutorostrata. Next base: position 50,010,608 of record NC_080066.1, on the reverse strand, counting down.
CCCTGGGGAATCCTTGGCTTCACAGCAAAAGCCGGCTGAAGTGAAAGTGATTTGATTTGGATCCTATTACAGGCACTTTACCTCTTCTATTTCCGTGATAATAGCAGATTGGAGTCGATTATTGTACTGGGAGGGGAGTTAATGTGATGTCGAGAAACACTGGGAAAACTGGCAAGGGGAGAGGGGGATAGATAAAAACTTTAGTGCAGATTGAAATCTGCAGCCCAGGCCAGTGCGGCAACCACAAGCTTTGTGGTGTTTTGCAGAGGGTCAGGGTCATTTCCCTTGTTGGTGCTGGTTAAAAGACAACGAGTGCTATGGCTACTCAGCTTAATGGAACGTACCCTCCTAATCCTTTGCCCCTTCCTCTGCAGCTTTCCCCTGGCCATGCTGCCCATTGGCCCAGGGGCTGCAGGAACCCCAGCCCTGGTGGCCTCCAGTTCTTTTCCCAGGAGGGCAAGAGGTGCCAGCCTTAAGCAACTCACCTCTGATGGTCACACAAGCCACAAATAAATCTAGGCTTATATTACAAGTACTGCTTTATGTTTGTTCCCAAAAGAGAGTGACAAATCTCCAAATACTCCTGCTTGGTATCCAGGCTGCATCTGCAGGGATGCCTATCAACCCTCCCGCCCTGTGGTCCGAAAACCGAGTGTCCAGCATCAGAAGGAAGCAACTGTGGGTCAGAAAAATATTATGCAGCAGATCAGTCATCCCTAATAGAATGAAAGAACAATGCTGGACCAGCTGAAAAGTGAATTTGTCAAACAGTAAGTAAATATCCCAGTATGATTTATCCCTTGCATTATGATACCTATCTCTATTTATCCCTTGCATTACAATGATATATCACCATCATCACAATGATCTTATATTGAACATGGTCAAATATATTGTCTTAGACTTGATTTTCACTCCTGAAAAGTGCCCACTTGTAATCTTGCTTTCTGAATGTGCCATCAGAAATGTGCCATAAGATGCATTGTGCGTTTGAGATTAGATTTCCATGTCTCTGCAGTTCTATAAAAGGGATATGGCAAATGTTATGTCAAAGGGTTATAGAATAAGGTGGTCAAAGAGAATCTTTTTCACTTTTGCTTTTTTCTTGTTTAACTTTGAAGTATGATATACATACAGAAGAGCCCACATTTCACGTGTTTATAAACTAACCATACCCAGATCAAGAGAGAGAAGTAGGCAAGCATTCCAGAAGCCACCCTCCCACTCCTTGCCTCCACCACCAAAGTCAGTCTCTGTCTTAACATCAAACAGCACAGGTTAGTTTGGTCTGTTTTTGAATGGAATCATACAACATGCGTTCCTTTTGTGTCTGGCTTCCTGCACACACTTGTTTATAATATTCATACATTTTGTTGCATATAATTGTGGGTTGTTCATTCCCACTGCTTACAGTGTCCATTATGTGAATATGCCACGATTTATTTAACCATTCTAATGTTTTGGGCATTTGGGTAGTGTCCAACATCTGGCTACAGTGAATAGTGCTGTCTTCGGGCAAACTTATATAAACATTCATTTTTAAAAAAAATTTATTAGAGTATAGTTGATTTACAATGTTGCATTAGTTTCTGCTATACAGCAAATTGTATCAGTTATGCATATACATATAGCCACTCTTTTTTTAGATTCTTTTCCCATATAGGCCATTACAGAGTATTGAGAAGAGTTTCCTGTGCTATACGGTAAGTCCTTATTAGTTATCTATTTTATATACAGTAGTATGTATTTGTCAATCCCAGTCTCTCAATTTATCCCTCCCCCAACCCCTGCTTTCCTCCAGTAACCATAACCTTGTTTTCTACATCTGTGACTAAAATTCTATTTTGTAAGTAAGTTCTCTTGTACCATTTTTTAAGATTCCACATATAGCCAGAACATGGAAGCAACCTAAATGTCCATCGACAGAGGAGTGGATAAAGGAGTTGTGATACATATATACAATGGAATATTACTCAGCCACAAAAAAGAATGAAATAATGCCATTTGCAGCAACATGGATGAACCTAGAGACTGTCATACTGAGTGAAGTAAGTCAGAGAAAGACAAATATCATATAATATCACTTATATAAGCATTCTTACTGGGCATATTCTTAGCAGGTAATTGCTCTTTCACACAAGGTAGATATATGTACAGCTTTAATAGCTACTGCTAAGCAGTTTTCCAAAGTAGTTGTACCAGTTTAACTTTCACCAGCAGTGTCCGGTAGATAGCCTTGGTTATTCCATATCATCACCAATATTTAGCATTTTCTGCCTTTATAACTTTTGCTATTTATTCTTGGTGTGTAGGGTATCTTGTGTGGAATTAATTCCTATTTCCCCTGATGACTAAAAATTTGTATAAATTTTTGACATGTTTACTAGCTATTTGGGTATCCTCTTTTGTTAAACATATATTCAACTATTTTATCAATCTTTCATATTGAATTGTCTCTCATTTATTTGTAGGAGTTCTGTATATATTCTGGATATGAGTTTTTTTGTGAAATATGTATATTGCAAATATATTCCTCCACAATTTTGGGTTCATTTTATTCACTTAATGGTGTCTTTAATTAATAGACACTCTTGATTTTAATATAATCCAATATATCATGCTTTTCCTTATGGTTACACTTTGTATTCTGTTTAAGAAAGCTTTGCTTATTCTAAAATATTATATTTCTACACAAATTATCCTGTAGTAATAAATAGGGTGAACTTTTCTTTTTCTCCCCTAGTTTTGGCTGTTGACTATAGCACAAACCAGTTTTATTAGGCAAGCAAGAAATCTGACACAGATTTCCCACATAGTAACATGTATCCATTTTACTGATCTTGAAAGGGAATATACCATAGAACATGTCAACAATTTTTAGCAGACTGAAAGAAGACAGAAGTGAGAAAAGGGACTTTTGACTTTAATCCTTCACCAGCTTCACTACAAATTACATACTTAAGTTTTCAGGTATATATACCCTAGATAAACTTCAACTCTCCCACTTCTAACAGGAGAATAATAATAGCAATTACCTCATTGAGCCATTGTAGGAATTAATTGAGAAAATGCATAGCACTTTCCAGAGCATCTGGTTTAAGTAAACTCAATAACTTTGGGTTTTATTATTAGCATTGAAAATAATATATGTAACTAGTGCTTTATAATTTGCAAAGTAAAAACTAATTTAATTGGAAACTCAGACAGTCCTGTGAAGTGGACAGCTATTTTATTTTGTCTCTGGCATTTCATGGAATATATTAAACCAGTATTTATTGAGCTCCTACAAAGTGTCAGTTACTGTACTAACACTCGTAATCTAGCAGACAAAAGATAGACAGCAGTCCCTGTTTGCATGGAATTTTTATTCTAGTGAGGAGAGACAGAATTAATCAAATAAATAAGAAAAGTATTGTGTGTTAGGAGGTAAGTGCTCTCGAGAAAAAATAAAGCAGAGAATGAAGATACAGAATGATGAAGGAGGGATTGCAATTTCACAAAATAGAGAGGGGCATTTCCATGAGGCTTAAGGAGAAACAGGAATAAGCAAGAGTGAAGGAATAGATAGAAGGAAAGAAGGAAGGAAGGAAGGAAGGGAGGAGTGTATAATATCCAAGAGGTCAAAGGGAGTAGATTAGGTATGCATGGGAGAGCGGGGGTCAGAGTATGGAGTTCTGGTTTATACTTTGAAGAGACCATTGGAGCGGAGGAATGTTTTAGAAAGATAACTCTGGCAGTTGTGTTGAGAAATGACAGTAGAGTCTAGTGTCCACCTGGAGAGACCAATCAGCAGGCAACTGTAATAGCCTGGGTGAGAGTTGATGAGGGTGGCATTGGAGGGGGTAAGACATAGTCAGACACTAGATAAATCTTGAAGGGACCAACAACAGTATTTCCTGAGGTACTGGAGGTGGGATGTGAGAGAAGAAGAATACTCAGAGAAAACTGAAAGAATGTGAGTCTGAGTACTGAAAACATAGAATTTCTGAGATAGGGTGACTGTGGAAAAATGGATTCAAGAGGAAAGATCCAGAGACCAGCCTTTTGATACTGCTACTAATCTGTACTCCCCGAGATTGAGCCTTAATTCCCTAACATCAGTCTCTAAAGGTTTTCTTCTGCTTTCTGATTAATGTTCTTTGTCTCCAAAACCAAAACTAGCATTGTCTCTATTACACAAAAGCCACACACCAAATACAAGATGACCATTTCTCTTGAACCTGCCAGAATTGATGAATTCCTTTGCTTATTCGCTTGTAAATGTGAGAATGTAGGAAATGCCATGTGATCTATATAAAGAATGGAAGATTAGTGAGGTGACAATTTATTAAAAAAATACTAATAATTGTGACATGGACTATTGGATAAAACACTCCCAAAATGATAAAATCCAAGTTGATCATAATGTTTCTTAATTGTTACAGCTTTTCCCCATCTACCTATAGACAGAAATGTAAATGGCAGGATGTTCCATTTATTTAAAATACTATGAATCAGTATTTTTAGAGCAAGATGGCTCTGTCTTCTTCAGTAGATGCATAATCTAGTTACTGTCTTATTTCCTAATTCAATAATTTCTTTGAAAATGTGTCAGTCTGGTACAAAGATGTTGCTCAGTTATAATCAGCTTTCAAATCTTTTCCTTAACTAGGGTTGAATAAAGAACAATGCATTACCATGCAATGTGTGCATATGTACGTGTCCCTGAGTGTGGTATTGCTCTACGTGACTATCTTTGCTGGGTGGGATATACTTGAATGTGGAGAGTGTGACAGATGCTGTCTAGATGCTCACTAATTCTCATTCCTCCCTGATCCTCCTACAAGACATGAGAAGACTACATTTTCCAGCCTCCATTGCAGTATTCTTGGGTCATACAGCTGGGTCCTGGCCAGTGGAATTGGAAAGAACTAATGTGTACCACTTCTTACTTCCAGTCAAGTCATTATTGTAACATAGATTGAACTGTTATTTTTGAGCCAGACCTAGTGAATAAATTTTTGGATATGCCACTCCCCATCTTTAAGGAGCCCCAACTCCCATATAGACAGTCACACTTCATAACTATAGACAAAAAACATTGTCCAGGGCTACAGCTGCCAGGTGTATAAAGAGCTATAGGACCCTTAGAGAGATATGAATTATTTTCCTTTGTCATTAAAGAATTGGAGAAGTAAAGAACATTTACAGAAATGAATGATACCTGGGGAAGAAGTTAGCAGGTGGAAATGGAGAGGAAGGGCATTACAGGCAGAGAAATGGGTGACAAGTAAGTAAGGTATCAACTGACTTGATAAAGTTGGAGCTGTGTGCAGAAGGAGTGCCTGGCTTTAGGTGGTGGATATAATCGTGAAGCATGTCTTTGTTTCTGCTGTGATGCTGTAGCTTCCAATAAGATCCCTAGAAGAGGGAACAATGGCCAAAAAGAGAAAAGGAGTCAGTGAAAGGACAGGGATAGAGCCTAGAATCACTCAAGGCCAATTCATCATTAGGAGACGATTAAAAGACAAGTTGGCAAATGCCTATATAGGGCTCGGCTACAAGCCTGGGATAATGAATGGCTGAGGATGACTCCATGGGACTTCTTAAAATTAATTCAGCTGTCGAAGAAGAGGCAGGATGATGTAAGCTGTAGGAATGAGGTAATTTATGAGATTTCAGAGAGTTTTTAGCTTGATTTTTCAGTAATATCTTTAAAGAAGGTCAAAGACAAAAACTCTATATATGTAATTTTAAAAATTAAATGGTTTCTTAAAAAAGCAGACAGGCATGGTTGTTATAAATCAACTGAGCAGCATATTGGCATGATGTGGGGTGTTGTTCAGGGCATATAAATAAATTTACTGAAATTCATGCTTAAATTTTGACTGGGTTCTATAGCATGTGATTGTGTTATGGTTGAACACTGCTCAGCAAGGAGCCTTTTTAAAGTTCTATCACTGACTTTGTTTTTTCCCATTTTACAGTGTAGCTATGCATCTTCAATGCATAAGATACTGTGACCACTTTATGAACATCGCATTCTAACATGGATAAAAGAGAATGATTGGCCAAGTTAAAATATCTTTAAGCATTCAGTAAAATAAGTACTATAAGCAGCAAAGTCAAAAGGCATATGACAAATCCAGGAAAATATTTTTAATATGAGAAATTGTTAACAGTGGTTACTTCTTGGAATCAGGGATGGAGATGAGGAGAGAAAGAGACATTTGTTTTTAAATGCATCTCTCTGTATTGTTTCAATTTTCAATATAAACCTGTTTTACTTTTCTAATTAAAAAATATTAATAGGTAGTTTGAAACAATTGTAAAAAATTATGTAAAAAATGCATCATGAGATTTCCAAGAGACATAGTGCTTTTGGCTTTGAGAACCAGAAACACTTTCATGGAATAGACAAGGTTCAGTCTGTGTTTTGCAGAATGGATAAAGTTAGATAGTCAAGTATATGGCAAATAAAAGTCTCTGAAGAAAATGGAAACTTCAGGACGACCAAGGCTCCTGAGATGGATAGATGTATGGCATTTAGAAGAAATTGGTTGTGAGTGAGAAGTAGCTCAAGCGGGGCTACAGGAGCCTGTTATAGAATCCAAACTGTGCAGGTCCTGACTACGAGAGGACATCAGTCAGGAGACAATTTTAGTTGCCCAAGTGAAAGTTAAAAATGATGTGGACAGGGGGTAATAGTAGGTATGTTTCAAAGGGCTTAGGATGTATATTCGTTGACAGACTGGATATGGACTGTAAAGAGTGAGAGGAGTCAAGAATGAGTCCAAATTATTTTGGACAAAACAACTGGATAAAAGTTTATTTATTTATTGAGAAGAGGGTCACTAAGGGTGAAGCGTATTACCTGAGGGAAATCAAACGGTCAATACTGGAATCTTAAGTTTGACATGACTATTGGGCAACTGAGTGAAGATGCTGCATCTGGATTTAGATGGGAATTCAAAAAAGTTCAGGACCAGGAGGAAGAAGTTGAAAATCATCAGCTTATACATGCTATTGAAGACTTGGGAATAGACAGGTTCATCTAGGGTGAGAGAATCTGGTCAGTGAGGTTCTGTGGCCATATGAAGTATTAGAACTTATAGACCCTTATTGAGGTGCAGGTGACCGCAGAGGAGAAAAAATTTGAGAAGAATATTTTTAGAAAGAACAAAATATGCCCTAAACCAGTAACAATTAAAATGCCATAAACCAGTAACAATTAAAATAGTTTAGTGACATGTACGGCAATGATGAGGAAACTGAGTGTCTGAAGAATTAAATAACTTTACCAAAGTCTTACAACCAAGTCTCACACCAGATCTTTCTGACTCCAAATCTTAAACACTCTTAAGTAACGGCAAGTTTTACCAAGGGATATGGGCAATTTCAAATTCTTTATCTTTCCTTATGACATGTACGAGAATAAATATGAAAGAAAAAGAGTATAATAAAATAAGTCAACCAAAATTAGTTGCATATACAAGAATCAGCCCCAGATGGACTTAACATGTAAATGCCAAAAACAGAGAATTCTAATTTCACCTTGGACATGTAGAGAGCTAAAAAACAGAAATGCTATCCTTGCAACAGGAAAAAGCTCATAGGGAGCAAATTTAAAACTTTTCAAGAATCTATCCGATAACTGAGGTCACCTCAATGGTTAATAAATGGCCTTTCCAAAACCTGAAAAAATAAAGGAGATGCAGGTGCCAAACATAGCAAAACAGCTCTTTAAGTGAAGCACAGAGAAAAAAAAAAAAGGACTGAAAGATTCTAAGGAGGATTTTGATGAAGCGAGGGATTATTAAATAGTGTTCAGCTATCCCCCCGCATTACTTAATAATAACAAGGGAAAAATAGGGAAAAATAGTAACTATGTAATATGTAATGTAGAAATCAGATAACACATTGTCTGGGTGGTATTATCTGGATATTATCTGTGTCCAGATGAACATATCTCTTATGTAAAACTCTGAACTGAAATGTATAACCTGAATCTGACCATGAGGAAACATCATACAAACCCTAAATAGAAAGGTTCTTTCTACAAAAATACCAATGTCATATTAGACTAAGAAAAATCACAACATAAAACTTCCACTAATTTTATTAAGTATATATTTGTCCCCCTGTAAAGATAAAATAAAGTTAAATTTAATTCATTTACTGCTTACATTAGAGGAAATAATTTAGATTTGTAAAGTCTGAATTCTTAAAGTTTTATTGTATGAAAAATTTCGTGATATTACGTGTGACATAATCAAACCATCTTAAATGTACTGAAAGAAAAAAATTAAATGAAGATCTTCTTATTTAGCAGAATCCTTTTAGTTCCACTTTGTGTGTTGTTCAGTCAACAATAGCATTTTTTTTCACCATTATCTTGTTTATTTTTTCAAATGTAGGATAGGTGCAGTTAGGAAAGTTGAGGTTAAAAATCATACGACAAATTCTCATTTCAAGTAGCAGAAGAAAAGAAGATGGATATAACACAAATCACTATGTACAATTTATGGAAGAAGTAAAGGTAATTTAATATTATTATGAAAAATACCTGTGAATCATTTGAGCTATTATAGCAGGTCTAGAAATATAAAATAATGTGAACAGAAAGTGATCTATTGTTGCAACCTTACATTACAAAGATATTACTGTGCCCCAGCCAATCGTTTTTGTTCTAGCTAAATTTTAATAATGAATTAGAGATAATACATTCATTAATCACAATAGATAAATAACTCTAACAAAATTTATTTAAAACTAAAGAGCAACTACAAAGTGGATTTATTAAAAATAGGATATTTCTGTGTATTTCCATGTACTACTGTGTAACTCAGTGGCTTCCCATCTGAATCTTTAACTTCATTCTAAATATGCTTGCTTTAGGGTACAAACTAGCAGAGTTATGTATCTAAGTTGTAGTTACAAAGAAGCGAATTTTCCTAAATTCTTTGTTATTATTTTTTTTCCTAAAACAATATTCTTTAGAAAATTTACATGGATAATCTTTTATAAGGGATATACATAAGTGTTTTCATGCACATGTATTTATATAACCTATTTGAAATGTACAGAATATTTATCAACATCAGTGTTTAAAATGCCTTGAGACACACATCTACTTTTCAGACTATGAGACTATTTTACAATAGTTCCGTCTTTTACTCATGAGTTGATAGGTTTAAAAATATAGCTTTGCCATTTGAGATGCTGCATAATTTACAGTAATCTGGGAGAAGAGTAGATTTGCCTGTGGTGTTCAGGGATTGGCTCACTTCCAGATACAAGCCACATCAACAAGGAAGCCTGTGCAGGATGCTGGCATTCTCCTCCCTACTCTGGAGGCAAAGAAGATTCCAGAGCTCTGCAGGAGGTCCGCCAGAGGTCAAGCTTCCCGTGTTGTTATGGGAACTGTTTCTCACAAAGGAAACCCAGAATGATAGTTTCCTAATTCAAAGAAAGAAAAATATGCTGTTTGCAAACCAGGTATAGAAAGTTGCTTACTGCCTTACTTGCAATTGGAAGATGTTTGCAGAGCTAAGAAGTACTTATTTACCTTGAAGAAGTGGGAGTACCAGTTGGAAGTCAAAATGGTGCCATTTCTTTCCTACCTGCACTGAAATGTGAATGAATTATTTATTGCAATGACCTGGGGGTAATGTACCACATAATGCTCAGAAGGGCATTATGGACTTGGAGAAATTCAGTAGAAATATACCAGTTTCTCTCACCAACTCTTGGCTTCAGAATAACTGTCTTCAGTATCTTGGATACCTTTCATGACCCCCTTCTCTGCCCTGTTTATTAGGCTTCTCCTCACCTTGTAGAAAACCTTTCCTCACCTATTCATGATGTTCACTTTATTTCTTCCTTCACTCCTGTCCTCAACACCAAACATTTTGTCCAGTTTTATTGGGATAAAACTGACATACAGCACTGAATAAGTTTAAGGTGCACAGCATAAAGATGTGACTTACATATACCTAGAAATAATGACAATAAGTTTAGTTAATATCCATATCTCCTATAGGTACCATAAAAAGAAAAACAATATTTTTTTGCTTGTCATGAGAACTCAGGATTTACTCTCTCAACTTTCATATATATCATACATCAGTGTTAGCTACAGTCATCATGTTGTACATCACATCCCTAGTATTCATCTTATAACTGGAAGTTTGTACCATTTGACCACCTTTTTCCAATCCCTCTCCCCCAACTCCCTGCCTCTGGTAACAACAAAACCTGATCTCTTTTTTCTATGAATTTGGAAACTCAACCCTTTCACGGAGATTTTGACAGCAGAAAGCAAATAAGATTTCTATTTATTTATTTGCTTGTTTGTTTGTCTTTAGCACACATCGGCTCAAATGACAATCTGCTCCCCTATGTCTCCCTCTTAATCAATTTCTTTAATTGATTTGGATGAAAATTTTCATAATGTGACTAATTTTGCTTTCTGCCGAGCATCTAATAATTTTGTTTCTATCCAAGTCTATTAAATAATAATGTTTATAGTTTTTAAAAGGATGGATTTGCTTTGTGAGGTCAGACAATAATGTTTAGTTCAGGGAACTCATGGAGAGAAATTGAATTCATTAATAAGCAAGGACTACCCCTGAAAGAATAGAAATTTACAGCATGCTTCAAATCATAGTAGAGAATCAGCAGGCTGTTCATATTTGTTTGATGCCATCCACTTATACTTTTCTATAATAAAACCAACAATTAGAATTCATAATATAAAACACCCAAATCTGACATTTTTTTCAACTAAGTCCAAGTGAACCAATTTTTTTTCATATACAACAAATATTTTTCGTGTACAAAAATATTTTTTCATATATTTTTTCTGTGTCTACATCTTCACCTCTTATCAGCTGCCACAAACTTGTATGACCCTTATTTACAGTTAGAACTATTGAAGAATCCCTTCAGCAGGCCTGGTCCCAGCTTAATTTCCTTTAGTAATAATTTTCACACTTATTTAATGAAAACTTATTTAATGAGTCCCGACTATATTCCAGACACTGTATAAGGCACTGAAAATAAACCAGTGAACATATCTGTCTCTCATGAAGCTTGCATTCTGATGGGAAAAGACATTAAATAAACAGGAAAACAAATATTTACATGAGTTTCCAGAAGTGATCAATGCATGTGCTGTGAAGGAAATAAAACAGACAACATAAAAGTTAAGGTGAATTAGGGGTAGCTACTTTTGATATGGAAGTCAGGAAAAGGCTCTATAGATTACTTTGGCTTCCATGTGGGGAATTGTACATAAGAACAGCCAGAAGCAGCATGAGCAGGGCCAATGCAATAGTCCAAACAAGAGGTCTTGGTGGCATGATCAGGGTAGCAGGGATGACAACGAGAAGTAGTCAGGATCTGGATGTATGTCAGTGGAAGAGACAACAGGATTTTCTGACTGGTTGGATGTGGGAGAGCAAAAAGTCACGACAGATTTCAAAGTTTTTTCCTGGCAGAGATACATGGGGTGGGAAAGACTGTGAGAGCAGGAAACTGAAAGGTCAGGGGTATAAATCAAGAGTTCTTCTTAGAACATGCACATCTGCGATGCCAGTTACAGAAGTGGGTAGACTTGAGATAGATGTAAGAGTTGGTAATTACTAAAATGTGTGGGCTGAGAATGAGGGGAAAGTGGAGGAAGTGAAGAGAAGATGACACCCAGGTTTCTGCCTTAGTGGGGGCTGGGTGAAGGAAGATGCCATTCACTGATCTGGCGATCACAGGTGGAAGAGGAGGTGTGGACCAAGGGCAAGTGGGAAAAGCTCCATTTGGAATATGATGGGGTTGAGACATATTTGATTTTCAGAAGAGGTTCAAAGGTAGGAATCTGAAGCCCTGGAGGATGCCGAGGCTGGAAGTAACAGATTTGGGTACCAGTAACATGTAGATGGGATCTCTAATCACTGTCTTATATCCCTTCTTGCACTTATTGCCCAATTCCCTCAAAAAGTTGTACATACTCCTAGTTTTCATTTCCTAACCTTCCACTTGCTCCTTGATCCACCATATGAATGGGAATATGAGTAATATCCCTTCACTTGGCAAAACAGATCTTCACCACAATGGCCACAGTGTTGCTAAATCCAGTGGATGATTTTCAGTCCTCATGTTGACGTCTCAGAGCATTTTTATACTGAACCACTCCCTCCTTTTCCTTTGATTTTTATGACACAACATTCTTCCAATTCTTCTCCTACTTCCCTTTTTTGCTGTACCGTCGCTATCTCTTTTGCAGGATTGTCCACCTCTACCCAGTCTACCATTTTGATTCTCTCATCCTGTGCTTCTTCTCATTTCTCTCTATTTTTTTTTTAATTTTTTTATAGCTACTTTATTTATTTATTTATTTATTTATTTATTTTTGGCTGTGTTGGGTCTTCGGTTCGCGCGAGGGCTTTCTCTAGTTACGGCAAGTGGGGGCCACTCCTCATCGCGGTGCGGGGACCGCTCTTCATCGCGGTGCGCGGGCCCCTCACCATCGCGGCCCCTCCCGTTGCGGGGCACAGGCTCCAGACGCGCAGGCTCAGTAGTTGTGGCTCACGGGCCCAGCTGCTCCGCGGCACGCGGGATCCTCCCAGACCAGGGCTCGAACCCATGTCCCCTGCATTAGCAGGCAGACTCTCAACCACTGCGCCACCAGGGAAGCCCCTCTCTCTATTTTTTGCCTTTAAAGAATCTCATCTAAGTCCATGGCTTCAGTTATTAGGGATTCAGATGCCAATGGCTTTTTCAGTGTTGCTTAGCTTAATGTGTGACAACACCATGCATCCAGTTAGGCAAATGTAGAATTGCCCCTGAATTCTCTGCACCTCACCTCCAGAACTATCCAGTCCTTTATCCAATCCTTTTTGTTTCACCTGTCAAATTATTATTGAGTCCATTTGTTTTTTCATTATCTCTACTCCCATTTCCAAGCTGCCACCCTCTCTTTCCTGCAACATTTGACTCCCATAGCCCATTTCCCCTGCAGCTCACATAATCTTTTCAAAGGACAAATATGATCCTGTGACCTTCATGCTTAACATTATTGAAAGGTATCTCATCATTCTTAGAGAAAGAACAAAATCTTCAAAATCCTTCACTTTTGTGTCACCTGGACACTGCTCAACTTTCCAGCTGCATCCCAAACCTCCTTCCTTCTCATTCTCTCTCCTCCAGCCCCAAAGTCTCTCTTTCTGGTCCTCTAATCAGATACTCTTCTTTTTTACCATCAGTACTTTACACATGCTCATCCTTCTTTCTCAAATCCTCCCTCTCACCCCATCCAGTTTTCTTCTACCATCCTTTAGATCTTAAGCAGCTCAAGCTACATGTGCTTCAGGAAAGCCTTCTTAGAATCCTTCCATCCCTAATTTACATAAAATTTTCATTATCTGTTCCAATAGAGACATTTTTTCTATCTGTTTTTGCTTCTAGATGCTTTTAGATGTTCATTATTGTGTTTATTTCATGAAGCTCTTTCTGCCCCACTAGAGTATAAGCTGCATTAGAACAGAGGGGTTGTCTGGTCACTACAATCCAAGCATCTATCCCACATCTTAGCACCTAGTATGTATTCATTAAAGATCTGTTGAATAAATTAAGAAGCCCTGGAGTATGTGTTTTGAAAAATAAAAGAGAACATTCTTTTCGACATGAGTAAGAGTTTTCTGTATTATTCCACAAAATAGTCATTATGAGAAGAAGTTAATTTTTGAGAATGAGATGTTAATACTGATAGTCAGAAGTCATGCGATACCCTCAAGCTCCCCTAATAAAAGAATTGGTACATGCTCAATGACATCTGTAAATGCTGAAACATCAGTAAAGCATTCAACAAAACCTGACTCAATGACCTCTTTCCTGACCCCCTAGGTCATATATATTTGGCCTGTCTCTAATCCTTCTCTTTTGATCTTCTCATATTTTGGCTACCACATTCTAGGTCTTAAAAGTCTATATCCCCGGCCAGCCTCAGGGTCTCATCCAGTGATATATGTGAGCTTCAGGGATGGGAGGATAGAAAGAAAGATTCTATTACTTTATAATATTTATAGGGGGCTTCTGCTCAGTCCTTCTCCTGTCTAACTATATGAATAAATGTATTAATGGAGCATATTAGAATAACAATTATGAAATCTCCTACTTTAGCTCTTGCTTTTCAAAAGGTGCTAGATGAACATTTTTTTGAGTCAAGATCTAATGGCTCATGGGAGGCACCATATAGGCATACAAAAAACAAAATACTATTTCATATTATAAAAACCCATGTAAACCTCCAAATAAGTAGGTTATGCTATTTATTGAGAGCATATTATATTCTAAGCACTTTTCCTGCACTATTGTTGTTCTCAGGAAATTCTCATTAAAGAGGTATTGCTATCATTCCTATTTTTACATACGGAAACAGAAGTTTAAAGAGGTTAAACACCTTACCCAAGGAGTACACAGCATTAGCAAGTGGAAGTTGGTTGAATCCAGTGCTCTTAATCACTATACTGTAAGACTACTAGGAAGAAAGCAAATGAAAAGAAAGAGCAGGCAGACTCCTTGTAGCCATAACTTTACTTCCAGAAAAGGCAGAGTCATATAATTGAATGCCACTGAATTTAGAATCAGGAAAAAGATGGGTCTGAGTCTTCCCTCTAATCCTCATTAACTTTGAATTAATCACTTAGGCTTGGAAGGTCACTTTTCTCAAATGTAATAGTGTCCTTATTCAGGATGGTAGTGTGAATTATCACATGACCTGATGACATCACATGACATCTGTGACATCACCAAATCTTGCACTCATTACTTTGTCAACCTCAAAAGCATGACTTAAGCCTCAAAAGATAATGTTATTGAATATTATACAGGCATATATAGCTACATATGTATATAACATATGCATATTTATAGGAGAAATGCTTTATTAAATTCAAATGTCATGATTAGCTGTATAACACAGCTCCCTCCTTGCTCAAAAAGAGAGCAAATTCCCCAGCCATTTGACCATCTGCGAAATGTTAAAGCTTCTGCCATACACTTCACAAGTCCAGTCTTTTTGTCCCTAAAGCCCACTTGCTCTGCCTGAAGTGGGCAGGCAGGCTACACACACAGCCCTGCAGAACGGAGGGTTCAGTGTGGCTACGGGAAAGCAGCCTGCAAAAACACTTAAGGAAAAAGCATTATGTCCAATTTCGAAAATTAATATTAACTTCAGATATTCAGATTTGAGTGGAGAAGGTCCTGGTCTACTTCAGACAGGACCCAGTTATCTCACTTAATAACACAGTTGTAAATCTGAACAAAATTAAAAAGAGATCAAACCCTGTAGACAAATGCATTGGCTAAATGCCCTCTCTTGTGATCTGAATACCAACTACTGTGTTGTATAGTCATTTATAAAGGGGCTTGGAGGTAGGCAACAGTGGGTGGAAGGGGTCATTAATTTCAGCCCACCCAGAAAGGTGTTAACTATGCCCCATCCTTCTGGCTAGATGATAATTAGGCCTCCTCTTTTGTGCCTCCCCAGAGGAGGCATATATACTGTATTACTCTACAACACAGTTAGTGCAGTGCCATTGCAGTGAATCAAATTTTGTTTATCCTAAGGATGGGGCGGGCTCACTCAGCTAGGGGTTTTATTTTTAATTGGGGTTCACAGCAGAGTGAACACCCTCTTAGCTGAAAATTCTGGATAGCTCTGGGGCATGTATGTTTAACTCCCTCCCTGCCAATCTCTTAGAGATTGCTGAATATCATCCATACAAATACTTCCTCCAACAAAAGGTCTAGCAGGCTTCTCATGTGACAGGAATTCTCTCATGTCTTTCGCAAGAGCTTATAATATCCTCAAGAGACTGATTAGTCTTCACATATTACTTTTATACTTAGGATCATAAATTAATTTTAGCATCTAAGACTGTGTTAAGTATTTTCACATTCATTTTGCATACTACAATTCTGAAGCCTGGAGATGTTTCAACAACTTGTCCAGTAAAAGAGGCCAGTTAATTGAAAAGCAAAGTGTAGGATCTCCCCACACACGTGGGCTGAAATAACATGAACTCTGTCCTGGGGACCTTCGAGCAGTGGTTTTGGGTGAAAAGAGAAACAGTGCCTTGGATTGCCTTTAATTTTGACTGAAACCACAGTCTGGACTTTCAGTCATTGCCAGGCAGGCAAGTACAGTTTGGAGATGAAGGGTGCTGTTTGCTTTGATCCTAAGAACAATGAAAAGTAGGGGCAAGACCCCAAGTAGCTCCAAGACTCGGGAGACCTCTGCTTTGTAGTCCTACAAGGTGTCACCTGGTATGCCTGAGGCCTCCATGCTTCTTTGTTGAGTGGCTCATAAGTGATGTACCAGATCTGATTCAACTAAACTCCCTGAAACTCAGTTTTGTCATTTGGTAAAAATGAAGGTAAAATATAAATTTTACCAACTTGCAACGATGACTCAAACAAATAATGAATGGAAAATGCCTGGCACCTAACAGGTACTTTATTCATATCATAATTTTTTCATAATTCTCTTTTCATGTGTGAATGTATACATTTTACCCCTTGCTTGTCTGCAAGTATCTAAATGCAGAGTGTGACAGATTCATCTCTGATGGTCCCCAGTGAGGAGCTCAGTGAATGTTGACTGAATTAACACTAGCATTCTAAGTGATGTCTAAATAGCATTTCATTGGGAAAAGAAATTGCCAGAATGCACCATATACGATGAATAATAGTCCAAGCCCAAGGCAGGGGTGGCCATTCATTATCTAAGTGTAGTTTAATGAATCCGTTTCAGAACTGAGAGGATTAAGAGACCAGCTGAAAGAGAAATACAAAGTATTTATCAGGATGGAACTGGGAATGGACTGAGAATGTAAGGTTTTAGGTGGGACCAAAACAGAGGAGTGGTTGTTCTCTGGAGGAAAAATGTAGAGGAAAATTTTGGAGGCTAAGGTAAAATGAAATGATGCTTACATGAACCATGGAGGAAACGGTGTGCTTTAAGTACATGTAATGTAATGTTCTACATCTCAAAGAGACAGTTGTGAGATGCCCAAATGAGAGTGGGTTGACTGGTGAGAAATCCAATCATCAACAATTCAAACTTGGTTCAGTGGGAGTATCCTTGTCAGCAGGACTGAAGTAGATGAACTCTAGAACCCTCATCCCCCAGGCTCCTATCCCATCTCCTCTTCAATCAGACCAACTCACATCTCATTTTGCCCCCTTCAAAATTGGCTTTCTACATCAGTTTGCATTAGGAAAAAAAGAAGACTTTATAAAAGATTGACCATCAAAATGACTGGAAGTGAATAAAGAATTTGTACTTCTGCTGCAACGATGATAAGGTTTAAATTCAGAGCTTGGTATTTTTAAAAATTAAATGCTTGCATCTACCTGGCAGGTTTCAAAATACATACATCTGAGCAAAACATCAACAACCACAGAACCTCTTAGGAGAAAGGAGTGAGAAAGCAAATTCAAATCTCTGGGCCAGTGTTTCTTTGGGTAATGTGCTACCTGACACGGGGCATTAATATTTCAGATGCCAGAGAGGAACTTGCCTGTCACACAACGAGACAGTGACCCAACTTCTACTAGCCCCATTCTCGGCAAAGGACAACCAGGGAAAGGGGAAAGGAAGAGAAGACCCTGAGGCAAGCTCAACATTTAACTGGCTCTAAACAAAAGGAAGGCTATGTAGATCAAAGCAGAATTTAGAAGAAATTAACAAAGATAAATGTAAAGGAAATTTAAGTATTGCTTTTAGAAATAAATCAGCATGCTTCTCTGAGGGAAGATACTTATGTGTCTCAACAACAATGCTGTGCCTTATTTCTTTAAAAATTTACATGAGAACAACTCCTTCAGTTGTAACAAAGTGAAGCTACAACAAAACACAAGGTAATGAATACTCAAAATGAGAATAAGAGTAAATTTAAAGACATTGAAATCTTTCTACTTCATTCAGTGTTGCAGTTTTTGCAAGTCCTACCCATATATCTAAATATAATTAAAACTGCGTCTAATATTCTCTTTGGACAAGCAGAAAAAAAAATATGTATTCACCCTCCCTAACCTAGACAGCACATGTCATTTTGTTCAACTCAGACATAGCCTGTGTCTGTAGGACAAGTCTGGGCTAAATCTGGGCCAGAGAGAAAAAAAATACCTTCATTTTTCTTAGTTGTTTTTTTTTTTTTTTTTTTTCTTAATTTTAAAAGGGGACTTTATATTCAGTTCTAAATTCTCTGGAACTCATACAGCACATAGACTGTAATAGATTTTGAAAAAAATTAATCATGGTGAAATATACATACCATAACATTTACCATTTTAACCTTTTAAGTGTAGAGCTTAGTGGCATTAAGTACATTCAAAATATTGTGCAACCATCACCAGTACCCAGAACTCTTTTCATTTTGGAAACTAAAACTCTGTACCCATTAAACACTAACTGCCCATGCCCTCCTACCCCCAGCACCCCACAACCATGCTGCACTTTCTGTCTCTGAGAACTTGCTTGCTGTAGGAACTCATGTAAGTAGAATCATACAGGATTTGTCCCTTTGTGTTTAGCTTATTTCATTTAGCATAATGTCCCCAAGATTCATCCATGTGGTAGCAAGTATCAGAATTTCCTTCCTTTTTAAGGTTGAATAATATCCGGTTGGCTGTATATACCACATTTTGATTATCCATTCATTGGTCAATGGACATTTGGATTGTCAGACATATTTTTTGAATGAATGGAGGGACAAAGGAATGGATGAATAAACCAGTGAATGAGTGGAGTGGAAAGAACTTACACTTTGGAGAAAAACAGAGCTAGGTCAAGACCTGTTCTAACACTACCGACTCTGCAAACTTGGGTAAAGGACTGCACCTCCCTGAATCTCATTTCCTCATCTGTAAGGAAGGGAGGTGATTCAATTAGAAAGATAACCCTTGGAAAATGTTAGTTACCCTCTGTCTGTGAGGCACCAGGACTAGAAAGGCTGGTCATTCTCCCCTCAGCTACTCTCACTGAATGACAGCAGAGCTGGCCAGGTTGATCTCATTCTCTGCAGCAGAGAATGAAACAACCGTTAAGTCCCAGCATACACTATGCCCCCTTCGAAACCTCTTTCACCCACTGTGAGAAGAGAAGTAACCTATGAACCATTTGCACAAGAATAAAATTTTACGCACCAAATCCATGCACACCAGTACTTACCTGTCACTTGACAATGTAGTGTTTGTAGAAGGATGATCTCAGGTAAACACACCAAACACTCCAGACTAGTATTTCCATGGCAGTCCTTGCAGCAGTGCAACCTCCTGTCTTTCTCTAGAAAAGTCAAAAAGACTCTTCAAAGCTTATATAGAAAACCTATCTTACCTGGGGAACCCTATAATACCACCCTGTTTGTTAGGATGAGCATTTGTCTAGACATTGAGGGTATTCTGTGTCCAGGAAGATGTTCTTTGTGAAGCTTAAATCTGTGCCTATTTGAATAACCACATCCTACTGTCTTTCCCTTTTGGCCCCCAAGAGCACGCCAGCCATTGAAGAGAGGCCAAAGTAGGTTCCATTTTCCTGTGAATCAAGATGGCTGCTCTCTCCCAAGTGAGGTGGACAAGTCAAGTGCTTCAGGTTTGGTTTCTAGTCAGCCTAGGCTCCTCTGGAAAAGGCAGAAGGGCCGGCTACCTCAGTTTCCAAATATGTCAAACGAAGTGGCAGCCTTTTGTGAAACAAGTGCCCCCCTGTACATAGATGAAAGATGCTCCGAGAGCGGCCATATTTCTTTTTATTATTACTTTGTCATCAGTGATTGCCAAAGCCCTCAAGTGCTTATGTGCTTGCCTAGAAGCAGCAGTGCTCAGCCCCTGCTTGAAAGGGGTCGACAGTATGTAAGTAGTTAACCCTTGCCCTGTTGAGCAAGCCCAATGTGATCACACACATATAAACATTTTCTCCATGTGGACGAGCAAAGAGGAACAGCTATTTTTGCTGGCGGATGCTGTGCAAGAGGTCAGCTCCACCTCAAAATCAAAGCCTCGCAGGTAGTTAGGTGAAAACCCCATGGAGAGAAAATAAAACTGGAGCTACAAAGCTGATCTCAGTTCACAGACAGTTTTAAAAAACTGGCCCCATCTTTTGAAAGGCCGGTTAATGGTGCTCTTTTGCAAATTACCACTCATTTGGGTAGTGACCAGACAGATCAAGATCATTTCGATCCTGTTACACTTGGGAAGTCGAGTACTTGAAATTCAGGATCATTCATTCTTGCTGCGCGTGCTGAAGCCCCCGCACTTTGATTTTCTTTCAGCTTCTGAATGTCCAGCTGTCCCTAAGGCCAAATGGCTCGTAGGCTTATCTTTTTTTTTAATTTAAATCTAGGTGATGCCCCAAATACAAAAATCACTAACGCCCCCCACCCAACACACACACACACACAAACACAGTGCTGGATTATTGCATTTACCTCCCCTCTAAGTAACTAGCATTGTCTAAGTTGACAAATTTTTTTTTCTCAATATATTGGTTAAAAATTAAATAAACAAGGAGAAACTGAGAACTATAAAGGAAATGTGCAAGAATTATCAAACCAGAGAGCAAATTTTCTCTGCTTAAACCAGATGAAAACTGAGCTTTATAAATTTGATAGTGGAAGATTTATACATATATATATATATATATATATATATATATATATATATAAAATTTTTTCTTTTTGGATTTTGCAGCCTAATGTTTAAAAATGAAATATTCAGTTATTTGGGGGGGGGTGGATGATTTTAGGCAAAAAGGTTTATAATTTAGTAATTGGAGAAATGAAAGATGCCTTTCCAACATGTCATTAAAACTCTCTAACAAAATAGGGAAAATGAAGGTCTAAGATGACAGTCTTTATCAAAGTGTTTATAGAGACATTATATGTCCCCGTAATTGTTTAGGCCAGTGAATTAATGAATCCTCTCTGTAAGTCTCCATTTGAAATGATTTCGATGGTGTCTGCTGCTCGGCTGCTTTGGAAAAGCCTGTTGTCTGCAGCTCGGGAGAAGGGCCTTGAACCCTGCCATTCAATCCCTTTCAGCCCATCAGCTGAGTCTAATTGCCAGAAAGCACACGAGACCCCCGAGCCTGATTGTTCCCCCACCTCCTTTGAGGTTTGGAGGCATGAAAAGCAAAAGGGAAAAAAAAGCTCCCTTTTGATCTTCTGTTTCTTTCTCTCTCCCTCTCCTTCTCCCTCTCTCTTCCTTTTTTTGTCTGCCCACTCTTACTCTGAGAATGACACATTTCTTTATAAGGCTTCTTCTCCTTCTTATAAAGACAATAATTAATAAGGCCTTTATAAAATGAGGCTTGAATTGGTGTCACCTCAGGGGTGGTCTGGAGCTCTGAAGTGAAACCTCGGTGGGCCCCGGCCTTGTCTGGCCTCTGCACAGGTCAGGTTTAAATACCCTGACCCCAATTTTCAGTCTCTTTCCCTAATGAGGCGATTCGCACAAGGATACAAAATTATACGAGAAGGGAAAGAAGACAAAAGAGCCAAGGTGTAGTTGACACCACACTAGCCACATTTTATTATCTTCGTGCCTGTGACATCACAGCTGTGTATGTCCTTAAAGCAAAGCATTTTCCCCTGGTTCCCATGGTGAGCTGTGTGGAATGACTTCACAGACCCCCGTGAGCTTGACAAGCTCCGAGAGGAATGGCCGGCAAGAGCTAGTGACCAGTGCCCAGGCCTTCCCCGGCTACATGAGTATTACCAGGGGCGCTTTCTGAATTTCTGCACCATCGCTTTCTGTCAATGGCCTGGGTAAAACTGCATTATTTGTATCCATATAATTTTACAGGCTTATCATGTTGACATCAAGAGTTTAAAATGTTCTCCCGTGCGTGTTATCTGTCCTGGATCTGGCTAAAAGCAGGCTGGCTTTGAACAGAGCAGGATGGGGATACGGCCTCTTGCCAGAATGTCTAAGAGGCTTTTAAAATAGCTAAGTAACCTTAGTAAATTATATGCATACTTCGTCCAGAGTTGCTAATCATTGGGTGGATGACTTGTATGAATTATGTCTTTTTGGCTCAAAACATTTTTTTCACTAATAAAATGATATGATTGAGGTAAAGGAAGAAAGAGTAAAATGGGAGTTGTAGTAGGAAATATAAAGGTAAGTCTTTTTCTCCTTTGCTATGACTTATTGCATCTGATACTTTTCAATCAATTTTGAGGGGTTCTCAATTCAGAACCAAAAATAAACAGACAGAAACCTACATTAAAAGAATCCGGTGGAATCCCGATGTACAGACAAGTTCCAAATTCTAAAAGACTATGGAGTCCAGAAAAAAAAAAAAAGTGTTGCAAAATAAATACTCTAAATCCAGTTATACCATTTATACAAAATGAAATGAATCGAGATGTTTTTGTATTTAAATGATGTTTTTCTTTTTTGTTAAATGGGTAGATCTCTTTCATTTCTGCTCATAAAGAATGGTATCAGATACTTTCAGATAGATTACAGAAAAACAGTCACCATCCCCAAAGAATCACTACACACTGACTTCATACAAATATGAGTAATTAAATAAGAGCACTGTCTCTGAATAATGAAGCAAAGAAAATGTATCATAATACTAGATTTTATTATGATATGGCAGATCCTTAATAGCCTTTATCTAATAGGAAGTGTGGGTTATCAGTGTATTCTGGTTAAATTGCTTTCATTTCAGAATTTTGTTCACTGGTGCCACAATGGTCTAGGATTTTTAAAAATTTTTTTAGATATAGGCAAAAAGAAATGCCAGTGAACTCGAGGGGAGAAAAATCCCTTGAGTAAAAGGAATATAAGATGGTAAGACAGTTAAAAAAGAGAGGCGGAGGTCTCTGCCTCCCAGGCCCATGGTAGGAGTGAAACTCTTGGCCCCCTTGTGAGAAGGTGGGTCCTGTGAAAAGTTCTGGCCAATGAGTTGTGAGCAAAGTGATGTGTGCCATTTCTGGATCAAACATTTCACTGCCAGGGCAAGACCCTCAGGAGACCTTTTCCCTATGGTGTGATGACTGACCATGTTTAAGATGGCAATGCTCAGTCAATCTGGGTGTCCTACAAGTAGAGCATCTGTGTCACAGCAGGGACTTTGGATGAGGAATTAACCTTAACTATTTCAAGCCATTGACTTTTTAGGACTCAGTGTTACTGCAGCGTAACCTGTATGTTCTGGTTGGATTGGACAAATCCTACTCAATTGAGCTGAGTAAAGTACACTGTCTCATCTTGGAGTAAGGGGACAACAAAAAGATGTGAAGGGGTCATATGTATGGTAGTTTTCCTACAGCTTGAAATTGTTGATCATCATATGATTTCACTTATATGCAGAAACTAATAAACAAAGCAAATGGACAAGCAAAACAGAAACAGACTCATATATACAGAGAATATACTGTTTTTACCAGAGGTGGGGCAGCTAAGGGGATGGATGAAATAGGTGAAGGGGATTAAGATGTATAAACTTGCAGCTATAAAATAAATATGTCACAGGGAGGAATACACAGGAGGAATGTACACCTAGGGAATATAGTCAATAATATTATGACAACTTTGATGGTGAAAAATAGTAACTGGACTTACTGTGGTGATCATTTCATAATGTGTAAAAATGTCGAATCACTATGTCATATACCTGAAACTAACATTATATTGTATGTTAACAGTAACAATAAAAAAGCTATCTAAGCATGTGTCAAGACTAAAGGATGTCAACTCACCAAATAACACTTAAGCCACATAAAGTTTACATTGATTACATTAGAATTGGAAAAATGTTGAAGAGCAGGAAATGAAAAAATAAATATCCATAATATTTTTGAAGAATCACTTTTGGTTTTTTTTGTTTGTTCTGTTTTGCTTTTAGGAAATATTGCACATGAAGTTGTAAGGATGAACATATCTGATAAATAATATAGTACTTTGGTTAGTAAAGTAGAAATCATCAGTTATAAATTTAAATACCGGGGTGGGATCAATCAGATAACATAGATTTATGAATTATTCATCAGGAAACTATAAAACAATAGAGGTCATGCCTGTGGCAGCTGGAGAAACCTGCCATGCCTGAAGGTATTTAAAATAACAATAATAATACTAACAATGATAATGGAATTCAACAAGGGACACACCAAATGTGCGGTCTGAATTCAGCCCTTCTGACACCAGTTTTCTACCCCTAGGAAATGATGTCTTTGGATTGAAAGTATTTTCAAGACTCTCTCAAGAGCTTCGAGTATACATCACAGAATCCTTCATTAAAACAACATTTTACTATGAAATTGTTTTATAGTAGAAAGATTTTCATGATTGAAGATTGGTTGTGGCTCACGTGTGAGACCTAAAGTGATACTTTCAAGTAAATTGTTGTCACATAGACCTGGGCTTTGATTCCAACTCTGCCACTTAGACTGATGTTACTTAGGGCACTAAACCTGAGTCCCATTTTTCTCCGGTGTAATGATGAGGGGCTGGGGGTACACCAATTCTCAGAATAATAACACCTACACAATTGGAGAGCAACTGTAAATAAGGTGAGGGTCAGTGGTTCAAGCATTGGTCCAGAGTCCTTGGGTCCATGGCCTGCAGGCTGGCTGGCTGGGAGTCAGAGTCGTAGATGCACAGCTGCTAGTGGAAGAGAAACATCAAAGAGCTAGAGGCAGCTTCTGCAATGCAGAGGCTACCAGCTGAGGACAGCACTTTCTTGTGTGTGGCTACAGGCCCTTACAGATTGGAAAAAAATTATCTTCTGATTGAAAACCCAAGTATTTAGGATCATAATAGGTTTGTGTCCCCCTCCTTCGATAGTCTGGAGAAAGAAGAATTTTTAAGGATCAAGCCCCTTGTTCTATGCTATTTCATCATGCACACAGCAACTGGAAGGGAGCCTGACCTTTGGCCTTATTAGCTGGGCACCAACCCAATGAGCCACCAGCTGCACCCCGAGAGTCCACAGGCAGTCACACCAGATATTTGCCTGATTTTTTATGAACCATTCTATTCTTCTTCCATCATTTGTCAACATTGCAGTGTTAGTTGCTCTTTTCAGCTACAGTAGTGTTCCTTGAAATAATTAGGAATATGGGAAATAAAACATGTTTTAGAATAATTCTTTACCCTGAGTGTCTTTGTAAGTCTTATTTACTTTTATGATTTTGGTCAAAATTTTAATTTAACTGGTTGTTTTCTAATTTGAGAACTAGATCCTTACGTCTCTACACATATCTTACACCCTTGATTTTTTTCAACAAGATTTATAGTGGAGAAGACAGATCACTGGATTTCTCAATGAATAACTTCTCACACTGTACTGTGCATTTACAAATTACCCAGAGATAATCGTTAAAATGCAGATTCCAGCTCAGCAGATCTGCAGTGGGATCTGAGTTTCTACACTTCTAGCAAGTGCTTGGTGATGGTGAAGTTACTGGTCCCCAGACCACACTTTAAACAGTAGAGGTTTAGACAAGTTTCTCAATGTTTATTTACCAAATCTGTAAATGGATTTAATAGCGGCCACTTTACAAGGTTTTGGGTAATATAAGCACAAGTTAAAATGTGGCTTATTTATAAATGAATATCACGTAGATAAAATATAAAACCCAAGATTATCAGACCTAGCAGTGCTTTCTCAATAATAATTGAGGAGAGTACTGTATAAAAAAAAATTTGAACAATAGAAGGGACTTTGGGGAGTAGTAGTTACTACCAAATGACAAAGCTCACTGTAGCTTTAATCTTTCTGTTCACATAAGAGTAACAGGGAGAGAACAAGGCATGCTAAGAAAAATAAGGCTGCAACCTCTGCTGTGCCCAAGGTGAAGGACTGGACCCCTCAACAGCCAGCGCCTCAGAGGCGAGTGAAAGTGGAAATAACCACCTACCATTGTATGAAGGTCTGTGAAGACTGACCTCACAAGGATAACAGAGAGAGAGAAAGTCCTAGAGGTGAGTAACATGGGGTCAAGAAAATGGTCAGTCTAGCTTGGATCACTGGAGAAAAGATCTGGTTTGGGACAGAAAAGTAGGCCAAGGAATTTTTTTTTTCTTTTCTTCTTTTTTAACATCTTTATTGGAGTATAATTGCTTTACAATGGTGTGTTAGTTTCTTCTGTATAACAAAGTGAATCAGCTATACGTACCCATATATCCCCACATCCCCTCCCTCTTGCGTCTCCCTCCCACCCTCCCTATCCCACCCCTCTAGGTTGTCACAAAGCACCGAGCTGATCTCCGTGTGCCGTGTGTAGGCCAAGGAGTTGACAGGTCAGATCAATGACTGAAGAAAGAAATTCCCGAAATAAAGGTCCATAATGGTTTATCTGAAACTCTCAGAGCCAGATGTATTTCCGAATTCAGATTTTGGAAGAGGACATTACATGGTAGCCTCAGCGAGGTCTGGGGCAACCCCCATTTCCCTACCATTATTCTAATGCAATATTTCTGATTAAAATACATGGCCAGTCACAGTAAGTTGGAGAAATAGAGAATGCAGTAGACTTAGGGCAGTACACATCATGTTCTGTCACCAGATAAATTATGGAGAAAAAAACTTTTTGTTTTGGAGCTTTTTGGACTTTGAAATTACAGAGGAGAAATTGTATACCTTCATTTATTGAGGTGGGCTTGATAGTGCTATATGATTGTAATTGGGTCAGTTTGTTACTCACCATTGCTCTCTCTCTCTCTGCCATCCATCCACATGAGTACATTAACAATTTAGTAAACCTGCTAGTACATTTCATAGATGAGTTTTGTCATTTTCTTCACCATATTCCTTTTTTCATGTATAAACCCTGACTTCCAAACCCCCCACACTTGTTGAGACATGTGTCCTGAATGTAATAAAGGAGAGATGCCACAATAATAAGGAAGTAATCCCACAGTAAATTGGCCACTCCAGCAGGACCCTGAAAGGAACACCCCTAAACAATTCCTGCTGCCACTCCGAGAGTCTCACGTGCCCTTTGTAAACTATCATGTGCCCTGGCATGGAAGAGGGTCCTGCAAATAATGGTGCCCTTCCATCCCCTGTCACAGAGGGTATATTTCCAAATCTACCTCTAGGAAAAGGGGAGAGTTTCATTTTTATATATTGGGTTGGCCAAAAAGTTTGTTCTGGTTTTTCTGTAAGATGTTACGGAAAAACCCGAATGAACTTTTGGGCCAACCCAATATAAATAACTGTATCAAGGCCTATTTTACATATCATATAATGGAGAGGGATACTTTATAAATGATCATTTATCTTCACTGCTACAAACTCAAAACTTGAACACCAGGTCACTCTTGTGTTTGAATCAGATCTGCTAATCTGATCTGAAAATTCCAAAAACTATTCTGATACATTTTATAGCTTTTTCTGGTTTGTTAACTTAAAATAGCATCCTCTT
Organism: Balaenoptera acutorostrata; assembly: GCF_949987535.1. NCBI lineage: Eukaryota > Metazoa > Chordata > Mammalia > Artiodactyla > Balaenopteridae > Balaenoptera > Balaenoptera acutorostrata. The sequence continues at coordinate 49,983,189 of NC_080066.1, read as the reverse complement.
ATTTAATTTACTAGGTGATATATGCTGTTTTCCAATTCTGAGGACATTTTGTGGCATATGCCAGTTAAGATGTGGGTCCTCTTCTTTCTGTACATTGCTCTGTGTGTGTGTGTGTGTGTATCTTCTGAAATATTTGTTTTTGATGAAAAAGGCAGGGAAGAGGATTGCAAAGAGAATGTATGTAAAAGATCAGAGAGGTGTGAGGAACTAAGATTTTAAACAAACTTCTCTTTTTTCTATGCAAATTAATTCCCTAATGTAAGCTTATAACTTTTATATACTTTTTGAACAGAAAGAAATCTCCCTGGTGTCAAAGTACTAACTTTATAATTCTGTTTTCACCCTTGCCAACTCCCAGCAATGGTGTCAAACTTAATTAATTTGTGGCTTAACCACATTTCCAGTGTTCTTGAGCCAGTTTCTATTAAGCAAGTGACTCAAATCGAGAGTCAAGGCTATTTTTCCCCCAAGTAAGTCACTAAATATACTCTGCTGTATAGGTGGACATAAAATCGGTGAAAGTATGCAAAGTCACTGAGTTTGTAATGGATTCTCTTTAAAAAAAAAGATTTTAAAATGAGTTTTCTCTTTTTAATTTCTGAAATGAATGTAAGGGAAATGGCAATACAGTCATAGATTGAAAGAAAGTCCAACAATTAGGTACTCCTTTTTCTCTCTGACTGTGCTTGTTACCAACACAACAGAGATAATACTGAACTCTAGTTCATGATTCCAATCTAGTTTTAAGTGCTTACATAACAATTCACTTTAATGAACCTACCACTGTCTCATTTGATATGAAATTTCATAAAAACAGTAAATGTTTAATTGTGTAGCATTTGCTTTTCATTGAGAAATTGAAATGATGACACTCAAGGTAAGATTCAGGACTATTGCAAATGTGTGTGTGTGTGTGTGTGTATGTATGTATATATATATATATATATATATATATATATATATATATATATACACACTCACTTTTCATGTAAAAAATAGGATTTCTACCATTATGGTCACTCTCACAGAAATCAAACTACTTATTGCACAGAAAAGCAAATCAACCTCTCAATTTCCACCACTTTATAAAGCACATATTTAAAGTTATAACTAAAACTGCCAGAGCTAAAAACAGACAAGAACTTTTCACAAGTAAAATTGCAGTAATAGGAAAAACACTTCATCACTTCATTTTATTTTCAAAACACACGAATGAAATTCACAACTTAAAAAATTCTGTGTTATTGGTACAAAAGTTTTACCCAGTGAAGTAGTTAAATCAGAATGAACTGATTCTCCAAACTTCAGCTTATTCTGCCTGAAAACACCTTATGATTTTTCTCACGATATGGAAATTGCTTGTTGAAGAGGGATGTTTAGTGGAAGTGTACTCATGATCTGTTTATTCTGAGAGTATGTATTTGGAAGCCCGCATCCTTCCTCCTAGAGTCAACACAGATTCTAAGAATCAGAGAAATCGCAATACCGTGTCCCTCCTAGTGAGGTCACCCACCGCTGATGAGCACAGTAATAAGCACAGATTACGCATCAGCCCACTAATGCTCACCCGCCAGGGTCCCCTCCAGGGAAGATACTTAGACTAAAGCCTAATAAAGACATCTGTGCTTGTCTTCCCTAGATGCAGCTCCTAAAGAAACAGACATTGGTAAGGATTCTTTCTTACATGCCATAATGTTCATGCACATTAAAAAAAAAAAAAAAAAGTCAACATATCTGTGGACTAAAATATTTGAACACTATATTCTCTGGGATGAGCCATTATTCTTTGATGATATGATTTTTTATTTCATTCTCCCATGGACTTTCTTTACAAAGAAAAATGCTTCTCTCCAATAAGTAGTATTTGAGCAGAGAGTAATTCTTCCAGCCTCTGATTATATCCATAAATAGAAAACAAAATGGGAATTTGGTACCACTGAAATATGCATCTTTCAAAATGTTGGCTTCAGACTTACCTTTGCACACTCGGAAAACTTTGCTTTAATTGTTGTACAGAATCAAAGACATACTTTCTCATACCCTGAGGTATAGGAAAAATCAAGGAACGCAATTTTAATTCTATTTACTAGGAAGACTGTCTAGAACTGTTTCCTCATAAAACATATACTTGTAAACAATTTAATATGTAGACATACAAGGTTTATGCAAATACACAGAGAGATTATTTCAATGGCATTATGGGCTTATTTTATTGGGATTAATATATTCCAGATGCTTTTTCTTTCACCTTAAGCCATCACTATAGAAAATGGAAAAGTAGATGCATTTCAGTTGAAATTCAATGGTCAGCCATCAGGTCGCACTTGAAATTGTGTTAGGTGCAAGGAGCAGGGGAGAGAGAAGGCAAATGCTGTAAAGTTCATCAGCTCTGATCCCTGCTCTGTGGGGAAAGTAGGTAAATTAATTAATTAATTAATTAATTAATTAATTAATTAAAAGCAGCTTGAGCAAAAGAGGGTCCCACTTTTAAGGCTCTGCTCAGAAGAGTGATAGGGATCAATGGACATTATTTCTATTCCAAAAACTCTGAGAAAGATGTAAATTTTTACTAATGGTTTCCTTGAGGGCATAATAATGGAAAAGGGTTCATTCAACTGAGAGCAGTAACACTTCCTAACAATTCTCTTTACTGGTCCCTCTCCCCAAAGTTACTCCTTGTAACTTAGGTCTCTCTGTCTCTTCAGAAGTCCTAATCTCATTTACTGGTCCCTCTTTACTGGTCCCTCTCCCCAAAGTTACTCCTTGTAACTTAGGTCTCTCTGTCTCTTCAGAAGTCCCAATCGCCTCCATTGCTTAGCCTCATCATTTCTCATCTCTCCTCTTTCCTACCTCTTGCTTCCACTTCATCCTTTTCTCTCTTTCTACTATGCCTCTCACGCTCCACGTGAAGCAATTTTCCCTGCTCTCTTCAATTTTTCATCTCTACCCATCACCATGATGAACTCAATAGAGACCAAGAGCAGAGTAACAAAGGAAAGGCTGCAAACTGTGCTAAAGTCAGGCTTATCAAGGTGTAATTTACATAGAGTAAAACTCATCCTTTTGAGATGTAGAGTTTAATGAATTTTTGTAGATATGTATATTATGTACATATCTACCACCTCCATCAATAAATAAATGTTCATTATTCAAAAAAGTTCCTTTATGCCTCCTTGTAGTAAATCCCCTCCTTCTATCCTCTTTGGAAGCCATTCATCTGATTTCTGTTCTATAGTTTTACCTTTTCCAGAAGTCACCTGAATTAGTTTCCTAGGGCTGCTGTAACAAAGTACCACAAACTGGGTGGCTTAAACAATAGGCATTTATTGTCTCAAAGTCCTAGAGGCTAGAAGCCTGAGATCAACTATCAGCAGGGTTGGTTCCTTCTGAGGGCAATGAGAGAAGAATCTGGTTCAAGCCTCTCTCCTTGGTGTGTAGATGGCCATCTTCTCCCTGTGTCTTCACATCATCTTCCCTCTGTGAATGTGTGCCTGTTCCCAGATTTCCCTTTTTAATAAGTATACTAGTTATTGGATTAGGACCCACCCTAATCTGGGTGACCTCATTTAACTTGAATACCTCTGTAAAAACGCTTTTCTCCAAATATGGTCATATCAGAGGTACTGGGGCTTAGGACTTCAATACATGATTTTGGGGAACACAATTCAATCATACATCATGAAAATGAAATAATACAATACATAGCCTTTTCCTTTGGTCTTCTCTCATGTCACATATTACTTTTGAGATTTACCTTTTTACCATTTTATTGCATATGTCACAACTTTGTTCCCTCTTATTGCTAAGTAGTATTCCAATTTATGAATGTACCACAATTTTATGTTCATGTACTAGTTGATGGATAGTGCAATTATCTCTAGTTTGGGGTTATTATTAATAAGATACTATAAACTTCTGCATATAGATCTTTGTGTATATATATATATATGCTTTTACTAGGTAATATTGAAGAGTGGAATTGCTGGGTCATATAAATGAGTGTTTAATTTTATTAGAATCTGTCAAACTATTTTCCAAAGTATCTGCAGTACTTTGCCTTCTTATCAGCAATGTAAGGTATTCCAATTGCTCCACATCTTCACCATCACTTTGTATTGTCCATTTCCTTTACTCTCACCATTTTAGTAGATATATTGTGATATGGTTTTAGTTTTCATGAGCACTTTGTGATGTGCTTGTCCTTTTGTCCTATTTTTTTTTTTTTTAAAGAAATTCACGTTCTTTTATTTATTTATTTATGACTGTGTTGGGTTTGCGCTTCTGTGCGAGGGCTCTCTCCAGTTGTGGCAAGTGGGGACCACTCTTCATCGCGGTGCGCGGGCCTCTCACCATCGCGGCCTCTCTTGTTGCGGAGCACAGGCTCCAGACGCGCAGGCTCAGTAATTGTGGCTCACGGGCCCAGTTGCTCCGTGGCATGTGGGATCCTCCCAGACCAGGGCTCGAACCCGTGTCCCCTGCATCGGCAGGCAGATTCTCAACCACTGCGCCACCAGGGAAGCCCCTTGTCCTATTTTTATTGCACTGTTGTCTCTTTTATTGAGTTGTACATGTTCTCTATAAAATCTGAATATAAGACTTTTATAGATGTATGCTTTGCAAACACTTCCCCATGATCTGTGATTTGTCTTTTCATTTTCTTAATCATGTTTTTCAAAGAGAAGAGCAACCAGTCCTCTTTCAACATTTTGATCTTGTCACAGAAACAACTAGAAGAGAGACTTAAAGTCTGAATGGGTGTTAACAAAAAATGTTTACTAATGTCCCATATTGAATAAATGTTTAGTGAGAAAAAATGAGAATTTTTATTATGATAGCTCCTTCTTCCTCCTTGGGATCCCTCCAGTTCCTCAAAGATTTTACCCCCTGCTCATTCGTTGTCTGCTGCATTAATACTACTCATGCTATATCTTTGGTGATTTTAGTATCCATGTAGTTGATTGCAGACAGAGTTGATTGACATAGTTTGCCTCTCTTTTTTTCTGCTCTCCTCCTAGTCCACTGGCTTCACCTTCTGAACACTCTTCTCAAAATCCTACTCAGCTCCTTGACTCCTAAGCTTAAAGAGCACCAGGGCTCAGCTTTGTGCTTGTTTCCTTTCTATCTACACTCATTCTCTAGGGACAAGCAGTCACTCATGGATTTAATACTACCTATAAAAAATGTGACTCCCAAATCTCCTCCCCATTATTCATATAGTTTCCAGGCAGCAAAAGCTATTATACTTTTCAAATAGAGTGTGGCCATTCCATGTTTCGCCTAAGTCCAGAATACAATGAGAACTTATGTAGCAGCTTGAATAAAGGCCCCCAAAGATATTAGGACCTAATCCCTATAATGTTATTTTGAAAGGAAAAGACAAAGCAGATGTGAATGAGACCTTGACTTGGGAAGATTATTCTGGGTTATCAGACTGGGCCTAAATGCAATCTCAAGTATCCTTATAAGAGTAAGGCGGAGGTACATTTGAACACACACAAAGGATGATGCAATGATAAGACAGGGACAGAGATTTGAGTGATGTGGCCACAAGCCAAAGAATACAGAAGCCACCAGAATTTAGGAGATGCAAGGATTATTCCCTAAAGCCTTGAGAAGGAGTACAACCAACCCTGCCAACACCATGGTTTCAGCCCAGTGATACTGATTTTGGACTTCTGGACTCCAGAACTGTGAGAGAATGAATCTCTGCTTTCTTAAGCCACCCAGTTTGTAGTCAGTTGTTACAGTAGCCCCAGAAAGTGAATACAACTTACCCTGGACATTGTTGGCACAACAATGAAGATTGTGCACAGATGTGGATGACCTGGCAGACTGAGGGTCTGTTATTCCCTGATTGAAAATGATGATCCTAATAGAGATTAGAGATGACACTAGAACATCGGGGCAAAGAACTTTCAAGAAACCTGAGATCCCTCTTTGATTTTTTGACATTTGCTGTGTCACTTTGGACTTGTCACTTAACAACTCTGGGACATATCTACCTCACCTGGAAAACTCAATCTTAACTATAAACATTTTTAACTCTAACAATTTATGATTTCATCTAAATATTTTCACAATTGCTTATGCCTATTACCTTCAAGATGTATTTTCTTCATAAACAGTCTTTGTCTCAGAATCCCCCAATCAGGGGTTCCTGTCACTTCTCTCACACTGGCTTTTCGACCTTTGGCCAAAGCTGAGCTACCCTCAGGAGCCTGCCTTGTGGAGAAAGTAGAACCCCATTGAATTCTCTTATTCTTGACCCCAGGGTCTGAGTAACATTTCCACCTGGTCCTAGTTTTCACATCAATCTCAGATGAGCAAGATTCTCTTCTGGTTTTTAGATGCCATAAAACTCTCATAGTGAGTTTCCCCATCACCTCCTGACAGAATTTGCATAATTCTCAGAGAGTTAATTATGTCTACAAGAGTTAATTTGTGTAGGTTAATTACACTCTATTTCTGTTAAAGTCAGCATTGAGACGTAAGTCATCCTAACTCTGATATCTGATACTTTTGTAGTTTTTATAATATTTTCAATACTCTCTCTCTCATTCTTACCAACACAAAAGCATTTTCTCTCTCTCTCTCATTCTCTCTCTCCCTCTCTCTTCTCTAACACTCTCAATCAAAACAAATTTCAATATAAAATATTTACACATGAATTATCCCCAAATTGAAATACTGTATTCACATTCATATCAGAAGTGTCCCCAATATACCTTCACTGATTTTTTTTGTCTTCTGTTCTTGTCAGAAGTACTGGATATTCCTTTACCTTCTGTGAGAAACCCACTTTCCCTTTGAAGATTCCATTAAACTGCTCTGTTCTCTTACAAGAATGAAACAGGTTCTCAAAAGAAAATTATTTAAACACATACCTTGTCCATATATATTAATAGACAGAACAAAACAAATACATACAACTGAATAGTGGTTCAGAAGGATCATGATGTATATCCACCATGTCCACACAAGGGCAATGATAACTCAGGATTTTTCAGACAGCAGAAAGCACAGAGCAGAGATATAGGTTAGATCTACTGGATTTCGTACTATTGGATGCCATTGATGGGATAAAGTGTGAGGAAGAAGTTGATTGCCCAACAGTGGAGATCAGAGAGACCAACAACACTCATAGCTTGTTGGGCACTGCCATGTTTAGCATGAGGCATGAGGCAGACAGATTGACTCTCTTTCTCAGAGAGAGGAAAAATAATATGTTCAAAATAGAGTTTTGAGAAGTAGAACAAAGATGTGGGAAGAAGAAGTTCTTACCATGATGCCTTAACACAGCAAGCCCTCCATAGACATCATTGGTAGTGACAGCAGCAGCAATAGCTCTTATCATGCACCAAGTGGGGGTCTGGAGGTGAGGTGTTGTACAGGAGTGGGAGGGGGTAACAGGAGGGTAGACTCACCAGAGTTAATGTAAAGCATGCAGATAAGAGAGTAATGAAACTCAGACATCTCGAAGAAGCACATTTTGTTTTGAGGTGACTCTAGTTTTTTAAATCTCCATTTTTAGAAAGACTGAAGTCCACATTACTAAATTTCAAACTTCTGGTTCAAATGATCTTCTTTGAAACAACCAGAACCAAATAACACTATCCTAAATTTATCCAAGAGCCATAGTAATTTGACAATATCCCTCAAGAGCTCTAAAGAAGTTTTATACTATGACATTGTTATCCCACTTCTAGGATCTTTTCATCAAAAAATGTTCAAGATATAGGTAAAGATATCTACAAAATGTTTATCTCAGTGCTCTTTGTTATAGAGAAATCTATAAACTACTTTTTTATAGAGAAAACTACTTCATTATAGAGAAAAACTAAAAACTACCTAAATAACCCACAATAGAGAAATGATTGTTAGTTGTGATATAGTCATGATAAATTATTTTATGTCTATTTTTAAAATTTTAGACATAAAAAAGAAATATATACATAGAAATATACATATTCATATTATATCAATCACTGCTCATTTTTGGATTGTGTAAATTTGGGTAACATCTGCTTTATTTTATATATATATATATATATATATATATATATATATATATATATATACACACACACACATATATATATACACTAAATATTTGTATTTCCAAAGGTTCTTTCACTGATAATGCATTTGTTTTATAAGTGATATCAATTATATAAATAAGTTAAAACTGTAGAGCCATGTTATAAATTATGAAGTGGTCAATTAATGTGTGTTTTGACGTTTATTGAGTGCCTAGTATGATCCAGTCCCTGGGAATACCAAAATATATAAGGCATTTTAAACATTAGCCCAGAGAGTAAGAAAATAGCCCAGAGAGTAATAAAACTTCATTTAAAAGTTGTATTCATTTAGTCACATACGTTTACCAGTGCACATCTGTACAGTGTCAGTATTCACATTAGGTCCTTGACAAAATCCACACTTCTGACAGAAAGAAAAAACATCATCAGCATCAATCATTAAGAAACTGATGATGAGCAAAACTGAGTACACAATAATTATTTTAAATTCATCTGCATAGAAAAAGACAATGAAGAATGCTTCAAGTGGCAAATATAAATGTTTTTACAAACAATTATGGAAAATATCATTTAAAATTTTTGCTAACAATGAGATCCAATTAATAAATGTATTGAAGAATTCTCTAAGATGCATTAATGTGTATGATCTAGAGTTCATTGCTATGAATATCTTCATTTCAGACACATATTAATTCAATTTTCCTGTATTTCTGGATATAAAATGCATTTAATCAATACATTTTGATATCAAATTAACAAAACTTTCATTTTTATCCTGAAAGGTTATGTTATGTATTTTAAATTTTAATTATTATATTTTTCTTATGTTTCTCATTTGTAAACCTTGTGATTGTTTTGTTTAATATAGCCAAAGGTCAAAGAGAAAGAGCCATGAAATTATTCATGCAAAATATGTGCACCACAAAAGATTCTCATAGAATTAGACATAGGGTCTGAAGATAATGAGTTGGATTTTATTCCTTACCATGGTGCCAATATTAATAGAGCAAACTGAATATTTTTGGAGAAGTTTGCTCACATTAATAAATTGTTGGGTGTTTTGTTCTTCTGCTCAGTGAAGCTATTTCAGAAAAAAAAGGGAAGCAGGATTCTGAAACACGGTGACATGAACATGATCTCCTCTCCTCTCACTTCCAACTTCCCTAAAACAAACAGCTGCTGAAGCCCATACACAGGCTCAGTTGAAGTCCTAGTCTGTGTTTTATCTTCTGCAGTAAAAATCAGTGTAAGAGCCTTCTCTCTCCCACAAGATCTCCAAGATAGCTTAGGAAACCAATCTTAAAAAGCCCTAACAGATGAACTTCTGTTATAGCACCCTGAGGAGTAATGCAGAACAGCTCCCAAATAAAACTGGTAAAAATTACAACAATGACAATTTTTAAAATGACAATTTAAAATCTCTGAAAATGGTCCTAAGGACATACAACCAATGAAGAAATATTTAATTGAGAAAACCTACTAAAACTAAAGTAAAAACAGTGAGTCTGTGGCATTTGAACCATGGCCCATTCCCTCCATCTTCCATCCCAGCTCAGTGTTATGGAAACTCTACTCCAGACAGGTGCAACCTAGCATACAATGATTCCTCTTCAACAGCTGTCAGTCAAAGGGCTATGGTATCTTTCCAGGAGAGGCAAGGCATCAACATTTCCAATCATGCTTCAGTTAGCTGTTGCAGAGACTATGTTCTAGGGAAACACAGTCAAGAGTCAGTTCTTATGTCCAGTTCCTACTTGTGGGACAGAGGCTCTATCTTGAGTGAAGCAAATTAAGAATACTGGAGCCCAGATAACCTATACTTCAGTTTGCTTGCCCTGCTTTATAAGAAGCAAGTGGAGAAGACCAGAGGTTACAACCTGGTCTATAACCCTCCATCCCCAGTTGAATGCTTACCGGATAATGGATATCTCTCAGAGAGAAGTATATCTTCGTCCCCATCCCCAACTCCAGAGCCTTAACAGATATTTTGCCTCAGGGTAGAGGCAGTCCATAAAACAGAGAGCTCTGAAACTCTTCCCAAGGAACTGACTCAATTGAAACAGAGTGTTGGGAATTAAACCCAAGGAAATTTTCAAAACAATGGAAAGTATGGTGAAAAGTAATTAAAAGGAAACTGGTAGATCCCTTAGAAATATAAGCTACACTATTATATGACTAATTTTCCGGGGGGGGGGGAGTGGGGGAACAGGGAAAGAGACCAAAACAATTTCAAATACAGACCTCAAAAACTATCCTTGTAAAGGTGACTGAATTTCATTGAATGACTCTGTGAAGCAATTTATGTCCCAGGTCATTTTTGAAAATGATAGAGAAATAAGCTAGAAATTAGTGGAACTTAACATCTAGGTGTTATTACAAAAAACAAACATACAAACAAACAAACAAAAATCATCATCCCAGGATGACAGTGCTCATACCCAAGACTTCACCTTCATGTGGCAATGCCAATGGCTCACACTGTGGGGGTGAAATAGACTTTGCTAAAATAATCCTTCTAGTCACTAAAAATATTAATGAACAAATATCAATAAATCCCAGGGGGTGGAAAGGAGAACAATATCCAAAGTTTCTACAACATTAAATATATATACATATGCATATATGTATTTAATATATATTTATGGGGGGGACTATATTAAAAACTATATTGTAACAACTGTGTCAATGTTATAACAATTTTATCAGTATGAGATATATATATAGATAGATATAGTTATAGATATAGCTATATCATGCAAATAAATAGGAAGTTCTGACACTTACACAGAAAAAAAAACAAAACAAAACTGGGCAATGGAAAAATAGAAACTCCCTGTGAGATCAACCAGATGTTAGATTTAACAGTTAAAGGCTTCAATGTAGCCATTATAAATATATTTTAAAAACTAAAGAAAACCATGCTAAAAGAAGTAAAAATAGATATGATGATAAAGTTGTAGCAAATAAGACATATTAATATAGAGATAGAAATAATATTGTAAAAACAATAGAAATTTGGAGCTGAAAAAAACAATAACTGAAAGAAACATCCCCTAGAGGGATCCAAAAGTAGATATGAATTGGCAGAAGAAAGAATTAGTGTACTTGAAAATAAATCAGTAGAGCTTATGCAATCTGAGTTATAGAGAGAAAAAAATAATGAAGAAAAATAAAAAGGTGCAGAGAAATGTGGAAAATCATTAAGCTCACCGATGTATGCACAAAGCTATTCCAGGAGAACAGGAAGGAGAAAAGGAGGAGAAAAAAATATTTAAAAAATAATAGTAGAAAAATGTCTAAATCTGATGAAAAACCTTAATCCACTCATCCATGGAGCTTGAAGGACTCTAAGTAGGATAAACACAAAGCTATCCAGAAAAGTCATAGTAAGAAGATCAATAAGGAAATAGAAGACTTGAACAGTGTTATAAACCAAATAGACGTACACAGAGCTCTGTAGAACACTCCATCCAAATCAGTAGAATGTATACTCTTCTGAAGTGCACAAAGAGAATACTCCAGGATAGACATACAGCAGGCCATAAAACAAACCTCAATGTATTTTAAAGAATTGAAAGAATATAAATGTTTATGCTCTTATAACCACAGTGAAATAAAATTTAAATCAATAATAGAAAGAAATTAAGGAAACTCAGAAATATGTGAAAACTGAAACAGCACACTCCTAAATAACTAATGCATCAAAAAAGAAATAAGAGAAACTATAAATTACTTTTAATGAAATTAAATGAAGACACAACATGCTAAAACTTATGGATTTCAGTGAAAATAGTGCTTAAGGAATTTTTATAGCTAGAAAGGCCTACATTAAAAAAGAAAAATTCAATAACCTAATCCTTCAACTTAAGAAATTAATAAAAAAATAAAACATACCAAAAAATGAAACCTATGTCAAACAGAGGAAAATAACAAAAATTAGAGCAGAAATTAATGAAATAGAAAATAGAAAAACAGTATAAAAATCAACAAAGCCAAAAATTAGTTATTTAAAGAGATCAACAAAATGGCAAAACTTTCATTAGATTGACAAAGAAAATAAGAGAGAAGACTCAATGAAAGGAAACAGAAATAAAAGAGCAGATATTCCTACTGATTCTACTAAAATTAAAAAGAATATGAAAAACTGTAGGACAATACATAAGATAACTTGGAAGAAATGTACAAATTCCTGGAAAAACAAAAATAAGCAAAGCTGAATCCAGAAAAAATAGAGAATCTGAATAGTCATATAACAAGTGAAGTGTTTTAATTACTAATGAAAAAACTACCAACAACAACAACAGAAAGTCCAAGCTGATATGGCTTCCCTGGTGAATTTTACCAAACATTTAAAAAATTAATACTATTTCTTCACAAACTATCAAAAAAAAAGAAAAAAGAAGTTACGGGACCCTTCCCAATTCATTTTATAAGGCCAATATTACCCAGATATCAAACCAGATGAAGACATAACAAAATAATAAATCTACAGAATAGTTATCTATTATAAATATAGATGCTGAAGTGCTCAAAACAATACTAGCAAATCAAATCCAACAACATATAATATAGGCAAATTTATAGAGACCGAAAGTAGAATACTGGTTGCCTAGGGCTTGGGGTATGGGTGACTGGCAGTGAGGTGATAGTTAAAGTGTATGAGGGGGGAGCTTCAAGATGGCAGAAGAGTAAGACGTGGATATCACCTTCCTCCCCACAAATACATCAGCAATACATCTACCTGTGGAACAACTACAGCACACCTACTGAACACTGGCAGAAGACCTCAGACCTCCCAAAAGGCAAGAAACTCCCCACGTACCTGGGTAAGGCAAAAGAAAAAAGAAAAAACAGAGACAAAAGAATAGGGATGAGATCTGCACCAGTGGGAGGGAGCTGTGAAGAAGGAAAGGTTTCCACACACTAGGAAGCCCCTTCGCGGGCGGACACTGCGGGTGACGGAGGGGGGAAGCTTCGGAGCCACGGAGGAGAGCACAGCAACAGGGGTGCAGAGGGCAAAGTGGAGAGATTCCTGCACAGAGGATTGGTGCCGACTAGCACTCACCAGCCCGCGAGGTTTCTCTGTTCACCCGCCGGGATGGGCAGGGGCTGGGAGCTGAGGCTCGGGCTTCCAAGGTCAGATCCCAGGGAGAGGACAGGGGTTGGCTGCGTGAACACAGCCTGAAGGGGTTAGTGCACCACAGCTAGACGGGAGGGAGTCTGGGAAAAAGTCTGGACCTGCCAAAGAGGCAAAAGAGGAGAGAGGATTAAGAGCACCGCATAAAGGAGCTCCAGAGACAGGCACGAGCTGCAGTTATCAGCGTGGACCCCAGAGATGGGCATGAGACACTAAGGCTGCTGCTGCAACCACCAAGAAGCCTGTGTGCAAGCACAGGTCACTATCCACACCTCTCCTCCCGGGGGCCTGTGCAACCCGCCACTGTCAGGGTCTGATGATTCAGGGACAACTTCCCCGGAAGAACACATGGCATGCCTCAGGCTGGTGCAACATCACACCGGCCCCTGCCACTGAAGGATCACCCTTCACTCCGTACCCATCACTTCCCCCAGCCTGAGTGAGCCAGAGCCCCCGAATCAGCTGCTCCTTTAACCCCATCCTGTTTGATTGAAGAACAGATGACCTCAGGCGACCTACATGCAGAGGCGGGACCAAACCCAAAGCTGAGCCCCAGGAGCTGTGGGAACAAAGAAGAGAAAGGGAAATCTCTCCCAGCAGCCTCAGGAGCAGTGGATTAAATCTCCACAATTAACCTGATGTACCCTGCATCTGTGGAATATCTGAATAGACAACAAATCATCCCTAATTGTGGAGGTGGACTTTGGGAGCAACAATATATATATATTTTTCCCTTTTTCTCTTTTTGTGACTGTGTATATGTATGCTTATGTGGGTGAATTTGTCTGTATAGCTATGCTTTTACCATTTGTCCTAGGGTTCTGTCTGTCCCCATTTTTTTTTTCTTTTTTTTTAGTATAGTTTTTAGCACTGGTTATCATTGGTTGATTTGTTTTTTGGTTTGGCTGCTCTCTTCTTTCTTTCATTTTTTTTTTTTAAATTACTTTTTCAATTTTTTTTAAAATAATTACTTCTGATTTTAATTATTTTATTTTATTTTATTTCATTTTATTTTATTTTATCTTATTTTATTTTCTTTCTTTCTTTCTTTCTTTCTTTCTTTCTTTCTTTCTTTCTTTCTTTCTTTCTTTCTCCCTTTTATTCTGAGCCCTGTTGATGACAGGCTCTTGGTGTTCCAGCCAAGTGTCAGGGCTGTGCCTTTGAGGTGGGAGAGCCAACTTCAGGACACTGGTCCACAAGAGACCTCCCAGCTCCACATAATATCAAACAGAGAAAATCTCCCAGATATCTTCATCTCAACGCCAAGACCCAGCTCCACTCAACGACCAGGAAGCTACCGTGCTGGACACCCTATGCCAAACAACTAGCAAGACAGAAACACAATCCCACCCATTAGCAGAGAGGCTACCTAAAATCATAATAAGGTCACAGACACCCCAAAACACACCACCAGACGTGGAAATGTCCACCAGAAAGACAAGATCCAGCCTCATCCACCAGAACACAGGCACTAGTTGCCTCCACCAGGAAGCCTACACAACCCACTGAACCAACCTTACCCACTGGGGGCAGACAACAAAAACAATGGGAACTACGAACCTGCAGCCTGCAAAAAGGACACCCCCAAAACAGTAAATTAAGCAAAATGAGAAGACAGAGAAACACAGAGTAGATGAAGGAGCAAGGTAAAAATGCACCAGACCTAACAAATGGAGAGGAAATAGGCAGTCTACCTGAAAATGAATTCAGAATAATGATAATAAAGATGACCCAAAATCTTGGAAATAGAATGGAGAAAATAAAAGAAACATTTAACAAGGACCTAGAAGAACTAAAAAGCAAACAAACAGTGATGAACAACACAATAAATGAAATTAAAAATTCTCTAGAAGGGATCAATAGCAGAATAACTGAGGCAGAAGAACGGATAAGTGACCTGGAAGATAAAATAGTGGAAATAACAAATGCAGAGCAGAATAAAGAAAAAAGAATGAAAAGAATTGAGGACAGTCTCAGAGACCTCTGGGAAAACATTAAGTACACCCACATTCCAATTATAGGGGTCCCAGAAGAAGAAGAGAAAAACAAAGGGAATGAGAAAATATTTGAAGATATTATAGTTGAAAACTTCCCTAATATGGGAAAGGAAGCACAGAGTCCAGGAAGCACAGAGTGTCCCATACAGGATAAATCCAAGGAGAAACACACCAAGACACATATAATCAAACTATCAAAAATTAAATACAAAGAAAAAATATTAAAAGCAGCAAAGGATAAACAACAAATAACATACAAGGGAATCCCCATAAGTTTAACAGCTGACCTTTCAGGAGAAACTCTGCAAGCCAGAAGGGAATGGCAGGACATATTTAAAGTAATGAAAGCGAAAAACCTACAACCAAGCTTACTCTATCCAGCAATGATCTCATTCAGATTTCATGGAGAAATTAAAAACTTTACAGACAAGCAAAAGATAAGAGAATTCAGCACCACCAAACCAGCTACACAACAAATGTTAAAGGAACTTCTCTAGGCAGAAAACACAAGAGAAGGAAAAGACCTACAAGGACAAACCCAAAATAATTAAGAAAATGGTAATAGGAACATACATATCGATAATTACCTTAAATGTAAATGGATTAAATGCTCCAACCAAAAGACACAGACTGGCTGAATGCATATAAAAACAAGACCCATATATATGCTATCTACAAGACAACCACTTCAGACCTAGGGACACATACAGAATGAAAGTGAGGGGATGGAAAAAGATATTCCATGCAAATGGTAATCAAAAGAAAGCTGGAGTAGCAATTCTCATATCAGACAAAATAGACTTTAAAATAAAGATTATTACAAGAGACAAAGAAAGACACTACATAATGATCAAGGGATCAATCCAAGAAGAAGATATAACAATTGTAAATATTTATGCACCCAACAGAGGAGCACCTCAATAGAGAAGGCAAATACTAACAGCCATAAAAGGGGAAATCAACAGTAACACAATCACAGTAGGCGACATTAACACTCCACTTTCACAAAAGGACATATCATCTAAAATGAAAATAAATAAGGAAACACAAGCTTTAAATGACACATTA
Source organism: Balaenoptera acutorostrata (assembly GCF_949987535.1). Classification (NCBI taxonomy): domain Eukaryota; kingdom Metazoa; phylum Chordata; class Mammalia; order Artiodactyla; family Balaenopteridae; genus Balaenoptera; species Balaenoptera acutorostrata. The sequence continues at coordinate 49,966,948 of NC_080066.1, read as the reverse complement.
AACAAGATGGACTTAATTGATATTTACAGGACATTCCATCCAAAAACAACAGAACACAGTTTCTTCTCAAGTACTCATGGAACATTCTCCAGGATAGATCATATTCTGGGTCAGAAATCAAGCCTTGGAAAATTTAAGAAAATTGAAATCATACCAAGTATCTTTTCTGATCACAACGCTATGAGACTAGATATAAATTACAGGAAAAAATCTGTAAAAAATACAAACACATAGAAGCTAAACAATCCTATTTAATAACCAAGATATCACTGAAGAAATCAAAGAGGAAATAAAAAAATACCTAGAAACAAATGACAATGAAAACACGACAACCCAAAATCTATGGGATGCAACAAAAGCACTTCTAAGAGGGAAGGTTATAGCAATACAATCCTACCTCAAGAAACAACAGACATTTCAAATAAACAACCTAACCTTACACCAAAAGCAATTAGAGAAAGAAGAACAGAAAAACCCCAAAGTTAGCAGAAGGAAAGAAATCATAAAGATCAGATCAGAAATAAATGAAAAAGAAATGAGGGAAATGATAGCAAAGATCAATAAAACTAAAAGCTTGTTCTTTGAGACGATAAACAAAATTGATAAACCATTAGCCAGACTCGTCAAGAAAAAAAGGGAGAAGACTCAAATCAACAGAATTAGAAATGAAAAGAGAGAAGTAACACCTGACACTGCAGAAATACAAAGGATCATGAGAGAGTACTACAAGCAACTATACGCCAATAAAATGGACAACCTGGAAGAAATGGACAAATTCTTAGAAATGCACAACCTCCTGAGCCTGAACCAGGAGGAAATAGAAAATATGAACAGAACAATCACAAGCACAGAAATTGAAATTGTGATTAAAAATCTTCCAACAAACAAAATCCAGATGGCTTCACAGGCTAATTCTATCAAACATTTAGAGAAGAGCTAACACCTATCCTTCTCAGACTCTTCTAAAATACAGCAGAGGGAGGAACACTTCCAAACTCATTCTATGAAGCCACCATCACCCTGATACCAAAACCAGACAAAGATGTCACAAAGAAAGGAAACTACAGGCCAATGTCACTGATGAACATAGATGCAACAATCCTCAACAAAAAACTAGGAAACAGAATCCAACAGCACATTTAAAGGATCATACACCATGATCATGTGGGGTTTATCCCAGGAATGCAAGGATTCTTCAATATACGCACATCAATCAATGTGATACACCATATTAACAAATTGAAGGAGAAAAACCATATGATCATCTCAATAGATGCAGAGAAAGCTTTTGACAAAATTAAACACCGATTTATGATAAATACCCTCCAGAAAGCAGGCATAGAGGGAACTTACCTCAGCATAATAAAGGCCATATATGACAAATCCACAGCCAACATCGTCCTCAATGGTGAACAACTGAAACCATTTCCACTATGATCAGGAACAAGACAAGGTTGCCCAGTCTCACCACTAGTATTCAACATAGTTTTAGAAGTTTTAGCCACAGCAATCAGAGAAGAAAAATAAATAAAAGGACTCCAAATCGGAAAAGAAGAAGTAAAGCTCTCACTGTTTGTAGATGACATGATACTATACATAAAGAATCCTAAAGATGCTACCAGAAAACTACTAGAGGGGCTTCCCTGGTGGCGCAGTGGTTGAGAATCTGCCTGCTAATGCAGGAGACACGGGTTCGAGCCCTGGTCTGGGAGGATCCCACATGCCACGGAGCAGCTGGGCCCGTGAGCCACAGCTGCTGAGCCTGCGCAACTGGAGCCTGTGCCCCGCAACGGGAGGGGCCGCGATAGTGAAAGGCCCGCGCACCGCGATGAAGAGCGGTCCCCGCACCGCGATGAAGAGTGGCCCCCACTTGCCGCAACTAGAGAAAGCCCTCGCACGAACCGAAGACCCAGCACAGCCAAAAATAAATAAATAAATAAATAAATAAATAAATAAATAAATAAAATTAAAAAAAAAAAAAAAAAAAAAAAAAAAAGAAAACTACTAGAGGTAATCGATGAATTTGGTGAAGTAGTGGGATACAAAATTAATGCACAAAAATCTCTTGCATTCCTATACACTAACGATAAAAAACATGAAAGTGCAATTAAGAAAACACTCCCATTTACCATTGCAACAAAAAGAATAAAATACCTAGGAATAAACCTACCTAGAGACACAAAATACCTGCATGCAGAAAACTATAAGACACTGATGAAAGAAATTAAAGATGGTATAAATAGATGGAGAGATATACCATATTCTTGGATTGGAAGAATCAACATTGTGAAAATGACTCTACTACCCAAAGCAATCTACAGATTCAATGCAATCCCTATCTAACTACCACTGGCCTTTTTCACAGAACTAGGACAAAAAATTTCACAATTTGTATGGAAACACAAAAGACCCCGAATAGCCAAAACAATCTTGAGAAAGAAAAACGGATGTGAAGGAATCAGGCCCCCTGACTTCAGACTATACTACAAAGCTACAGTAATCAAGACAGTATGGTACTGGCACAAAAACAGAAATATAGATCCATGGAAAAAGATAGAAACCCCAGAGATAAACCCATGCACATATGGTCACCTTATCTTTGATAAAGGAGGCAACAATATACAGTGGAGAAAAGACAGCCTCTTCAATAAGTGGTGCTGGGAAAACTGGACACCTGCATGTAAAAGAATGAAATTAGAACACTCCCTAACACCATACACAAAAATAAACTCAAAATGGATTAAAGACCTAAATGTAAGGCCAGACACTTTCAAACTCTTAGAGGAAAACATAGGCAGAACACTGTATGACATAAATCACAGCAAGAACCTTTTTGACCCACCTCTTAGAAAAATGGAAATAAAAATAAAATAAACAAATGGGACCTAATGAAACTTAAAAGCTTTTGCACAGCAAAGGAAACCATAAACAAGACCAAAAGACAACCCTCGGAATGGGAGAAAATATTTGCAAATGAAGGAACTGACAAAGGACTAATCTCCAAAATTTACAAGCAGCTCATGCAGCTCAATATCAAAAACACAAACAACCCAATCCAAAAATGGGGAGAAGACCTAAATAGACATTTCTCCAAAGAAGATATACAGGTTGCCAACAAACACATGAAAGAATGCTCAACATCATCAATCATTAGAGAAATGCAAGTCAAAACTACAATGAGATATCATCTCACACCAGTCAGAATGGCCATCATCAACAAATCTACAAACAATAAATGCTGGAGAGGGTGTGGAGAAAATCGAACCCTCTTGCACTGTTGGTGGGGATGTAAATTGATACAGCCACTATGGAGAACAGTATGGAGGTTCCTTAAAAAACTAAAAATAGAACTACCATACTACGCAGCAATCCCACTACTGGTCATATACCCTGAGAAAACCATAATTCAAAAAGAGTCATGTACCCCAATGTTCATTGAAGCTCTATTTACAATAGCCAGGACACGGAAGCAACCCAACAGTCCATTAGTAGATGAATGGATATGGAAGATGTGGCACATATATACAATGGAATATTACTCAGCCATATAAAGAAACAAAATTGAGTTATTTGTAGTGAGGTGGATAGACCTAGATTCTGTCATACAGAGTCAAGTAAGTCTGAAGGAGAAAAACAAATACCGTATGCTAACACATATATATGGACTCTAAACAATAAAAATAATGGTCATGAACATCCTAGGGGCAAGATGGGAATAAAGGCGCAGACCTACTAGAGAGTGGACTTGAGGACACAGTGAGGGGGAAGGGTAAGCTGGGACGAAGTGAGAGAGTGGCATGTTTATATATACACTACCAAATGTAAAATAGATAGCTAGTGGGAAGCAGCCGCATAGCACAGGGAGATCAGCTCGGAGCTTTGTGACCACCTAGAGGGGTGGGATAGGGAGAGTGGGAGGGAGGGAGACACAAGAGGGAAGAGATATGGGGATATATGTATATGTATAACTGATTCACTTTGTTATAAAGCAGAAACTAACACACCATTGTAAAGCAATTATACTCCAATAAAGGTGTTGAAAAAAATAAAATAAAGTGTATGTGGTTTATGTTTTGAGGTGATGAATGTATTCTATAAATGATCTTGGTAGTGATCAGTAACTTTGTGAATATACTAAAAAACATTGAATTGTACAATTTAAGAGGTTGTGTGAATTATATCTGAAAACAGATGTAACCAAAAAAGATACTCTACTGTATAATAAAAAGGTTACATTTGTCAAAAGCTTTTTCTATATCTATTGAGATGATCATATGGCTTTTAGTCTTCAATTTGTTAATGTGATGTATCACATTGATGGATTTGTGAATTCTGAAAAATACTTGCGCCACTGGGATTAATCCCACTGGATCATGGTATATGATCCTTGTAATGTATTGTTTCATTCAGACTGCTAATATTTTGTTGAGGATTTTTGCTTCTACATTCATCAGTGATATTGGCCCATAAGTTTCTTTATTTTTGATATCTCTTTCTGGTTTTGGTATCAGGGTGATGTGTTCAGAAGTGTTCCTTCTTCTGCTATATTTTGGAATTTTCAGAAGGATAGATGTGAACTCTAAGTATTTGGTAGAATTCCCCTGTGAAGCCATCTGGTCCTGGACTTTTGTTTGTTGGGAGTTTTCAAAGAACTGATTCAATTTTGTTACTGGTAATTGGTCTCTTCATATTTTCTATTTCTTCCTGGTTCAGTCATGGAAGATTGTACATTTCTAAGAAGTTTTCCATTTCTTCTAGGTTGTCCATTTTACTGGTGTCGAATTTTTTGTAGTAGTCTCTTATGATCCTTTGTGTTTCTGTGGTATAGATTGTAACTTTTCCATTTTTTGTTAATGAGTCTGGCTAAAGGCATTAATTTTATTTATCTTTGCAGAGAACCAACTTTCTGTTTAATTTATCTTTTCTATTGTTTTCTTCATCTCTATTTCATTTATTTCTGACTTTAATAATTTCTTTCCTTCTTCTAACTTTAGATTTTGTTTGTTCTTCTTTCTCTAGTTGCTTTAGGTGTAAGGTGAGGTTGTTTATTTGAGATTTTTTTTATTTCCTGAGGTAAGATTTTGTCACTATAAACTTCCCTCTTAGAACTGCTTTTGCTGTGTCCCACAGGTTTTGAATCATCGCATTTTCATTTTCATTTGTCTCTAGGTATTTTCTTTTGTCTCCTCTTTGATTTTTTTCAGTGATCCATTGTTTGTGTATTGTTTAGCCTCCACGTTTTTGGGTTTTTTGCAGTTTTTTTTTCTTGTAGTTGATTTCCAGTCTCATAATATTGTGGTCAGAAAAGATGCTTGATATAATTTCAATTTTCTTAAATTTACTGAGGCTTCTTTTGTGGCCAGCATGTGTTCTATCCTGGAGAAGTTTCCATGTGCACCTGAAAAGAATGTGTATTCTGCTGCTTTCATATAGAATGCTCTATAAATATCAATTAAGTTCATCTGGTCTCATGTGTCATTCTTAAAATTAATTTTTATTGGAGTATACTTGATTTACAATGTTATGTACAGTTTCTGCTGTACAGCAAAATGAATCAATTATGCATATATATATATATATATATATATATATATATATATACTTTTTAAAAAATTATTTTCCTATATAGGTCATTACAGAGTATTGAGTAGTTTCCTGTGCTATACAGTAGGTTCTTATTAGTTATTGATTTTATATTTAGTAGTGTGTATATGTCATTCCCAGTTGCCCAATTTATTCCTTCCCCCCCCCCTTTCCCCCTTGATAACCATAAGCTTGCTTTCTACATCTGTGACTCTACTTCTGTTTTGTAAATAAGTTCATTTGTACCATTTTTTTTTAGATTCCACATGTAAGCGATATCATATCATATTTTTCTTTCTCTGTCTGACTTACTTCACTCAGTATGACAATCTCTAGGTCCATCCATGTTGCTGCAAATGGCTTATTTCATTCTTTTTTATGACTAAGTAATATTCCATTTTATATATGTACCATACATTCTTTGTTCATTCCTCCACCTATGGACATTTAGGTGGCTTCCATGTCCTGGCTATTGTAAATCATGCTGCAATGAACATACAGGTACATGTATCTTTTCGAATTATGGTTTTCTCTGGATATGTGCACAGGAGTGGGATTACTGGATCATATGGTAACTCTATTTTCAGTATTTTAAGGAACCTCCATACTGTTCTCCATAATGGCTGCACCAATTTTCATTCCCATGAACAGTGTGGGAGGGTTCCCTTTTCTTCACACCCTCTCCAGCATTTATTGTTTGCAGATGTTTTGATGATGGCCATTCTGACCAGTGTGAGGTGATACCTCATTGTAGTTTTGATTTGCATGTCTCTATTAATTAGTGATGCTGAGCATATTTTCATGTGCTTTTTGGCCACCTGTATGTCTTTTTGGAGAATTGTCTATTTAGATCTTCTGCCCACTTTTTGATTAGGTTATTTGGTTTTTTTTGATATTGAGCTGCATGAGCTATTCTTATATTTTGGAGATTAATCCCTTTTTGCTTGCTTCATTTGCAAATATTTTCTCCCATTCTGAGGGTTGTCTTTTTGTTTTGGTTATTGTGCCCTTTGCTGTGCAAAAGCTTTTAAGTTCAATTAGGTCCCATTTGTTTATTTTTGTTTTTATTTTCATCTCTCTAGGGGATGGATTAAAAAATATCTTGCTGCAGTTTATGTCAATGTGTATTCTGCCTATGTTTTCTAAGAGTTTTATACTCTCTGGACTTAAATTTAGGTCTTTAATCTATTTTGAGTTTATTTTTGTGTATGGTGTTAGGAAGTGTTCTAATTTCATTCACTTACATGTAGCTGTCCAGTTTTCCCAGTGGTAACTTATTGAAGAAACTGTCTTTTCTCTACTGTATATTCTTGCCTCATTTGTCATAGATTAGGTGACCATGACCATAGTGCATGGGTTTATCTCTGGACTTTCTATCCTGTTCCATTGATCTATGATTTCTGTTTTTGTGCCACTACCATTCTGTTTTGATTACAGTAGCTTTGTACTATAGTCTGAAGTCAGGGAGCCTGATTCCTCTAGCTCCATTTTTTTTCTCAAGATTGCTTTTGCTATTCATGGTCTTTTGTGTTTCCATACTATATGATTTCACTTATATGTGGATTCTAAATAACAAAGCAAACATACATACATGACAAAACAGAAACAGGTTCATAGATACAGAGAATAAACTGGTGGTTTCCAGAGGGGAGGGCAGTGGAGGATGGGTGAAATTGTTGGAGAGGATTAAGAAGTACAAACTGCCAGTCATAAAATGTCACAAGGATGTAATGCACAGCATAGGGAATATAGTCAATAATATTTTCACAATTTTGTATGGTGATAGTTGGTAACTATACTTCATGGGGTAATCATTTTGTAATGTATAAAAATATCAAATCACTCTGTTGTACATCTAAAATAATATAATACTGTAAGTCAATTATACTTCAATTAAAACAATTTTTAATGAAATACAACTTATTTATTTATTTCTTTCATGAGTTGTACTGTGTTTCCTATCTAAAAGCTCATCACCAAGCCCAAAGTCATTAAAATTTTCTCCTGTATTTTCTGTATTCATATACTTATTTCAGAACCTCATTATGTTGATTATTATAGATTACAGCACATTTTAAAATTGAAAACTATGAGTCCTCCAATTTTGTTGTCTTCCAATACATATTTTGTCTATTCTGGATCATCTACATTTTAATATAAGTTTTTGAAAAGTCTTACCAGTTTTTGCAACATGCATGCCAGAATTTTATAGGGAATTTATTGAGCCTGTAGATTACTTTGGAGTAAATTGCCACTTTATAACTCTAAAATATTAATGACTTAACACAACAAATATTTCTCTCTCACCTTACATGTTATCTTGGCATAACAACAGGATAGTAACATTGTCTCTGCTCTTAGAGAGCTCATAGTCTATTGAAGGACATCAGAAATAGAAATTAAAAATTGCATCTCAATATGTTTGTATGGTACTGATTCTTAATAAAGTCATGTGTATACTCTAATTTTGCACAAGGGGTGAGAGTGGCCAACTCTACTTTGTAGTGGAGAAAGGGTAGATGACAATCAGATGGAGTTTGCAGGAGTGATGAACAAACCAGTATTGAAGGATTAATGTGAATTTCACAACAGGTAATGCATGGCAGAGGTGGTACTTGGGTGGTGGGAGCAGCAAAAAGGTATGGTAAATGGCCAAATCATGAAGAATTTGTATTCCATGCAAAGGAGTTTGAACATTTATTCATAAAATACAGGAAGCTATTGGAACATGTCAAGGCATGATCAGATTTGGTAGAGGTACTGAAAGACTAATTCAATGTGGAGAGTGAAGAATGGACCAGAGGTAGGGTGGGGTAAAAAGGAGGAAGAGTAGATAAGAGGGTACATAAAGAATAACCTATCAAGTAAGTGAAATTTACCTTACATGACTCATTTCTTTGACACTTAAGATCATTGCTTCCCTTTTGATAATTGCTTCCAGAACTTTCCTAAGCAGTGACACCATACCAATTTCTCTAGACTTTGCAGATCATCCCCCTTCATATTTTTGTTTTTGCATATTTCAGTTTTGCATCCAGCCTTTCACCTTGCTCCTCATAAAAACCAGCATGTACTTTCTTAATTTTGATCACCTAATTCTCTTAATAGACTTTATTGTTATTTTTCTGGACCAGATATTTGAAATGTAAATTTTCGAAAATGCTTTGTTTGAAATTATTTTTAATGAGGATTTTCTGAAAATTATCTTATAATAATGGGATTTAATTTTCTTTTACCAATGTTTTCTCTACGTGTTCTGATCAAATATCTTGTCTCTTCTCATTATAAATAAATAAATAAGAAGAGAAAAAAGAAAGATAGACAGAAAACAACTTATTAAGGTTGGCTTTAATTCGAGTAAAGCCAAAATATTCCAACCCTAACCCTGATTAAGTTGGAACAATTGTGCATATTATTTCAGAGGAAAAGAATCTATTGGAAGAAAAAAAAAATGTCATGACAACTTCTTTGTAATTACTTGTTGGTATACTTTCATGAAGAGTTCAAATGACATTTCCTAAATTGTCACCAATAGACACAGCAGATATTTGAGCAAGTTTTCAACTGAAAAGTTGTCAAAATAGATTTGCCTAAGTTGAAATGATTTTAATGCTTTAATATTCTCAAATTGTCCTCTTGACTCAGGTTTTGATATCAAGGAGGACTGTATGATATGTGTAAAGAATTTAGAAGGAAAACTGCCTTGTGTACTAGAAGGAAACAAAGATCCAAATCCTACTCTATCAAAAAAGTCTAAACATAACCCTTCTCCAGCACCCATATGTCAATCTTTATTCATCTTAGAGAGTTCAAGTAGCTTTCTCAGTATAGCCTATAAATAACTCCTACTGGAATATCTTCAGAGAGGGGTTAACATATTGATAAATACACTTTAGCTCAGCTACAGGAATTTGGGACTGATGTAGTTCCAGAAGGAAATAAGGGACCTGGAGACAGGTTCAACCATACCAATATGCCAATCATAGCAAATGGATTCACAGGGTGGTAAGTGGGAATTACTCACTCAGCAGTGAGCTGTCTCAAGTTACCCAAGTGCCATAACTGGATATAATAATCACACACTTGTCTTGACTTGTCACAATCTTAACAGGAGAAACCACTGTCCACTTCAAATGGAGACAGTCGGGCAAACCTGATCAGATTATTGCTGTCATTATTTCAAGCAAATTAACAGGTTACAAGATTGCTCACCTTATCTGACACCGTTGTGAAGTTTGACAGCCTGGGCATCAAATGAGAAAATACATCAGGCTGATTTGCAAAGAGCTCACCTGAGATGACTCATTCAGTCCAAAGTGTCTTTACTTGGATGAATCGTTAGCAGTGAGATGTTTCCCTGGGATCAGTTTAGCAGTTTAGCACTCAACACAGTTGTCATTTCTTCCAAAAGTCCCTGGAATAGTTGGGGTCTGGGGTAAGGCTTTTGAAAAGGGCAACCTGACCATTCAAACCCAGTACAGTTACACTCTGTATCAGGGCTTTCTCCCTGGAAGTCATGGCTTCCCAAGCATCACCAGGGAACCACAGATATACCTACAGGAAAAAAAGTTTTGAGTGTCATTTATTAATGCTGTCACAACTTAACGTAAGGGGAAAACTCGGTCAGTGAGTGTTTGAAGAGCAAGAACCCTCTTTAACACACAGTTATTTCCTCTGTATCAGAGCACAATTAACATAACGCTACACTGTCCTGGCTCCCTCATTGTCTTTTAACTGTCTCAGCTACGTATGTCCAGGATCTTTGGTGTATGTCAGTGTGTGTACATGTGTGCCTACACGTGTAGGGAGCACTGGTACCATGCTTTCTGTAGCCTCCAGTTATTCCCAGAAGCTGTTTCCCATCCATTCCTAATCATAACCCTGTCTGTCTTAGCTTAATATGTCATGTCATTCAGGATGCAAAAAAGGAGGGGTGGATGGCCCCAACCTCCCACCTTCTACTAAGTCTGGGGTAATTGACTTTTCTTTCACATTGTTGATCAGTGCTAATGGAGTTCTGCCTCCTTTTTAATTTCTTTGCTTAAAATTCCCAAATTCCTTTAAAAAAAATCCCCAACATAACCAAATTTTCTTTACTATGTCATCAAAGCTGCTGAATACTACATGTCTCTAATTTTGGAGCAAAAGAAATCATTATGCAGAAGTTCCAAGGAATCACTCAAAATTCTCATTACCTGGACCTAGGAAAACCTTGAATGAAAAACTTTATTAATAAAATATTTCAGTCTCTCCCAGACTGTATTTGTCTGGCTGCCTACATTATACATTCCCATTTGTTGGACATTGGGAAGCAGGACAATGTGTTCAAAGGATCACAGGATTTGAAAGCATATCCTTTTGTGCTTGAAAACTGCCTTGGCTGTTTAATTGCTTTGTGACCATATGTCATCACATTAGCTGAGCTGACACCTGTATTGGTACCTGTATCAATGAGGTTTCCAGAGGAAACATACGGTGCATTCAAACTGGGTCATTTCAAGACAATTTAAAGAAAGGACTATTTATAAAAATTTCGAGTGATTGTTTTATCACTTGCTACTTTATTAAAATCGCAAACAGGGCTTCCCTGGTGGTGCAGTGGTTGAGAATCTGCCTGCCAATGCAGGGGACATGGGTTCGAGCCCTGGTCTGGGAAGATCCCACATGCCGTGGAGCAACTGGGCCCGTGAGCCACAGCTACTGAGCCTGTGCGTCTGGAGCCTATGCTCCACCACAAGAGAAGCCACAATAGTGAGAGGCCCGCACACTGCGATGAAGAGTGGCCCCCGCTCACCGCAACTAGAGAAAGCCCTCACACAGAAACGAAGACCCAAGACAGCCAAAAATAATTAATTAATTAATTAATTAATTTAAAAAATCACAAATATATCTGGTGAGTTTTCCTTTAATTCTTTTTAAATTTAAAAAATCTGGCTATACACTAATTTTAAGAGCACAACTAAAACAATGTATTAATTTTTTTAAAAAAGCTGTTATATCAATATTAAATAGACTTTAAGGCAAAAGTCATCACTATGTATACTTAGTATCATTAAATAGTGATAAAAGAACAAATCTGAAATGACAGAAATAACGAGCCTGAATGCATCTACCAAAATAGCATCAAAACTTATCAAAAAACATTGACAGAATTTCCAGGAAAAATGGACAAGTAAACAGCCATGTTGCAAGATTTTAAGACCTCTTTTTCAAAACTGAAAATCAAGTGAACAAAAATTATTAACAATGTTGAAGAACTGAGAAATAAAGTGAGCAAAAGTGGATGCAAAGCAAGTGTCAACAAATATTAGAAGACCCTGTTATTATAAGACCACATTTTTCAGACTATAATTAATAGTCAATCAAGATATAATAAATAGCATTTAAAACTGTATAGAACTAAGTGCATAAGGAAAATTCATGCTGCTAAAACTGGTATCTAAAGGAAAATTTATAGTCTGAAAAGCATATATTAGAAAACAAGAAAGAATATGAATTAATCTAAGTGCTCAGCTCACAAAGTTAGGAACACCATGAAAAACTGACAGAGCAAATACAGAAATATTAGGGAAGAAATTTTTAAAATAAAAGCAAAAACTTAATAAAATGTTAATAACAACATACTTTCTAATATGTGAATATTAATTGTCATTACTGATATACCTGATTGTTTTATTCCATATGATATTTTCCCTGTATTTTTATGCACATTTTTTTAACTTTCATTTTCTCCTTTCTGCCCTCCATTAGGTTTGTGATATATTATTGATTCTCATTTTTCTCTTCTACTGTTTTCAAAATTTTTCTCCTCTATTGTTTTGAAAACTATTCTCCACTCTTGATTGGAAACTGAGAATCAATACAATTAGAATTTGATTCTTTAAAAAAAAAAACAAAACTAAACTAAACTCTCAGATAAACCTAGGCTAGATTTATCAGCAAATAAGATATAGTACAAAAGAAAAGAATATTAAAAGTAAAGAAGGCAACATAACCAAATCTAAAAAATATATATATATATAAACAAAGCTATACCAGGATATAACTTGGCCCATCAAAGTAATCTTGTACTTTTAAAGATTTATGTTAGTTCATTAGCAAAACTGGAGGGGATTTGTAGAGTAAAAAAGACTTTTTAAATTTTGTTGCTGCTTACTAATGCTACTGCCTGTAGTCCTATATGTCTGTTGCTCTCAGACCTGTGTGAAGAACTGTAAAGTGTCTGGGGTGTTTATGCTACTTGAATGCTAACAAGTTAACCTGCCTAGAGTTTTATAATGCTGGTAGAAGACACAAGACTCCTAGGTCATAGACAAAAGACTTCATTACTTACAGCACAGCAGGCACTCTGGGCTTCAACTTCATGGCAGGTGCAATAGTCCACCAAATCCCAAGGGGACAGTAAGCACATAGAACTGGAAGGATGCTGTATACACAGTGTTGTGCATCATGGCTGAGGAATTTTGAGCTCCGGAAACCCTATTAATTTATAAGAGGATGCTAGAAAACCTGTCCAAACCTTGACCCAGGAGAAGACATAATCTTTATTATACTGAATAACAAACAAATATTCCCTCTGCTTTCTGGAGGAAGAAACTATCTCCATCTTCCAAGGCTGTCTTTTATACAAACATCTTTGAAAAGATAGTTTGGAACAAAAATTGTCAGTGACTCTACTCACAAGATATATAGAAGCATGAGAGATTCAGTGGAAAGTTGTCTCTCAAAACTTATTTCTGCTGCTACTGCTGCCACTGTATTGGAGTTAAAATATAAGTGTAATTTCTCCCTGGGCCTTTCCTACATCTCCTTGTGATGTCCTGAATATAGAAAACAGCACTTAGAAAACTCACCATTCCTCTTCAAACAATACCTCTCATGGGGGTAGGGTTTGGGGGGCAAAAACAAAACAATTGCTCCAAAGAGTTAATCATGACACTTAATACCTGGGTAAACTTTCATCTGAAATTTCCCAAATTGTTTCAATCTATTCATAGTAGAATGTTCCTGGCTAACATTTCTGGAGTAGGAAAATAGTATGGGTACACTCACATTTCCATCTAAGACCTACCTCTGCAAATCATCTTGCAGATGATGAGATGTGGAATATAAATATTGTTAAAAATATATCAAGAATGCATATATGTCCATTATTGATTTAATGTGCTGATACTTAATGGCAGTTTTCCTAAAATGTTCCATACCTTCTACAAATGCTAATGTTGGACTTACTTCTTGCTAACCTCAATACCTATCCTCTTGAACAAACAATTTTGGCTATAAGCTATTCATTTCTTAACTCTGTTGTTCCCATGTATTTCCTGACATATTAAAGCCAACATTAGAAATAAAGGCATGGTGAAAGATAATAGTTGCTGTGACTTTTGTTTCAAAAAATACTAGACTCAACTGTGGTTTCTAAAAGTGTTACACAGAAGAATACATTTGAGGAGTTAATAATTCTTTTCCATGAACCCACAAACCTGATTGCATCATGTACTGAAGGGTCTTATGCTTTTAATTTTCTTTTTACTAAAATTAGTAGCAATTTTCTACATTTTAAATATATTGTAGACAGAATTTTTGCTGCGATGTCCCACAGTCTCCTGAAGAATTATTCAAAAGTGCCAAGTCCTTTTAAAATATCTTTTGTGACTATTCATATCTCTGATCTTTAAACTGAAATTGATGAACTAAGATCTGCAAATCTGCAGGGTTTTTTTTTTTAATATTTATGTATTTATTTATGGCTGTGTTGGGTCTTTGTTTCTGTGCGAGGGCTTTCTCTAGTTGCGGCAAGTGGGGACCATTCTTCATCGCAGTGCGCGGGCCTCTCACTATCGCGGCCTCTCTTGTTGTGGAGCACAGGCTCCAGACGCGCAGGCTCAGTAATTGTGGCTCACGGGCCCAGCCGCTCCGTGGCATGTGGGATCTTCCCAGACCAGGGCCCGAACCCGTGTCCCCTGCATTGGCAGGCAGACTCCCAACCACTGTGCCACCAGGGAAGCCCCTGCAAATCTGCAGTTTTAATTCAAGTTACATTTTATGCTAAAAGTAATAAAAACCATGACTGTTTGACATGGTTGATGATGTTACCAGGACAGACATTCAAGCCAGTTAATTTTATTTCAGGCAACAGTTAGCAACTGTTTTATTTATGCTATAGACAGACTACCTCTTATACAGACCAGTGGTATATTTTTCCCAATACCAGCAATAGAGTGTGTTATTTACATGGGGTATGCTAGAAAACCTATCCAAACTATGCACCAGAAAGAGACATTTTCTTTATTATATTTAATAATTTAACAGACAACATTTAACCAGGTAAATGAACAATATTTTTAAAAAATAAAGTTATGAATGATTCTATAAATGCATATATATGAATCGTAATTGTGTGTGGTTTCATCTAACTTTAATTACCTCCTTAAAAGCTCTTTTTCCAAATATATCCACATTAGGGATTAGGACCTTAACACACAAATTGAGAGGGGGTACAACTCAGTTCATAACACAGAGGTAATTTTGGGATTCCAGTAAGAATTTCCAGTAAGTATACATGGGGTCTAAGGCAAAGGATAATTTCCATCTATCTACCTTCAATGTATACCCCCTAACACAGAGTTACAGTCTTTCACAAATCAAATAAAGGACCCACAGTCCCATTATCTGAAAAGACATTGACCCAAAGATTTCACATTATTTTCTCTGCAGGTGGTTTTCAGTCCAATAACATTTCAGAATATTATTGGAAACCAGAATTTTTGTGTCCCTTTGAAGGACTGTAAGTACTCACAATAACTTCCATGTTTGGCAACAGTTACAAAGCTCTCACTAGGACCATGACCAGTGTCTCACAGAATCTATAAAGGTGTTCACAGTTAGCCTGGTCTTCACTCACCAGGTGCCACCTCAGTGCTCTGCTACAGCTTGAATAGAAACATTTATTGCCCAGAACACTATATCTTATATCATCAAAAAAGAAAAGCTTGGGGCTTCCCTGGTGGCGCAGTGGTTGAGAATCTGCCTGTCAATGCAGGGGACACGGGTTCGAGCCCTGGTCTGGGAAGATCCCACATGCCACGGAGCAACTAGGCCCGTGAGCCACAATTACTGAGCCTGAGTGTCTGGAACCTGTGCTCCACAACAAGAGAGGCCACGATAATGAGAGGCCCACGCACTGCGATAAAGAGTGGACCCCACTTGCCACAACTAGAGAAAGCCCTCGCACAGAAATGAAGATCCAACACAGCCATAAATAAATAAATAAAAATTAAAAAAAAAAAGAAAAGCTTTTTTTTCATGAGTACTATACACACAACTTTTCTTAGGCAACATATCAACCTCCCACTAGCAGTAAGTACTCAACTTTACACAGAATTGGAAAACTCATGACCCCTTCAGCTAAATGTTGGGAAAACCTTACCATGTCATGAAGTAGCCTCAGTGCTGGCTCTCCTATGTGAGCTTGAGCACATGGATGCTCCTTAATAATCCACACTAGATACCATCTTTGCCCTGGCAACATGGCCAGCCACAGAAATTTGTATTTTAAAAGAATATTTTCTGAGGTAAGAAATAGGAAAGAGTTGAGTCTGTAAAAAAATCACTTGAGAGGTCATCTCTGAAGCTTTCACTTTTTCATTCATTATTTCTGGCAAAGGAAGAACTATTGGCTGCTTTAGCTTTTCAAGATATAAGTCCAAATCTTCAAGAGCTGGACAACCAGGCAGCTCCCTCCACTGGCCAAGATATTCATACAAATAAATGGCTGCTGAACAACAAATCCTTGGCTGGGAGATTCACACATTAGGCAAGCTGAAACTTCTGATTGAAGAAGAAGGTTCCGAAAGGACTTAGGTGGAAAATAAGGGACTGACAAGCCAATTCACTGAATGCATGTGTGTATTCAGTCTATGTTTACAATAAAATACAAGAAAATTCAAAAGACAAAGTCTTTGATATTAGAGGTAATAACATAAAAAGAAATCTAATCAAGATGAAAAGCACTGGTTGAAGGTGGGTGATATAAAAATGATACAAAACAAGAAATACAGAACAGAGTCAACATGGCAGAAAATAGTAATGTAATTAAATTTTTTGAAAATTTTCACAGAAAAAGAGCACAAAAACTTTATCCATTAGGACCTTTTCCTATTCAAGTCATTGAAAATTGTCCTTGACTGGTTTAGTAATAAGTAATGTCAGAAGTGGGCCAGTTCCAAGACTGTTAAATTCAGTGGTCCTACAATAGTCTCAAAGACCCAGATTCTTTCCATATTTTTCCTGTGTCATCATTAGAATTATAATAAATATTTTAAACTGTTGTGTAACACATTACAAAACTTGAATTTTTAGGGTCAGTTGAAGAGACAGAACAATTTTAAATGCATTAACAATAAGATGCAACTTTGAAGATCTCTGCTAGAAATGTTATGAAAAAATTAAAAATAATAACATAATTTCAAAATATATTTTTTATAAAAAATACCAATAGCATGGTATTAGAAACAGATATAAGTAAGAAATTCATTACAACTAATGAATAAATACCAAAAATAATTACTTTACTTATGTTTTTAATGTTCTGTTAATCAATAATTATATTCATATGAATTTATATTATTTTCATTTTTTGAGAAATAATTTTATTTTTGAAAATGGTTTTTTGAATAGAAGGCTTTTATATGTCTACTCATATAATAAAACATTTATGTATATCAGTCAATAAATAATTTTTAAAATTATATAGTTTGAATTACTTTTAGGTTCCCCTTCCACTGTCAAAAGTGTGTCCATTTAAACAATACATTATATATTAATTCTATAATTAAAATTTTAAAATTAAAGTGAGAGACTCTATAGTCTATAGTATCTATAGAGAATCTGTACCCTATGAAGAATGAGTATAGAGGAAAAGAGGTGGAGGTCCAAGCAATTATCCTGAAAAGAATTTCAATTTAAACCTTAAGATGTCAAGGAGATGAGCAAGAATCAACAAAGGAGACAGGGGACTGAGACCCCAGAGGATAAAAAAGTAAAATAAAATAAAACAAGAAAGCAAACAAATATGAGAGTATGATGTTTGGGAAATTAAGTGAAGAAACTCACTTAAGGAAAAAAAGTGGTCAGTTGTGTCAAATGTTTCCCTTAGTTCATGTAGGATCAGGACTGATGATCCCACATTGGATTTAGCAACATGGAGGTTATTGGTGATCTCAAAGAGAGTGATTTTGGTGGGTGTAGGCTGAGGGAAATGTTACCAAACCAAACTTGGGTCTGCTTGCCTGCTGGCAGTAAAACCAATCTACCGATACTGGGTTGTGGTGAAAGCAAGTGCAGCATGTATTGCAAGGCACCAAGCAAGGAGTCCAGGCAGTTAGTATTCAAAAGTTTTGGCTCTGGGAGTGAGTACCTGGTGCAGGGTGGAAAGTAAGACTTACTGAAAAAGAGGAGATCAAGGGAATGAGAAGCCAGGATAGTAGATGGATCATCTATATGGATAACAAAATCAGCAAGAAGTTTCACAATGGTGTAGGAGGGAAGGACTATGGGCCAGGAATGAAAGTCTCAAAGGAAAAACCGGGGTACCCAGCACTCGATAGATGGCTGCAAACAAGAGGGTAGTGGGTGGTATAATCTGATGACCTGAGATTCATACTGGGAGGAGGGAGGGAAAGAGCAATGTAGAGCAAGAAAGACCTCTATCCCACCTCCAGACCAAATTATTAAAAGTGATAAATGGAATATTGCCTGCAATATCAGTAAACAAAGAATGGCACCATCATCTGAGATTGCAGCCACTGCCTACGGTGAACTGGTGAGCCCTGAGGGAACTCAGGAAGGAAAAGAATACATGCCATCTAGCAGCCGTAAGACTACAGCCTCTACTGACTGTGAGCTCCTGAGGACACTCAGGATGTCAAAACACAGAATACTGGCCCCAGACAGCTGAGATGCACATCAAAGGAATGATGTCAGTGAGCCCAGACTCTTGCATCTTCCATACATAGAAAAGGGCTAAATTCCTAACTTGTGATTTCTAGTTTTCTTTAATTAACAGTAATTTTTTGTTCTTACTACCTGCCTTTTGTTGCAAAACTCCTATATATCCTAGCTACCCCCCCTTGCCTCCTTGGAGCAGTTCTCTCAGGATTACTTGAGATTCTGCCTTCCCAGGGTTGAAGTCCTAAAAATTCCCACTGAATAAAACATAACTCTCAACTTTTAGGTTGTGAATATATTTTTTTAGTCGACAAAGGTGTATGGAAGAAAAAATATCTACCCCTTAAGTCAGTGGAGATGGAGTGAGAAAAGGAACCCACAGTAAGCCAGGAAAATGGGAGTAGATAACTAGCCCTGAATGAGTCAAGGAAGATAATGAGTGAGGCTGTAGGATGCTTTAGAAAGGTGCATAAGATCGGGAGCATCTTTTCAGGAGACAGGGTTCTGAGGGTCTCTTTTCACTCCTGCCCATGGCACTGTGGGACCTGAGTGGGGGAATCTTATTCAGACACACAAACTCTAAGGATTCCTTTTTCTCTCCCTTTTAATTAAACAATAAAAACCAATAGAACAGTAGAATAGTCATGTGTATGACTTGACATTTCATACACACCAGAAATGGTGAGTTTTCATAAGCTGAAAACACCCATGTAACCAGCACCCACATCAAGGATCAGAGCATCACCAGCTCCCTTTGTGTTCCCTTTTCAGTCACCATCAGGCTCCAAAACAACCACTACCCCATTTCTCACACCACAGATGAATTTTTTGGGTTCCCTTCGGACATCTGTTGATGGAGGCAAGAGGTAAGGTGAAGATGGTCTTACCATGAGTTGGCAGTACTCTGCGTCTCCCTTTTGGTATATTGATTGTTAGCATAAAGGCCATGGTCCGGGCAGAGTTAGCCATAAAGCCTGGATCCATCTGGAAAATCAATCGTTTCTTCCTTGTATTCTTATAGTATTTTGTGCCCACCCCAATAATAGCATGTTTAGTACAATATTGTAATTATATGTTGAACACACTCCCCTTAATTCTTTGAGATAGCAAGTTTTATTATTATTATTTTTTATTCCCATGCATCTTTAACATGGTAGATGTTTAGAAAAATGTGTTGGTTAGAAATAAGTGTATATCTCTGCCATTGATACTAAAACCAAGTGAAAAACAGAAATTCCCAGAAAAACATTGTGTTTATGCTGATCCTTGTATAAGACTGCATATATACACAATTTACAAAGCTGTAGGTCCATCATCTTGAAGAAGTCTTTAAAATTAGTTGATTTTAAATATTTCTCATTATCAACTAAATTAATTCCCAACTGATTTTGTGAAGTATAGAATTGTAGGAATGATATTTTACAACGAATTAAGACAAACTTTATCTGATTTCTCACCTGAAATACTTCAACTGGTGTCACAAAAGTACTAATTAAGGATCTTTTGTGTACAGAGAACTACTTTATAATGTTCTAGGAATAAAATGAGAGCTAGAAGACATGATTCCTACATCAACATTTTATTTTGGCAATATCCCACTGAAAAGAGAAGCAAGGAAGCTACAGCTCATAATGTTTGCAGATGAAGGAACCAAGTCACAAGAAGGTTCAATGGCCTCCCCATGACAATGTGAATTAAATCCAGAAGTCTTTTATTCTAGTCCATATTTTACACTGCTTACAGCTTATCAATGCCTGGAACTTCACTATCAGTGATTTGTCCCTTGGAGTAACTGTCTCTCCTCTGTGAAAATAAAACGTACTCTCAAGATTAACAAATACTTCTTAGTTTGAAGAAGGTGGTTTTGGTAGAGGTATGGGGGAGAACTCATGCTGGGAGCATCAGAGGGAGACTCCAAGAGACTAGGAACATAAATGTGAAGGGTCCATGGCCTTAAAGAAAAAGACTTTAGTCTTCACAGATCTCAAGTAAAGTTGATTTTTTTAGTTCTGAAGAAAATTCAATCCATTCGCTTCATGATGTTAAAAAAATACATAAGTTGGTCCTGTTGGAGTGGCCAGTAATTTGGCATCAATGCACCTTTCTCCCAAATTCAGTGATTGAGTCCCTTTAGTTGATAATTACCGAGGGTCTACATGACAGGCACTTATCTATGTATGAGGGATACAGCGATGAAGAAAATGGAATCTTTGCCTCAAGGAGTTTACATTCTAATGCAGAAGTTACTGTGCTTGAAAAATAGCTACTTTTAGCTACTTTAGCTACTATAAATTTTACCTCTTTAGCTCCAAGTTATGTGTCAGATATACCTATACTTCCACCTACTTCAATGTGTCCAAAAGCAAGCTCATTATCTTCTTTTTTTATTTATTTAAGTATAGTTGATTTACAATGTTGTGTTAATTTCTGCTGTACAGCAAAGTGATTCAGTTATACATATTATACATTCTTTTTCATATTCTTTTCCTTTATGGTTTATCACAGGATATTGAATATAGTTCCCTGTGCTATATACAGTACAACCTTGTATCTTCGTTTCTGATAGCCCACATTTCCAATGATGACACCATCCTCCATGCTGTCACTCAAGTTGGAAACCTAAGGATTATTCTTGGTCACTCCCCCAGTCCCAACACTCTCGGTGATCATTCTTCCAGACTCAGTGACTCTCCCACATAAAGAATTGTTCCCTCCCTCCATCTTCATCAGCCATCATCATTTGCTCCTGCCTAGGCCACTGTCACCTCCTCCAGGGAGGTTCCTTGGTTCCTCATCACTCTGCCTTTCAACCACGGCATTCACGCTCACGGAGTAATCTTTCAAAACCTAAAATCTCATCATGACAAGCTTCTGAATAAAAGCTTTTCAGCGAAAGTTCAAAATTCATAAACTTAGCCTACCTTCCCAGACGAATCTTCCCCTAAATAAGCAACAAATAACTCAATATTTTCTTGCTTCTTTGTTTTTCTTTTTCTTTTTTTTTTAACATCTTTATTGGAGTATAATTGCTTTACAATGGTGTGTTAGTTTCTGCTTTATAACAAAGTGAATCAGTTATACATATATATATATGTTCCCATATCTCTTCCCTCTTGCATCTCCCTCCCTCCCACCCTCCCCATCCCACCCCTCCAGGTGGTCACAAAGCACAGAGTTGATCTCCCTGTGCTATGCGGTTGCTTCCCACTAGCTATCTATTTTACGTTTGGTAGTGTATATATGTCCATGCCACTCTCTCACTTTGTCACATCTTACCCTTCCCCCTCCCCATATCCTCAAGTCCATTCTCTAGTAGGTCTGTGTCTTTATTCCCGTCTTGCCACTAAGTTGTTCATGACCATTTTTTTTTCCCCTTAGATTCCATATATATGTGTTAGCATACTGTATTTGTTTTTCTCTTTCTGACTTACTTCACTCTGTATGACAGACTCTAACTCCATCCATCTCACTACAAATAACCCCATTTTGTTTCTTTTTATGGCTGAGTAATATTCCATTGTATGTATGTGCCACATCTTCTTTATCCATTCATCCGATGATGGACATTTAGGTTGCTTCCATGTCCTGGCTATTGTAAATAGAGCTGCAATGAACATTTTGGTACATGACTCTTTTTGAATTATGGTTTTCTCAGGGTATATGCCCAGTAGTGGGATTGCTGGGTCATATGATAGTTCTATTTTTAGTTTTTTAAGGAACCTCCATACTGTTCTCCATAGTGGCTGTATCAATTTACATTCCCACCAACAGTGCAAGAGGGTTCCCTTTTCTCCACACCCTCTCCAGCATTTATTGTTTGCAGATTTTCTGATGATGGCCATTCTGACCGGTGTGAGGTGATACCTCAATGTAGTTTTGATTTGCATTTCTCTAATGATTAATGATGTTGAGCATTCTTTCATGTGTTTGTTGGCAATCTGTATATCTTCTTTGGAGAAATGTCTATTTAGGTCTTCTGCCCATTTTTGGATTGGGTTGTTTGTTTTTTGTTATTGAGCTGCATGAGCTGCTTGTAAATCTTGGAGATTAATCCTTTGTCAGTTGCTTCATTTGCAAATATTTTCTCCCATTCTGAGGGTTGTCTTTTGGTCTTGTTTATGGTTTCCTTTGCTGTGCAAAAGCTTTTAAGTTTCATTAGGTCCCATTGTTTATTTTTGTTTTTATTTCCATTTCTTTAGGAGCTGGGTCAAAAAGGATCTTGCTGTGATTTATGTTATACAGTGTTCTGCCTATGGTTTCCTCTAAGAGTTTGATAGTGTCTGGCCTTACATTTAGGTCTTTAATCCATTTTGAGTTTATTTTTGTGTATGGTGTTAGGGAGTGTTCTAATTTCATACTTTTACATGTTTTTCAAACACTGACCCTTTGCTTCTTGCTACCTGTGCTTCCAGGCCTTTTTCCTCTGTCTTTTCAGGACTGTCTCCCTTTCATATACTAGGCATCTTCTCAAATATCACCTCTTCAGAGATGTCTTCTCTAGCCATCTTATGAAATATTTTTCTTCTACATGTCTCTGTCCCCAACCTGATCACTCTCATTATTTTCAAAAGTGATCACTATCTAAGATCACCTGAGGAATTTATTTGGTTAGGGATTATTTTCTCACTATCCTCTATATCAGAGAGTAGATCCTGATGTCCCACACCTGAAATCAGTGCCTGGCACAGAGGAGATTTTCCAGGATTACTTGCACAAGGGACAGCACCTTCTCTCCAGAATGTCCCTACCCATTTTGAGATTTTAACAATCTCGAACCATAAATTGTCCATTTTTGTGTGAAACTGCAACACTTTTATGTATTTATTTTTATAATTCTCACTTTATATTGTAATTATTGGTAGAGCAGGTTAAAAATACTATGTTGCATCTTTCACCACATCCAACTTCTAAGGATGATGAACAGGTGCTGATTTCATCATCTTAAGAATTGTTAGGAGTTGAAGGATATATATGTAGGAGAGAAAATGAGGGAGAAAAAAGTTGATAGCAGGTTGTGTTTATCAATAATGCAACACATCTCTTTCCAGGACAACCTAGGAGTTTAATAAAATCTACTAATACTTACAAAACCTCAGAGAGATTGAGTTTGTCTTGGAAAATGTGCACTTTCTGGGAAATTTTAGAAATCATTGAAAAGGTTTATACTTTCAAAATTATGGAATTCAGGCAATTGGAGATTTTAGAGCAATCACAGATGACATCTGGGCTACCTTGATTCATGTAGTTGTGTACACACACATACGCAGATGAAATTATCTACATAATACTGAGCATGGTGAGAATAAAGATAACTGTGAGCTATAAAGAACATTCCACATACCTCATATTCTATCTAGAAACAAACTTGTGAACAAGGCAAATGTGGTTAAGCTCATTTTGCAGAAAAGGACAATTATTCTCAGAAAACTCTGCTATGGATCAGCAGATTAGGGCTCTTTCCTGACCACTGTCTCAGTACAACCGCTTTTTGGCCTTGAAATAGTCATTTTCCACTATTATGTTTCTTTTTCTCATTTCCAAAGACATATGATAAAAATCTAGTAATTTTTAACACACAACCCCCATTTTTTTTTTGCATAAGGATCATTGAGAACTACATGAAATCTATGGACGCTCTTCACAGAATATTTCACACACACATGAAACTAGATCTTTTAGGGATCAATGGAAGTCATACTAAGAACTTCTGTGCAGGCTCTAAAATTATTCTATTATTCATATGCAGGTTATCTTAAGTTCCTAACTGAATGTTATCAGCAAAGGTTGAACTTCTGGAGAGCTTCTTAAGTTAACCCACGGAAGTCTTCATAAGCACTAAGTTCTTTATTCTCCAATTGTGTAGAATTTCTGAATTGCATTGCAGGCTTTAATTTAAACCAAATTGTAGAGGGTTTAAGAATTACATTTTGCTCTTTGAGATGCAGTTAGCAACCATTTTTTTCAGGTTGCCAATACCAAGCAAACAGGCCAAAGCATTGTTGCTCAGTCCCTGGAAGATCCTTGGGCTGGAAATGCACAGCTAATTGTAGAGCATGTGTTAGTGCCTTGTCAACAGAGATTAACAGAGCTGCTCTCCCACTAATAGAGCAGGGTGTCCCCAGGGGAGCTGATAAGTCAGCAGATGACTGTGATTTTAAAAGGCATGTGTCCCTAACTTGAGACAACCCTGGTCTCATTCTGCATTCTGTAAACAGTCACAGCTTTACGGACTCTGAATAAGTGAGATCCCGAAACACCACACTCCCTGTGAGTAAGTTTGCATCTGTGGAAGTAGCATTGTCTTTTCCAGTTCTGAAAGGTGTCCTGATGCATGGACTCATCCTTAAAGAGAAGCTTATATCATAAAAGAACCCAGCTCAGTGTCTCACATATGAACTTAGTTAAAAAAAAAAAAATAAGAAGAAGAACAGCAAAATAAATAATAAGGGACAAACACTGTTTGCAAAATATCCAAGAACAGTGGGAAATGTCTAGGTAGAAAATTAAATTCATGTTAATGAGCAAAACTGGTGTGTGTCCAGTTGTCCCTTTTTTAAATAAGAGAAACAAAGAATTTCACTGTGTATAAGGTACTAACTTTGATCTTCAGTTATGCATTTGAGGGAATTTGAGAGAGCACTCTAATTAATTCCACAAATATTACTGAGCCCCTACTACGTCCTAAGAACCCAACACATGTTAAGGAATAAAACAGAAATACTTGCCTTCTTGGAGCTTACATTCTAGTTGGGGGAAGTGTGGGAATGGTAAGAGTGGTCTTCCAGGATAAAGGAATAAATAATCATTGTAAATACGTAAATTATATTACATGTTAGAAGGAGAGGAGTACTATGGACAAAAGGAAAAATAGAGCTGGGTGTGGAAAGCAGGATTTCTATATGCTCAGCTATATGGCCAGTTTTTAGAAATGTCTGAGTAAGTGTCTTGTTGAATGCTTGCCATGTGCTTCTCTCTCTCCAAGAATCCCTGCTATGGGGTAGGGATTTCTATCTCCAGAAAGCATCTATTAAAGTGTGGTTAGATTAGCCAGTGACCAGGCTGGAAGGCAGGCTATATTGTCTTGGGGCCTCAGCCTCC
This sequence comes from Balaenoptera acutorostrata, assembly GCF_949987535.1. NCBI lineage: Eukaryota > Metazoa > Chordata > Mammalia > Artiodactyla > Balaenopteridae > Balaenoptera > Balaenoptera acutorostrata. The sequence goes on along the minus strand of NC_080066.1, from coordinate 49,941,319 downwards.
TCACTCCTCCCAATAGATCATTTCCTTCCCAGTAGACACCCAGAATCCTTATGTTCCCTCCATCCTCTTTTCTGATACCTGCCCTGCAAGTCTTCTTTCAAGGTGGGGAAGGATGTATACCTTAATCAATGTGCTCTACCAGATCTTCAGAAGAAGGAAATGTCTTACACACATACTATTAATGAGGGTAGAGTCTAGGTGAGATGCCAGGGAAGAAAACATGATAGTGGAGTTCCAAGTGTTGACAATCAGGTAGTGGGTAAAAGGGAACTGATGTGTCAGAAGGTAGTGACAAACTTCACATCCAGCATAGAATTCTCTACACCCCATGGCTTACCTCAATGCACATGGTGAGTTACAGGAGGTCCATGCACATCCATTCTCCCAGTGAAATCATTTTATAATGATTGAATGAAACAGATTGGTATAATTTTAAAACCAACTGACCTTAAAGGATGTATTCAGTTCCTCTCCCAATAGGGGGTATGTTTTGGAGTCAAATTGAGTTAGTTTTTTTTGTGATTTGAACAAAAGCTCATTCTCTGCAAAATTACAGTCACAACTACAAAGATTTGGTACATTCCCTTGTTTATTTGCTTGTTTGAAATGAACAGTGTTGTCTACTGCAACATTCATATTTCATTGAGAAGGTTTAGAAAGTTAGGAGTTAAATGAATGATTCCTATTCTGACTGTTTCTAGACCACAACTTTCTTACTTGTAAGAGATACAAAACAATATTCCCTAAAACTCACCATTTCACATATAGTGGCTTGTGATTATTGCTGAACACATACATTCACAGGTGGAGATTTAACAAAATTATAATAATATAGCAAAGAAAAAAAGAATCCATGACTTTGATGCTAAAAGTTAAACAAACAAACAAATAAAATGGAGTGAAGGGAAAGCTCTTTTCTACAGTAGAAAGTTACCAAGTGACAAATATTGGAGGAAAAACAGGGTTAGAAAATCACCACTTTGCAACTACCATTGTCATAATTAATATAGGCAAGAATTATCAATGGATCCTAAAACTCTTGTGTGAAATTTTATTAAAGAATAGTGTATCTATCAAGGCTGCTGAAGAGGGTATGGAGAAAAGGGAACCATCTTGCACTGTTGGTGGGAATGTAAATTGATACAGCCACTATGGAGAACAGTATGGAGGTTCCTTAAAAAAACTAAAAATAGAATTACCATATGACCCAGAAATCCCACTACTGGGCATATACCCTGAGAAAACCATAATTCAAAAAGACACATGCACCCCAATGTTCCAGGTCATGGAATCAACCTAAATGCCCAGTGACAGACAAATGGATAAAGAAGATGTGGTACATATATACAAAGGAATATTACTCAGCCGTAAAAAGGAACAAAATTGGCTCATTTGTAGAGACGTGGATGGATCTAGAGACTGTCATACAGAGTGAAGTAAGTCAGAAAGAGAAAAACAAGTATCATATATTAACACATATATGTGGAACCTAGAAAATGATACAGATGAACTGGTTTGCAAGGCAGAAGTAGAGGCACAGATGTAGAGAACAAATGCATGGACACCAAGGGGGGAAAGCGGTGGAGGGGTTGGGGGGTGGGATGAATTGAGAGATTGGGATTGACATATATACACTAATATGTATAAAATAGATAACTAATAGGAACCTGCTGTATAAAAAAATAAGGTAAAATTTAAAAAAAAAAAAAAAGAATAGTGTATCCACACAGTCTAGAAATATCTCTGTATGGATTTCTTATTAATTTAAAGGAAAAAAAATGAGAACTTTACAATAGAAAAATAGTGTATAAACAACCTAAATCAAGGTATCAGGTGCTTCCTGATATGTTTCACAGAGAAGGACACGGCAAAACTTATACAGTAATCCTGCCAGAAAATGCATAACCTGAATCAAATCATTAGGGAACAATCAGACAATCCCAAATTGGGGAACTTCTTAAATAAACACCTGGTCTATACTCTTCCCAACTGTCAACGTCATAAGAGAAAAGAATAAAACTAAGAAACAGTTTCTCTTTAAAGAAAGTAATGAGGTATAACAACTGAGAGAAAAGATTACAACCAAGGAACAGTTTCTGTTTAAAGATAGTAATAAGATGTAACAACTAAGTGAAATGTGTGATTTTAGATTGGAACTTGAAAGGAAAAAATTGAGACAATTACAAAATATTGATCTTGGACTACATATTAGATAATACTATTTTATGTGTGTTCCATTTCCTTAGTTTTAATAAATGTATTTTAAATGTTGTATTCTACTATAAGAATATCCTTGTTCCTATAAGAGATACATGTGGAAACACTTAGGAGTTTGTACCTTATATTACATGGTTCAGCAAAATAATATTTCTGTATAATAAAGAAATTAGCTGGCCTTTGTCCCTGGATCCTGGGAGGTATACTATAAACACTTGGAATTTCCTGTCTTTGGGAGTGTCTCTTTCCAGCCTTGGGATTATCTGTCTTTGTTACTCTTGGTGGTCCCCTTGGACCACATCAGATCTTTTATGCTAACCACGTGACTCATGGTGGGTCCCTAGATAGTTTGTGCTAATAAAATTACTCAAGATGGAGGATGGTCATGCTCAAAAGACCAATCATGTGATTAGAGGGTGGGGCTTTGAGCCTCTCAGTACCCACCCAAACTTTGGGCAGAGAAGAGGGCCTGGATATTAAGTCATATGGCCAATGATTTAAGTGATGATGTCTATTTAATGAAGCCCCAATAAACACTATGGACACTAAAGCCTGGGCAAGCTTCCCTGGTTGTTAATACTCTGTATTGTCACACACTAATGTCAGTGGATAGCATGACCCCAAAGACAAAGGCAGCTTCACATATGGGATTCTCTCAGACCTGCCCTTTGGCTGTTTCTGATTTGCTTCCTTTTCCTATAAGAAAACTGTAATCATATGTAAAGTGCTCTCCAGAATTCTGTGATTGAGTTGAGCATATTATCAAACCTGAGCAGCTCAAGGGAACCCCTAAATTTGATCAGAAGTGAGGATGTCCTGGGGATGCCTCAACTTACAACTGGTGCCAGAAATGAGAAGGATCGGGAAGTTTGACCTAATTCTGGGAAGATGACAGTTGCAGATTCATTCATTCATTCATTGTAGATTTACTGTACTATTTTTTTACAAATTTCTATATGTTCAGTGTTTTAAAAAACAAAAATTTAGTAAAAAGAAAAGTGTATGGCTCTTACATAACTTCAGGAAGTGGGGAAAATAATCTGAAGACAACGTTCAATAGACCACCAGTGTGCCTCTATGTTCATGTCACAGAAAACACTGAACTTTGTCCGAACAATTAGATTGTTAGATGAATTTTTCTCCAGAAGTTTGTTTGTTTGGATTGAAAAAGACCGTTTTTAAGCCAGTTTGATTTTATGTGCTTAAAAATGCCCCAAACTAAATATTAAATGCTAAACCCATGCCATTACTAGCATGAAAATGAAAACACTTTCCTGGTAGACTTGGGGAAAAATTCAAATAGAAATCTTAAGACCATGCTGAAAACAGTATGCTTCTAAACAATGAAGTATATTCAACTGATAGAGATTTTTAGCCATTCAAAGACATTTAAAAAATCTGTACCTGGCTCATAATGGATGCTCAATGAATAGTTATAGTAATAAATATCAGACAAGAAATATGAGGGATTTGAGGAAATGGTGATATCAATGATTCCCTCTTTTGGTAAGGCACTTTTTATTCTTTGAGCTAAAAAAGTTTATGCAGCATATTGTTACCAAGCTGGAGTGGGATCCTGGGTAGACGGTTTGAATTATCATTGTGATACTATAGAGATCATGAAAACTAATAGATTCTCAAGGTCATAGACTGCAAAGTACCAGCCAGTTCAGTCTCTTTTCCCACCATGTCACAGAGGTGCCCAAATTGAGGACTTTGATGACTCTTCTTATAGAATTCAAGAGACAGAGATAGACAGACAGAGAAGAAAGGGGGAGAGAGAGACAGAGACAGAAACAGAGACAGAGAGAGGCAGAGAAACAAAGACAACAGATGCAGAGAGAGTCAGAGACAGAGGGCAGAGTCAGAGACAGAGAGAGACAGACAGAGAAATAGAGAGAGGGGGGTAAGGAGGGAGGAAGGAAGGAAGAAGGAAGAAAAAAAGAAGGGAAGGTAGGAAGGAAGGAAGGGAAAGAACCAAGCCTTTTCCTTGTTCAAAATGTATCACATTAACAATTAAACATAGAACTTCAATTTTCATTTCTTTCAACATTCTATACTGCTGTGGTTCCACTGTTCAACAGCAACCTGTTTTCTCCTGTATAATGAGTTTTGTCCTCCATTATGCCTTCATCGTCTACATCAATATCTCAGCCAAAAGCTTTTAAAATAAATTTCATAAAATCTTGAACACGTTGCTTGTAACTTCTATAGCAGTTATACAATGTACTTGAAAATGCATATTAATTCAGTTGCAATCAACTTACATGAATGCAGGAGAAATAATTGACTCTGTATCATTCTCTTTCTTCCTCTCTCTCATCTGCACACATTATATATGCTACATGTTGCATTTTGCAACACTGCATTTTTATGTGGCTGTCATTCTGAGTTGGTCTAGCAAGTAAAATCAATTCTTTTTTTCCCGGTAAGACAGTCAAGTGTCTGACACCTGCTTTCTTTTCTCAGCTATATGAAACAGCTTAAAACATCAGAATACTTCAGCTAGACTTTTTAATTATATATCTTAGCAGTCCAGTGTATTCAGGAACTGTATTTAAATATTCAACCTGAAATGGACTGTGTATTAAATTAAGTAAACTACTAACTAAAGCAACTTTGCTTGGTGTATCTGCCATCAGAAGTGACAATTAATCTAATTAGTTTGCAATACTGGATATGTTCTAAATTATTTCCCTCCGGGTTTTTTTTTTTTTGGTCTTCATGGCCACTGTGCATGTATGGTCCACAGACATACTTGATTTCTATTAAAGGATGACTTCCACCAGCCAACACATTAATTAGTATTTGTTCTGTGCCTAATGATATGTATAAGGTGTAGTATTGAGTGTGTGGATGGCCCAACAAATAGCAATGATCTATTGGGGAGTGTTACGACACATCTCAGATATCTAACACCACCCAGTGGTTGACCTTAAGTGACCTATGAGTTCTGTAAGACAAGCTTCAAGGAATGTGCCATTAAGGGTGTGTGGCCCCACCGCTTTCTATTATTCTTAGAAATATATCAGTGTACCAGTGAAAGACTAAAAAGATTAAGGATAACCTTGAACTTTCATGTCTCAATTGACCAGTTGATAATCATCAATATTCATCACCCCAATTATCATCTTAGAAAAACAAATCATTGGCAAACTTTGGAAGTTCAGCTGCTTTGGGCAGCAAATGTCCCATTGTCCCATAATCTGACTCATAACCAATGTAAGGCAGTGCTCCACTGTGACCCACTGGGTCAGACCATTTCCAGTGGCTCCCAGAGGGGCTGAAATTGGCACCGGATCTTGACGGGTGGGGAGGACTTAAAGGAGCAAAGAAAAGCCAAGAGTTATATGTGTCTAAGATGAAGGGCAAGTGGAACAGTATGGAGAAGGCTCGACACAACAAAAGAGCAATAATGGAGGTTGGGACTCAGGGCAGGGGCATAGCAACAGGGGAGAGGCTAAAGAGATGTGGTTGAAGCCAACTGAGTGAGACTAAAGTGCTAGACTTTTATTCCTTAGGCCAAGTAGTGGGTTTTCATTTAAACTTTTCTATTTCAATGCTATCACATAATATATATTTTAAGTTCTATTTTAATTTTTTGTTTGTCTGTTTTGGTTTATTTGGAGGGAGATGAGAAGTATGAGGAGACATGTGCCTGGTAAAGATTCAGACCATATCAATAACTTTACTTAGCAGGCAACAACAAAAAATAAGAATTGGAAAAACAGGATCTGCTGAGCCCTTGTGCTATTTACCACTTACTGGAATGTTGGCTGAAAACAGTAAAATAAATATTTCATTTTACCCAGCATCACTTAAAAAGTAAATAAGACACAGAGTCCTTCTAAGACAACTGCTGTGGCAGTATGGAGTAGATATAATGGGCTTCAAGCCGCATAAAATTTAAGATAATATTCTTGGGCTTAGGAGTTTATATCTTCCTCTCCCCTCAAACAGTCCCTTATATGATTCCCATAGGTAAAATCATCTCAGTGGGTTTTGCAAACCAGTGTAAATAAGTGCAGGTTTGCATTAAAGCTCCGGCTACATATTAAAGCTGAATCAACAGCCTTTACTAATAGAGATATTCAAAAAAGATAAAACACCTCAAAGCCCAGGCGCTGGGTTTGTGCTGCTATTTCATGTCAAGGCAATTACAGTGATGGTATTAGGGAAGATGAGGGCGGGAGTGGTGTTGTCATCCAGGGGGAAGGGAACGCAAGCCTTTAAGCAATCATGTAGAGCATGCAGAACATCTTAGTGCTGGGGAAGGAACAAAGCTCCGCGCTGTCGGAGTATCGATTCGCTCCAGAAGGTGCAGGGAGCCGCCAGACCGTGATTGCCTTCCCCACTGTGTTTAGAGAGGTCTGAAAGAATACAGTATTGATCTGGCCCCTTTCCTGAGAAGTAACTTAGAGATAAGCCCTGACTGGAGGCCACCAACCTTGAGAACAAACTGTTGCAAAGACGTCCTCTTTGCCATGCGTCCAATATCAGGGCTAATGCTGTGTGGGTGATGATGAGAACACACTTAAACCCCATCCGGGAGAAGCTGTCCACGTGCTTTCTTCCCCTCCTCGATCCCCGGAGTCTCCAAAGGCTGAAACTGTCAGAACAATGTTATGAGTGGAGAGGAGGGGAGGGCACAGCTGACGTCCCATTTGTGAAGTTGTATTTTGTCAAGGAAGAAAGATTTGTGTTTCTGAAGCATTGTGTGAATTTCTGAAGTTTTGAGTGTTTGTCCGAATCCTCTTCAAACTTCATTTACCGCATCTTTTAAATGGGACTAATAATGCCAATTTTGCAGATTGTGGTCTTAATTCAATGCGGTAAAAGAACGTACTCAGGAAGTGATAGCTCCTAATTGTCAGGGTCATGTCTGGGGGGCAGTGAGGAATCCACTACCATCTCCTCCCTGCTTTCTCTCAGCCACCAAATTCTATGAATCAATCAAACAAACAAACAAAAATCCCCCACAACAGACAACATCAATGAAAACACTTTTCAGGGAAAAAGATACTTTCAAATTTTCCACTTCCAGAGCTGTGTGTAGAACTAGTTTGCCACTTTAATCCTTGTGTACTACCAAACCTCAAGTTTCAACTTGGAAATAAAAATGAAGCCGACGGAAACTTCTTCATTTGCATACCACTCAGTGTGTCATGGTTTCCTGGTGGAAATTACTGTAACCACAGGATTTCGCATGGTTTCAACCTCCAGCCACAAGTTAAAATTGGCCAGATGATACTGAGAAGTTGGGGAACTAGGTTGTTACCTGGGGATTCATCCTGATATATAACTAGATCCAAATACACATTCATTTGGACTGGGATTTTAGGGTACAGCAACTTTATTTCTCCCATTTGCTAAGGAATATGGCTCCAAGTTTGTCACTCCTTGGGGCAAGCTAGTCCAATAATTTTGTTGTGGCACTATAAATCCTGGATCACCTCCTCAGCCTGTGAGGGGCAATGTTATCTCCCCGGTTTATGTTGTGTGTAAAGTGGGGTACATCCTTACATCCTCGGTACCAAGGATTTTATGAGTCACACGTAAAAAGACTCTTGGTGTTCTGTGTGATTTTTCTTCCTAAATCAGTATCAGTTCACCATAGCTATAATGACATTGTTTCATCAATTTCTGAATTGAGTGTGTTGGATGAACAGCCACTTCTCAGACTATTTAAACAAAAATGAATTTTGTAGTTTTGTCATATTTGAGCTCAGTTCAATAAGATACAGGTAGATGAGAGACAAAGTCCCATCTCTCAGATTACTTTCTCCAGCAGTGAGGGGAACTAAAGCAAACTCGCCAGGAACATGTCTTGTGGATTTAAAGATCATAATTGTAATAACAATAATACCTCACCATTTTCAAAGTGCTTCCCGTGCATTGTCTATTTTTTATCGTCCTCGAGGCTCCTGGAGGTCAACGCGCACATTCATCCGGGCTTCATTTGATCCACCTCCGCTTGACCACTGCCGGACTTTTTCCCAGGCAAAAGGAGAACACCCGGGAGGGTGCACAGACTGGACAAAGAGGCTGCAGAGGTGGTTTGATTTCACCACAATCATTTCATCTGTCTTAGCAGAAATCCCCTGGGCCGCCTTCCCGTATACAAACTTGCCTTTGTTCACAGAGCTCAAAAAGAAAGCTTCCCCTTCAAAATTTAACTGCCTCTCTGAAACATTTAAAGGAAATGTGGCCTATAATTGCTCAACGTGAAATGCAAGCTCGTCAATCCTTTGTCCAAAGGCTAATGTTTAATCTTTTAAAGCTCCTAGGAAGTGTCTTTGAAACTCTGATTTTATTTGTCAAGCCAAATACAAATAATGCTAAATACTTATGTGCTTTATAAAAAACATGAAATATTTATCTGCATTTTCAGCACACCCTTAGTCAGTCCTATACCCTAATTTATCACCAGGCAGAAGGTATTAAGATCATTGATTTTCTGAAATGTATCCATAATTGAAAAATCCTTTTAATTGTCTTCTTTTCCGACCACGACTTTCAAAAATAACACATTTTGTGACCAGGATCCCTGACCCCAAGAGGTAGAATCGTGTAGCAGCTTAAAAATTCCCTGCACATGAAAAGGGTCAAATGGGTTGTAAAGAGGGACCCCTTATGCAGCCAGCCCGCCGCCCACACCCCCTCTGACATGCCCACCTCTGTGAGCACGATAATTACCCATGTGATAAGAGTACCAAGGGTCTTTGTTATCTCTTTCAGCCCTCCTTTTTTCTTCCTTTCCTAGTTTTTCAGTTCTAAGAGAAGTCAAGGTGAAGGGTTGAATGCCTCTGAAGCTGGGGCAAGAAAACAAAATCGCCTTTTCCTGTGGTCAGTGCAGAATACAGGGAACAGTTAAAACAGATCCACTGAAGTGAACAACCTTGATGCGACCAAGGGAGAAACATCCCCTTTAGGTGCGCCCCACAGGGTTCCCTTTCAGTTGCTGGGCCAGGAAGGTCGGCCCATCTCTGTGGCACTCCCTTTCAAGTGCACTGGCTGACCGTCAGAAACAGGTTCCGCATGACTGCTGGTGCTCAGACAGTCTCCTCAGAGAGAGACCCCTGACCCACCAGAGGGGAGGAACCAAAGCAGGGATCAGGCAGTTTATTTCAAGCGCGCGTGTGTGTGTGTGTGTGTGTGTGTGTGTGTTGTGTGTGAGAGAGCACAGGCTACAAAGGTGAAGGAAGCCTTTCAAATCTGGACTCCACTACACACACACACACACACACTAGGCAGAAGAAAAATAGGAAATAGAAATAAGAGAGACTGTCTTTCAGATGTAAACAACTTAGAAGACACCGAGACTATTGGTGGCACTGCACAGTTAGAAATTTCTATTTTAATTCTATCCCACTGTTTTGAAGGAACAGCGTGAATATAGTGGTATTTATATACTTTTGCACAAAATGGACTATTCTGAAGCTAAGGTCTTCTGTCTAGGTAGGTGTACTTCTATCATTAGTTGATACATGAAAAGTCGAACATACAAATTGCTAGAAAATTCCATTCTTGTTATCTAGTAAAGGATTTTCTCTGCTACAGATGCACAGGGCTGTGGTCTTTTGGTTACCTGGTACCTCCTTGGATGCTCACACAGTAATTAATAAGCAGAGTTAGCAACATAACCACACTCATAGGTGGCACTGGCAAGTTCTGGAAGAAGCCAGAGATCCTTTGGCCTAAATTTTTCTCATTTGCAAATTGGAGGCGATTTTGTTTCCTCACAAGCAGCCTTGCTTGTGAGCCAATGACTGATGAGTATTCTTGCACTATCAAGCAGCTCTTGAAACTTCCTGTAAGATACTGGAGATGCTAAGTGTAGTACTGGGCACTTTTATTACCTTCCATTTCTTCTTCTATTGAGAGTCTCTGGGTTGGAAACCTAGAGTCTTGAGTGTCACAGCAAGTCCTGAGCTAGAATAGGAGACCCAGTAGTTGAGGTGATTGCACTTAGGTTGGAGAATCCTTGTGGTGGGAATACGGCAGAGGAGGCTCAAGCATAATTCCTACATTCAGCAAATTTTATTAAGATCCTATTTTATTTCAGGGCTAGAGATACTTAAATACTGATGGGCACAGCCAGTTCTTGTGAAGCCCACCCCCTAGGAAGGATGGCAAAAAGGGACAGGTAATTCTACTTGTGTTAAGTCACATGAAGAAGTGATGAATTCTGATGGGGGATATAAGAGAAGCAAACTCAGGCTGAGGAATGGGGAAGGGTTTCTGGAGAACAGGATGCTTGCATGATAAGGGAAGAAAGTTAATGTACATGTGACTTATAAGACCTGATTTTACAATTGTCTGTTGTGACTATCACATGTATCTACAATAATTTTCAGATACACTCTCTCCTTTCCAATCTCACTCTTGTTTACCTCCCTTCAGCTATCACAACACACTAGTTAGATTTGAAAACTCTCTTTTGGAGAGTTTAATTTGGACATTTCAGCAGGGAAACAATCCCAGTAGCCTGTCTAATGAATAGAAAAAGAACTGTATTTTGACATCTATAATCAAACCACATAAAATAGCCCCAACTGACTTTAAAACTCATATTTCAACCATACATTAAATTTTTATTTTCAAAAGCACTACCTCTGCATTGCCTTACATCTTGCTATCATTTCATAATTTATTGTCGTTAGAAAATTCTGTGACTATTATGAAACTTAAGGCACAGGTTTTAAGCAGAAATGGGATTTCTTTTCCCACAAAATTTAGGATATTAAATTCTCCCTTTATTGAACTAACAAAAAAGATATCCAATTTTACATAGGTAGGGCTTAAGGTAGTTGCAGGTATAGTCCTTTTGGAAGAGAGAAATAAGACTTTTAAAATGTGGAATTTGAAGATAAACTATGAAATGTTGACTTGCCAACTTGCAGCATATCAAAATGTCAGCTCAGCACCTTAAAGAGTCTAAAGGGATTATTCAGCCCAATTTTCTCTGCGCTTAATGCCATATCCTGGCTTAGAGTCAGGCTCTTCTGGAAGAACATTTAACTCTTTCTGCACATCATGGCCTCATTTCATGCAATAAGGTTGCCATTTCCTAAATGAGATTCTAATAGTATGAAATATTTCCCTCAGCTTTGAAAGGATCCTTGCTTTGAGGATATAGCTTACATACTGCGATAACCTCAATCATTCCCTGGCAAGAATATACCAAAATCACACTTATGCTTCCATTAGTAGGGCCTAACAAGAATGATAATAAGAATATTCTTAGCATTATCCCAAGAAGGGACAGTGGCTTGAATCTTATGACAACCTCCTTTAAGCCTGTGAGGATTGTGTGATGGCTTTAATGAAACAGCATAAATCTTTAACCATGACATTTAACCTCTGAAGGAATAGATATGTCACATAACATTTGGAAGGGACCTCAGAGGTGGACAAGTCTATTTTCTGTATGATTCATGAATCCCTCTATCATTCTTCTGACAGATGGACACAAGAACTCTGAGTCCTTTGCTCTCAAAGACTCCCCAGAAAGCAGCCTATTACTTTTTTTGATGGGTCCAGTTGAATTTGTTCTTTATACTTTGTTGTAATTAGCCTTCAAAAACTTTAACCACTTGAGCTACGTCTGTACTAAAGGACCTCATAGAGTAGAGCCATTATTTTCGCACAGGACATCCCTACTTGTATTTTACTTAAAAATCACTTCTTTATGTATTCACCCATTTACTGGGAACCCACTATGAGTCGCACCCATCGAGTTTTGATACTGCAGTAAACAAAACTGACAAATTCAGTCCCCTCGTGGGACTCACATTCTGGATTGGGTGTAGAGGGAGAAGATAAGCAAACAAACAAACAAAAATGGAAAATGTCAGGTAGAGAAAAATTAGGTAGAGGAGAAAGCTAGGGCATGCAGGGTGAGGAGGGGAGCTGTGAGTTTGTAACAGGTGGTCAGGGAAGAACTCACTTACAAGGTGATATGTGTGTAGATGGAGACCTAAGAGAGAGAGCCAGGAGGAGACCTATGGGGGGTCCCAAGCCCTCGCACTCTGCACTGGCAAATGGATGTCGCCTCTCCTATTGGTTCTGATTGGTTGGTGATGCTGTCCAGATCTCCACACTTAAGTCTGGATCCTGGCTAGTGTAAAAGGGAGCATTATTTAACAGTATCTGCCATGGATGCTGGGCAGGGATTGGGCAGTAAATATTCACTATATGCATGTTGTAGACCTATGATACTTGCTGTAACTCCTTATAACCTTCTCTTCTCTAGCTTGTATATCTTCATTGTTTTAAGTAAATCTCTCATTTTATGCTTTTTTTCCCCCCATCTTTGCCATGTTTGCTCTTTCTCCAGATTAAGTGTTAATATGTTTCTTAAAGGGTCAAAGTCAGGGCTGTGCATAGTAATGCAGGTGTGGTCTGGCAAGCAGAGAGAAGATCTAGAATCTCAGTACCCTCGTTCTGGACTCCACACTCAGACATATGCAGTATAAGTTCTTATTATTTGGTTTGGGAGGGACTTTTCATTACATCTGTGTGTTTAGTGCTAAGTGATGCCAGTGTGACAGGCACAGGACAGGTACTTTTCTCTTTCCTTCTTTCCTTGGCTAAAAACTTAACATGCTGTTTAAAGAAAGAAATGCACATGGAAGGAGTGCCATTTGTCAAAACAGACTCCAATCACATCAATTTGCAAGTCCCAGCACACAGCATAAAACGACAGTTTCATGTTGCCCATTCTTAACAAAAGGTTAATGCCTTAAGCTTTAAAAAAATTTGGATCTGTTGGTTGGTAATTGGAATAAACATTCAAATTTGAGCATCAAATTTCTCATTAGTTTCACATCAATACCTGTGCTGCAACTATGGATCAGTGAACTGGGCTACTCGCTGCCCAAGTGAGTTCATTAATCACTCTCCCCTAAGATGGCTGTGTGAGTACACAGCTGTTCTAAGCAGCTGTCTCCCGGTACACTCCTCTCCTACAGACGATGGGAAGCTTTTTGCATGAGTTGGCTGTTGTTTTAGCTGGAAGCCCCACTTGTAGTGACAGGTCCAGAAGCAACCGGGTCTCAGGTCAGTAAAGCAATCCAATTTGTAAATGGTCACTTTATGGTCACAGATAGAAAGGTTTAAAACCATTAAGGCTAAGTTTCCGTATCTTATCTGACTTATCACCAGGAAAAAGAAATACGAAGCTATGCATTTCAAGACTACACCGTATTTGGTGAAAAGCCACAAACCCAAATTGAACTCTCATGACCCTTTTTCCCCTGCCCAAAACGATAGGGGCTGGTTCCTTAGCTCTCTGGCTCTTCCAGCTACAGATAGTTAACTTTATTTTCATATTTTCGGATACACTTGGCTGCTTCAAGAGATCAGAATCCACACACAGCTCCAATTCTCCATTATATTGAAGCTAGGACTCCAGTAATTGGAGCTTATCCTGTTTTAATATATGCAATCAGGAAATTTGAAGCGGCCTTGATGGCCCCTATAATATTTCCCTTAGATGCTCTCTGATATGTCAGCGTCTACAAGTTCATCCACACAGCAATGACCTCATGTGGCAACCTTTTTCCATCCACTAGAACACTTAGTAGTAACATGAGAACCTGATTATCTTCTCTTAGGGAAAAAAAAAAAAAAGAGAGAGAGGAGTAAAGACTAAGAAAAACAACACACATAAACACGAATTAAAGAGGTATCTCTCTCTTGTAAACAGAACCATCAGGAGAAATAGACATGCTGGAGAAAATAAGAATCACAGAATCCAAATAATTGCTTTGTGGAAAGGAGGTAGGTGGGAGTTTGTTGGGAATCAAGGCCTTCTGGGCATATCTATTTCCTAGAGATGTATTTAGTCTTTTCATATTAAAGAAAAGAGAAGATTTCAAAAGTTCAACTCATGAAAACTTTCCTTTCTCTCATTAACTGCAATCATGAAATAAATAAAGGAAAGGGGGAAGGGAAAATAATGAATTTTTCCTGGGTACTTCTTAGGCAAACATTTAAAATTAGATTTTCCTATTGTGTGTTTGGGACAGCTCTGAGGTAGGCAATGCCACCCCCAAGTGCAATAAGGCAACTGAAGGTCATTTATTCATTCATTTATTCAATAATCCTGTAACAAATATGGACTAAGAAACTATTATGTACAAGGTTCGGTTCTAGGCCTTGGGAATAGAGGTAAACAAGGTAACACAGGGAACTATATTCAATATTCTGTAATAAACCATAATGGAAAAGAACATGAAAAAAACAATATATGTGTATGTGTATATATGCACATGTGGAACTGAGGGGGACAGGGATAAATTGGGAGACTGAGATTGACATATACACACTACTATATATAAAGTAGATAACTAATAAGGACCTACTATACAGCACAGGAAACTCTTCTCAATACTCTGTAATGACATATATGGGAAAGGAATCTAAAGAAGAGTGGACAATCAGTTATATATATATAACTGATTCAATTTTCTGTAACTAACATGACATTTTAAATCAACTATACTCCAATAAAAATTTTAAAATAAAAAATATAAAATAAAAATAATAAAAAAAGAACTGAATCACTTTTCTGCACACCAAAAACTAACACAACATTGTAAATCAACTATACTTCAATTAATAAACAAGCAAACAAACAAAAAAACAAAGTAGAAAAGAGCCTTGTTTTCATAAAGCTTACATTCTAGTGAGCAGAGACAGAAAACAAACAAGAAAATATCAGTCAGTAATAATTTCATGGATAAAAATAAAGTAGAATCCTATTATAAAGAGAGATTGGAAGTTATTTAAGGTTGAATGGTGTTGGAAGGCCTCACTGGTGGGGAGGGTATTGAACTTGAGGCCTATAAAACAAGAGCTAGTGTTGCAGAAGCTGGGAAAGTCCTTCCCCCAAGACTACACAGCTGGCCCAAGATGTGGGGTATTCAAACCCACTCCTGTATATGTGCAAAGACCAAGCTTTCCCCCAACCTCCTATTTAATGGGTCATTTTGAAATATTTGACTAGTTTTATAATCTATATAATCAAGAAGATAGCTGACAATTACATGTAAAATGGAAGTTATGAAAATGGTATAATCAGATAATTAAATTATACATTTTCTGTCTCTGCTTGGGTCTCTCCAAATTGTTTATCTATCCAGCCTCATTTCTCTGAATAATCGTCTAGGCTAAACTATTTTGGAAGTAGCTTTACCTTGAATGCATTGCTTCTGGACATTTCCTCATCCTTAAGATTAACATATTTCCCCATTATGGAAATACTGTGTCTTTGTCCTCATTGTTCTCTGATTCTTACCCTCTTAACATCCAATTTAGCCTAGTGTAGCTTAAAATTACATTGGCTGTGGCATGGCATATGTTGGGACCAGAACTTTGTACTCAAGCTAATGAGGGGATGTAGCAAGAAGCAGGATGTAAAAATGATTTCTAAAACATTTAAAAATACTACGTGAAAAGGCATGCCCAGAAAGCCTTGGAGAGTTGAGCCATCTATGCCCAGTGGGGTCTATTAATGGAAATTGTTTAATGAGTGTCTTTTAAAGTAATTACCTATTAAAATACTAAATACTTGAGTGGAAACTTTGGTCTCTAATAATCTTGGAACATTTTGTAGACACTCGACTCCAGGGATGGTTTCACTCACTACTGAATTGCAGCCCCTCCTGAGGTTGATTATTTCAACTCCTCCAACATGCCCATCAGCAGAGTGTTCTTTTATAAATCCAGCTGGCTGAAGAGTAACCCAAGTGTCAAACCAAAGTTGATAATCTCCAACCTTTGAGATTTTTACAGACCTGTTGACGTAAAAACCGATATTTATACTTTTCCCTTTTCCTTTTATGTCCTTATCAACTTGTTTATATAATTGGTACTAGGAGCTCATCAGACAAAACTGTCTTTGTTTTATGGCATATATGGAGGAAATTGCTAGGTAATAAATATTATTATAAAAAGTATTAATACGGCTCAGATTTTGAAATATGTTCACTAATATTCTACTCATAAAAATGAATTACATTATTTTCCTGGAATGTTCCTCCCTGTTCCTGTTTTTGATGAAATTCCAAATATGGATCCAATTTCTCTTTTATATTTGAGTTGTATTTCATTCCATTTTCTTCCAACTTCAAAGATTGAATTAAAGGGAATTCTATGTACTTTATATTGTTGAGTAAAACAATAATCCAGAATGATTTGTATAAATGATCCTTGTGAGAAAATAAGTATAGACACATAAATCATTTGTATATGCAATTTTTATAGCTATGAACTTTGCAAAATATGTTATTTACCACATTATCATTTCTGACAGTTGTATCTCAGGTGTGAGAACATTGAGCTACAAGAAACTGTCACAGATGCATGAAATTGAGAGCTAAAAGAAACTTGAATAGACATCTGGTTTAATTCCTTCTCTTTAAAGATGTAGAAAGCAAGATCCAAAAATGTTATGGGCCTTGTTTCCAGTCACGTAACTAGTTAAGGGTAGAGCCCAGACCCTCTGACTGCATGTGTGAACAGCAACAAGGAGAACTTTCTTCAAGCTGTAGGTGTGAAGCTTCTTTGATCTAATTATACAATCTTATTTGAGATTTAGTGAGATATTTATCTAAAGAATATCTCATTAAGAAAAACTTCTACTAACTAGGAAACTGTATGTTGTGGACTGGGTGTTTTTTCCCCACCCTCTCCATTACCACCAAATTCCTATGCTGAGTCCTTAATATCCAGTGTGGCTGTATTTGGAGAAGGGGGCTCCAAGGAAGTAATTAAGGTTAAATGAGGTCATGAGGGTGGGGCCCTGATCGAATAGGATTAGTGTCTTTATTAGGAGACCTGCCAAAGAAAACTCTCTCTTCCTCTCTCCTTCTCCCCCTTCCTCTCCCCAGTCTCCTCCTCTCCCCACAAATGCACAAAGAAATGATATGAGCACACAGAGATGGCAGCCACCTACTAGCCAAGAGAAGAGGCCTCAGAATAAAAACTACTTTGCCACCACCTTGATCTTGGATTTCCCAGCCTCCAGACCTGTGAGAAAGAAATTCTGTTGTTTAAGCCACTCAGTCTATTGTATTTTGTTATGGCAGCTCAAGCAGGCTAATACACCATAATAATTCAAGTGAGATTTACTTAATTTCCCATTTTGTACTTAATATGGAGAATTGATTTGCTTAACAAGTACATGGTATTAAATGAAAGAAAAAAAGATAGTTGGCAAGATAGTGATTCTCTATATTAGAGAACATAATAATTAGTTTGGAAAAGCATATTCTAACATTATTGCTGCTGTGATAACTATTCCTATAGGTAAAATTCTACAGATCTTTGATAATTTTCTTAGAAAAATTATCGAAAAAAAAAAAAAAAAGAAAAAATTATCGAAATTAGAATTGCTGGGTGAAAGTATGCACGTACTAAGGCTTTTAAAATTTTCACAGAAATATAAACGGCATAGTATACTACTCTCCAATAATTCACTTTGCAAAATAGGCCGGCATGTTGATGGGTAAGAGGTAGTGAAGAGGGCTGTTCTGTATAAATCCTTTTCATAGATAGCTGCCTTTCACATGTAAGGAACTCTGCTTAGACTGTGATTCCAAAGAACCCTTAGGAATCTAGGAGGGAGTGAAATTCCAGGTGAGGGAGCTTGCTTTCACTTTTGTTTAGTAAAGACAAATTACCACATTACCAGGACTTAAGGACACACAGCTGGCTAAAAATTAGCACCAAAAAACAAAGAATTCTGTGACCTAATTTAAATGAAAGTCTCCTGTAAGAATAAATAAGCAGGATCCAGGTGTGAGTCTGAACCTAACACCAGTTACCAGGACATTGATTCAAACCATTCTTTAACTTTCTTTTTCTTCCTTTCTTTCTTTCTTTTTTTTTTTTTTTTTTTTTTTTTTTTTTTAATTTGAGAGTCCAAGATTGGTTTTCTACAGGGTACAATTGGCATCTCCTTGGCCACCCTGGAGGGTAGTACAAAACACACTCCATCTCAGTCATTACTGACCGACAAGAATGTTACATTTTATGTAGCTTCATATCAAGAAATTCTTCCAAATGATAACCGATGCAGTAACCCTCCTAGAAAATGAACAGTCTGGAGGATTTTGTGAAGAAACCTAGTCACCTTTTGAAAATCTCTGGCTAGTAGCCACATGGGGATTTTTGAACTGAGAAGGCAAGCTTTGCCTGCTTGCGCCTTGACCCCACCTCAGTCTGAGGTGCAGAAATTGAAGGCTGTATCATTTCTTTTGAAATAGCTACCTTATGTGGAGCAACAACAATCAAAAAATTGAGCTATGGTCTAATAAGTGTAAAAAGAAATATTCTTCTGTCTTACAGGAATATCTCCTATTCATGAACTTTGAAACCAGATGTTCAAACACATGTCCACACGTAGGCACGCCCTCCCATCCACTTTGCACTACTTATATCTGAACACAGTAAGAAAAGTTAAAATTTTAAAAGGAAAGAAAGTATATCATAAAGATATACTAACCCTCGAATTCCTCAGAGGAGCGAATAACCTTTTCTCTTGATACAGGAACCAAGCATTGATCTGTCACACTGTTTGTTCTAGTAGACTCCCAGAGGCACATTCAGTTTGAAACGTTAAGGCTAGTTCATTAGGCGTCCCTAGCTCGTTTCTCCGAGAGAATCAAGATAACGCTGTGGTTAGTTAATGGCTTTTTCTTGTTTCCCCCAGAGCCTGCCTGTCTGAAGCCTGCAGCCTCGAGAAGCTACTTCCCCCCTTCTCTTTGCTATTAGTCACAGCTGGTAAGGCTCACAGGAGCCGAGCTTGTTTGAAAACAGTCGGATCACGAAAATGTTTTGAGTCTTTCTGCTGCGAGCAACAGACTTGGCCCGGGCTTCCAGGAGGAGATGGAGTGGGAGTGGGGGTGGGGCAGGGATGCACCAGGAAGGAAGGAAGAAAGGGAAATTGCTAACCACCTCACTTCGAAATCCCCTCGGAGGGAGCCGCGGTGGGCAGCCTTGCTGGGAAGGTGGGAGGACTAACTAACTTTAAAATGAAGTGATGCCTCTTGGGGCTGATGTCTCCTGCCTGGTACCCATTGTGCTCCCTTGTATTCTGGTAATGGGTTGGGGGCGGGGGGCTAATGATAAGACCCTAGATGTAGCGAACGGACCTTCGGCTGTTGCAATTCTCCAAGACCCACCCACCCAACCCCACCCCCTTTCCTTCTATACATACTTTTCATAGAACCAGAGCGGAAGGAAAGAAAGAAAATAAGAACTTAAATATAATAGGTACATTCAAATTCCAAAACCAGACCCATAAGGATCTCTTAACATCCTGGGGTTGAACTGCCGAAACGAAAACACGGCGCCTCACAAGAATGGCTTGATTTCTAACAGCCCTGTGATTTGGTTGTTCAGTAATTCCTCCTCACAAAATTGGCCCTAGGAATGCTGAATAATTTAATCTTTTGCCTCTGATAGAGCCTCCGTGAACTGCTACCAGGGCCCACGCGTGTGCTGTTCCGTAGAGTGGCGGGTGTGGGCTGCTGCGCAAAGGGATACTCAGACGTCTCCCACGATGATGTAGGTGATAAAAATGATGTCATCGCCGGTGACAAATTACCCTTTGTCACAACCCCTCATCTTGATTCATGAATGCTTCGATTGCATTGGGTTTATGAGGGCAATAAACATACATGCTTTGGGGTCGAGTTTAAATACAAGCCGGAAAGGTTTCATTTCCCTTTCTGGGTGTTTCAAGGATTCACATTGTACTGAGAAATCACAGAGGAAAGTTTTATGAGCGATCAGGTCAAGCCCATAAAAGTAATGGGGTTCTTCACGTCACCTCTTTCAGGGCAGTCTGAACGGGTTCCTTATCTAGTTGGGGTTTTTCAGACCACATTCCTGCCTCTTCTTAAATGGTTTGAGGAAATGTAGTTTCTTCCTCTGAATTTGGAACATGCTAGTGCCTTATAAGAGATAATAAACACAGGAGTGTATATTGACTTTCAAATTCAAACTTGATGAAAAACCAAATGAAAAACATTGAAACAGATTCTTAATTTCTCTCCAAAATGGAAATATGTATGTAATATTTTTAATTAACAAGCAATTATCTAATTCTCTCACAATTATGTTTTAGGTTTTAATCTCTGTTCAGATGTCATAGATAGAAGATAAAGAAAGATGAATGGGAAGACAGAAAATTAGAGATCCACTAGAACTTGTCTGGATTGCCCACTACAGCTCTTGTCATACAGTAGAAACATGGTCACTAATAGATAGTTAGCTATTTTATCTTTATGTTTACTATTGGAAAGATACAGCTACCATGCAATGTTTCTAAAAACATACTAATGTTTCCTATACTAATCTTTCAAATATGAGTGTTTTTAATCATCCAGGTTAAAGAAAGACTACTATATCATTAAATAAGAATCAAGTCATACCTTATGCAAAGATTTTACTTAGACTTACAATTTGGGGGATTTTGTCTAATGTCTAATGTTGGACATTGGCTGATTGCATACTATTATCTAGCAACTTATCCTGGAGGTGAAAGTATCTCTGGGTATGCACTAGGTAACATGAGTGTTGTTCATTTATTCATCAGGCACCAATAAAGACTGCATTAGTTAATACAACTCATTCTCCGTACTTTTGCTCCTGACAGCTTCATCCTCCTGAATCTTCTCTTTCTGCCTGACCCTTCTGCAGTGTGTCTTCTTTTTCTCATGCCCTGCACATTGATTGTCCATGGCCTTGGCCCTTGGTTCTAATTGATCCATATTTTTCTCCTCAGAGAAAGGAAGACTGTGTCTAGTCACAAAGGCAGCATCAGATCCCACTCTAGTTTGCCTTCACTGAACACCAACTATATACCTGCCATTTTTTTCTAGTCACTGCAGGGAATATAAAGGTAAGTCTCATTATCTGCTATCTTGGCAGATGAGATAATAATCATACTCATAATAAGTAAAATCACATATCTAGCACTTATTATATGTCAAGCACTGTTCAAAGTGCTCTATGCATAAACTCTCTTAACCTTCCAAGAATCCTTTGAGGGAAGTACTATCAGTACTTCCATTATACAGAGAAGCCAATAAGGACATGGAGGGGTTATTGCCCAATGTTGTAGAACAAGAGTACAAATCACCATGGGGCAAAGGGGAATTGGAAAAGTAGTAGACAGGAGACACAAACAAAATCCCATGGAGTTTCAACCAACGGGGATTTAAAAAAAAAAAAAAAAACAAATAAACAAATAAAAAACATACACAAATAGGCCAGATTTCCTGAAAAGCTGACCTTTTTTTTTTTTTTTTTTTTTCACACACACTGTATTTTATTTTTACAAGAGATAAATAGACTGACACCAAGCATTGTACATGGATGACCACAACAAAAGCAACAATGATTGCAATTACCAAACATGAAACACACTCATACTATGTCATAATATTGACATTCAGTCCAGTAATCCTCCACTGTAACAGCTCCTTTACTTTGCAGTGAAAATTGATTTGTATATTCTTTGCCTCTGAGTCCTTGTGGGATTTTTTTTTTTTTTAATTCAGACAGAAAGTCACAAAAATTATACTCATCCTCATCAGTTCACTCAGTCCCATGTAATTAATTTTTTTTTTCATCTTGATCTTTTGTTAGCACTTTTATGAGTTCATCAGTTTTTCATTAGAGTTCTGAAAATGCTTATTCATTCAGTTCAGCAGTACAGTCAGTTACCAGAAACCTGTACTTGTCAGAGTCTTTTCCATGAATTTCTTGAAGATGAAACCCTTTTATAGGAACATATTTGCAAAATCATCAGAGTACACCCAGAACTGTCTGTAAATGACAAAAGACTTAAAAATGACCACGGTTAAAGATTTGATGAAAGTTCATAATAATGCAGTTGACAAGAAAATTAGTTATTTCTGAGATATACATTTTAAAGTAATAACTAGGATTATTACTTATAACATTATACCAGAACATATAAGATTTTTAGAAGTTTCCTGTAATGTCTGAAACATTTATATTAACATATTTCCATACATATTTCCATACAAATACAAATATAAGATTTTTAGAAATTTCATGTAATGTCTGAAACATTTATATTAACATATTTCCATACATATTTCCATACAAATACAAATATAAGATTTTTAGAAATTTCATGTAATGTCTGAAACATTTATATTAACATATTTCCATACAAATAACCCAATGAAAGTTTAGTATTAGTTGTTTTGTTTGTTTTTTTATACTGCAGGTTCTTATTAGGCATCAGTTTTATACACATCAGTGTATACATGTCAATCCCAATCGCCCAATTCAGCACACCACCATCCCCACCTCACCGCAGTTTTCCCCCCTTGGTGTCCATATGTCCATTCTCTACATCTGTGTCTCAACTTCTGCCCTGCAAACTGGCTCATCTGTACCATTTTTCTAGGTTCCACATACATGCATTAATATACGATATTTGTTATTCTCTTTCTGACTTACTTCACTCTGTATGACAGTCTCTAGATCCATCCACGTCTCAACAAATGACTCAATTTCGTTCCTTTTTATGGCTGAGTAATATTCCATTGTATATATGTACCATATCTTCTTTATCCATTCGTCTGTTGATGGGCATTTAGGTTGCTTCCATGACCTGGCTATTGTAAATAGTGCTGCAATGAACATTCGGGTGCATGTGTCTTTTTGAATTACGGTTTTCTCTGGGTATATGCCCAGTAGTGGGATTGCTGGGTCATATGGTAATTCTATTTTTAGTTTTTTAAGGAACCTCCATATTGTTCTCCATAGTGGCTGTATCAATTTACATTCCCACCAACAGTGCAAGAGGGTTCCCTTTTCTCCACACCCTCTCCAGCATTTGTTGTTTGTAGATTTTCTGATGATGCCCATTCTAACAGGAGTGAGGTGATACCTCATTGTAGTTTTGATTTGCATTTCTCTAATAATTAGTGATGTTGAGCATCTTTTCATGTGCTTCGTGGCCGTCTGTATGTCTTCTTTGGAGAAATGTCTATTTAGGTCTTCTGCCCATTTTTGGATTGGGGTGTTTGTTTCTTTGATATTGAGCTGAATGAGCTGTTTATATATTTTGGAGATTAATCCTTTGTCCGTTGATTCATTTGCAAATATTTTCTCCCATTCTGAGGGTTGTCTTTTCGTCTTGTTTATGGTTTCCTTTGCTGTGCAAAAGCTTTGAAGTTTCATTAGGTCCCATTTGTTTATTTTTGTTTTTATTTCCATTACTCTAGGAGGTGGATCAAAAAAGATCTTGCTGTGATTTATGTCAAAGAGTGTTCTTCCTATGTTTTCCTCTAAGAGTTTTATAGTGTCCAGTCTTATATTTAGAAAAGCTGACCTTTGAAAGGAGAACTTTAACATAAATTTTAAAGACTTGCTGTATTTCAGGAACATATACCAAGTACTTTGCTTCATATAATCTGCACCAAATCCCCGTTTCACAGATAAATAGATACTTAGAGAGGACACAGGTTGTCTAATTTTGCAAAAAGGTAAAATGCAAGGCCAGAAATTAAACCCAGGTCTGCCTTAACTCAGCACCCATGCTTTTAGCCACTTTACTAAACTGCCTATATCTTTGCTGTGGGAGATCCTGAGGGGTGAGTGAGATCTTGAAAGCCAGAACTGAGAGGATAGGAAAGTGCAGCGAGAGGATAAGTATGAGTAAAGAGGCAGATATGGATTCTGAGGAAGGAAGGGATATCTTACCTTTGTTCTTCCCTCTGCAACAGGAATGCATGACACTTATACACCTGACCCACAGCAGGCACACACCCATATTTTACAGGCTCTGGGGAGGTAAGAGAGTCCATGAGAGTGATACCTGGTATGAAATGGAAGAGTGAGTCTGCCATGCTTTGTGTAGAGAAATCTGGGAACAGAGAATGGAAAGTAAGGTTGGGGATGTATCACAAAGAGCCAAGATGAGAAGTGTTAACTCTGGATGTCATGCAGTGGGTAGCTACTTATAATTTTTAAAAGACTACATAATTGGAATTAAGCTTTAGTAACATTAATTAAATAATGAGATATATTTGGATGAAAAGATCATTTTGGAGATCCTTGAAAATAATTCAAAAAATCGATGAGTGTCTAAACAATAATGTGGAGAATAATACTCAAAAAGTCCCTGTGGACATAGAATACACATTTGGCAACTGATGTCAATAGGATTAGAGAAAGGGAGGAAGGACTGATGATTGTCAAGTTTCCAGACTGGCAGACCTTTAAAATAATTGTGTGTCATGATTTTATTTTTATTTTATTATTTTATTTTATTTATTACTATCTATGAGAGATAAAGACATTAAGAAACCCAGCTGATGTGATGCTTAACATGATGAGTTTGGATTTGGACAACTTGATTTGAGGTACCCACAGAACATTCCATTGGAACAGTCCAGCAGGTATTTAAAAATGTGGGTCTGTGCTCAGAAAAGGAGTTGAACTTGAAAATATAATTTTTAAATAAAATTTATTCTTAGAATCTTTTTAGATTTATATAAAAATTGTGTAGATATTGTAGAGGGTTTTCATAGACCTTACACCCAATTTCTCCTATGATTAACATTTTATATAAGTATGGTACATTTGGTAAACTTAATGAGATAATATTAATACTTCATTATTAACTAAAATCTATAGTTTATTCAGGTTTCCTTCATTTTTAATTAATGTAAAGATTAATGTTCTTTTTCTGTTCCGGGATCATAATCAGGACACCACGTTCCATTTAGACATCATGTCTCCTTAGGTTCCTCCTGGCTGTTACAGATTCTCAGACTTCCCTTATTTTCAATGACCTTGACAGTTTGAGGAGTACCAGTCACGTATTTTGTAGAATGTCACTCTATTAGGATGTGTCTGATGTTTTTCTCATGATTATTTTCTCGGGTTATGAGTCTTTGGAAGGAAGACCACCGTGCCACTCTCATCCTATCATATCAATGGTACATATTGTCAACATGACTTATGACTGTGACTGTTGACTCTGATGACCTGGCTGAGATAGGGTTTGTCAGATTTCTCCATTATAAAGTTACTCTTCATCCTGCCCCTTTCCATTCTGTACTTTTGGAAGCAAGTCATTTAGGTGCTGCCCACACTTAAGGACTGGGAATTATGTCACCCTCCTTGAGAGTGAAGTATCTACATAAATTATTTGGAATTCTTCTGCACAGAATACATCTCTTTTCTGCAATTATTTACTTTTATAAATAATTATTTTTCTTTCATTGATTTATAACAGTGTTGACATACAGATATTTATTTTATACTTTGAATTATAACACAATATTAATTTACTTATTTTCTTGCTCAAATTATTACAGTTTAGGCCATTGGGAACTCTTTCTTTCAGTGCCTGTGTCCCTTTGACATGCTTCATCATTTTGTATGAGGTTTTTTAGTGTGGTATCAGAATTGTTAGCCCATATGGCACCGTGGGAGACAATTTCCTCAACTAGAGTACAGTGCTCATTTACAGTTTCTTTTCACTTTAGTTTTATAGATTCTACTAATTGCCAAAGTCACTAAGGTAAACACCTATTTCCTCTACCAGAATACATATTTGAAATGCATAATTTGCACAAACATGATGGCTAATGGCAAGAGTTTAGAAGAGTTTGCTGAGGAGGTGTAGGGTCAATGGTGCATCTTAAAGAAATGCCACTGTGTTTGGAAGTGTAGGAGAAGATGGAGCAAGTGACAGTGATAATAAAGAAAATTAGATGCAGAATGAAAAGAATACATTGGTACAGATCAAAGTGGCAAGAAAAGAAGAGTTATTTGGTTGGGTGATATGGAGCATAAGGATGAAGGCATCCTTATAGACCATCTATAAGACCATCTATAGACCAAATGTGAGCTCCCTCCTCAGGACCACTCCTTTTTGTTTTTACAAATGTCCTCTAGAGACATTCCCTCTTTGGGTGCCTGTGGGGCTTTCTTAACGAAAGTCCTCATGTCACCCCCAGTAACTTCTCCCTCCAGACTCTTCTTCTTCCTCCTTTTTCCTTCCCTTCTTCCTCCCTCTAGGAATCACATTTGGTAGCCCCAGTGTTGGAAGCTATATAAGGTACCACCTAGTCTAATCTAACTTAATTTTTCAAATTTTATCTTTCATTAATAATTCTCCAAGCCTCAAACAGCATTTCTTTCAGAAAGCCCCTCTTGAACTTGCCTCCTCCAGAAGTTAGATGCTTCTGATATGAACTCCCATCACAGTACTTTCCCTGCTTTGTCAGCATTGTTTGTTAACTTCTTGGTCTTCCCTTGCTAACCTATCAACTACATGAGAAGACAATATTTATTTCAGTCACTACTGTGTATGACAATAGAGTGTGTGACATCTGGTAAGTTCTTGATAAATATTTGGTACACGAACTCATCTATTGAAAGAACCCTTAGCTCTCATCATGTCAGCCTCATCTGCAAATGATATATTCCTTGTCATCTTTGAAATCTATTCATTCCATTCTTCCCTTTTCTTCTCTTCCTCAACCAAAACTTATGCTCATTCTTCAGCTTCCCAATGATTTCTTTTGCTCCCCAGTTTGTAAAATATTCCATTTTATGTCATTCAGTTGCTCACTTTGATTTTCCATCACTTAACTTTGTCATGAGTCCTTGTTTATGGCACCTGCTAGATTGCACATTTTCTGAGAACAGAGGATGAAAACTCTGTTTAACTGTAACAAACATTTGTTGAACACCAAGTGTATACATGGAGGAAGACTTGACCTCTGTCCTTTAGGGATTTATAATGTAGCTACAAGACAAGACAAAACATGAAATGATGAGGGAGTACTTGCAAAATAATGTAGAAGAAAATGTGTGAGAGAGTACAGACTGGATTAGTAATTGCAGGAAGCAAGTAAAACCCAGCTTTGAGTAGAAATTGTCAGGGGAGGTATGGTAAAATTGATGAGTCTGGAGAACTTTTGGACAAATATGGGGCACTTGCAGCTCTTCTTGGACCTTTTGCAGCCCCCCTTCAGAGGCAGAGGGAAAAAACACGAAGATGGTGTCAGAAAGTCTGATTTCAAACAAGCCTTGGGTCCACTGTTGACTGGTTGTGTAACCCTGGGCTAGTCACATAAATCCACTGACCATTAGTCACCCTTCTGTAAGGTAGTGTTTTACCTTTAGCCTACTGCTGATGGATAGGATTTGGAGAGGAGTGGGTAAGGGTAAAAGAAGAATTAAAATAGACTTCTGGGTTTCTATGGAAATAGTAGTGTCATTAATTGAGATAGGGAAAACAGGAAGAGAAGTAGGTTTAGAAGGAAGAGAAAACTAGGCAGTTAGACAATCAGCAAGCTGTTTTTGACAAGTCCCACTTGCAATACCTATTAGATAGTGACCTGTTCCTGCACTTCTTCCAGATCTCTTTCCCCTGTCCCATCAACACAAAAGAGCATGCTCAATCAATGTCTGCTTCTACTCTGACTTGATTTCTTATGTAGTATATATTCCTTTTTGAAATTATGTTAGATTTCTCCTTTTTTTGTTCATTGTCTATATCCTTCTCTACAATATAAATGCTAAAAGGGCAAGTAATTTCTGTTGCTCACTATAGAACCTCTAATGGCCAATACAGTGGCTGGCATATTGCCAACACTCAACAATGAATGAACAAATGAGTAAATAAATGAATAAATGAATTAATGAATCTAAGTAGCCATCTCAATAAAACTGTTCCATAAAGGTGTTTGAGAATCACAAGTCATTGTTAAAAATACAAATAACTAGTCATCTGCAATCAGATAGAATTTAAAGCCATGGGGATACGGATGAAGAAGAGTGAAGAAAAAGATGAGGAAATGCCAGCAAAGAGAGGTTGCTGATACCCTAGAACATATGCAAATTAGCTGGGTTTGAACTTAGTTGTTTGTTGCCTCCAGAGCTAAGACTTTGGAGCACTGTCCTGCTCTGCCTCTCCCTACTGGGGGAGGAATCCTTGCTCAGACCCCACCTCTCCAGCCTCCAGTAAAATCTCCCTCACTCACGTCCTCCACCAGCCCTTGAACCAGATCTGAAGCAGCTTCAGATTGTGAAGCAGTCACGTTAGTGACTGAGATTGGCTTGTAGGACTTAAAAGGTCTTTGCATTTGCATTGAGAAAAAAATCTGTAATTCAAAAGAATTTATTATTTATATATAAATTATTTAAATATAAAAAATTATTTATATATATATACATAATATATTTATATATATATATAATATATATATATATATATTTAACCCAGCAATCCCACTACTGGGCATATACCCTGAGAAAACCATAATTCAAAAATGCTTAACATCATTAATCATTAGAGAAATGCAAATCAAAACTACAATGTGATATCATCTCACACCAGTCAGAATGACCATCATCAAAAAATCTACAAACAATAAATGCTGGAAAGGGTGTGGAGAAAAGGGAACTCTCTTGCACTGTCGGTGGGAATGTAAATTGATACAGCCACTATGGAGAACAGTATGGAGGTTCCTTAAGCAACTAAAAATAGAACTACCATATGACCCAGCAATCCCACTAATGGGCATATACCCTGAGAAAACCATAATTCAAAGAGAGTCATGTACCACAATGTTCATTGCAGCTCTATTTACAATAGCCAGGATATTGAAGCAACCTAAGTGTCCATCGACAGATGAATGGATAAAGAAGATGTGGCACATATATACAATGGAATATTACTCAGCCATAAAAGGAAATGAAACTGAGTTATTTGTAGTGAGGTGGATGGACCTAGATTCTGTCATACAGTGTGAAGTAAGTCAGAAAGAGAAAAACAAATACAGTATACTAACACATATATATGGAATCCAAAAAAAAAAAAAAAAATGGTCATGAAGAACCTAGGGGCAAGACAGGAATAAAGACGTAGACCTACTAGAGAATGGACTTGACACGGGGAGGAGGAAGGGTAAGGTGGGACAAAGTGAGAGAGTGGCATGGACATATATACACTACCAAATGTAAAATAGATAGCTAGTGGGAAGCAGCCACATAGAACAGGGAGATCAGCCCGGTGCTTTGTGACCACCTAGAGGAATGGGATAGGGAGGGTGGGAGGGAGGGATACATAAGAGGAAAGAGATATGGGGATATATGTATATGTATAACTGATTCACTTTGTTATAAAGCAGAAACTAACACACCATTGTAAAGCAATTATACTCCAATAAAAACATTAAAAAACAAAGAGTCATGTACCACAATGTTCATTGCAGCTCTGTGTACAATAGCCAGGACATGGAAGAAACCTAAGTGTCCGCTGACAGATGAATGGATAAAAAAGATATGGCTCATATATGCAATGGAATATTACTCATCCATAGAAAGAAATGAAATTGAGTTATTTGTAGTAAGGTGGATGGACCTAGAGTCTGTCATACAGAGTGAAGTAAGTCAGAAAGAGAAAAACAAATACCGTATGCTAACACATATATAAGAATTTATTTTTAACAGCAAAATTTTAGGCTTCAGCTGCAGATCATTCTCAGAGATCATTAAGTAAAAGCCCTTAAGTGTATGTCTAGTCTCAGTGGATAGTTTCCTGTCAACACTGAATATAAAAAATCCTGCTTCCAGAAGATTGGTGATCAGAAAAAAATTTAATATCCCATCCCAGTTTTTCTACTCAAAGAATTTCCCAGCCTCTTTCTACCAGTAGAGTGATAACTCACCGCCCCCCCCCCCAAAATGCCAAAATTGTGTCTTTTGCTATTGTTTTTCTACCTAACTAAAGAAAGAGAGAAAGAGAGAGATGGGCTCTGTGTTCCATGCCAAGTATTTAAGTAGAAAGCCATCTGCACCTTTTCATCATTAAGTACAAAGTCCCTGGTTAAGATCTTGCAGCCTCTTCCTTTTGAAAGTCACAGCAATTCATGAATATAGACTGATTTTGGTTCAGCTGGTTATAGTGTGTTCGTTCTTAAGTTTGAAATGCTCGCAGGTAAGAAACAAACATGCTGTCAGGAAATCAGTGCTTCTTTAAGGGTGAAAAAATAGAACATCTTTTTCATTTGTTTCAGGGGACAAGCAACCTAACAGTATTTTTCCTACAGTCTGTGATCAAGAGTTTTAGGAGATCTAAATTCATGACAAAATTAAGAAAGCAAAAAGTTCAGAACATTCAATCTGCTCCGCAATTCAGTCTCTGATACTCTTCTGTGGTTTAATCAGTGTTGAAACTTGTCTCAGAATACGAAGGAAGAAGGACATGGCTTGTGTCTTCATTAGAGGAATGAGGCCTTCTAGTTGAATATCCATTTATAATTTCTTCTCTTAAAATAGTATTTTTCTGGGCAGAAGATTTTATTAATGAAATTAACATTCATAGAAAATATCATTTTCATTAAAAATTTTAAATAATAATAATAAAACCAGCTTTGCAAACCAAAACCTATGTGTGTGTTCCTACTCTTTGGAAAGACAATTTTGATCTTCTGGTTTAGGTAGAAATTAACATGTCTTCATATCAGCATTTGTATATCAAAACTATGGTTAGACCTCATCATTAAGTGCCATAAATTAGAGAATAATAGAGAGAATTTTTAAAAAAAAGTATGATCAAATATTGTGGAACCAAAGCTGAGTTACACACAGAATAATTTCAATGGAGTAGTTCTACAATAGTGAACTGAGGAGGATTAAGCTTGACACATCCTTTCATTTGAGCTCTTTATACTCAAGTATTCTCAGACACTGGGTAAATCAAGATGGCAACAGCCAATTTGAAGCAACAATGAAAAATTCTCACCTTAGACATCCATGAAGGCTTAATTTTGCTCCCTGATGAATCTCCCACAAAGTTTCTAAATCCATCAGTCCCCCTTTTGGTTAATGCAGCAGTGTACTAAACATACTGTTTAGCACTGAGGTTACTCTAAGATGCCATTAAAGTCGGTCTTGAATAATGTATTTATATTTGCTTTTGGGGATGGGGATGGTAGTGAGTTGTATGCAAACTTGTAAAATAAAACTTAGAGTGTCTGAAAGAACTTCATTTCACATGTGACCTTTTACAATAATTGGATCTGAATTATAATCAGTCACCTGAATCCTGAAATAGATAAAATAGTTTTTTAATGTTAAAAAGTTTTTAGCCCTTCGTTGATTATCTATCAGTGCTTACAGTCCTGTGAAAATAAGATAAATGAGAAATTTGGTCTCTAATTAGACTTCACTAGATTTACAGCTTTTAATTTATACGCCAATGCAGCTCAAGCCAGCACTAACGCAGATAGAGATGGAGCCACAGTTTTCAATTGATTTAACAATTTAATTGCAGCATTAACATCCATTAACATTTAACTAACCTTTTAAACTAACCTCAGGCACAACCTTAAAGACTAAATGAAGTAAAATTGCATATAAAAAGGTACTAACATCTAGCTGTAAGGAGCCAAAGTGAATCTTGAGGGAGATTTAGCTTCACTTCCTCACATCAGCAGGAGGGAGTCTGTTTTCCTTCTTGCAAAATTCAGTAGGAAAGCATGCTGATTTATAGGAAAAGGAAATAGGCACCTTTGATGGTTATTAACTCGCATTTGTGTCTTCTTGTCTATGGTGGTAGCTAAAAGACACAACAAACCTTACAATGGTGCAGATCTAATGGTCAAATGTTAAGGAATGTACAGATCTCAAAAAGAGGACCACCTCAGAACCAAATGCAAATTTGATCAGAAGCTGAAATATAATACACTTCAAACCCTACTGTACTCATGAAACATGGAGAATACATGCATTAAATCCAGTTAGCCAAACCAGCCCTATAAATTTGTTTGTTTGTTTGTTTGGATTTGGGGTTGGGTTGTTTGTTCAGTGTTTCTCTTTAAATTTTTTTTCAGCCTTTTTTGCTCTTTTTTTCAATTGAATGAGAAAATTATAATTGAGCAATATATTTTAAATTTTCAGGAAAATTCAGTGTTGTAGTCGTAAGCTTGGTTTTAAGATAAGAAAGATGAAGAGAGAAGTTTTAAGATATCATTCTCTGCCTTCAAAAACAAATACTAAACTGTAAAACATCTGGTTTCACACATGGGGGATATTTTCTAAACAAGAACAGTCACTTGAGATAGCTTTGCTAATGTAACTGTTGAGTTTCCTTAAATGTTGGTTTTAGAGCATTTCTGCAAAGCAACACTTGGGATGACTAAACAAAGTAATGCTGAGATCCTTGTGGTTCTCAGGAAGCTGTCCTGCAGCATCAGCATAGGGGTTGGTCCCACAAACAGACCCAAGGCACTGGGACACCTGAGACTGTTCCCTTTGATGCCTTAGACTGAGAAGTCTGGGGAAGCAGGAAGACCTTCCAGCCAACAGAGCCACACTGCTCCCGGACTGGTACTATACATCATATATATATAGTAGTTCAATGATCTGGATATTAAAAGCCCATAGTTATAAGCATTGACACAGTATATTGTCACTCTGCTATTTTTCATGCTTCCTGGCACTTCAGTTCCAATTTATGTTGCAGGGCTCTGAGGATATATTACATTAACATTGTGCTCATCCAGGAAATGTGGGAGTATTGTAGACATGCTTGCCTTAGAAACTCACCTGTAGCACCTCACAAGAAAGAACTGTAATTAACCTTAGTAAACAGGAAGAAAAAGTGATCTGAGAAACCACTAGGGTGATAATATGTTATAAGCAGCCTTTTCTGTTCTCATTTTGTTTAGTAATGCTTTATATACAAATACCACTGATGTATATAATTTATCTTATTATAGAGAGTTATACATCCCATTTCAGTACAGGGTAGGGGGGCTGTGAAGTCAGGCTGTATGAGTTTGTATCCTGCCTTCACCCCTTGCTTGTTTTATGTCGAAAGCTTGTTCTTTAAACTCTCTAGATCTCTATTTCTTTTTCTTAAAAAAAGAAAAAAATTAAAATAGGTCCTTCTCCATAGGATGGTTGTGAATATTAAACAAGTACTCAACATAGAATGCATTTA
This sequence comes from Balaenoptera acutorostrata, assembly GCF_949987535.1. NCBI lineage: Eukaryota > Metazoa > Chordata > Mammalia > Artiodactyla > Balaenopteridae > Balaenoptera > Balaenoptera acutorostrata. Next base: position 49,908,075 of record NC_080066.1, on the reverse strand, counting down.
GTACACTGGGCAGCAGAGGATTTTTACTCAATAACTGTTGGAGAAAGACAGAGAGAGAGAGAGAGAGAAAAGCATGAAAATGAGATTCAAATAAATTTGCAAATATAAAAATTATATATCAAAAATACTATTAATATAGCTATTGTTATATGGTGCTAAATGAAATCAAATAGGTAAAAAAATACTAAAGTTTTGAGTGAGTGATTCTGAAAAACAAACTAACAACCTACTACCCTGGACTTAAAATAGACTGTATTAAAATGTAAAATGATAAAGTTTTTAGAAAAGAAAAATAGGACAAAATCTTCAGTATGAGTTTCTGAGACTTGATATCGAAAGCACAAGCAATAACAGCAAAAATTGATAAGCTGGACCTCATCAAAAAAAAAAAAAAAACTTTGATTCTGCAAAAATTTGGTTAAAAGGATAAACAAACTACTGATGGGGGTATATATTTTCAAACCACATATTCAACAATACAGTAGTATTTGGAATATATAAAGAAATCTCAGATCTGAAAAAATAGGAAACCAAACAATTAAATTGGAAAAAAAGGGAATAAAAAGACAAAGAGGCATTCCATTGAAGAGGATATGCAGATAGCAAACACACATATGAAAAGACACTTAATATCTTTACTTATTAGGGAATTACAAATTAAAACCATGAGATATCACTATAGAACTAACAAAATGGCTGAAATAAAAATAGTGAAATCCCAAGCATTGACAAGGATGCAGAGAAACTGGATCATCCAAACATAACTGGTGGGAATGTACAATGGTACAACCACCATAGAAAACAGGTTGGCAATGTCTTATAAAAGTAAATATGTGATTGCCATACAACCCAGAGATTGCACACTTGGGTTTTTATCCTAGAGAAACAAAAACTTATTTTCATACAAAAAACCATGAATGTTCACAATAGCTTTACTCACAATAGCCCTGAACTGGAAACAATCCAAATATCCAACAGGCAAATGGTTAAAAAATTATAGTTCATCGATATTACGGAATACCAATTAGCTATAAAAAAAGAACAAAAACTGATACATGCTACAACTTCGATTGGTCCCAATTTAATTACCTTGAATGAAAATGCCAATCCCATAAATTTGCACACTGTAAAATTTAATTTATATAATATTCTTGAAATGAAAATGAACAGATTAGTGGTTCTCAGGGGTTAGAAATGGGGGCTATAATTACAGAACAGCAGCACAAGGAATCCTGATAATGATGAACTGTTCTAATCTTGATGATAGAATTGAAATACACAAATACTCACATGATGAAATCACATAGAATAAATACACACACAAACAAATGAGTACATGTAAAACTGGTTGAAATACAAATAAGATCAGTAGGTTATATCAATGTCAATTTCCTGGTTATGGTATTGTTTTGTACTATGATTATGGAAGATGTTACTTTTGGGGAAAACTGGATGAAGTGTATACATGATCCCTCTGTATTGTTCCTAACAGTTGCATGTGAATCTACAATTATCTCAAAATAAAATGTTTATTTAAAAAATAAAGAAGAGAGACTGGAAATAATTGAAGCCTAAAAAGAAGCTTGGATCTCAATCATTTATGGGTGAGAATAAGGTTAAGAAGTCTGTTCAGCCTCCAAAGAATACATACACCCCAATATTCACTTCAAATATAGCCAAGGAAAATAAAGAAGAACAAAAAAATCTCAGAGGGTGGAGCCCAGGTCCATAGGTTAGCATGGAAAACGGAAGTGGCCTTGAGAAGGAAGATCGGCACCAAATCAGGGTACTCAAAAATGTCATCCCAGAAGGATTTCAGTGTTTGCTGTGTCTCCCTCCTTTCCTCTTTCCAAATGGGGATTTACTGTGGTTGTACTGTCCTTTTATCTCACTTTATATTGGGTGTCGGGTGAAAGGTACATTGTCTTTCTAGTTCATGTCTGGATCAAGAGGAGTCACATTTCACCTTGTAATACTACCATGTGTCACCCCACAATGAAGAGAATTTTATAAGCCACTGAACGATCCTGGATTACTGAATAGGATCTTTGAATGGCCTCTCTTGAATATGGAAGAAGTAGATATGTATGGTGAGTGATAAATAAACCTCTGTTGGCTTAAAACTCAAAGAGCTGGGAATGTTTGTTGCTATAGCAGTACCTAGCCCATCCTGACCAATGCAGCTTTCCTGAATTACACAGAGTAGTCCAGAAGAAAAAGGTTGTAATGGATCCATGTTTTTCTTTTTCTGCCCAGAGTAAGAATGTCTTTCCTAAACCTGAATAAAAGCCAGAGCATGCTTCTCTCCAAAGTAATCTGAAGACACTAGATATATACTTGACCATCTTCTCTTATAGCTCAGACCTGACAAATAAAATGAATCTACCCTGTACTCTGAGTCTGGAGCTACTTTCACAGGGGCTGTAAAGAGTCTACGGTGGTGGTAGTGGTTATGGTGGCAGCAGCATCCACTTACATGGGACCAGCCCTCTTAATGAGGCTAGCAATAGACTCCAGTGCCCAATGGCCATGGCATCCACTGGTTGACAAAGATGGCCTTGGTGTTCTCACTGCCCTGCTGTGATATAAACTATGGTTCTTACTATTACCCAGCCTCTCTTTTCCTAAGCCTGATTCTACAGCCTTCCCAGAAATTCTGTGAATTACCCAGTGTTCTTTCAAGTAATCCCTCTGATGCTTACAACAAACAGTGTTAGTATCTATTTCTGGCAGTTAAGAGCTCTGACAGTTACAGACCAATGCAGACCTCATTTCCTGACATTAATAATACTGAGACAGTATGAATGATGCAAAACCCTCTTTAAATTCTGCATGTTTCATTCCAAGTTGAACTACTCGAATATAATTTTTTGACAAGAGCAAAGTAAAAATCATCCCAAAAGAACAAAGAATGACCAAATATCACAAATGCTCAAAACTATTTTTTTAAACTAGAGAAATCATTCAGGGGTAACTTTTCAAGTGCCTTAGGTAGACTTACCTAGTGTTGAATACATATCCTAGGGCCAAACTGAAAGGTAGAGCCTATGTTAAAGAACACTTGGAGAAGAACTTAATCCCACTATTTCTTCTGAGAACAAAAATACATGAGAGAAAAAGGTTTTTAACATTTGAATCAAGTTTTATATGTTTTAATACAAGGGTGTGGGTTTTAGTTGTTGATTTTGGTAGTAAAAAATATAGGAATGTCGGACTTCCCTGGTGGCGCAGTGGTTGAGAATCTGCCTGCCAATGCAGGGGACGCGGGTTCGAGCCCTGATCTGGGAAGATCCCACATGCCGCGGAGCAACTGGGCCTGTGAGCCACAACTACTGAGCCTGCGCGTCTGGAGCCTGTGCTCCGCAACGAGAGGCCGCGATAGTGAGAGGTCCGCGCACCGCGATGAAGAGTGGCCCCCACTTGCCACAAGTAGAGAAAGCCCTCGCACAGAAACGAAGACCCAACACAGCCATACATACATACATACATACATAAAAAAAAAAAAAAGAATGTAAGCAGACAAGAACCTCATTAAAATATTAAAAAAATATATATATAGGAATGTCTGTGTCATAAGCTTTTCTCAGTGTAAATCACAATAATTACTGTGACCCACAGTACTTTCCAAAGATGTTTACAGAAATATCTCTTATGCCATAAGTTCTCTGGAAGCTTGTCACTCCCCAGTTGAGAAGTGGAGTCTATGTCCCCTTCTCTCACACAATTGAGTGACACTATATGACTTCTGAGACTGAGTCATAAATGTCCTTCACTTCTGCCTTGCTCTTTTAGAACACTTGCTCTTGGAACACAGCTACCGCATTGAGAGGAAGCTCAAGCAGCCCCGGCGCAGCCCACATAGAGAAGAACCACAGCCCTGGCTGAGCTCCCATCTGACAGCCGGCATCAACTTGCCAGTCATGTGAGGGAGCTGTCTTCAACGTGGATCCTCTCAGCCCTAGTGAGCCAACCCAACTGATGTGGGTGGAGCAGAGATAAGACATGCCCTCTCATTCCAAGCCTTGCCGCCCCCTTTGTGAGAAATATATTTTTTAATCCACTAAATTTTGGGGTGGTTTATTACACAGGAAAAGATAACTAATATAATAGTATCTAGACTAACATTTATGATACAGGTCCAGAAGGAAAAGGACTCATGTTTCAGTTCATTGCACTTCCATCTAGACATTAGCAGAATCACAATACTATGATGGCAAAGTTAAGATCAAAAATTGGTTTCAACTGACAGGGCACAGTTCTGTGAGCTGAAAAGCATCAGCAGTGTATGAGAACTGACCTGCCAACTGGGTGAAGTATTCTGCACAAGAGCTCTGTGGTTGAAAAAGAAGCTCTCAATAGCTCCTGAGACACTCTCAAATTATTTACAAAGACCCAGCTCTTCTCAGTTCTCAGCCTGGCCATTCACTATGCTCCTCAGGCATGAACCCCATTTTATCTGACCCTTTCCACAGCAGCAAACTTATCTTAAAGTCTCCACCATCACCAGTGAGAGCATTTAACAGTAGCTGTCAAATCATCAGAACCTGAGTTGCTTTATCACTCCCTCCTACTCATCCCCAAGTCATATGACTTTGAGTAAGAACACTTAGGGTCCTCTTAGACAACTCAAAAGGAAAAAAGAAGGAAAAGATTTTATTTACTTAAAAAATTGCAGACACACAGTCCATCTCTGTCTCTCTGTCCCTATATGCGTATATATCTATATATCTATATATGTGTGTATATGTATATATATATATATATATACATACATATAATCTTGTGTCTTAAAAGAAAATTCAGTAGTAAAGATAGGAGGGAGAAAATTTAATTTGCATCTTTTCTTTTAAGAACTTTATAGTTTTTCTGATACAAGATTCTCTGGAGGGGAGCCAGTGATATACTATTGAAGTTTAACAGGAGAAGCCATGAAACCACTCACTAATAGAAAGATGAAGATAGTCCAAGGAAGAACTTGGAGTAATAATAATATTAAATTGTACCATCTCCTCTCTTCTTATTGTCATTTACTCATTCATTCGGTGAGTAGTTTGTACTTGCCACCTGCTGAACACCTCATTTAGCATAATTTCTTTTCTGTTGATAGACCTTAGATATAATGGGTATTAGTAACTTTCACTGCTCTGTGCTGAATTTGCAGTGGAAATAGCTGTTAGTCAGGTATTTTTTCCTCCTAGAATAGTGTTTCCTTAGACACAATGTGTTGCCTTCACTATAAAAGCCCTCTGAAAAAGCCGTAGTTCCAAGCCATTGTATTCATTGAGCAAAGTATGTATGTCCATTCTTAAACCTTGGAAGAAAAATCCAGTGATTCATCCACCTAGTCACCTTCCCAGGGAATAAAGGGCTCAGGAAGAAGGCTCTAGCCTACTAAGAAGAGGGTAAGTCAAAATTGACACACTATAGACTGATCTTATGCTCAAAATTTAGGTCATACCCAAGCAGGAGAAGGGCAAATTTGACCAGGCTGTATCCAGCAGTAGGAAACAGTTCACTGGGATTAGGGCTCCAGTGGATTTGAGGTCAAGAGTAAATCAAAGGTTTGGATCCAGGCAGTTGGCAAGATGAGAGTGCAGAAAGAAGTCCTAAGGGGACTCATGCGAGAGAGGAGACAGCATCCAAGTCAGGGAGTTTGAGGCCAAGTCTAGTCCCCAGTAGATGTCAAAATGTGAACCAGTATTTGCCATATTCCAAAATTCTTGCTCTTAACTATTAAGCTAAACTATATTAGTATTTAGAAATTAATAGATTTGAAATCAGCATTGTGCTAAACTAGGTATCTAAATAATCAATAGTCATTTGTTTTATTATGACAAATCTGGAATTTCCTTGACTTCTTCAAACTCTCAACCAAGAGGTCAACCTACTTAGGATATTGTTATAGAAGAGAAAATAAATTGGGCCTAATAGAAATCCTATCAACAAAATCCTGCTATCGGAAAGCACTCTGAAAGCCAAATGTCAATCAGGCTGGAAGTCCAGAATACATTGAATGCATATCTACCTGCTGTCCAGGGTCCTTCCTGTTCAGACTAAGTCAGACCATCCTTGTCATAGATGTATAGCTCAGTGGTTTGGGTCGAGAGATGTAGAGACCATGAGATGGAAGATATCTACTGAGAAGGTAAAGTGGCTTTGGTGGGCATTGATGGAGTTAATGCAAATTTTGGCATAATAGTAGACATTTCTTTCCAGATACACATGCTTAAAATCAGTTTCATAAGATGCTCCCAAAAGGTTTTCATGAATTTCAAATTATTTTTCAGCTAAATGATTACAGCTAATATAAAGAGAAGAATCTTGGACATTTGGAAGAGAGAACATTCAAAAAAAATGTTTGTAAAAATATGTGATTATTCCTGTATGTGTCATTACTACTAATGAACAAAGAGAAGTCAGGACCAGAAGCATCTTTATTCTTAGCCTCAGAGCCAAGTACAGTACATGGCACACAGTAAGCATTTGACCCATATTTGTTAAATGAGAGAAAGATTCTAGATGGCTCTGATGGTTAAAGTTCTTCCCTTTGATTCTGAACACCTTTATGAATGTAGCCCACTTAAGGAACTTTCCAGCTCTTTCCATTTTTACTATCTAAATTATAGATATGCTTTTATAGAAATGATTTAAAAATAGCTAATTCCAACACAGCCCTGATGTTTGTGGGAGATTGTTCTTGTGAAATCTGGGCATTGCTTCTGCTACAATCAGGTTCCTAGACAAGGTAAATGTGCCAGAATCTGAGTGAGCACAGTGTGGAAATGTGCCCCCACTTAGCATGGTTCAACCATGTGTCTGTCTTTCCTCGCCAGCTGAGCTGGGCTGCTGCTAGTGACGAGATGGCTTATGACAAGCGCAGGTAAAGGGAAGAAATACGCCTTGGGAGGCAGCGGGGTCGGTTCTTCCCCTCCAGAGACTCTATCTTGCCCCCTTTTTTCTCTCACATCTAATCAGTGCCAAAAGGGCCAAACACTACCTTTTTTTTCCCCGTTTCCCACCAAAGAGACCAAGGAAAAATAGTATAACTATACAACACCATAGAAACATTAGCCGTTATTTGCACTTTGCAAGTTGATAAACTTAACCCATGGAACCCAAAGGAATATTGTAGGATCTGAAGATTATAATTTGGGTTTGAAGTTACTCTTTTGCTGGGGTTTATTCTTTTATCCAAATAGAGAGTTCATTCAGTTTTCTTCTTACGTATTTTCAGGTTTAACTCTTTTTGCCTCCCCTTTGTTGAAGGCAAGAACTTTTATAACTTTTATAACTTTTTAAACTTTTATCACTTTTATAATATGCTAGTGAGCCCTATCTGACTCTTTGCTCTTAGTATAGCTACAAATAAACAAAGCCTTTAAAATAATCAAAGCAAAGGGAATCTGGGAAATAAATATTTAAATGAACTGTGATGGAATCTCTAATACATAACATTTATAAATAGAAATATTAAGATTTCACTAAGACATTTTGAGGTGAACTATTTGGTAAAGGGTAATAAAAAGCCTTGTTTAGCCTTACTAGTGAATTTTAAACATTAAAAAATAATTGGAGAAATATTTTTTAAAATCTAAAAATAATGCCTGCTAGTGAGGATAAGGCAAAGAGGCTATTATAGAAATGTAAATTGATCCAATTTTTTGAAAAGCCGTTTGTCAATGTGAACCAAATATTCTTAAAATGTTCATACCAAGTTAGTGCACTTTTTGGAATACTGACTAAGGGAACTGAAGAAAAAGTATTGTGTGTAAATTATAATTTCTGTGCTATACAAAATTGTAAAGAATTGAAAACAGGCAATTTGAAATCAAAGGATTATGCAAATTATGGTACAGTTATTAAACAAAGTTTTATAATAACATAATAAAAGCTTTCAATGGGTTTTGAGTTAAAAAAAACTATAACAGATTGTACATATCACACATGATAGAGTAAGAGAAGGGGGGCATCTAGTGATATGTTTATGTTCATAGTGACTAGTTTGTGTTCAGTTCCTTACCCTCACTTTTTTTGCTTTCACCAAGAGACATTTATTTTATGTGTATACACACACATACACACATACACACACATAGATAGAATTTTAAAACTATTAGATTGTAATGAGAAGGATAATGGTATTTAGAATACAATTTGTCATCCAGGATATTGCCTTTCTCTATAATAAACACAAGGACAGAATGAATACCACCGTTTATTCTAAGAATGTGTAAGTTGAAAAGAAAACAACAGAAAACCCCTACAAAAACCTACCTCTTACCCCCTCTTCTGACTTTGCTTCGAATTTCATCAAGTATACTTGCATTTTTCAAGGAGAGCTCTCTAATCAGGGTGAAGGGGTGGAGTGTATGAAATTGTTGGCTATTTACCAGAAGTGAACACTGAAATCACATCCGTGCCCTGAAGCATTATGGGGCCTTTCAAAGAGCCTCTGAGGCGACCACCTATAAATCTCTGTTCCTGTCATGTTTAACTAAAACCCAATACCCACTCAATAAGAAATTCATCAATGTTATAAAGAAAACAATGACAAAGCACTCTCCTTTGTGTCAGGGAAACTGACATTTCCACAAGAAAAAAAGAAATCATTCTCTAATCCTTTCTACTTCTCTCCTCCTTTTTTCTCCCTTTGCTCTTCTAATATATTGTACTCATGTCCCTCTCTCTCTCTCTCTCTCTCTCTCTCCTTCTCTCTCTCTCTTTCTCTCCCTCCCTCCCTTTCTCTGGCAAGCATCCATTCCAGCTGGGCCAAAGGAAGCAGTTTTCAGTGAGAGGGAAGTATTTTAGTTTATAAAAATTTGAAACCACAAATTATCCTCCCAAACTTACAACTGCAGCCCATGATAATACATGAGGCACCCCAAGCGTCGATTCATTCTGAAGTCCTATGTGAGGAAGGGAGTCACGTGGCTCAAGTCCTTTGCATTCCAGCTGCACATTGCTATTCTATCTGGAGTGGCGTTTCATTCTTACAGTCATAACCATCTGTTACTCCCCTATGATCCTGCTCAGTCTTCCTTTTAATTGTCTTGGGAAAAATCACTAGGAGCTAGGGAGAACTGTGAGTCCAAGAAGGGTATGAGACTTAATTTGATGGTATGAGCTTATGTACTTTGTCTTCTCTTGTATTTACAATCATGGCAGTAGATGCATTAGAAGACTATGTAATATTTGGAAAAATAATGTTAACCTGCTGATAAGGTTTAAATTGGGTTTTGAACATACACTTTGGCATGTGGGTTGGTCATGTTTCAGATTTTTTTTTTCCCTTAGGGAATCTAGAATGTAGTGTAAAGACATATCCTGTCTCAACTGATACACTCAATCCATTGGCTCTGAAACTGTTCCATATCCTGGTAGGAGGAACTCCTACTGGACCCTATCTCAGATCTCCCTCATCACCTGTAGATTCTGCCCCAAGGAGACCCCACACAGGGAGGAAGGGAGGTCCTGGGACCATCACAGGCCTTTACTGCATCCTTTCCTTCCACTCAGGGCCGTTCAACTTTTTATCAACTGTAATACCAAATCTTACTAATTTACAGTATGAAATCTCTTCTTAAAAGTGGATATTTAAATAAGCATTTTTAAAATTGATTTTAAATTATTTTAAATGTGTTTTTTAGCTTTTAATCGAAGTATCCTGGGTTCATCTCAGGATTTCATCTGCAATTGGTAATGTCTTCAATTCTGCATAATATCAAGAACCAAATTACATGATCTATACACGCCTAACTTATACAGTTCATAAATTTAATTTTATTGCCAATTAATTACTATTAATGCTATTATTACTTTTAGTATTTTATGAATACTATACAAGATTAAAACTTTAGAGATTATAAATTTTTTAACAGTGATATTCCCATTATAGCTTTAAAATAATTTTATAAAGAAAACAAAGATTATGTGATTCCCATTACATTGATGAAGAAATTGAGCTCTTAACTGCAGAGTATTTCTCAATGTCTCACAACAAGTGACCATTTTGGAATTCTAACAAAAATGATTTTTCTTCTTATATCTAGGGATCAAGCCAGGTTGTAATATTCAAGGTGTCTAATTCTTATAATATTACTACTTGGGGCTCATCAGCTATATTATCTCTCTCATTGCATTTACTTGATTAATGGAGAGGTCAGCTACTTGCCCTATGCACTTGGTCAGCAGAGTCCGAAACTAATAAACATAACCAGTGAATTTGTAAATTGTGAGAAATCACATATGATAGAAATCTCAACTATTGATAAAGACAACCCAAACTCATTTTTAATGATGAAAGATACAGTTAGAACTTTCTCTTGGTATTGAAATGATAATCTGCACTAAAACCTTCTCTAGTGAGTCAATAATGATGCTAAGACTTTGTCACTATGGGCATCAATCCCCCAGGTTTGCCCACCCCTCATTGGCACTTTCCTCCATGTTCTCAGCCCAGACACCCATGCTGACATGCATCTGGTCCATAGAAAAATAGACACATTTTCAGCACATCTACTGTATGTTAATATTCCCCATTACTCTAAAACATCAGTATAAATGCATCTAATATCCACAGCTATCACTTTTTGTATTAAGGATATATTTGCAGCATATTTTTCTTGCAGCAAATTTCTATCACCATTTAAGGTGTCTGGATATTTGGCTTCCTCAACTGAAAAGAAATATTCTGCCATTTCTCATTCTCTAGGCAAGAAGAAAGCCAGAGGTGGCATGAGAAGCCCTTAAACATTATGCAAAGCTGCTAAGGACAGAGAAATACCTGACCTTATGTTGGGGAGTAAAGTACAGGTAAGCTGGTACATTTGAGACGGTGGCCCCATCTTTAGACAAATGGCCTGACACTCCGTATGTGAAAGTAAACTTGTCATCCTGGGTTAGGTTTTCCTGTGGGCGTCTGAAGCTAGACTGAACGACAGGCTCTGAAGATTGAAGAGCCAAGAATGTGATACATAACTTGTTTTCATGCTTCTGCAATGTCTAGTTTGAGCTTATTAATATGTGCCTTTTATCCAATCACCTAGAAAAATATTTTAAGGCTACAATAAAGAGATAATCCTGGTTAAGTAATCTTCGGGAATATTAAATGGCTGATCAAGTCAGAGTGGAAATATTTCCTTGGTACAATATGTAAATTTCTCAATCTTTTCTTTATAACGAATGCCCCAAAAGCAAAGATAAATTTGTCTCCCCACCATCACAACAACAACAATTTTGAATATAGAATTAAAAATTAATCAATACTTATTTCTCCCTTTAAATTGTGAGGAAGAGTGAAGTTTTTTTATTATAATTATTTTAAGGAATATCAAAATTATCAAGGGATATTAGCAAACAATTTCATTCTTTATGCAAAAGAAACAAAAGAAAGGAAAGAATAGAAGAGGAGAGCAAGAAATAGAGGAAGAAAGAATGGGAAAAAATGAGAGAGGAAGAGGTTGGATGATGGGTGCAGAGTGAGAGGGAGGAAGTCCAATAACTATTTAGAGATGATACTAATATAAAGCCAATTATTCTGCACTGGACAAGTTTTGTTCTTCTAGAAAAAGTTTTGTTAGCTGGCCATGAATATTGTGATTCTCTATATAAGGTCAAAATACTTAATGCTATGAATATACCCTTCCAGATTTAGTTATTTAATTTACTTTAATTGGTAAATTTATGCTTAGCTGAGCAGTGCTATGAAATTGATTAATAAATTACATTCTACTGTCAGTGTTCTAGGATTTCCTACTAGTAATATTTGAAGCAGAGTTGACAGTAATTAAATAATAATTCCATCACCGATAACAAATACATTCAACTGAATGAATCACTTTTGTAACATATTGAAAATCCTATTCTTATAGTATTACATTGATTGAAGGATGGATGAAGAGGACAATTTTCTTAAAGAAACTGTAGATTAAGACATTCCTTCCCATTATAAAGATATCAAAATATAATCTTTTTTTTTTTTTTTTTTCTTTAACAAATGGAAAGCTGTCAATTTGACTCATTTGAAGCCAATAGTAACCATCATCCCCAACCCCAAATGGTGTGATTTGGAATACTGGCAATAACATATATTTTCTGAGGGGTGCAAAATAAATGAAAGTCTCATCAATAGAAAATTTGCATTTTTTCACGTTGTAATGCATCCTACAACTGAGGGTGTGCCATAAGTTAATGGGGAGCATTTTTATTTTTTAGGTGTATATAAGACAACTCTACATCTTAAAATCTTTGGGTGGATATATGTTTTTGATTTTTCCTGAGTGGAATTGCTGGTATATTAAAGTCTATGCTTAATTTTGTAATAAACTATTAAACTATTTTCCATTGTGTCTGTACCATTTTACATTCCCAGGAGCAATGTATGAAGGTTCTGGTTTCTCCATACCCTCATCAACACCTGGTATTGTCAATCTATTTGAATGTAGCCATTCTAGCAGAGATGTAGCCGTACTGCACTGTAGTTTGAGTTTTCATTTCTCTAACAAGTTATGATGTTGGGCATGTTTTCATGTATTAACAAGTTTTTGTATGTCTTCTTTGGTGAAATAACTTTGTCCATTTTTATTAGGTTCGTATTCTTACTGAGCTGTATACGTTTTTCATATATTATGGACAAAAGTCCTTTATCAGATACATGAGTAGCAAATACTTTCTCCCACTCTGTGGCTTTTTCCTTTTTAAGAGCAGCGTTTTTTTTAACAAACAAGCAAGCAACCTTATTTATTTATTTATTTATTTGTTTGTTTGTTTGTTTATTTATGGCTGTGTCAGGTCTTACTTGCGGGCACATGGGCTCTTCGTTGCGGCGCCTGGGCTTCTCTCTAGTTGTGGTGTGCGGGCTCCAAAGTGCGTGGGCTCTGTAGTTTGCAGCACGCAGGCTCTCTAGATGAGGCACCCAGGCTTAGTTGCCCCGCGGTATGTGGGATCTTAGCTCCCCAGCCAGGGATCGAACCACGCCCCCTGCATCAGAAAGTGGATTCTTAAGCACTGGACCACCAGGGAAATCCCCAAGGGCATCATTTTTTTATTCACTGATGTTAAATTTATTATTTTTTTAAGTTTAGGGATTATAGTTTTGTTGTCATAGCTAAGAAATTTTTGCCTAATTTAAATCCAACACCCTATTCTATTTTGTTCTAAAAGTATTATGATTTGTGATATTTTACATTTGGGTCTATGATCCGTTTTGAGTTAAAGTTTGTATATTATGTTACATGAAATAGCAGCCCATGTTTTGGGGGGGAGGGTTCTGTTTTTTCTTTTTTTTTTTTGGTCAATTTTCTCAGAACCATGAGTTGAGAAACCTACCCCTTTCCTCAAGGAATTGTCTTAGAAATGTTGAAAAAAATCAATTGAATATCTGAATATCTCAGAATTTGCCTGTAATCTCAATTCTGTTCTATTAATATATATGTCCATCCTTTTGCTAATCTCACACCATTCTGATTACTATACTTTAAGGTTGAAATCAGTTAGTGTGGGAACTCCAAAATTCTTCTTTTTTATAATTATTGTGTGTCCTTTGAATTTCTATAAAGTTTTTGGTGCAGCTTGTCAATTTCTCCAAAAAAAAGCTTTGTGAGTTTTGATAGGGATTGCCTATTTTACATACATGATCATGTCATCTGCAAATAAAGATAATTTACTTCTTTTCACATTTATATAACATTTTTTTATTTTTCTTGCTCCATTGCTTAAGCTAGAGCCTCTAGTACAATGTTAAATAGAAGTGCCTAGAATGAGCATACTAGTCTTCTTCAAGATCTTAGGGGAAAAACTTTCAGTCTTTTATCATTGACTATGATCTTGGCAGTGCATTTTTTACAGATGACTTTATCAGGCTGAGGAAGTTCCCTTCATTTCTTGGTTTGTTCACCATTTATATCATGAAATGTTGTTAGGTGTTGTTAAAGGCTTTTTCTGCATCCATTGACATTAAGATAATCACATGGCTTTGTCCTTTATTAATATGGTATATTATATTGATTAACTTTTGATATTAAACTTACCTTTCATCTGTGACAAATCCTGCTTGCTTGCTGTTATAATCCTTTTTTTAGGTATTGCTGTATTTTGTTCACTAGTATTTTGTTGAAGATTTTGTGTCTATATTCATGAGGGATATTGGTCTGTAATTTTCTTTTTTGTGTATGATGTCTTCATCTGGTTTTGGTACCAAGGTAACACTGTTCTCATTGAATGAGTTAGGAAATAATTCCTCTTCTGTTTTTGAAAGAGTTTATGAAGAATTGGTATTGATTCTTAAATGTTGGGTAGAATTCACCAGTGAATCTACCTGTTTCTGGGCTTTTATTTGTAGGAAATTCTTAAATAATCTCTTTCCTCTCTTTTCTTTTTATAGGTTTATTCATGTTATGTATTTCTTCCTGAGTAGTTTTAGGTAGTTTGTGTCTTTTTATGGATTTGTTTATTTAATCTAGTTCATGTAATTTTTGGTACACAATTTTAATAGTATTCCCTTATTCTTTTTATGTCTGTAAAGTCAGTAGGGATGTTCTACCTTTTATTACAGATTTTAGTACTTTGAATCTTCTCTCCTTCTTTTCTTGATTAGTCTAGATAAAAGTTAGTGAATTTAAAAAATTTTTTCCCAAAATCACCTTTGGTTTTCATCTCTTTTTCTGTATTGATTTTCTATTCTTCATTTTATTAATTTACTTTTCATTCTAATCTTTATTATTTCCTTCCTTCTTCTTGCTTTGGGTATAATTTACAAGTCTTTGGATGCAGGGTTACTGATTTGTGTATTAGTTTCCTGATGCTGCTATAATAAATTAGCACACATTTAGCAGCTTAAATACTACAAATTTATTATCTTACAGTTCTTCAGTTTTAGGTGAGGTATTTGTCTAACTGAACTCAAATCAAGACCTTAGCAGGGCTGAGTTTGTTTCTAGAGGCTCTGAGGGACAATCTATTTCCTTGCCATTTCTGGTTTCTAGAAGCTTCCTGCATTCCTTGGTTTCTGGTTATCTTCAAAACCAGCACCAAAGTATCTTCAACTCTCTCTCTGACTCTCTACTTCCCTCTTGTGATTATCAATTCCACTTTTAAAGATCTGTGTACTTACATTCGTTCTACCTATATAATCCAGAATAATCTCACTACTTTAAGGTCAGCTGATTAGTAAACATAATTCTATCTTCACATTTAGTTGCCTTTTGGCATGAAGTATGAGAAATAACATACTCACAGATGCCAGGGATTAGGATGTGGGCATCTTCGAAGAGGGTCTTTATTTTGCTTAACATTCTTTGAAATATTTTTTCTTTTTAAATAAAGGTGTTTTACAGCTTTATGTTTTTCCTATAAACACTGCTTCAGGTGCATCCCATAAATTTTGGTATGTTGTGTTTATCTTTCCCTTCTTCAAATATTTTCTAATTTATCTTCTTTGACCCATTGGTATTTTTAGAACTCTAACTTAATTTCCACATATTTGTAAAGTTCTCAAACTTCCTTCTCTTCTTAATTTCTAACATTATTCCATTTTTGTTGAAGAATATACTTGGTATGATTTCAATCATTTCATATTTCTCAGTGTTTATTTTATGGCCTAGGTTGTGGTCAATCCTAGTGAATATTCCATGTTTGTATTCTGCTATTTCAGGATGCAGTGATTTAAAGGGGTAGGTTATGTCTAGTTGGTTTAGAGTATTTTTCAAGTCTTCTATATCCATGTGAGTATTCTATTTATTCCCTAAGTTATTAAAAATAGAGTTTTGAAGTCTCCAACTATTATTATTGTTATATTTTCTATTTTCTCTTCAATTTTGAAGGGTTTTTCTTCATGTATTTTGGGGCTCTGCTTTTAGGTGTACATACATTTTTTTATTTTTCTATCTTTCTGACCCTAAAACCTTTCTTTATTTGTCTCTATTGATGTTTTATTTTCTCTTTTTATTTCAAGTTTATTTGGGGCTAATGTTAGTATAGCCATTCCAGCTTTTTATGATTGCTATTTGCATATTATATCTTTCTGCATCCTTTACTTTCAATCTATTTGTATCTTGAATCAAGTGTGTGACTTCTGTAGATAGCACATAATTGGGTCTTTTTTTTTTTTTTTTTTAATCCAGTCTGACAATTTCTACCTTTGACTGGATTGTTTAAATTATTCACATTTAATGTTATTATTAGTATGGTTTGATTTATCTATCTATCAGCTGTTTTGCTTTTGGGTATTTATATGCCTCATTTTTGTTGTTGTTGTTCCTTTAACTCTTTTTTGCCTTCTTTTGTATTAGACAGATATTTTCTAGCGTGTTATTTTAATTCACTTAATCCTTTTTTTTTTCAAGTATTTGAGTTATTTTCTTAGTCATTGCTGTAGTGCTCACAATATTCATCTTAACATAGATATAATTCATATTTATACTAATTTCCAGTGAGACAGAAAGTTTATTCCTAATAGCTCTAGTCTTACTCTCTCTTTTTTTGCTATTATTTTTATACTGTTACTTCTATATGTGTGACTAATCCAACAATATATCATTATAATTATTACTTTTTATGATTTAGGCATTTAAAGTAGCTAGAGAAGAAAAAAGAACAAGAATATATTTCTAAGGTTTGTCATATAGTTTTCTTATTTTCCCTTTTTAGTTCTCTTTATTTCTCCTGTGGATTTGACTTATCATTTGGTTTTATTTTCTTTCTCCAGTGCATATTTGTTCCCATTCAACTCCTTTGTGTTTATTGTCAAACATATTATAGTTTTGTGTGCAATAGATGTCAAAATACAATTATATACATAGTATTTATTAATTTGGCTTTTAAACCAATTATGAAAATAAAGGAAAGGATATATATAATTAAATAAAATACCTATATATCTATCTTTCCTGGACTCTTTTTTTAAAAGTGTAGATTTAAAGTACTCTCTGGTGTCACTTGCTCTCAGTCTGAAGAAATTCCTTTAGAACATTTATAAGTCAGGTCTGCTATCAAGTAAATTTCTCAGTTTTTGTTTACCTGTGGATGTCTTTATTCATTTCTGAAAGGTAGTTTGACTCAAATAAAATTCTCAGTTGGCCTGTTTTTCCTTCTACACTCTAAATATGTCAACTCACTCCCTCTGACTTTTATTATTTCTTATGATGAATAGCATGTTAATATTTTGGGGGTCTTTTTGTGAGGAGTTATTTTTTCTTGCTGCTTTAAAATTTTTCTCTTTGTCTTTATTAACATTTTTTTCTTATATTAACATTTTGACTATTATGTCTCTGGGTTCTAGACCTGTTTACATTAACCCACTTAGAGTTTGCTGAGCTTCTTGGATGAGTAGGTTAATATTTTTCACCAGATTTTACAAAGTTTTCATCCATTATTTCTTTGAAAAAACGTTTGTTCATTTTTCTCTTTCTCTCTTTCTGGGGCTCCCATTATATGTGTATTGGTGCATTTAATGGTATCTTAGCATTTTTTTTTTTTTTCTGAGTTTCTTTTACTTCTTTTTCTCTCTTTTTTAAATTTCATCATTCCTATCAACCTATTATTAAGTTTGTCAATCCTTTCTTCTGCCAGCTTATATCTACTTTTGAGCCCCTCTAATGTTTTTTTTTTTTTTTTTTAGTTATTGTACTTTTCAATCAAACTTTTTCATCTGGTTCTTTTTAAAGTTTTTCTATCTCTTTACTGATATTCTCTATTGGATGAGGAACTGTCTTCATGTTTCTATGCCACTGTCCTGGAGCTAGGAGCAGGATAATGGCCAGCTTCTCCCAGAGTGACACCCTGCTTTGTGAGTTAGGCTCTGTGTGGGGACAGTAGCCCCTGATTTCTTGGGTTGCCTTCCTGGTATGGAACTTTCACCCTACCATCAATCTGTAGCAGTGGTGTTTGAAGTCCATATGCTGAGTTTTTCATACCTAGAGTAGAGTTTCCTTCCTATTCAAGGATGCAGAGTGCAGGAAGAGAGACTTAGTGTTCTTCACTGAGCCTACCCAAAATTGAACTTCTACAAATGAAGCTGGAGCGGTGAAAGAGTTCTATGCCAACCTCTCCAGAGTGAAACTATAGTACCTAGACTAAAGCTATGTGGAGAGGGAGCCCAATCATTTTGACTGCATATACCCAGAGTGGAGCTTCTAACATACTGAGCCAGACCAGGAGGAGAGGGTATAGGTTATGGCTCAAATGCCATAGACTCTCCCTTTTCTGAGATTTTCTTGAATGTATGTTCCTCTATTTGCTTTGTTATCTTAGGACAATCCCCCCAAACTGTAAAAGGTTATTTTTGTAAATTTCAGCAGTTAAATTGCTGTTTCACTGCAATGAGGGTCTATCTCCCTCTTCCTACCACCATTCTGAAAGATATTCCTTTATTATAAAAGTACTGATTCTTCAAATTCACAAAGTGGGAATATCTGTCCATTTATTATTTTTTATATTTTCTTTATTATCTCAGCAATGTTGTGTTGCTTGCAGTGTACAGGTGCTGTGCTACCTTTGTTAAATTTCCCCCAGAGTATTTTGTTCCTTTTGATGTTATGATGAATGTAGTTAATTTTTTTAAATTCATATTCCTATTATTTGCTGCAAATATATAAGAATATAATGTATATTGTGAAAATAAATGAAGACTCCCAAATGAGAACAAACAGAAGCAATTTCTTCAGAGCTTGCTATAAAATAAGGGAGTTAGCTACCATCATTTGTGTTTGGCAGAAAATCAAAGACAAGCAGGGGAATGGAAAGATGATAGAGGAAAACAGTGAAGGGCTTCGGGTATGCTCTGATTGGGGGTTTGCTGGCATAGAGAAGTTGGTGGTGGGCTAGCTAGGACTGTTTTATGTATTTGGTTTAGGGAGCATATTTGGCTTTGTCTAGTAGATCCTGAGATGGAAGTGGAAACAAAAAATAAGAGTGTATTCACTGACTAGTTCCTGACTGTTTTACACTGATTGCTTCAGTGGCTGTGTGGCAGAATTCTCTCATCATATACAGTTTGTCCGTTGTTTACTGGCAAATTCAGTCTTTCAGTATATTGATCTGTTTTTTGCTAAACTCATTTACTAATTCCAGTCATTATTATGTAGATTCCTTAAGATTTTCTACACACAAGATTATATCATCTATTTCCTATGAATAAGAATAGGATTGCTTTACTTCTTCATTTCCAACTGGGTGCCTATAACTTTTTGTCATTTTACTGGAGGGTTTAGCCAGTACAATTTTGTTTATCAGAGAATCAAATTTTATTTCCATAGAAAAGCTTAAATGATACACAAAAAATAAGTGCAACTAAATTAGTAATTTAAGCAAATTGCAGAGTATAATTATATAGCTATATATGTACAGATCTATATCTATATGCTAGAAAAAATCAATTAGAAAATTAAGAAAGACAATACAATTTCCAATAGCATCAAAACACTTAAAATATCTGGAAACAAATTTAATTTAAAAATGCTCAAAATTTCTACATTAAAGAACACAAACCTTGGTGAGATAAATTAAAGTTGGCCTAAGTTATGGTTACATGAACATATTTTTTTATTGGAAGATTGAATACTATTTAGATATCAATTATTTCCAAATTTATCTACAGGGTAAATACAACCTAAATAAAAATACAAACATAGATTTTGTGTGCATGTGAAGAACAAGAAGCTGATACTATGATTTATATGGAAATGCAAAGGGACCAGCACAGGCAAAAGAGTCATGAAAAATAAAAGTAAATTTTTTCTGATATGAAAACACTGTATAGTAACAATAGTCTGGTACTGTTATAAAGATATACAAACATCAACACTGAGCATGAATCTTTCACTTCCAGCAAAGATGAAGTGGTAGGTAAGAGAGCTACTTGTTTTAAACAAATATGTAACTTTGTAGAGTTTGGCATTCCTTAAAAAGTTAAACATGGACTTACCACACTTACCATATTATCTAAGCCATTCAATTTCCAATTTCCCTTTGTTTGCCAAAGGCAAATGAAAGTGTAAGTCTATGAAAATATTTATATATAAATGTTCATAGCAGCTTAATTTGTAAAAGACAAAACTGCAAAACAACCCATATGTCCTTTAACATTTTGTTTTTAAGATTTTTTTTTTTTTTGACATGGACCATTTTTAAAGTCTTTATTGAATTTGTTACAACATTGTTTCTGTTTTTTTATGTTTTGGATTTTTGGTGGTGAGGCGTGTGGGACCTTAGCTCCCTGACCAGTGATTGAATCCATAACCCCCGCATGGGAAGGTGAAGTCTTAACCACTGGACCGCCAGGGAAGTCCCAGTCCTTCAACATTTGATTGAATAAACTAACTATGGTGTATCTATCATACAATGATGTATTACTTAACAATGAAAATGAATAAATGAATTCTTAATATATGATACACCATAGATTAATATCAGGATAATTATGCTGAGCAAAAAAGAGAGATAAGAGGGAATACATGCTGTATGATCCCATTTATATAAAATTCTAGAAAATACAAACTAACCCTTAGGGAAGGAAAGTAGATCAGTTGTTGCTAGGCAATGGCATGGGTGAATACATGAGGGGAAGGTGGAGGAATTATTGCACTGCAGGAAGGAACTTTTGAGTTAATGGATAGGCTTAACATCTTGATGGTTAAAGTTTCATAGGTGTATATATATATATATACAATTTGATGGGCTTGTCATATATGCATATATATGACAAGCCCATCAAATTGTACAGTTTAAATATATGTTTTATTGTAAGTGATTTATACTTCAATAAAACTGTTTTAAAATGAAATAGAGTCCAGAAATAGAGCCATAGCTATATGAATAATTGAATTTACACAAAGATGCCAAAGCAATAAACTTGAGACAGAAAATTGTTTTCAAAAAGTAATCCTGAAACAACCGGATGTTCATATTGAAGAAAGAAAGACAATTCAACCATTTTCTCACACCATACAAAAATATTAATATTTGATAGGTCACAGACTTCAACAGAAGTTAAAAAAACAAAGTTTCTAGAAGAAAATATAGGAGACTATTTCATAATTGGGGGATAAGCAAAGAATTCCTGGAAATCTTTGAGAAGTCTCAAAGAACCTGGTAATCATTAACCATTGATTATTGGTAATCAATTAAAAATAATAAATAAAAATCAAAATTTTATCAAATATTTAAAAATGTTAATGACTGCACACTATTTATACCTCACAAAAGCATTTGTATCCATAAAGTATATAGAACTTCTACAACTCGACAAGTAAAACACAACTAACCTGATTTTATAAAATAACAGTTTAGAAGCTTGATAAGACATGATGCAGAAGAAGTAGTGACATGTTGAAAGAGATAAGAGATAAGTTGATGTTGATGGGGAGAAAGGTAAGAGGAAGCTTTCTGGAGTGATGAAACTGTTCTGTATCTCTATAGGGATGTGGGTTATAAGGGAGTATGCTTTTGTCAGAACTTATCCAACTGTATACTTTACATCTATTTATTTCAATCCATGCAACTTACACCTCAACTTAAAAAAGACACATTTGTACCATTCTTATCATTTGTAAAATTACATGAAATATTATCTAGCCATAACCTAGACTTAGAAAAAAATAGTATAATATTGTTATTTTATATGCCTATGCAATTCATATAAAATCTTTGACGATGATGAGCTGATCCTGATAAACTATTAGAACTTCCCAGTCTCGCTTTATAAAGGCACGAGTACTTTTTGATGATAGAAAACCTTATTATGTAGGACTGGTGTACATTATTCTATAAAGTCAAAATCATCTTACTGTTTTCCATCTCCATTATTGTCAAATTAGACTGAAACACCTCAGGAAATATATACTATGAGTGTAAGAACACAGAAGGAATTAATTAGGATTGATTTTATTACCTTTGTCTAAGGTCTTTACAGTAATGGGATATTTAAAACACTGAGTCAGTAGTAAATGGTACACCTAGTGATTACTTGAGTACATTCCACAATTCGTTTTTTCTCCTTCAAGCAAAAAAGGAATTTTTTTAAAACATCTTTATTGGGAGTATAATTGTTTTACAATGGTGTGTTAGTTTCAGCTTTATAACAAAGTGAATCAGTTATACATATACATATGTTCCCATATCTCTTCCCTCTTGCATCTCCTCTCTCCCACCCTCCATATCCCACCCCTGTAGGTGGTCACAAAGCACAGAGCTGATCTCCCTGTGCTATGCGGCTGCTTCCCACTAGCTATCTATTTTACGTTTGGTAGTGTACATATGTCCATGCCACTCTCTCACTTTCTCACATCTTACCTTTCCCCTCCCCATATCCTAAAGTCCATTCTCTAGTAGGTCTGTGTCTTTATTCCCGTCTTGCCCCTAGGTTCTTCATGACCTTTTTTTTTTTTGTCCCTTAGATTCCATATATATGTGTTAGCATTCTGTATTTGTTTTTCTCTTTCTGACTTACTTCACTCTGTATGACAGACTCTAACTCCATCCACCTCACTACAAATAACCCCATTTTGTTTCTTTTTATGGCTGAATAATATTCCATTGTATATATGTGCCACATCTTCTTTATCCATTCATCTGATGATGGACATTTAGGTTGCTTCCATATCCTGGCTATTGTAAATAGAGCTGCAATGAACATTTTGGTACGTGACTCTTTTTGAATTATGGTTTTCTCAGGGTATATGCCCAGTAGTGGGATTGCTGGGTCGTATGGTAGTTCTATTTTTAGTTTTTAAGGAACCTCCATACTGTTCTCCATAGTGGCTGTATCAATTTACATTCCCACCAACAGTGCAAGAGTGTTCCCTTTTCTCCACACCCTCTTCAGCATTTATTGTTTCTAGATTTTTTGATGATGGCCATTCTGACTGGTGTGAGATGATATCTCATTGTAGTTTTGATTTGCATTTCTCTAATGATTAATGATGTTGAGCATCCTTTCATGTGTTTGTTGGCAATCTGTATATCTTCTCTGAAGAAATGTCTATTTAGGTCTTCTGCCCATTTTTGGATTGGGTTGTTTGATTTTTGTTATTGAGCTGCATGAGCTGCTTGTAAGTTTTGG
The DNA here is from genome assembly GCF_949987535.1 of Balaenoptera acutorostrata. Lineage (NCBI taxonomy): Eukaryota > Metazoa > Chordata > Mammalia > Artiodactyla > Balaenopteridae > Balaenoptera > Balaenoptera acutorostrata. The sequence continues at coordinate 49,885,022 of NC_080066.1, read as the reverse complement.
AGATTAATCCTTTGTCAGTTGCTTCATTTGCAAATATTTTCTCCCATTCTGAGGGTTGTCTTTTGGTCTTGTTTATGGTTTCCTTTGCTGTGCAAAAGCTTTTAAGTTTCATTAGGTCCCATTTGTTTATTTTTGTTTTTATTTCCATTTCTCTAGGAGCTGGGTCAAAAAGGATCTTGCTGTGATTTATGTCATACAGTGTTCTGCCTATGTCTTCCTCTAAGAGTTTGATAGTGTCTGGCCTTACATTTAGGTCTTTAATCCATTTTGAGTTTATTTTTGTGTATGGTGTTAGGGAGTGTTCTAATTCCATACTTTTACATGTACCTGTCCAGTTTTACCACCATCACTTATTGAAGAGGCTGTCTTTTCTCCACTGTATATGCTTGCCTCCTTTATCAAAGACAAGGTGACCATATGTGCGTGGGTTTGTCTCTGGGCTTTCTATCTTGTTCCATTGATCTATGTTTCTGTTTTTGTGCCAGTACCATTCTGTCTTGATTACTGTTCCTTTGTAGTATAGTCTGAAGTTAGGGAGCCTGATTCCTCCAGCTCCATTTTTCGTTCTCAAGATTGCTTTAGCTATTCGGGGTCTTTTGTGTTTCCATAAAAATTATAAAATTTTTTGTTCTAGTTCTGTGAAAAATGCCAGTGGTAGTTTGATAGGGATTGCATTGAATCTGTAGATTGCTTTGGGTAGTAGAGTCATTTTCACAATGTTGATTCTTCCAATCCAAGAACATGGTATATCTCTCCATCTATTTGTATCATCTTTAACTTCTTTCACCAGTGTCTTATAATTTTCTGCATACAGGTCTTTTGTCTCCTTAGGTAGGTTTATTCCTAGATATTTTATTCTTTTTGTTGCAATGGTAAATAGGAGTGTTTTCTTAATTTCACTTTCAGGTTTTTCATTATTAGTGTATAGGAACACAAGAGATTTCTGTGCATTAATTTTGTTTCCTGCTACTTTACCAAATTCATTAATTAGCTCTAGTAGTTTTCTGGTAGCATTTTTAGGATTCTCTATGTATAGTATCATGTCATCTGCACACAGAGACAGCTTTATTTCTTCTTTTCTGATTTGAATTCCTTTTATTTCTTTTTCTTCTCTGATTGCTGTGGCTAAAACTTCTAAAACTATGTTGAATAATACTGGTGAGAGTGGGTAATCTTGTCTTGTTCCTGATCTTAGTGGAAATGAATTCAGTTTTTCACCATTGAGGACGATGTTGGCTGTGGGTTTGTCATATATGGCCTTTATTATGTTGAGGAAAGTTCCCTCTATGCCTACTTTCTGCAGGGCTTTTATCATAAATGGGTGTTGAATTTTGTCGAAAGCTTTCTCTGCATCTATTGAGATGATCATATGGTTTTTATCCTTCAATTTGTTAATATGGTGTATCACGTTGATTGATTTGCGTATATTGAAGAATCCTTGCATTCCTGGAATAAACCCCACTTGATCATGGTGTATGATCCTTTTAATGTGCTCTTGGATTCTGTTTGCTAGTATTTTGTTGAGGATTTTTGCATCTATGTTCATCAGTGATATTGGCCTGTAGTTTTCTTTCTTTGTGACATCTTTGTCTGGTTTTGGTATCAGAGTGATGGTGGCCTCGTAGAATGAGTTTGGGAGTGTTCCTCCCTCTGCAATATTTTGGAAGAGTTTGAGAAGGATAGGTGTTAGCTCTTCTCTAAATGTTTGATAGAATTCGCCTGTGAAGCCATCTGGTCCTGGGCTTTTGTTTGTTGGAAGGTTTTTAATCACAGTTTCAATTTCAGTGCTTGTGATTGGTCTGTTCATATTTTCTATTTCTTCCTGGTTCAGTCTCGGCAGGTTGTGCATTTCTAAGATTTTGTCCATTTTTTCCAGGTTGTCCATTTTGTTGGCATAGAGTTGCTTGTAGTAATCTCTCATGACCCTTTGTATTTCTGCAGTGTCAGTTGTTACTTTTCCTTTTTCATTTCTAATTCTATTGATTTGAGTCTTCTCCCTTTTTTTCTTGATGAGTCTGGCTAATGGTTTATCAATTTTGTTTTTCTTCTCAAAGAACAAGCTTTTAGTTTTATTGATCTTTGCTATTGTTTCCTTCATTTCTTTTTCATTTATTTCTGATCTGATCTTTATAATTTCTTTCCTTCTGCTAGCTTTGGGATTTTTTTGTTCTTCTTTCTTTAATTGCTTTAGGTGCAAGATTAGGTTGTTTATTCGAGATGTTTCCTGTTTCTTGAGGTAGGCTTGTATTGCTATAAACTTCCCTCTTAGAACTGCTTTAGCTGCATCCCATAGGTTTTGTGTCGTCGTGTTTCCATTGTCATTTGTTTCTAGGTATTTTTGATTTCCCCTTTGATTTCTTCAGTGATCACTTCGTTATTAAGTAGTGTATTGTGTAGCCTCCATGTGTTTGTATTTTTTACAGAACATTTCCTGTAATTCATATCTAGTCTCATAGTGTTGTGGTCAGAAAAGATACTTGATACGATTTCAATTTTCTTAAATTTACCAAAGCTTGGTTTGTGACCCAAGATATGATCTATCCTGGAGAATGTTCCATGAGCACTTTAGAAAAATTTGTATTCTCTTGGTTTTGGGTGGAATGTCCTATAAATACCAATTAAGTCCATCTTGCTTAATGTATCATTTAAAGCTTGTATTTCCTTTTTTATTTTCATTTTGGAAGATCTGTCCAATGGTGAAAGTGGGGTCTTAAATTCCCCTACTATGATTGTGTTACTGTCGATTTCCCCTTTTATGGCTGTTACTATTTGCCTTATGTATTGAGGTGCTCCTATGTTGGGTGCATAAATATTTACAACTGTTATATCTTCTTCTTGAATCGATCCCTTGATCATTATATAGTGTCCTTCTTTGTCTCTTGTTATAGTCTTTATTTTAGAGTCTATTTTGTCTGACATGAGAATTGCTACTCTAGCTTTCTTTTCATTTCCATTTGCATGGAATATCTTTTTCCATCCCCTCACTTTCAGTCTTTATGTATCCCTAGGTCTGAAGTGGGTCTCTTGTAGACAGCATATATACGGGTCTTGTTTTTGTAACCATTCAGCCAGTCTGTGTATTTTGATGGGAGCATTTAATCCATTTACGTTTAAGGTAATTATCAATATGTATGTTCCTATTCCTATTTTCTTAAATGTTTTGGGTTTGGAGTTGTAGGTGTTTTCTTTCTCTTGTGTGTCTTGCCTAGAGAATTTCCTTTAGCATTTGTTGTAAAGCTGGTTTGGTGGTGCTGAACTCTCTCAGCTTTTGCTTGGCTGTAAAGTTTTTAATTTCTCCATCAAATCTGAATGAGATTCTTGCTGGGTAGAGTAATCTTGGTTATAGGTTTTCCTCCTTCATCACTTTAAATATGTCCTGCCACTCCTTTCTGGCTTGCAGAGGTTCTGCTGAAAAATCAGCTGTTAACCTTATGGGGATTCCCTTGTGTGTCATTTGTTGTTTTTCCCTTGCTGATTTTAATATGTTTTCTTTATATTTAATTTTTGATAGTTTGATTAATATGTGTCTTGACATGTTTCTCCTTGGATTTATCCTGTATGGGACTCTCTGTGCTTCCAGGACTCGATTAACTATTTCCTTTCCCATATTAGGGAAGTTTTCAACTATAATCTCTTCAAATAGTTTCTCAGTCCCTTTCTTTTTCTCTTCTTCTTCTGGGACCCCTATAATTCGAATGTTGGTGCATTTAACGTTGTCCCAGAGGTCTCTGAGACTGTCCTCAGTTCTTTTCATTCTTGTTTCTTTATTCTGCTCTGCAGTAGTTATTTCCACTATTTTATCTTCCAAGTCCCTTATCCATTCTTCTGCCTCAGTTATTCTGCTATTGATCCCTTCTAGAGAATTTTTAATTTCATTTATTGTGTTGTTCATCATTGCTTGGTTCCTCTTTAGTTCTTCTAGGTCCTTGTTAAATGTTTCTTGCATTTTGTCTATTCTATTTCCAAGATTTTGGATCATCCTTACTATCATTATTCTGAATTCTTTTTCAGGTAGACTGCCTATTTCCTCTTCATTTGTTAGGTGTGGTGTGCTTTTACCTTGCTCCTTCATCTGCTGTGTGTTTTTCTGTTTTCTCATTTTGCTTATCTTACTGTGTTTGGGGTCTCTTTTTCGCAGGCTGCAGGTTCGTAGTTCCTGTTGTTTTTGGTATCTGTCCCCAGTGGCTAAGGTTGGTTCAGTGGGTTGTGTAGGCTTCCTGGTGGAGGGAACTAGTGCCTGAGCTCTGGTGGATGAGGCTGGATCTTGTCTTTCTGGTGGGCAGGTCCATGTCTGGTGGTGTGTTTTGGGGTGTCTGTGGCCTTATTATGATTTTAGGCAGCGTCTCTGCTAATGGATGGGGCTGTGCTCCTGTCTTGCTAGTTGTTTGGCATAGGGTTTCCAGCACTATAGCTTGCTGGTCATTGAGTGAAGCTGGGTCTTGGTGCTGAGATTGAGATCTCTGGGAGATTTTCATCGTTTGGTATTACATGGAGCTGGGAGGTCTCTTGTGGACCAGTGTCCTGAAGTTGGCTCTCCCACCTCAGAGGCACAGCCCTGATGCCTGGCTGGAGCACCAAGAGACTTTCATCCACACAGCTCAGAATAAAAGGGAGAAAAAATAGAAAGAAAAAAAGAAAGAGGATAAAATAAAATAAAGTAAGATAAAATAAAATAAAGCTATTGAAATAAAAAATAAAAAAATAAGTATTAAGAAAAAAAGAAAAAAAAATTTAAGTAAAAAAAAAAAACAAAAAAAACGGACGGACAGAACACTAGGACAAATGGTGAAAGGAAAGCTATACAGACAAAATCTCACACAGAAGCATACACATACACACTCACAAAAAGAGGAAAAGGGAAAAAAATAATATATCTTGCTCCCAAAGTCCACCTCCTCAATTTGGGTTGATTCATTGTCTATTCAGGTATTCCACAGATGCAGGTACATCAAGTTGTTTGTGGAGCTTTAATCAGCTGCTTCTGAGGCTGCTGGGAGAGATTTCTCTTTCTCTTCTTTGTTCTCACAGCTACCAGGATTCAGCTTTGGTTTTGGACCCACCTCTGCGAGTAGGTCGCCTGAGGGCGTCTGTTCTTTGCTCACACAGGACTGGGTTAAAGGAGCCGCTGCTTCGGGGGCTCTGTCTCACTCAGGCCATGGGGAGGGAGGGGTACGGATGCGGGGTGAGCCTGCGGCAACAGAGGCCTGTGTGACGTTGCGGCAGCCTGAGGCGCACTGTGCATTCTCCTGGGGAAGTTGTCCCTGGATCACGGGATGCTGGCAGTGGCGGGCTACACAGGCTCCCAGGAGGGGCAGTGTGGAGAGTGACCTGTGCTCGCACACAGGCTTCTTGGTGGCGGCAGCAACAGCCTTAGCATCTCATGCCTGTCTCTGGGGTCCATGCTGATAGCCGCGGCTCGAGCCCATCTCTGGAGCTCGTTTAGGTGGTGCTCTGAATCTCCTCTCCTTGCGCACCAGGAAACAAAGAGGCAAGAAAAAGTCTCTTGCCTGTTCGGCAGCTCCAGACCTTTTCCCAGACTCCCTCCCGGCTAGCTGTGCTGCACTAACCCCTTGAGGTTGTGTTTACGCCGCCAACCCCAGTCCTCTCCCTGCGATCCGACCGAAGCCCGAGCCTCAGCTCCCAGCATCCCCCCGCCCCGGCGGGTGAGCAGACAAGCCTCTCGGGCTGGTGATTGGAGGTCGGCACTGATCCTCTGTGTGGGAACCTGTCCACTCTGCCCTCCGCACCCCTGTTGCTGCACTCTCCTCTGTGGCTCTGAAGCTTCCCCCCTCTGCCACTTGCAGTCTCCACCTGTGAAGGGGCTTCCTAGTGTGTGGAAACCTTTTCCTCCTTCACAGCTCCCTCCTACTGGTGCAGGTCCTGTCCCTATTCTTTTGTCTCTGTTGTTTCTTTTTTCTTTTGCCCTACCCAGGTACGTGGGGAGTTTCTTGCCATTTAGGAGGTCTGACGTCTTCTGCCAGCGTTCAGTGGGTGTTCTGTAGGAACAGTTCCACGTGTAGATGTATTTCTGATGTATCTGTGGGGAGGAAGGTGATCTCTGCGTCTTACTCTTCCGCCATCTTCTCCTCTCTCCAAAAGGAATTTTTAATGTTATTCACATTTTTAAACTAAACATTTTGTTTTAAGTTAATTCTAGATTGACATATAGTTGTAAAAAATAAAACAAAGAGATTATGTGTACCCTTTAACCAGTTTCCACCAATGGTAACTGGTTCTTGAAAAACTATAGTACAGTATCACAACCAGGATATTAAGATTCATCCAGTGAAGGGACAGAACATTCTATCACCAAAAAGATCCCTGTGGTTCCCATTTATAGCCACCCCTACTTCTCTCCTGCCCACAACCTCTTCATAACCCTCAGTAACTACTACTCTTTTTTTTTGTATAATTTTGTCATTTCAAAAAATGTTATAAAAATGGAATCATAGTGTGTAGCCTTCTGGGATTGATTTTTTTTATTCAACATAATTCTCCGGAGATTCATCTAGTTATCATGAATATAAATAGTTCATTTCCTTTATCTCTTAGTGGTATTCCCTGTTATGAATATACCATATTTTTTCATCATTGACCTATTAAATAAGCCTGGGTTTTTTCTAGTTCTGGGGAATTATGAATAAAGCTCCCATGCACATACATGTACAGGTTTGTGAGTGAACATAAGTTTTCATTACTCTGGTATAAATGCCCAAAAGTGTAATTGCTGGGTTGTATGGTAGTTGCATCTTTGGTTTTATAAGAAACTGCCAAACTGTTTTCCAGGGTGACATTACAATCTTACATTTCTACCAGCAATGTTATGAGTGATCTACTTTCACCATTTCCTTGCTAGCATTTGTTGTTGTCACTATTTTTTATTTTAACCATCATGACAAGCTATAGGACTATTGCATTGTGATTTTAATTTGCATTTCCCTAATGACTAATAGTGTTAAATATCTTTTCATGTGCTATTTTTCTATCTGTATATACTTTTCAGGAAAATATCTCATTTCTTTTGCCCATTTTCAAATTAAACTTTTTAGTTTTGTTTTTATTTTCTTCTGGCTTGTGTTATTGTTGAGTTTTGACAATTATTTATATAGTCTAGATACTAGTTATTTGTCAACTATCTCCCAGACTTTAGATTGTCTTTATATCCTATCAAAGGTGATTTTCACAGAGCAAAAGATTTTAATTTTGATGAGGTCCAATTGTCAGCTTTTTTTTTAAACATAGATTTGCTTTTGGTGTGAAGTCTAAGAACTCTTCACTTACTTACTAAGAACCCAAAGATTTTTTTCCCCATTATTTCCTAGTACTTCTGTAGTTTTACATTTTACATGTAAGTCCATGATCCATTCTGAGTTGATCCAGTTGAGTTAATTATGTATAAAATATGTCTTGGTTCTTCCAATCTAAGAACATGGTATATCTCTCCATCTTTTTGTGTCTTCTTTGATTTCTTTCATCAGTGTCTTATAGTTTTCTGAGTAGAGGTCTTTTACCTCCTTAGGTAGGTTTATTCCTGGATATTTTATTCTTTTTGTTGCAATGGTGTATGGGATTGTTTCCTTAATTTCTCTTTCTGATCTTTTGTTGTTGTGTATAGGAATGCAAGAGATTTCTGTGCATTAATTTCGTATCCTGCAACTTTATCACATTCATTGATTAGCTCTTGTAGTTTTCTAGTGGCATCTTTAGGATTTTATATGTATAGTATCATGTCATCTGCAAACAGTGAAGGTTTACTTCTTCTTTTCCAATTTGTATTCCTTTTATTTATTTTTCTTCTCTGATTGCCGTGGCTAGGACTTCACTACAATGAGGTATCACCTCACGCTGGTTAGAATGGGCATCATTAGAAAATCTAAAAACAATAAATGCTGGAGAGGATGTGGAGAAAAGGTAACTCTCTTGTACAGTTGGTGGGAACATAAATTGATACAACCACTATGGAGAACAGTATGGAGGTTCCTTAAAAAACTAAAAATAGAATTACCATATGACCCAGCAATCCCACTACTGGGCATATACCAAGAGAAAACCATAGTTCAAAAAGACACATGCACCCCAATGTTCATTGGTGCACTATTTACAATAGTCAGGTCATGGATGCAACCTAATTGTCCATCAACAGACAAATGGATAAAGAAGATGTGGTACATATATACAATGGAACACTACTCAGCTATAAAAAGGAATAAAATGGGGTCATTTGTAGAGACATGGATGGACCTAGAGACTGTCATACAGAGTGAAGTAAGTCAGAAAGAGAAAAACAAATATCATATATTAACGCATATTTGTAGAATCTAGAAAAATGGTACAGATGAACAAGTTTGCAAGGCAGAAATAGAGACACAGATGCAGAGAACAAATGTATGGACACCAAGGGGGGAAAGGGAGGGTGGAATGAATTGGGAGGTTGACATATATACATTTATACATATAAAATAGATAACTAATGAGAACCTGCTGTATAGCACGGGGAACTCTATTTCACTTTGCTGTACAGTAGAAACTGACACAACATTGTAAAACAACTATACCCCAATAATATATATATATATATATATATATATATATATATATATATATATATATGTATATATATTAGTCTTGGGTTGAAGCTCTTTTTTGTGATTTATGGATATGCAATTAATCTGGTACCATTTGTTGAAATAGTTATCTTTTCTCAATTGAATTTCTTTTTCACATTTGTCAAAATTAGTTGGCCTTATTTCTGTGAATCTATTTCTTGGTTATTTTGTATGATTTATTGATCCATAACTATCTTTCCATTATAGTCTTTGTTACTATAACTATATAATGTCTTGATATCTGGTAGATTGATTTCTTACAATTTATTCTTCTTTTTTAATAATCATTTTAGCTATTCTAGTTCTTTTGCCATACCATAAAATTGTTAGTCTTGTCTATATCTATAAAAAATATAATCTTGCTGTGATTTTGGTAAGAACTTTATAAAACCCATGTTTCAATTTGAGAATAATTGACATCTGTCCTATGTTGAGTTTTCTAATGAGTGAACATGATATACCTCTCTATTCATTTTGACCTTTGATTTTTTTCGTCATCATTTTATAGTTTTCAACATATAAGTTCTATACATGTTTTGTTAGATTCACACCAAAGTAAATCATATTTAATAACTAAAATTTCAGTTGTAAATAGTTACTGTTTTTTAAATTCTGTGTCCACATATTCATTGATAGTATATATAAATGCAATTGATTTTCTGTGTGTTTATCTTATATTTTGCAAAGTTGCTGAACTGATTAATTCTAGGACTGTCATTTATTTGGTAGATTACTTAGGATTTTCTATGTAGACAATTATTAGGCAGTTTTATTTTTTCCTTCCCAAACTGTATGCATTTTTTTTCCTTTCCTGTATCACAATGGCTAAAATTTCCAGCAGTATGTTGAGTAAGAGTAGTAAGAACAGACATCCCTTGCCTTGTTTCTAATATTAGGAGCAAAGCATTAGTCTTTTACTGTAAATATAATGCTACCTGTGGATATTTGTAGATATTCTTTATAAAGTTGAGGAAATTCCCCCCTCTTCCTATTTTTCTGTGAGTTCTATCATGAATGAATACTGAGTTTTGTCAAATGCCTTTTCTGCATTAATTAATATAATCATGTAATTTATCTTCTTTTAATGTATTAATACAGTGGATTATATCAATTGATAATCAATTGGTAAAACAGAACACATCCTGTTTTATTGATTTTTATCTATTGGGTTTCTGTTCAAATTTTTATTTATTTATTTATTTCTGATTGGGAGTTATTTTGTTCTTTTTTAACTGGATTCTTGAGGTAAGTAATTAGGTTATTGATTTGAGACTTTTTCTCTCTCCTAATATAAGCATTTAATGCTATAAATTTCCCTCTTAGCCCTGCATTAGTTGTATCCCCCAAATTTTACTATGTTTTATTTTCATCTTAAATTCAATGTATTTTTTCCGTTCTCTTGAGGTGTCTTCTTTTACCCATGGATTATTTAGAAGTGTCTTGTTTAATTACAATGTATTTGAAGAATTTCCTATTACCATTCTGCTTTTTTTTTTTTTTTTTTTTTTATTAAGGCAGCCCTAGGAAATGAATACACTACTTCTAGCAGAGAAAGTTCCAGAGTAGTTGGGTGGTGGGTGTTTATCTGAACAGTTTTTAATCCCCTGAATTTTTTTTTAAATTAATTAATTAATTAATTTATGGCTGCATTGGGTTTTCATTGTTGCGTGAGGGCTTTCTGTAGTTGCAGCGAGCGGGAGCTACTCTTCGTTGCGGTGTGTGGGCTTCTCATTGTGGTGGCTTCTCTTGTTGTAGAGCATGGGCTCTAGGCGTGAGGGCTTCAATAGTTGTGGCACACAGGCTCAGTAGTTGTGACTCACGGGCTCCAGAGTGAAGGCTCAGTAGTTGTGGCACCTGGGCCTAGTTGCTCCGCAGCATGTGGGATCTTCCCGGACCAGGGATCGAACCATGTCCCCTGCATTGGCAGGCGGATCCTTAACCACTGCACCACCAGGGAAGCCACTACTTTTCTGCTTTTAATATCTAGTTCGATTGCATGGGTTTAGAGATCAGATTCTTCATGATAGCAATTCTTGCGATTTGCTTTTTGCCCAGGATATGGTATATGATTTTAAGTAGAGGAGATTATCAATAATCTGAGTAAATCTGATCCAATCATTTGAAAGGCCTTAAGAGCAGAACTGAGGTTTGCCTGAGGAAGAAGAAATTCTAGCTGTAGACTGCAGCATCAGCTATTGTGTGAGCATTTCCAGGCTGCCCTTCTTGATGGCTTGTCCTATGGATTTTGAACCTGAGTCCATAATTCTATCTTGTGGTTATTTCGCTAGGTCCTGAATACATGGTTGTAACAAGCATACTCTACAACTGGCAGAATCCCCACATTGGTTCCCTAAAATGTGGAGTGAGGACTATTATGCTAGGAAAGGCCAAGTGGAAAACACAAAAACTTCCTCTACTTAGAAAAATTGTAACCTAAAATCAATACTGCATTCCTGGAGGGACTGCAGAGATTAGTGCTACCATCAAGGACTTGAAGGATTCAGTGTGGTAATTCCCATCACATTCCCATTCAACTTGATTTGTCTTATGAAGAAAATATATAGATTTTGAAGAATCACAGGGAATTTTTGTAAACTTAACCTGGTTGTGACTCCAATTACAGCTGCAGTTCTAGATGTGGTTTTGATGCTTGAGAAAATTAACACATCCCCTGGTACCCAGTATTCGGCTATTAATCTGGCAAAGCTTTTTGTTCATAATACCTGTTTAAAAAGACCTGGGGGGCTTCCCTGGTGGAGCAGCGGTTGAGAGTCTGCCTGCCGGTGCAGGGAACACGGGCTCGAGCCCTGGTCTGGGAGGATCCCACATGCCGCAGAGCAACTAGGCCCGTGAGCCCCAACTACTGACCCTGCGCGTCTGGAGCCTGTGCTCCACAACAAGAGAGGCCGCGATAGTGAGAGGCCCGCGCACCGCGATGAAGAGTGGCCCCCGCTTGCCACTACTAGAGAAAGCCCTTGCACAGAAACGAAGATCCAACACAGCCAAAAATAAATAAATAAATTAATTAATTAACTCCAATCTCTTTAAAAAAGAAAAGACCTGGGATTGTAAAGCAATTATACTCCAATAAAGATGTTGAAAAAAAAAAAAAAAAAAAAGACCTGGGAGCAGTTTTCTTTCACCTGGCAGGGTCAACAATTCACCTTACTTTCCTATTTCAGGGATATAGCAACTCTCTAGACTTATAATTTAGTCCACAAGGATCTTAATTACCTTTCCCTTCTACAAGACATCATACTGGTTCATTATGTTAAGGATATTATTCACTATTCTAGACATAATGAGCAAGAAGTAACAACTTCTCTAAACTTATTGGTAAGACACGTGTGTCAGAGAGTGTGATAAAAATGTCCCTTATAAAAATTCAGGGACATTTTATGTCAATGATATCTCTAGGGCTTTGATGGTCTGGACCATGTCAAAACATGCCTTCCAAGGTGAAATTTGTTGCACGCAGTTCTTCCTGCAACTCAAAAAGAGGCACCATACTTAGTGGATCTCTTTGGATTTGGGAGGCAACATATTTTTCATTTGGGTGAGTGTGATATTCCATCGCATGTACGAAGTGATTCACAAAGCTGCTGGTTTTGAATGGAACCCAGAACAAGAGAAGGCTCTGCAACAAGTCCAGGCTACTGTAAATGCTATTCTGACACTTGGGGCCATATAATCCAGTAGATCCAAAGTGTGTATGGCAGATAGAGATGTTTGGAGCCTTTTATAGGACATTATAGTTGAATCACAGGGAAGACCCTTAGAATTTACACCAAAGCCCTGCCATCTGTTGCAGATATCAATTTTTAACTTTGAGAAACAGCTTCTGACTTGCTATTGGTCCTTAGCAGTGTTTGAAATTTTACATGGGCCACCAAATTAACATGTAATTTCAGTTGCTCATCATGAAGGGAAGTTGTCTGACCCATCAAGCCATAAAATTTGGATTTCACAGTAACACTCTATTAAGAAATAGAGACAGTATACACAAGATCATAGTTTTGTTTATATACTTAGAAGCCGATTGCTGCATCATATGGTTAACTCAATGCCTAACATTTTGAGGAACTGTCAACTTCTTTTCAAGAGTAGCTGCATAATTTTACAACCCCACCAACAATGTAAAAGAGTAACAATTTCTCCACAACCATAACATTCATTATTTTCTCTCTTTTTATATAGTTATCTTATTAGATGTAAAGTATTGTCTTATGGTGGTTTTGATTTGTTATTTCCCTAATAACTATTAATGTTGAGGATTAATTGGATTTTCATGCAGGATTTTCATGCACTTGATGATTTAAATAATCTCTTAGGAGAAATGTTTATTCAAACTCTTTGTTCAGTTTTAAATTTTCTTATTTGTCCTTTTATTGGTGACTTGTAAGTTCTTTATTTTTTTAATATAAGTCCCCTATCATATATATCATTTTCAAACATTTTTCCCCATTCCATTGATTATTTTTTCTCTTTTTTGATAATGTCTTTGAAGCACAGTTTTTAATTTTGATGAAGTTCAATTACTTAATTTTTTTTTGTTGTCACTTGCACTTCTAGTGTTTTAGCTATGAAACTATTGACTTTCCAAGATTGCAAATATATTTTATGCTAAGCATTGTATAGTTTTCACTCATTCATTTAGGTCTATTGGTCCATTTTGTATTAGTTTTGTATGTGATATGAGATAGGCATCCAACTTTATTCATTAACATGTAGATATTCAATTGTGTCAACACTATCTGTTGAAGACAATTTACTCCTTCATTGAATTATCTTGGCACCTATGTCCAAAATTAATTCACCATAAATGTAAGGGTTTATTTACTTCCAATTATATTTCATCCATTTATATATCTATCCTTATTCTAGCACACACTGTTTGGATTACTGTAGCTTTGTGGTGAGTTTGTAAATCAGGAAGTAAGTACTCCAATTTTGTCCTCCCTTTTCAAGAAGTGTTTTAGGGGGAGGAAAAATGGGTCCCTTCAATTTTAAGATCAGCTTCCCAATTACTGAAAAAAAATGCAGCTGGGGTTCTGATAGAGATAGCTTGCACTGAATTTGTACATGGGTTTGTGGAGTATGGCCATCTTAGCAGTATTAAATATACTGATTCAGAGACTAATGTTTTTCTATTTATTTTGGTTTTCTTTCATTACTTTCAACAGTGCTTTAGAGTATCCAGTGTACATCTTGAACTTTCTTTGTTAAATTGATATCTAATTATTTCTATTTTTTTGATGCTAATGTAAATAGAATTCTTTTCAAAGTTTTACTTTTGTATTGTTCATTTCTAAAGAGTACTCGCCCAATGTGGGGCTCGAACCCATGACCCTGAGATTAAGAGTCTCATGCTCTACCAACTGAGCTAGCCAGGTAACCCCTGCATTGTTCATTTCTAGTATATTGATATACAATTGACTTTTGTATGCTGACTTATATCCTGCACCTTGCTGAATTCATTTATTAGTTTTAATTGTAATTTTGTGGATGCCTTAGGCTTTTCTGTATACAAGATCAATTCATCTAGAAATGGAGATAAGTTTACTTCTTCTTTCTACTCTAAATGGCTTTTAGCTTTCTTTTTTTCCCTTTACCCTGGATGGAACCTCCAAGACAATATTGAATAGAAGTGGTATTAATAAACATCTTTATCTTCTGCATGAACTTAGGTCAAATTTTTAGTCTTTTATCCTTCTGATGATGTTAGCTGTGTATTTTTCATAGACTTTGTTAAGTTGAGGAAGTTTCCTTCTAACCATAGTTTGTTGATTTTTTTTTTTTTTTTAATCATAAAAGGGTTTGGGTCCTGTCAAATGGTTTTCGTCTATTGAGATGATCGTGCTGTTCTTATTCTTTATTCTGGTGCAATAGAATCAGCTGTAAATGTTATTGAAGATTCCCTGTACATAGCCACTTTTCTCTTGATGCTTTCAAGAATCTCTCTTTGCCTTTGTCTTTCAATGTTTTCATCATGGCATCTGGGATCTGGATCTTAGTAGGAGTTTTTTTAACTTCTTAGACATGTATTTAAATATTTTTCATCAGAGCTGAAGATTGGAAGTTTTCAGTCCAATTTTCATTATTTCTTTGAATATTTTTTCTGTTCCCTTTCACTCTCCTCTCTTTCTGAAACTCCCATTATACTTATGTTGATATGCTTAATTGTCTCATATTTTTCTGAGGCACTGTTCATTTATTGTCTATTCCTTTGTCTCTCTGCTCTTTGGGTGGTAAAATTTCTATTGAGTTATATTTCAGTTTCCTGATTCTTTCTTCTGCCAGTTCAGATTTCCTCTTGCCCAGTTCTAGTAAATTTTTTAAAATTTCATTTATTGTGTTTTTAGCTGCAGAATTTCTATTCGGTTTTCATTATAACTTCTGTCTGTTGATATTCTCTACTGGGTGAGACACTATTTTCATACTTTCCTTTAATTCTCCAGACATGGTTTTCTTTAACTCTTTGAGCATGCTTGAAATAACTGATTAAATTTTATGTTTAATGTAACTCATGTCTGGGCTTCTTCAGGTATAGTTTGTATTAAACTGCTTTTTCCTTGTTTGTAAGCCATACTTTTTTGATATTTTGAATATCTCCTAATTATTGCTTAAACACTTCATATTTTATTTATATATTTTTTAACATCTTTATTTGAGTATAATTGCTTTACAATAGTGTGTTAGTTTCTGCTGTATAAAAAAGTGAATCATATACATATATACTCATATCTCCTCCCTCTTGCATCTCCCTCCAGCCCTCCCTAACCCACCCCACTAGGTGGACACAAAGCACCGAGCTGATCTCCCTGTGCTATGCCGCAGCTTCCTGCTAACTATCTATTTTACATTTGGTAGTGTATATATGTCCATACCACTCTCTCACTTCATCCCAGCTTGCACTTCCCCCTCCCCGTGTCTTCAAGTCCATTCTCTATGTCTGTGTCTTTATTCCTGTCCTGCCCCTAGGTTCATCAGAACCTTTCTTTTTTTTTTTTTAAGATTCCATATATATGTGTTAGCATACAGTATTTGTTTTTCTCATTCTGACTTACTTCACTCTGTATGACAGTCTCTAGGTCCATCCACCTCACTACAAATAACTCAATTTCGTTTCCTTTTAGGGCTGAGTAATATTCAATTGTATATATGTGCCACATCTTCTTTATCCATTCATCTGTCAATGGACACTTAGGTTGCTGCCATGTCCTGGCTATTGTAAATAGAGCTGCAGTGAATGTTGTGGTACATGACTCTTTTTGAATTATGGTTTTCTCAGGGTATATGCCCATTAATGGGATTGCTGGGTCATATGGTAGTTCTAGTTTTAGTTTTTTAAGGAACCTCCATACTGTTCTCCATAGTGGCTGTATCAGTTTACATTTCCACCAACAGTGCAAGAGGGTTCCCTTTTCTCCACACCCTCTCCAGCATTTATTGTTTGTAGATTTTTTGATGATGGCCATTCTGACCAGTGTGAGATGATACCTCATTGTAGTTTTGATTTCATTTCTCAAATGATTAGTGATGTTGAGCATACTTTCATTTGTTTGTTAGCAATCTGTATATCTTCTTTGGAGAAATGTTTATTTAGGTCTTCTGCCCATTTTTGGATTGGGTTGGTTTGTTAAATCTTCACATTTTAAATAATATACTATAGCACTTTGGAATTAAGGCTCTCCTCCTTCTAGTTTGTTATTGTTTTTGTTCCTTTGTTCCTATTTATTAGTGACTTTTCTGAACCAGATCGTCTGCTTTTCCAGCATCCAGTCTGGGAGATATAAGACAAGAAGAAAGCCCAAGGAATTCACCACCATGTTGTCCTGAGAACCCTAACTATTCTGCCTTCCTCTCTCCACCTTTCCGTGTCTTCATATGTTTGTCCTGTATATAATATCCAGGAATATTTCTGTTGTACTTAGGGAGAATAATAGAGAAATGTACATCTACTCCATCTACCCAGAAGTGGAAATCCCAATGTTGTTCACTTTTAAAATCTAGTTTAGATATGGAGAACTTACTGTTAATTCAGTGATGGTTTTTAAGGGAAATGTGAGTTTACAACTATCATGTGATTGAAAGGAAATAAAGATCTCTTTTTTTATAGATCTTTGAAATACCTATTCAAGTGCTTCCTCGAGCGAGATCTCACCTCCAATATATTGGTGATTCTAACAATTTATCAACTCTTAAATAATCAGACTTTCTACAGTGTCTCATAAATGAGAAAAATTATAAAATTTTTAGCATTTTTAAGTTTGTTAGTAGGGAATTAGAGATTCTCTTTGTATTAGTCTGCTCAAGCTACCATAATGTAATACCACAGACTTCGTGGCTTAAACAATAGAAATGTAGTTTCTCATCAGTCTGGAGGCTAGAAAGTCCAAGGTCAAAGTGTTGGCTGATTCATTTTCTGGTGAGCTCTCTCGTGGCTTGTAGGTGGTTACCTGCTTTTCAGGTACCCACTCCTCAGCAGATGGCCTTTCTTCAGCGTGTACACGTGGAGAGAGTGACAGAGAGAGAGAGAGAGAGGTTCTCTACCCTTAGGACCTCATTTAATCTTAATTACTTCCTAAAGACATTATCTGTAAATATAGTCACATTGGCACACTGGGGATTAGAGCTTCAATTATGAAATTTTGGGGGGACACAATTTCATTCACAGCACTCTTCTATTCACTTTTGTTCCCAGCACCAAAGCAGACCTGCTATACATTATTCACAATAAAATGTGCTTTCTAGGTGAATGTGTGAATATATGAATAGATGTTGAAAGAATGGATGGATGCAATCATGAATGTATCAGCCACTAGAAGGGCTACTTTTTTTTAAATTTAATTTTATATATATTTTTTATACAGCAAGTTCTTATTAGTTACCTATTTTATACATATTAGTGTATATATGTCAATCAAAATATCCCAATTCATCACACCACCACCACCCCCATCACATTCCCCCCTTGGTGTCCATGTGCTGTTCTGTACATCTGTGTCTCAATTTCTGCCTTGAAAACCGGCTCATCTGTACCATTTTCCTAGGTTCCACATATATGCTTTAATATACGATATTTGTTTTTCTTTTTCTGACATACTTCACCCTGTATGACAGTCTCTAGATCCATCCACATCTCAGTTTCATTCCTTTTTATGGCTGAGTAATATTCCATTGTATATATGTACCACTTCTTCTTTAATCATTCATTTCTTGATGGGCATTTAGGTTGCTTCCATGTACTGACTATTATAAATAGTGCTGCAGTGAACATTGGGGTGCATGTGTTCTTTGAATTATGGTTTTCTCTGGGTATATGCCCAGTAGTGGGATTGCTGGGTCATATGGTAATTCTATTTTTAGTTTTTTAAGGCACCTCCTTACTGTTCTCCATAGCGGCTGTATCAATTTACATTCCTACCAACAGTGCAAGAGGGTTCCCTTTTCTCCACACCCTCTCCAGCATTTGTTGTTTGTAGATTTTCTGATGATGCCCATTCTAACTGGTGTGAGGTGATACTTCATTGTAGTTTTGTTTTGCATTTCTCTAACAATTAGTGATGTTGAGCAGCTTTTCATGTACTTCTTGGCCATCTGTATGTCTTCTTTGGAGAAATGTCTATTTAGGTATTCTACCCATTTTTGGATTGGGTTTTTTTTTTTCTAATATTGAGCAGCATGAGCTGTTTATATATTTTGGAGATTAATCCTTTGTCCATTGATTCATTTACAAATATTTTCTCCCATTCTGAGGGTTGTCGTTTCGTCTTGTTTGTAGTTTCCTTTGCTTTGCAAAAGCTTTTAAGTTTCATTAGGTCCCTTTGGTTTATTTTTTTATTTCCATTACTCTAGGAGGTGGATGAAAAAAGATCTTGCTGTGATTTCCGTCAAAGAGTGTTCTTCCTATGTTTTCCTCTAAGAGTTTTATTGTGTCCAGTCTTACATTTAGGTCTCTAATCCATTTTGAATTATTTTTGTGTATGGTGTTAGGGAGTGTTCTAATTTCATTTTTTACATGTAGCTGTCTTGTTTTCCCAGCATCATTTGTTGAAGAGACTGTCTTTTCTCCATTGTTTACCCTTGTCTCCTTTGTCATAGATTAGTTAACCAGAGGTGCGTGGGTTTATCTCTGGGCTTTCTATCCTGTTCCATTGATCTGTATTTCTGTTTTTGTGCCATGACCATATTGCTTGATTACTGTAGCTTTGTAATATAGTCTGAAGTCAGGGAGTCTGATTCTTCCAGCTCCTCTTTTTTCCCTCAAGACCACTTTGGCTATTCGGGGTCTATTGTGTTTCCATACAAATTGTGAAATTTTTTGTTCTAGTTCTGTGAAAAATGCCATTGGTATTTAGATAGGGATTGCATCAAATCTGTAGATTTGGGTGGTATAGTCATTTTAACAATATTGATTCTTCTAATTCAAGAACATGGTATATCTCTCCATCTGTTTGTATCATCTTTAATTTCTTTCATCAGTGTCTTATAGTTTTCTGCATACAGGTCTTTTGTCTCCTTAGGTAGGTTTATTCCTAGGTATTTTATTCTTTTCTTTTTTGTAGTGGTAAATGGCAGTGTTTCCTTAATTTTTCCTTCAGAATTCTCATCATTAGTGTATAGGAATGCAAGAGATTTCTGTGCATTAATTTTGTATCCTGCAACTTTACCAAATTCATTGATTAGCTCTAGTAGTTTTCTGGTGTCATCTTTAGGATTCTCTATGTATAGTATCATGTCATTTGCAAACAGTAACAGTTTTACTTCTTTATCAATTTGTATTCCTTTTATTTCTTTTTCTTCTGTGATTGCCATGGCTAGAACTTCCAAAACTATGTTGAATAATAGTGGTGAGCGTGGACATCCTTGTCTTGTTCCTGATCTTAGAGGAAATGCTTTCAGTTTTTCACCATTGGGAATGATGTTTGCTGTGGGTTTGTCATATATGGCCTTTATTATGTTGAGGTAGGCTCCCTCTATGCCCACTTTCTGGAGAGTTTTTAACACAAATCGATGTTGAATTTTGTCAAAAGCTTTTTCTGCATCTATTGAGATGAGTATATGGTTTTTATTCTTCAATTTGTTAATATTGTGTATCACATTGATTGATTTGAGCACATTGAAGAATCCTTGCATCCTTGGGTTAAATCCCACTTGATCATGGTGTATGATCCTTTTTATGTGTTGTTGGATTCTGTTTGCTAGCATTTTGTTGAGGATTTTTGTATCTATATTCAACAGTGATATTGGTCTGTAATTTTCTTTTTTTGTAGTATCTTTGTCTGGTTTTGGTATCAGGGTGATGGTGGCCTCATAAAATGAGTTTGGGAGTGTTCCTTCCTCTGAAATTTTTTGGAAGAGTTTGAGAAGGATGGGTGTTAGCTCTTCTCTAAATATTTGATAGAATTCACCTGTGAAGCCATCTGGTCCTGGACTTTGGTTTGTTGGAAGATTTTTAATCACAGTTTCAATTTCATTACTTCTGAATGGTCTGTCCATATTTTCTATTTCTTCGTGGTTCAGTGTTGGAAGGTTATACTTTTCTAAGAATTTGTCTATTTCTTCCAGGTTGTCCATTTTATTGACATAGAGTTGCTTGTAGTAGTCTCTTAGGATGCTTTGCATTTCTGCTGTGTCTGTTTTAACTTCTCCTGTTTCATTTCAAAGTTTATTGGTTTGAGTCCTCTCCCTCTTTTTCTTGATGAGTCTGGCTAATGGTTTATCAATTTTGTTTATCTTCTCAAAGAACCAGACTTTAATTTTATTGATCTTTGCTATTGTCTTCTTTGTTTCTATTTCATTTATTTCTGCTCTGATTTTATGATTTCTTTCCTTCTACTAACTTTGGATTTTGTTTGTTCTTCCATCTCTAGTTCCTTTAGGTGTAAGTTTAGATTGTTTATTTGAGATGTTTGTTGTTTCTTGAGGTAGGATTTTATTGCTATAAACTTCCCTCTTAGAACTACTTTTGCTGGATCCCATAGGTTTTGGATCATCGTGTTTTCATTGTCATTTGTGTCTAGGTAGTTTTTGATTTCCTCTTTGATTTCTTCAGTGATCTCTTGGTTACATAGTAATGTATTGTTTAGCCCTTATGTGTTTGTGTTTTTTTATGTTTTTTTCCCTGTAATTGATTTCTAATCTCATAGCATTGTGGTCAGAAAAGATGCTTGATATGATTTCAATTTTCTTAAATTTACTGAGGCTTGATTTGTGACCCAAGATGTGATCTATCCTGGAGAATGTTCTGTATGCACTTGAGAAGAAAGTGTAATCTGCTGGTTTTGGATGGAATGTCCTATAAATATCAATTAAATCTACCTGGTCTATTGTGTCATTTAAAGCTGTGTTTCCTTATTAATTTTCTGTCTGGATGATCTGTCCATTCATGTAAAGAGATGCTAAAGTCCCCCACTATTATTGTGTTACTGTTGATTTCCTCTTTTATAGCTGTTAGCAGTAGCCTCAGGTATTGAGATGCTCTTATGTTGGGTGCATATATATTTATAATTGTTATATCTTCTTCTTGGATTAATCCCTTGATCATTATGTAGTGTACTTCCTTGTCTCTTGTAACATTCTGTATTTAAAGTCTATTTTATCTGATATGAGTATTGCTACACCAGCTTTCTTTTGATTTATATTTGCATGGAATATCTTTTTCCATACCCTTACTTTCAGTCTGTATGTGTCCCTACGTCTGAAATGGGTCTCTTGTAGACGGCATATATATGGGTCTTGTTTTTGTATCCATTGGCGAGCCTGTGTCTTTTGTTTGTTGCATTTAATCCATTCACGTTTAAGGTAATTATCAATATGTAGGTTCCTATGACCAACTTCTTAATTGTTATGGGTTTGTTTTTGTAGGTCCTTTTCTTCTCTTGTGTCTCCCGCTTAGAGACATTCATTTAGCATTTGTTGTAGAGCTGGTTTGGTGGTGCTGAATTCTCTTAGCTTTTGCTTGTCCGTAAAGCTTTTGATTTCTCCATCGAATCTGAAAGAGATCCTTGCCGGGTAGAGTAATCTTGGCTGTAGGTTTTTCCTTTCATCACTTTAAATATGCCATGCCACTCCCTTCTGGCTTGTAGAATTTCTGCTGAGAAATCAGCTGTTAACCTTATGGGAGTTTCCTTGTATGTTATTTGTCGTTTTTGCCTTGCTGCTTTCAATAATTTTTCTTTGTCTTTAATTTTTGCCAATGTGATTACTATGTGTCTTGGCGTGTTTCTCCTTGGGTTTATCCTGTATGGGACTCTCTGTGCTTCCTGGACTTGGGTGGCCATTTCCTTTCCCATGTTAGGTAAGTTTTCAAGTATAATTTCTTCAAATATTTTCTCGGGTCCTTTCTCTCTCTCTTCTCCTTCTGGGACCCTTATAATATGAATGTTGTTGCATTTAATGTTGTCCCAGAAATCTCTTAGGCTGTCTTCATTTCTTTTCATTCTTTTTTCTTTATTCTGTTCTGCAGTAGTGATTTCGACCATTCTGTCTTCCAGGTTATTTATCCATTCTTCTACCTTAGTTATTGTGCTATTGATTCCTTTTTGTGTAGTTTTCATTTCAGTTATTATATTGTTCATCTCCGTTTGTTTGTTCTTTAATTCTTCTAGGTCTTTGTGAGACATTTCTTTCATCTTCTCGATCTTTGTCTCCATTCTTTTTCCGAGGTCCTGGATCTTCTTCACTATCATTATTCTGAATTCTTTTTCTGGGAGGTTGCCTATCTCCACTTCATTTAGTTGTTTTTCTGGGGTTTTATCTTGTTCCTTCATCTGGTACATAGCCCTCTGCCTTTTCATCTTGTCTATCTTTCTGTGAATGTGGTTTTTTTTCCACAGGCTGCAGTATTGTTGTTCTTCTTGCTTCTCCTGTCTGCCCTCTGGTGGATGAGACTATCTAAGAGGCTTGTGCAATTTTCCTGATGGGAGGGACTGGTGGTGAGTACAGCTGGCTGTTTCTCTTGTGGACAGAGCTCAGTAAACTTTAATCTGCTTGTCTGCTGATGAGTGGGGCTGGGTTCCAGTTACTGTTGATTGGCCTGAGGCGACTCAGCACCTTAGCCTACCCAGGCTATTTGGTGGGGCTAAAGGCAGACTCTGGGAGGGCTCACGCCAAGGAGTACCTCCCAAAACTTCTGCTGCCAGTGTCCTTGTCCTCACAGTGAGACACAGTCACCCCCTGCCTCTTCAGGAGACCCTCCAACACTAGCAGGTAGGTCTGATTTAGTCTCTTGCAGGGTCACTGCTCCTTCCTCTGGGTCCCAATGCACACACTACTTTGTGTGTGCCCTCCAAGAGTGGAGTCTCTCTTTCCCCCAGTCCTGTCGAAGTCCTGCAGTCAAATCCCTCTAGCCTTCAAAGTCTGTTTCTCTAGGAATTCCTCCTCCTGTTGCCATACCCCCAGGTTGGGAAGCCTGACGTGGAGCTCAGAACCTTCACTCCAGTGGGTGGACTTC
The DNA here is from genome assembly GCF_949987535.1 of Balaenoptera acutorostrata. Lineage (NCBI taxonomy): Eukaryota > Metazoa > Chordata > Mammalia > Artiodactyla > Balaenopteridae > Balaenoptera > Balaenoptera acutorostrata. The sequence continues at coordinate 49,861,958 of NC_080066.1, read as the reverse complement.
TGTGGTATAAGTGTTCTCCAGTTTGTGAGTCACCCACCCAGCAGTTATGGGATTTGATTTTATTGTGATTTTGCCCCTCCTACAATCTCATTGTGGTTGCTCCTTTGTCTTTGAATGTGGGGTACCTTTTTTGCTGAGTTCCAGTGTTTTCCTGTCATTGATTGTTCAGCAGTTAGTTGTGATTCCAGTGCTCTTGCAAGGGGGAGTGAGAGAACGTCCTTCTACTCCACCATATTGATCCAATCCTCCCTAGAAGGGTTACTTTTAATTTTCTCCTACATACTTTACCAGAGTCTCACAGTAATAGTACTCTCTGCCAGGAAACTTGCTAAGTGTTTTACACTGTGTCCTAATTAATCCTCACATCAACTCTACCAGGAAGGCATGCTACCCTTATTTTACAAGTGTAAGAACTAAGGCTTAAGAGGTTATGTGACTTGCTGAAGATCTTAGAGATATTTAGTGGAGAACACCATGATTTAAATATAAATCTAATTGAATCCAAAGCCCCGATATCTATTAATATGTTTTGTTGTCCTATGTCAAATCCTGTGAGAGCTAAAACCCATACCTTTGTGACACATAAACCAAATCATGAATACAGAGTATAGATTATTCTAACTCTAACATTATTAAGAAAATTCCAAAACTGATTCCTTTTCCATAAAAGTATACCAAGTTCAATAATTTCAAGCTGGCATTTATTTAGTTTGGTTGAGAAGCTAAACATTAAATTCCAACAAACCTGTATTTTAAGCTCCAATGGATGGTGGTGCTTGGTTGTGGAGAAACCTCAGTGGAATTCTGGGAGCATGAAAGAAGAAGTGCAGAAAGTTAGGTCAGAAGGTGAAGGCCCTGGGGGAAATGTCTAAGGGAATAAATAGGGTAGGATATTGACTGCTTTCTCCTCAAAATTTTTTAAACGTATTCAGGGATGGAAACATAAGCACTGACTTGGACTTTATTCCCCAGCCTCTAAAATATAACATTTCTTGCTGATTAACTTTACTCAATTTAAGCATATTAGAGACAAGACATATTGTAAATAAATATTAATCTGGAATTTAACCATATTCTAGTCAATCAGTGATGATTTTTTGTGGCTACTATACAGTGCTTAAAATACATTATGTTTACTTTTTGTCTTGCAGATTGTATTTTCTAACTAAGAATTTCATTAGGGAGGCCAGTATAAGTCTATGCTCCAATTAAGAGTGAGGTGAGATTACCAACACCAAGAGTGTTGGTGTAGGAGGAGATGGGAAATAAACTGTGCTTCACTAACAAGTGAGATAGTCCACACACTTAGGTATACAAGATGTCTGATGGGAAGATAATTTCCAACAGATGAAAATCTGAGGGGAGACGACCTTCACAATGGCAGAGGAGTAAGACATGGAGATCACTTTCCTCCACACATATAATCAAAATTACATCTACATGTGGAACAACTCCTACAGACACCTACTGAACGCTGGCAGAAGACCTCAGACTTCCCAAAAGGCCAGAAAATCCCCACGTACCTGGGTAGGGCAAAAGAGAAAAAAGCACAGAGGCAAAAGAATAGGGATGGAACCTGCACCACTGGGAGGGAGCTGTGAAGGAGGAAAAGTTTCCACATTCTAGGAAGCCCCTTCACTGGTGGAGATAGGGTGTGGGAGGGGGAGAAGTTTCAGAGCTATGGAAGAGAGCACAGCAACAATGGTGCAGAGGGCAAAGCGGAGAGATTCCCACACACAGCATCGGTGCTGACCAGCACTCACCAGTCTGAGACACTTATCTGCTCACCCACCAGGGCAGTGGAGGCTGGGAGCTGAGGATCAGGCTTTGGAGGTCAGACCCCAGGGAGAGGACTGGGGTTGGCTGCATGAAGACAGACTGAAGGGTGCTAGTGCACCACAACTAACTGGGAGGGAGTCAGAGAAAAAGTCTGGACCTGCCAAAGAGGCAAGAGACCATTGTTTCAGGGTGTGTGAGGAAAGGGGATTTCTTCCCCATGGGCCCACAGAAGGCAGAGCACCACCTACGCAAGCTCCAGAGATGGGCACAAGACACGGCTATCAGCTTGGACCCCAGAGACAGGCATGAAACACTAATGCTGCTGTCGCTGTCACCTAGAATCCTGTGTGCAACAGAGGTCACTACCCACATCCCCCCCGGGAGTCTATGCAGCATGCCACTGCCAGGGTCCCGAGATCCAGGGACAACTTCCCTGGCAGAACACATGGCATGCCTCAGGCTGTTGCAATGTCATGCCGGCCTCTGTCGCCACAGGCTCACCCTGCATTCCAATTATGACTACCATACCCCTCCCTCTCCCCAGCCTGAGAGAGCAAGAGCCCCCTAATCAGCCGCTGCTTTAACCTCCTCCTGTCTGGGCAGGGAACAGGTGCCTGAGGGTGATCTACACACAGAGGTGGGACCAAAACCAAAGCTGAACCCTGGGAGCTGTGTGAACAAAGAAGAGAAAGGGAAATTTCTCTGTGCAGCCTCAGGAGCAGCAGACTAAATCCCCACTATCAACCTGATGAACCCTGCATCTGTGGAATATCTGAATGTACCCAAAATTTAGGCGCTGGACTTTGGCAGCAAATGTAGACTCGAGGATTGCTGTCTGTGACTGATTTGTTTCTGCTTTTCAGGTTTATCTTAGTTTAGATTGTAGTGCTTGCTATCATTGGTGGATTTGTTTATTGGTTTGGATGCTCTTTTCTTTTATTAATTTATTTATTAAATTTTATTATTTTTTAATTTTAATTTATTATTTATTTTATTTATTTTTCCTCCCTTTTTTCCCTCCTTTTCTTCTGAGCCGTGTGGCTGACAGGGTCTTGGTGCTCCAGCCAGGTGTCAGACCTGACACTCCGAGGTGGGAGAGCCGAGTCCAGGACATTAGATGACCAGAGACCTCCCAGCCCCATGTAATATCAATCAGCGAGAGATCTCCCAGAGACCCCTATCTCAACACTGAGACCCAGCTCCACCCAACAGCCAGCAAGCTCCAGTGCTGGATATCCCATGCCAGACAACTAGCAAGACAGGAACATAAGCCTACTCATTAGCAGAGAGGCTGCCTAAAATCATACTAGGTTCAAAGACACCCCAAAACACACGACCAGATGTGGCACTGTGCACCAGAAAGACAAGATCCAGTCCCACACACAAGAACATAGACACCAGTCCCTTCCACCAGGAAGCCTACACAAGCCACTGAACCAACCTCAACTACTGAGGGTAGACACCAAAAACAATGGGAACTAAAACTCTACAACCTGTGAAAATGAGACCCCAAACACAGTAAGTTAAACAAAATGAGAAGACAGAGAATTATGCAGCAAATGAAGGAGCAAGGTAAAACCTCAAAAGACCAAACAAATGAAGAGGAACTAGGCAGTCTACTTGAAAAAGTATTCAGAATAATGAGAGTAAACATGATCCAAAATCTTGGATATAGAATGGAGAAAATACAAGAAACATTTAAGGAGGACCTAGAAGAACCAAGGAGCAAAAAAAAACAATGATGAACAGCACAACAAATGAAGTTAAAAATTCTCTAGAATGAATCAATAGCAGAATAACTGAGGCAGAAGAAAGGATAAGTGGCCTAGAAGATAAAATATTGGAAATAACTACCACAGAGCACAATAAAGAAAAAAGAATGAAAACAATTGAGGACAGCCTCAGAGACTTCTGGGCCAACATTAAATGCACCAACATTCAAATTACAGGGGTCCCAGAAGAAGAAGAGAAAAAGAAAGAGACTGAGAAAATATTTGAAGAGATTATAGTTGAAAACTTCCCAACATGGGAAAAGAAATAGTCAATCAAGACCAGGAAGTACAGAGAGTCCCATACAGGAAAAAACCAAGGAGAAACATGCCAAGACACATATTTATCAAACTATAAAAATTAAATACAAAGAAAAAATTTAAAAGAAGCAAGGGGCAAACAACAAATAACGTACAAGGGAATCACCATAAGGTTAACAGCTGATCTTTCAGCAGAAACTCTACAAGCCAGAAGACAGTGGCTGGACATATTTAAAGTGATGAAAGGGAAAAACCTACAACCAAGATTACTCTACCCTGCAAGAATTTCATTCAGATTCAACAGAGAAATTAAAACCTTTACAGACAAGCAAAAGTTAAGAGAATTCAGCACCACCAAACCAACTTTACAACAAATGCCAAAGAACATTCTCTAGGCAGAAAACACAAGACAAGGAAAAGACCTACATAAACAAACCCAAAACAATTAAGAAAATGGTCATAGGAACATACATATTAAAAATTACCTTAAATGAAAATGGATTAAATGCTCCAAACAAAAGACATAGACTAGCCAAATGGATACAAAAACAAGACCCATATATATTCTGTCTACAAGAGACCCACTTCAGACCTAGGGACACATACAGACTGAAAATGAGGGGATGGAAAAAGATACTCCATGCAAATGGAAATCAAAAGAAAGTTAGAGTAGCAATTCTCATATCAGGCAAAATAGAATTTAAAATAAGACTATTACAAGAGTCAAAGAAAGACACTACATAATGATCAAGGCATCAATCCAAGAAAAAGATATAACAATTGTAAATATGTATGCACCCAACATAGGAGCACCTCAATACATAAGGCAAATGCTAACATCCGTAAAAGGAGAAGTTGACAGTAACATGGTAATCATAGGGGACTTTAACACCTCATTTTCACCAATGGAGAGGTCAGCCGAAATGAAAATAAATAAGGAAACATAAGCTTTAAATGACACATTAAACAAGATGGACTTAATTGATATTATAGGACATTCCATCCAAAAACAACAGAATACACTTTCTTCTCAAGTGCTTATGGAACATTCTCAAATGATAAATCATATCTTGGGTCACAAATCAAGCCTTGGTAAGTTTAAGAAAATTGAAATCATATCAAGTATCTTTTCCGACCATGCTACGAGACTAGATAACAATTACAGGAAAAAAAAAAACAAACTGTGAAAAATACAAACACATGAAGGCTAAACAGTATGCTACTAAGTAACAAAGAGATTACTGAAGAAGTCAAAGAGGAAATCAAAAAATACCTAGAAACAAATGACAATGAAAAGACAATGAGCCAAAACCTATGGGATGCAACAAAAGCAGTTCTAAGAGGGAAGTTTATAGCAATACAATCCTACTTCAAGAAACAAGAAAAATGTCAAAAAACCTAACCTTACACCTAAATAAATTAGAGAAAGAAGAAGAACAACAACAACAAAAAAAACAAAGTTAGCAGAAGGAAAGAATTCATAAAGATCAGATCAGAAATAAATGAGAAAAATGAAGGAAACAATAATAAAGATCAATAAAACTACAAGCTGGTTCTTTGAGAAGACAAACAAAATTGATAAATCCTTAGCCAGACTCATCAAGCAAAACAGGGAGAAGTTTCAAATGAACAGAATTAGAAATGAAAACGGAGAAGGAACAACTGATACTGCAGAAATACAAAGCATCATGAGAGATTACTGCAAGGAACTATATGCCAATAAAATGGACAACCTGGAAGAAATGCACTAACTCTTTGAATAGCAGAACCTTCCAAGACTGAAACAGGAAGAAATAGAAACTATGAACTGACCAATCACAATGAAATTGAGACTGTGATTAAAAATCTTCCAACAAATCTACAAAAAATGGTACAGATGAACCGGTTTGCAAGGCAGAAACAGAGTCACATATGTAGATTACAAATGTGTGGACACCAAAAGGGGAAAGTAGGGGCAGGGTGATGGTGGTGGGATGAATTGGGAGACTGGGATTAACACATATACACTAATATGTATAAAATGGATCACTAATAAAAATCTGCTGTATAAAAAAAAAATCTTCCAGCAAACAAAATCCCAGGACCAGATGGCTTCACAGGTAAATTCTATCATATATTTAGAGAAAAGCTAACACCCATCCTTCTCAAATTTTTCCAAAATATAGCAGAGGGAGGAACACTCTCAAACTCATTCTACAAGACACACATCACTCTGATCCCAAAACCAGACAAGGATGTCACAAAGAAAGAAAACTAAAGGCCAATGTCACTGATGAACATAGATGCAAAAATCCTCAACAAAATACTAGCTAACAGAATCCAACAGCATGATCAAGTGGGGTTTACCCCAGGAATGCAAGGATTCTTCAATATACGCAAATCAATCAATATGATACACCATGTTAACAAACTGAAGGCGAAAAACCATATGATAATCTCAATAGTTGCAGAAAAAGCTTTTGACAAAATTCAACACCTATTAAAGATAAAAACTCTCCAGAAAATAGGTATAGAGGGAACCTACCTCAACATAATAAAGGCCATATATGAGAAACCACAGCCAACATCATTCTCAATGGTGAAAAACTGAAAGCATTTCCTCTAAGATCAGGAACAAAACAAGGTTGCCCACTCTCACCATTATTGTTCAACATAGTTTTGGAAGTTTCAGCCACAGCAATCAGAGAAGAAAAAGAAATAAAAGGATTGCAAATCGGAAAAGAAGTAAAAGTGTCACTCTTTTCAGATGACATGGTACAATACATGGAGAATCCTAAAGATGCTACCAGAAAACTACTAGAGTTAATCAATGAATTGGGTAAAGTAGCAGGATACAAAATAAATGCCCAGAAATCTCTTGCATTCCTATACACTAATGATGAAAAATCTGAAAGAAAAATTAAGGAAACACTCCTATTTACAATTGCAACAAAAAGAATAAAATACCTAGGAATAAACTTACATAAGGAGACAAAAGACCTGGATGCAGAAAACTATAAGACACTGATGAAAGAAATTAAAGATGATACAAACAGATGGAGAGATATACCATGTTCTTGGATTGGAAGAATCAACCTTGTGAAAATGACTATACTAGCCAAAGCAGTCTACAGATTCAATGAAATCTCTATCAAACTACCAATGGCATTTTTCACAGAAGTAGAACAAAAAATTTCACAATTTGTATGGAAACACAAAAGACCCTGAATAGTCTAAGCAATCTTGAGAAAGAAAAATGGAGCTGGAGGAATCAGGCTCTGTGACTTCAGACTATACTACAAAGATACAGTAATCAAGACAGTATGGTAGTGGCACAAAACCAAAAATATAGATCAATGGAACAGGATAGAAAGCCCAGAGATAAACCCATGCACATATGGTCACCTTATCTTTGATAAACGAAGTAAGAGAATACAACGGAGAAAAGACAGCCTCTTCAATAAATAGTGCTGGGAAAACTGGACAGCTACCTATAAAATAATGAAATTAGAACACTTCCTAACACCATATGCAAAAATAAACTCAAAGTGGATTAAAGACCTAAATGTAAGGCCAGACACTATAAAACTCTTAGAGGAAAACATAGGCAGAACACTGTATGGCATAAATCACAGCAAGATACTTTCTGACGCACCTCCTAGAGAAATGGAAATAAAAACAAAAATAAACAAACAGGATCTAATTAAACTTAAAAATGTTTGCACAGCAAAGGAAACCATAAACAAGATGAAAAGACTGCTCTCATAATGGCAGAAACTATTTGCAAACAAAGCAATGGACAAAGGATTAATCTCCAAAATACACAAGCAGCTCATGAAGCTCAATTTCAGTAAAACAAACAACCCAATTCAAAAATGGGCAGAAGACCTTAATAAACATTTCTCCAAAGAACATATACAGATTGCCAACAAACACATGAAAGGATGCTCAACATCACTAATCATTAGAGAAATGCAAATCAAAACCACAATGAGGTATCAACTCACACTAGTCAGAATGGCTATCATGAAAAAAATCTACAAACAATAAATGCTGGAGAGGGTGTGAAGAAAAGGGAACACTCTTGCACTGTTGGTGGGAATGTAAATTGATACAACCACTATGGAGAACAATATGAAATTTCCTTAAAAATCTAAAAATAGAATTACCATACCACCAGCAATCCCACTACTGGGCAAATAGCCTGAGAAAGCCATAATTCAAAAAGAGTCATGTACCACAATGTTTATTGCAGCTCTATTTACAATAACCAGGACATGGAAGCAACCTAAGTGTCCATCAACAGATGAATGGATAAAGAAGATGTGGCACATATATACAATGGAATATTACTCAGCCATAAAAAGGAATGAAACTGGGTCATTTGTTGAGATGTGGATGGATCTAGAGGCTGTCATACAGAGTGAAGTAAGTCAGAAAGAGAAAAACAAATATCGTATATTAATGCATATTTGTGGAATCTAGAAAAATGGTACAGATGAACCAGTTTGCAGGCCCGAAATTGAGACACAGATGTAGAGAACAAATGTATGGACACCAAGGGGGGAAAGCTGTGAAGGGGTGGGGGTGGTGGTGTGATGAATTGGGCGATTGGGATTGACATGTATACACTGATGTGTATAAAATTGATGACTAATAAGAACCTGCTGTATAAAAATCAAATAAAATAAAATGCAAAAAACAAAAACAAAAAGAGTCATGTACCACAACATTCATTGCAGCTCTATTTACAATAGCCAGGACTTGGAAGCAACCTAAGTGTCCATCGACAGATGAATGGATACATCATATACACAATGGATTATTACTCAGCCAAAAAATAAACGAAATTGAGTTATTTGTAGTGAAGTGGATGGACCTAGAGTCTGTCATACAGAGTGAAATAAGTCAAATAGAGAAAAACAAATACTGTACGTAACACATGTATATGTAATCTAAAAAAAAATGATTCTGATGAACCTAGGGGCAGGACACGAATAAAGATGCAGTCGTAGAGAATGGACTTGAGAACATGGGGAGGGGGAAGGGCAAGCTGGGACGAAGTGAGAAAGTAGCATTGACAGATATACACTACCAGATGTAAAATAGATAGCTAGTGGGAAGAGCTGCATAACACAGGGAAATCAGTTTGGTGCTTTGTGACCACCTAGAGGAGTGGGATAGGGAGGGTGGGAGGGAGGTGCAAGAGGGAGGGAATATGGGGATATATATATATATATATATATATATATATATATATAGTTGATTCATTTTGTTATACAACAGAAACTAACACAACATTGTAAAGCAATTATACTCCAATAAAGATGTTAAAAAAAAAAAAATATCTGAGGAGGGGTTCCTGGCAGTGCTTTAGGAGGAATGCATTTCAAGAGCAGTAATGGCTAGACCTAGGATTTTCTATCATCCAGCACTTAGCAAGCTTGTCCAGGTAAAGGACTCATGCATGAAACATCCAGGGAAAGAGGAGATGGGCATCTGAAAGTGAAAAATGATTTTTCTGGTACTGAGCTGACTGCAAACTTAGCCATTCCTGGCCATTTTTAAATTGGAGTTATCCCACTTCTCTCCTTCAGAAAGGGGCATGGAGGGCTACAAATTGCACTGGAACAGGTCAAATTTTACCAAATGAATATTCAGATTTTTGTATTACCAATCTCTTATGTGTGGAGCAACAGCTTCTGTATGGATGTTAGCAATGATTTGTGTATGATTTTCTATGGAACTTCACAGGGATGAATTGCCTTCCTTTGGGGGAGCTGCCAGCTTTATACTCAGTGATAGCAAGCTTACTTATTTTTCAATTTAATTTTCATTTTATATTAGAGTATATTTGATTTACAATGTTGCATTAGTTTCAGGTGTACAGCAAAGTGATTCAGTTTATATATATATATATATGCATATATGCATTCTTTTTCAGATTATTTTGCCATATAGGTTATTGCAGAATATTGAGTAGAGTTCCCTCTGCTATACAGTAGGTCCTTGTTGATTATCTATGTTATATATAGTAGTGTGTATATGTATATGTCCCCCTTCCTGCCACGTTTCCCCTTTGATAACCATAAATTTGTGTTTGGAGTCTGTTTCTGTTTTGTAAATAAGTTCATTTGTGTCTTCTTTTTTAACTTTTTAAAGTGTGTCCAGTTTACCTGGTTTTCTCTGCATTCTGTTACCCTGTGAGATGGGAAGGGGGAAAGTGAGTGAACACCACACCTATGTAGTATTTGACCATCCCCATGAAACAGGTAGCTCAGTGCCCAGGTTGTTTGATGTGAACCTGACCATAAGGAAAGGCCATAGAGAAATAGCAAAGTTCTTTGTTATTTTGTTGACATTTTTCTCTTACACCTTAGCCTCAACAGTTACTCTCAATCTTTGTCTTTGTCTTGTTTATCTAAAACCAGTGCTGAGCCCTGTTCATATCAATCAATGCTGCTTCCAGATGATGACAAAGGACTCCCAATTCTCTTGTTTAACAGCTTATTCAACACCTATTGCCTTCAGAGACATTTTAAGATCTACACTTCCTGACTTCATGGCTAACAATCGTCTAAGGTGAAAAAGAGGCAGTTTAGTTGAGAGATAGAGCTAGATTTCTCCACTTTTATAGTGGTAGGAGTAATGGGTATGACAAGAAAGGCCACATCTTTTAGGAGATGGGGAGATTGAAACAGAAATTCACATTTTAAATCATGATTATTGAACTAAAAAGAGAAGTTCAACAAAGTCTAAGGATTTTTTACTTTGTTAATCTAGAGTTTATAATAAATAAGACTGTGGCTAGACTGAAACAAATCTTTGCATAAAATAGTTTGCTGGACAGATTATCAATGTACACACAATGGTAAGCAAGAATATTTATTTAAGGGAAAAAATTTCAGACATTTGAAAGGCATGTATTTATACATAATAATGTAATTATTATTTATATATGCAAACTGAAAATCATGAAAGCTGCCCCTCTTTTCAGAGCCTCTTTAAGTCACTATGTGTATCAGAAAATAGCAGACACTGTCTTGTTTTTAAAAGAAATTTTGTAACTCTGTTGTAATAAAATAAAGTAGATAGGCTTTTCTTCCTAATTAATCTGAATTAGTGTGGTTTTACAATATTTTGCACGGATTATATAATATTCTCTAAGAAAATTAATAGCATAAATCTCTGCACAAGAAAAACATCACACTGTGTTTCCAGGATCAAATGTTTCTACTGTAACTTTTTTTGTTAACATCTTTGATAAATCATCTTTTTCAATACTGTGCCACACTACAAAGAAGACATAATCGTTGCTATCAAATACAGAGAGACCAACATACGGTCAAATATTGATGCCCTTGATACTTCCCAGTGGCCTACAAACTCACTCAATCTCAATATTGCATAGAAACTTTTTTTATGGATTACATACTTTCGTGCTGTATACATATTATGTATACAATAATAGGAAATAGGAAATAAAAATAACATGAGACAGGATTTTTGTTTATTAACACTCTAAACAACTTTTTGCATTCACTAAAATTATTAACAGCATGCCTAAAGCAGAAATATTATTTTTCTTTCAAAGTTTACAGACATTTGAAGTTATGTTTTTAAATTCAGTTTGTTCCAATTATCTGGTTATGATAGTTGTCAGAGTTGAAAAATATCTCACAAAAATGTGCCACATTCTGTTACTATCATCCACTGATATACAAAAGTTGTTATTGAAATTCAACAAATTTTTATCCCTTTTTTGTCAATCGTGCAAACTAATCAAAATGTTTCATTTTTATATACTCAACAAATGGGTTCAAAACCCATTGAAATTGTAATTTGAATGATATTTTAAAGCAGTTAGAAAAATGATGTTTCTGAGGTTTTGTCTGTGTTGTGTAGGTGTGAGTATATGTGCATGTGTGTGAGTGTGTGTGTGTGTCCATGCATGTTGATATGGGGGAATTTACATGTGTACACATATCTCTTGATAAACAACAATACATAATAGTGAAAACATTTCCAAATGCTCTTTACAAAATTCCCTCTCCTCCTTACCTTAAGGTGTGTCTGTTGAGTTCTGTCTTTTTCTTTTTGTGCACATACATTTGCATTATTATTTTTTTTGATAGATTTTTTTCAAGAATTCTTTTCTTAGTTCTTGTCCATTTTATGAACGTTAGTTAATTAAAGCTAGATTTATGTAGATTACACATGCATGTAAGCAGGAGCACGTGAATTGCGTCATATCACAACAGGCTAGAAGCGAATGCTAAGTCAGAATTCCTTCAGAAGCCTACATTAAAAATGTAGAAAAAATACATTAAAAAATGTGGAAAAAATACATTAAAATGTATGATTACTTTTATTCAATAAAATAAGAAAATTAAATAATATTAATATTTAATATGTGGATTCACACTAGGTTTCTATTTATCAGTATGTCAGATACTCAACAGGTCTCCAAAAACTAATAGAAAACTATTTCATAAAGAACTAGCATGTTTTATTCTAAGCAATTGACTGTTTCACTTTATTGGTAATATTTTCAAAATGTTCATAAAGTCAAAATGGAATGAAAACTTGTAAAATGTCCATGTCTTCTTTTAGCACAGATAAAAATTTAAATAATGAATAAAACAATGTAGATTCTCAAAGCAGTTTTAGCTGGGTAATACTCTATTCATTTTCTCAATGAATGCCACCATCAGTGAAACTGTTGCAAGATGAATAATTCAATCCTCTCTTCCATTTCATATAGTATTCTCCCAAGTATCAGAAATAAGAGGCTACAGTCCTTAATCACAAAGTTGTCAGTTGTACCAAAATTATTATAAAAGAAAAAAGATCAGAGCTTTGGTCAAATGCTAGCTAAAATTTATTTGCAAGTCAAAATATGGGTAGTGGTTAAATTCCTCCTGTGATATCCTTTCAAGGCAGTGCAATTTCTTCTCCACTGGAGTTCCCAGCATGTGTAACAAAAGTGAAACAGAACAAATCTGTTCTCCATCAACATAAGGTTAATTTTTTTTCTAATTGGTAGGAAAAAAATCTCATTTGACTGCCCCATATTTCTTTCCAAATTAAAGCATACCAACCCAGCATCACCACTTTTGGCAAGCTTTCTTTTATTGGGAGTGAAATAAATAGGATTTCCCTTCATAACTACATTTTTTTTTTTTTTACTTTCTTAATTGTAAATACAAATATACATTTGAGGAACTCACACACAGTTTTGGCTCTATTAATGAATGGACCGAATTTCAAAAACTTTTGTGTAACTCAATTGTCTATCCTCACATGATCATAAATATTGATTTACATATTGCCACCAGGACAGTAGAGAAAGATCTGTTTAATATAAAACATACTCTGAAACATACACCATGTGTGTCCGCATTTATATTTAGAGTAAGTGGTGATGACCTGAGCTAAAGGAACATATGTACAGTGATCTGATATGATAGAAAGTGCATGCTATTTGGAGTCAAATAGCCTGCGCTTGATTTACTTTACTAAACAGTAAAATTTGTAAAAACCAGATAGTAAAGTAAATCTCTAAAAGGCATGATGATAATTAGATTTTTATTGGCTTGTTGTATAGATTATGAATGTGAAAACCTATTCTTATTCAGTGAGCTTTTATTGAGCACCTCCCATGCCCTAGATTCTCTGCTTGGTACAAGGGTACAGATGTAAATATGATACAGCCCCTGCCAATAAGGGACTGCTCATCTGTTTTTATCACTAGAGTTGTAAATGTAGTAGTAATGGCAGTAGTCATAGTCAAAGAAATAGTAGATGATACTTACTGACTTCAGCAAAAGCAGTGAGAAAAGTTATTTACTTGTTCATCAACAGATACTGATTGAATGGTTCCCAGATGACCAAGATATACAAGTGATGAAATACCTGCCCTCAAAGAGTTTAGTAGGAAAGACCAGCAGGTAAAAGAGGTACAATATCCATAAATAATGGTTGAAGAGGTACAACATACTATGGAGTACCAAAGAATAACAAGTAAATCTTGCCCAAGGGGATATTAGAATAGTCCTCTTAGAAAGTGAAGAATCTGCCTTGCAGACAGGTGGATCGGTCTGGAAGAGCACGGCATTCTGGAGTTTCTTATAAGCAGCATGAAGTAAATGAAGCAGAGATGGTGGATAGAGATGCAGAGAGGAGTGAGAATCCAAAGACCAGGAAAGTCCAGATTGTGAAATGCTTTTAATACTCAACTCTGGAGGTAACTGACACACACTAAAAGATTTGAAAGAGGAGAATTATCTTTTTTTCATGTGCCAGGGAAATGGGAATTATCTTAATGTCATCTGGGCCATGAGTGGTGATTCTAGAGGCCAGTCTCCACCAGCCCATGGAAGAAAAGAGAAATGAGGTTGAGAGCATTAGCATTAGTGGTGGGGAGTATGGGGGTCTGGGCTAGCAGGCTTGAGAGTTAGACCTGTATGGTTGAGGAAGAAGGGTTGTTTAAGGGACCCTAGGCACAATGCTCTATTCTCAAAGACCTCTGAGTTCCCTATTTCTTTTCATTTCTCAATCATGTCAAATGGCACAAAGACTCTAGCCAAGCTCTCTAAAATGCAGAGAAGGGAAGGGGAAAGTTTTCACGATGAGCCTACACCAACAGGCACTAGACCTCAGGTTCATTAACATAGAAGTTGTCACACAATAAACACTTTCTGAACATGTTCATAAGGCAACATCTGTGCATAAAGTTAGCATAGTGCTTCTCCTCCTTGCATAGCAATCCCCTGGAATGTTGGTATCTTGTTAAATGCAGACTCTGAATCAGTAGGCTTGAGACAGGACCCAAGATTCTGTATTTCCAACAAGTTCCCAGTTGATGCTGAGGCTGATAGACCAGGACCACATGTACAGAAGTTTAAAAGGGAGTTAAAAAAAAAAAAAAAAAACAGAAAAAAAGTATGGTCCCTGCTGTTGCGGAGCTGATAATCTGAATAGAGAGACAGATAATAAATAAATCTCTGCAAAGCAGTGTGGTAGAGCTATCCTGCAGGGATGTACAAGTATCGTGTGAACAAATTTCTGTAGCTGCAAATGTAGTTGTCATGAGACACTCCTATTTACATGCTTTAAAAAAAAAAAAAAACTAGTGAAAAAGTGTATGTACTTCAAGACTTCAAAGTAGAAAGAATATGCACCTTCAGTTAAATTTCTTTAAGGCTCTAGAAATAATTTGCTTTTTTTTTCAGTTCTGTTATTAGACATTTAAACTTTTTTCTTTAAATCATTTTGCATGGTCTTCTCACATGTTAAAGATGCAGAAAGGGATCTTGAACATTAATCTTAGTATAGAATTTTGATTATAATCTAAGGATAAATTCTTCCATGAATTTCTTAGCCAAACTTTATGAGCACTTTTTTCCCATGGAAAGGCATCTTATTTTAAATATAGCAGTGTGTATATGTCAATCCCCGAATCCCAATCTATCCCTCCCCCCCACCCTTCCCCCCTGGTTCGTTCTCTAAGTCTGTGAGTCTGTTTCTGTTTTGTAAATAAGTTCATTTGTATCACTTTTTTTAGATTCTGCATATAAGCGATAAAAACAATGCACAAACTAAAACTTGATTAGAAGGAGCATGTTGTGGTTTGGGGGTAAAAAAACAAAAAAAAGTGTGTCGACTCTGAGAGTCAGAGCAAGAAGATGTTACTAGAATTGTTTCCTCCTTGCTTGGTGCATTTTTCCTCCCCATGAATCACACTGATTTCTGCTGTAGGCAGATTTGGCTAACAACTTTTGAACTGAGAACTCTGGTTATTACTCATAAGTCTTATTAGCAAAGAGGAAACTCAAATTCTCCACTATCTTTCTCACAGGCTAACCTATTTTGAGAAATTGGTATGGTCAGTGACATGAAAAACTTTCACAACAGTATAAAAGGAGAGATTTCTAATTGGGAGCTATATTTTCTATTCAGAATATATTTGAGGCAAAACTACCCTATATTCTATCAAGATAAAGTTATAACTGTAACATTTCAGTGAAAATATTTTTATAACAGACATCTTCCTCTTGTCCTCTACAAATAAAGATATGTTGATATTCATATTTATATACAATGTTTGCATGTAATCCTCAGAATCTTTTTCTGAGACAGTTTATGAGACATACTTGAATATCAGTCTGGTTAGTTTCCAATATCACTTTGTTTTTGCCACAAAGTACTATTAGCTGGTGTATTGGTTTTCTGGGGCTGTGTAACAAAGTACCTCAAAATGAGTAGCTTGAAAAATGGATATTTATTGTGTCACAGTTCTAGAAACTAGAAGTCTGATCTCAAGGTGCCAGCTGGAGATATTTAAGATTAATTAATTTTGTTTTGTTTTCAGTTTTAAGTGTCAGAATTATACCTACAAGGACTCTCTCCTCAACACATGTCAACAACTTATAAGGAGGTAAAGAAGGTGGAGGACTCATTACAACCAGAACAAACCTACCTCATTATCAGTCCTTGGATGGAGTGAACCATCTCTAGCTATTACTTTAATGGGATTGCTCTTTCTTATGGACAGAAGGTAGCAAAGCCCTGGCTACTTGATACAGTTTTCTCATCTTAATCACAAGGAGACTTTCTTTCTGACGAGTGTTCCTTCCAACTGTGCTTCTTGATCTCACAGACACTGGAACAATTTGTCCAAAATTTAGGTGGCAATGACATCAGCTGAGTATTGTTGGAATCGTTTTCTCACTTTTATTTTTACCTCTATTTGTTTTTTCTTCTTCCTTTGAGTGAAATGAGTTCCAGCCAAACTAAGATCCACCGTACACATTTCTATCAGTGTTAGAAAGAGAGTATTTCATTTCAATTACAGAATTCAGTTAAAATAATAATAAAAATGCTAGTGCATAGCTCCAATAATTGCAACTAAATGCCTTATGTTTACAAGTTAGAAGCAAGCCCTAAATTTAGTTCCATATAGGAAAATCCATTTAAAATGTAATTCAAGCCCAGCATGAATATTTCAAGTACCAAAGTGTAAAAAGCTATGAAGGTAAAATGTACTGCTTCCAAGCATGTGAGATGTAAAGATGATACAACTGTTGCCTGATCATAGGCTTTGATTTTTTTTTTTTAATGTATCACAATGAATTTGTTCAGAGTTACTCAGTCCATAGTCTAAGGAAATATTTCCAGGCACATGATGACTGATTGCAACTAAGAAGAGAGATAGTTCATAAAAAAATTTATTAGGGTCAATGGTATGATCCATTGGACTATAGAAGCAGTGTCACTGATCTCCTGTTTCCTACAATGAAGACAATTGAGCCCAATAATTAGCCCAAGCATGGCAGGTGAAGATGAAGCATAATTTGTAACAGGCACTGCTCAGGGTACAGGTGACACAGACATGGGTAGGACACAGCCCTGCCCTTAGGAGCCAATCATCCAGTGGACAATCATAACTACATCAGACAGGACCCAGTTTATGAGAGAGATGGATGGAGACAGGAAGGCAGTACAGGGGACAGAGTGTTCAGGTCTGACTGGTAACAACCAGGAAGGGTCCCTGGAGGAAATTGTAACTGTGATGAAATTTGAAAGAGTAAAGTTTAAACTGAGAGAGAAACTGAGAGAGGACATTTCAGAAAGAAGGAATAGTGTGAACATAGACACAGATATCATTCAGGATGACTGAAATGTAAGTTTCTGAAGATTAAGATGAAATGATAGTGTCTGGGTTTAGACTGTGATGATAGCAAAACCGTATCTTAAAAAGTGGTAAAGTGGGAGAAATGCAGTTTTAAGTGAACATTGGGATAAATGTTTTATGACGGTGCTTAATTCTGAAAAGTTATAACATAGTTTAATGTTCATAACATGTAACATGTGTAGCTAAATACTACTACTATAAAGTGAGCTGATGACAATTTTCCTTGCAAATATGCATTTCATTCAATGTTATGACCACCAATAAACTATGTCCCACCTCACTAGGGAGAAAAAGGAGAGGAGCTAACCCTGTTGAACATATGCTGTATGCAAGATACAGGACATATATCCCTAACTATTTAGATGAATAAAACCTTTCTCCAGGTAACTCCAGGCAGGCTTAGAAGAGGAAAGAAGCAATCATCATGGAGTGTAATGAGCACCACAAAAAAAACACATGTAGGGTTTGGAAACAGCTCAAAAGAAGGGTCAAGGAAACCATCACGAAGAAGGTGCCACTTCAGCAGTGACATGAAGGACAGCTGGGTGTCCCTTGTGAATTTAAAGGTTAGCATGCTATGGGAAGTGGTGAGAGGAATGTGGAGTTTAAAGACCCTTCAGCATGGAATCTCTGTGGTGAAAGGAATGGGTGCAATGGGAGCAGGTTTTGGGGTGGAGGGGACCAGACTGAATAGGTCGACAGAAGCTCCATCTCCCAGGTCCAGAAATGTCATACTGTGCAATCTGGACTTGATTCTGCTCTGGACAGGACTTTGTTGAAGATTTTTAAGAAGGGACTGACTATATCTTACTCATGTTTTTTTCATATAGTGTGATGGATCAGAGTAGAAGCAAAGGGAAAATGAGAGGCAGGAGACTTAATAAAAGATGATCACAGTTGGGCAGGGATGCAGAGGAAATGGAGAAAAGTGGGCCTACTGGGGATATGTTTTGGAATTTGAGCAAAAAGGACTTTCTGATGGATTGAAGGTAAGGCAATGAGAAACAGAAAAGAACAATGGAAGAGCTTTAGGTTTTTGACTTGTGCAACTGTGTAGATGTTGGTGACATTTACTGAAACGGGAGAGACAGGAGGTATAAAGTGGGTAGAATACGAAATGAACAGTTCTATGTTCATTGATGAGTTTGGAAAGAATAATTTTGGTGGAATAGGGAAGGAAGACAAATTAAAATAAGCTGAGGGTAAGACACAATACGAGAAAGATTCTTCAAGATCATATAAACAAGAAACAGTGTTTTTTCATAAAGCTAGTGTTGTATGTACAGAGCACATAAAATATTCACAAATTCATAAAAAAATATATATTCATTTTTATATTGTATTTTTGTGAAACAAATGCTAATTGGTATTAATGCTTATGTGTTATTCAAATATTTGTTGAATGCCTGCTATGATTGAACTGGGATACCTTGAGTTTTATGATCTCTATCTTCTGAAAGGCTGAGATGGTGAACATTTTAAAATGTACTTCCTCATGCTTGAGCCTCTATTCCAGATTATAGTGAAATCACCAGGTAAATGGGTGACAAATCAAAGGTTTCTCATAGGGTTTATCTTAAGATAAATTAATTCAGAGACGAATGAATAACTTGGACAAAATAAAAGTGAATTTACACTTATTAATTCAACAAAAATTTAGTGAAAACTTATCCATATGCAGAATGCTTCACATGGGCATAGTGGTGCAAAGAATCTTCTGAACTCTCTGCAGCCTGGAAGCTTATAGAATAGCGAAAAACAGTGACAACAGCACAAAGCAATATTTAATCGTTATTAAATTATTAATAATTTAATAAGGTGAGAGCTGCAAAATCATGATAAGAATTTAGGAGAAGGAAAAAAATACCTCTAACACTAATCAAATTTAGGTTTAACAAAAGCTGGGGACATATAGCTAATGGATTGGGTGATGATCAGTGTCCCAAGGGGAGTGATGGGCTAAATTAATAGGCTGAATTTATTAAGGTGAAGCAATGTTGTTCAGACAACAAAAAATAACAAAACTAAAAAAAATCGTTACCTGGGGCAATATCAATAGCTGATTTTTATTGAACAACTTTTATGTGTCAGGCACTATGCAAATGTTCATGTCTATTAAATAATTTGTTTCCAAATTATTCCAAAGAAACAAATACCATTACTATCTTTATCTCTATCATTGAGGCAACCCAGGCTCTGTGTGGCAATAAATGGTAAAATTAGAATTGGAACTCAGGCTGTGGGCCTGAAAGCTTACATGTATTACAATATACTAACAATTTTTTATTTAAAAACTAGCTTATCCAAAACTAAAACTGCAATAGTCCTACTCTACTTCTACACTATGGTATACTATACTTGACTTCTATCTTTAGCCCAACAAATTCTAGAGTGGTGTATTTGTATTAATTAATTAGTTCATGAAGTTAATATAGCATGCCTGACTTCAAAAAGGATTGGGAAAGGATTTTTTAATATGATATTAAAAGTAAAATATAATAGTTGGATGAGTTTAGACAGCCTAGATTGTGTGCAGAGAAATGAAACCCAGATAGCCTTGATTATATTATATCGTATGTGGGCTTTTATTTTAGTCCATTTTGCTATAACAAAAATACTATGGACTCTGTGGTTTATAAACAACATTTATTTCTCACAGTGCTGGAGGCTGGGAAATCCAAGATCCTAGCACAGCAGACTCTGTGTATGGTGAGATTTGCTTCCTCATAATTGATATGGAGCAGGACCCTATGGTCCTTGCCCCCCATGTCCTCAGCCTGCCTTTTGTCTGTGGCAAAACTTTAGCCAAAGAATAAGTTTAATCATAAAAGTGAAAAAATGCAGAAACAAAGGCAAACAGTCAAAGAAGACCAAATAATAATAGTTTAGTCATTAAGCATAGTCAAGGACCTTTAGTTCCTCCTTAAGGCCTATAGATAATATTCTGAGCCATATCCTGTGAGTTGTTTTGCAGATACTGAAGCCCCCACCAAGTGGAAGAGAATGACTATATGATGACCAAATTGAAGCCATGACATAAGCTACTCCACTTCACACAATTCTGAAAGCTGACCTCAAAGAAATGGGAAAAACTCTGGAACTAAAGACTAATTGTACTTAAAACAACCAAGATGACGCTGATCAGACCATCACATTACTGATTTCAAGATGGCTGTCAGAACTGACTATGCTGTTCTGCTCCCTCCCTCTATCTGTACAACCCTGAAACTCCCTTTTAAAAGCCCCTGTCCCCTGAACAGCCATCGGGAGTTGGTTCTCAGACAGGAGTCCACCCTCTCCCCCAGTTGCTGGCCTCCGAAATAAAGCAACCTTACCTTTCTTACCAACACGTGTCTCTCAAGAATTGGCTTTCGTGTGGCTAGCAGCTGGACCTGGGTTCGGTAACATAATGACTGTCTTTTCTCTATAACCTCATGTGGTGGAAGGGGTGAGCTGCTCTCTGTGTCTCTTTTATAAGAACACTAATCCCATTCATGAGGGCTCCACCCTCATGACCTGATTCCTTCCCAAAGATCCCATCTCCTTGATACCATCAAGCTGGGAATTAAGTTTCAACATATGAATCTTTAGGGGATGCAAACATTCATAGCAACTTGAAGGCAAAGAGAACATTTGACATGGAGAAGAGCAGACTTCAGTCATGTAGTATATATTTACTTTAGAAAGAGGAAGCAACTACTATTCAGTAAACTTCGAGATGCCCAGATCCTGTTTGATTTAACTGTTTAATGATCACTAGTGTTTTTAACCCCTAAGAAAGCAGAGAAATCAGAAACCCAGTATGTTTTTGCAGAGAGAGAAGTGAAGGGATGCGGGCAGTCAGGGAGAATCCCTGAAGTGAAAAGAAGGCCTCCGGAAAGTATCACATTCTGGAAGGGGGAAGATCACTTCCTGGAAGTTTCATAAACATGATGTCTGATCCTTTCACTCCATAAACCTTAATGTCCAGCTCCAAATAAACCATGTTCCTTTCCACCAGGTGGACTCATTATGTATGTCCTATGCTGGTGCAACCATCTCCTTTCCTCACCTCTCACATTACTTCAAAAACACTAGAAGGCAGAATTTTCTTCTTTCCCATGCTCCTGTCTCATTTCTCCTGGTAAAGCTGTATCCAGTGAACTAAAATAGCTGTCAACTTGCTAATAAATAAGAAGTATTAAACAAAACTCAGAGTAACGGAGCTGTGTAGGGGTGACAAGTATTCAGGGCCGTCAAGTGTCCCAGCAGCTCACTCCTGAGGGTGCCACTTTGTAAACAGGAGCACTGATGGGCATCGTGGAGTGCCAGGGGTTTCCAATTCCCACCTGCCATCAACATGTGAGGATAAACACGAATGGGAAAGGTGCTTCATAGCACAATGGGAATTGAACAAGCTCGTCATTAGCACTATGGGAGAGATTTTACAGTGTCTGGATCTGAACAACCTCTGTTCATAGCCGTTGTGTGCGTGCGTGTGTGATATAACACTAGGTGGGACTGTTTATTATTATTTTTTCAATCAGCTTGTGTGCACAAGTAGAATGTGCCTGAGAAAATAGTAAGAGAAAGTGTTTGGAATAAGTAAGTTATTTACCCACACTCCCTCCCCATCCCCTGCAAGTAAGTACATCTTTCTGGTATATCTGAAGGATAGAAATCCAGAACGTCCATGTCCTCTGGGGTGGTTGATGTGACACACTAGTTCTGAGCAATGTCACTCAAAACCCTCCAGATGAAAGGCGGAGAGGCTGTTGACCACTGAACTTCCTTCTGTTGCTACAGGAAAGGTGAAAAATAAGAAGGCACCATGGGCTTCGTAATTTGCAGCACCCAAGGCAAAATGAAAATGCAAGGTCCCTTGTTCAAAATATGATTAAGAATTTCGAGACGGCTACTGCAGATCTTTTAACAAGCACATTGCCCTTCCATGTCACTGCAGAGGTCACACACCCATGAAGTTGGCCTTGTAAAAAGGATCCCAGGACTGGAACTTCTAGGAAACAGTCCTAAATAGTTTTATTATTTTGTATGACTTAGAACACCAATATTCATTATTTTACTTTCCCACGGTACCCCAAAAATTTTTTTTAATTAATTAATTAATTTATTTATTTATTTTTGGCTGTGTTGGGTCTTCGTTTCTGTGCGAGGGCTTTCTCTAGTTGCAGCGAGCGGGGGCCACTCTTCATCGCGGTGCGCGGGCCTCTCACTGTCGCGGCCTCTCTTGTTGCGGAGCACAGGCTCCAGACGCGCAGGCTCAGCAGTTGTGACTCACGGGCCTAGTTGCTCCGCGGCATGTGGGATCTTCCCAGACCAGGGCTCGAACCCATGTCCCCTGCATTGGCAGGCAGACTCTCAACCACTGCGCCACCAGGGAAGCCTGGTACCCCAAATTCTTAAAAATTAACCTGCTTTTTCAAAATGGCATCTTGTGTGAATCAGTGGCAGCTGAGAATGATTTCACAAGTGGGCATGGTTCTTGTGACTCTAATTCCCCCACTCTTCACCCTGGTCCCTCCATTTCTTGTCCTTCTGCAAGTCCCATATCACAGGAATGGGAATATGGGAAAGGTCTACATGTTTCTGTTTTTTACCATATCAGTATGTTTTCCTGCTTCAGTTAACTTCCCTGTGAAATAGCAAAAGTAAATCCCCTTTAAGCCCTTTATTTCCACCCCCAGCCTCAGGGAATGTAACTTCTCAGCAATAATGCAAGCCATGCCTGAAACCTGCTGGTTGCTCACTGTGATCTGGAGACGATCTGCTGCAAGGGATGCCCCTTGTCAGTATCCCTGGACATCCAAAGGTCCCTTGTAGATGCTGCTGTAGTAGCTGCTATCAAATCAAACATGCATATATAGGGAAAAAATAACCAAAGGATACAAGGAACTGGTTACCAGTAACAATGCAAACAAAGGGAAAAAATGTGTTTCTGCCATTTCTTTTGTTACTTCTAGAGCAAAGTTATTTTAAGTGTTCCGAAGAACATACAAGTTTGGGAATATGTCTATTAATCAAAAATTATAGAGAAAACCAGAAACTCTGGTAGGAAGATATATGGGCAAATGAGTCTCCTTGGCATTAAATGTTTGAGATGAATAAGGTATTAAAATACAAAATTCAACTGAGTGAATTTTAAAATCTAATTGGCTTTGTTCAATGATTCATGGACTGGGCAGCATCCCATCTAGTAAATAGAAAGGAGCTCGTAGGAGTTGTACAAAATGGGAGACTTTTATAGGCAGAAGAGTGGGCAGGACAAGGAAAGAGGGGATTGTTTCAGGCAGGGTCCCCTTCCTTTAGGGGATGGACAGGGTCTCCTAGGTGATTCCATCACTCGTGCTGACCGGGAGATTCCAGACTGGCTGGTTAAGATTACATTCTGGGGGAGGTTGAAACTGCAATTCCATTAAGTATTAAGTCTCGGTTTGGTGACATGGGCTTAGCACTAGTGACTCCACTTTGGGCCTGTTGTTTCTCTTTCAACAAAGGTCACACTATGACCACTTCTTGCATCACAAACTGAACCAAGTTTCAAACTGTAATCAAATGTTCATTTTCTCATAAACTCATTTTCTCCATCAACAGTAAGTAGGAAGATATGACATGAAAGTATCTATGAGAAAAAAAAGATATGTGTAATATAAAAAAGACATATTTGTAATTATGGCCTAATTCACTTTTTCTCCTAATCCAATTAGAAAGACATACATTTACTCAAGACATTTTCTTTCTGTGATAGTACAGCTGGCTGGCTTTTCAGCAATTTATTTTAAAACCTGGTTATTGCCCAGTGCAGGGATTTAGAGCTAGGTGGGCATGCCTGGCAAGAACTGAATGATTAATCATATCATTCAGCTATCTGTAATTTAAAAACAAACAAAAAAAGATATTTGATTCCTGACCAAGAGACCAGGGGGGAAGTTCTTTTTTTACCAAGCAGCAAAGAACACAGATGCTTCTACAGGGTTAAGGCAGTTAAATAGAGAGATATATGTTTTAACGGAGTTGTGCTTTAAAATTACTTCTAATTTATCCACTTACCAGACATGTATTGAGGTAAAATGATCAGCAGTAATGTGCTGCAGAAAGATATATACTTTTTAAATTGTAGCCAAGAGGAAAAAAGCAGCATGGAATAACTTAATCGTTGCTAATTATAATATCACTGAGGTAATTACAATAGATTTTGATTGTCTCATTTTCACACCAGAGGAGGGCACAACGCTGGCGTTTCTCTTAATACATATTTGTTTTTAGAGAAGAGCTGACAATTACACTAATTGTAGTCACAGCATGAAACTTTGTTTTTTAAAAAAAATTCATCTACATGTCACATGGAATAAACGCGCCCTTTCTGTTTGGTTAGGTGCAAATTAAAGACACATTAATTGCCTTGTTTATTGTGGTAAGAGATCTCTGCGTTGTTGCGAGCACTACCAATTTTACAGGAGCAAAATCCATTTCGAAGTCCTCAACATCTCAAGAAAGTGTCCCGCTGCTTAAATGAGTCACTTTTATGAAGGCTTTGGAAGACAGTCTGTTCACTTCACTGGAAGCCACATGATCCTTAAATTCACCACTTGCATTCAGGAAGGTGAGGGAAAATCCTGATAAGAAAAATGCCAATGAAAGCAGAATTTTTAGATGCATCTTATTCTACTGTTGCAAAAACCCATTTGAATACCAACTGCATCTGTGTGTACAGGTACGTCTATGAGGAACTGCCTGATAAAGTCAGGCACCTGAAAGGGGCCCCTGAAGGCCTGACCTTAAACAGAGTAGAGGAGAGGAAATGAAAGTTGTCAGATTTGCAAGTGTCATCAGGATTGGTGTCTGGTCAGTTGATTGGTTCTTCTTGCCCACCTGTGGACTGCAGTCCAGAGAATGCAGTCTCCATTGCATCCTCTCTTTGGTAATAAGAAAGCAGTCTCAGAACTTTTCCCCTGTACTTTATAAGATGCCTTATGCATGCCTTCCTGCATTGACCTGTCCAATAAGCTGTAACTGAATGGCTGGCCATTTCCATTACTCCCCCCCCTTTTATTACCATCTTGCCAAAACTAACAGAGGAAGAGGGACTGCTAGCCAGCTGGAACAAAAGGAGAAAAGGCAAAACTTGGATTGGGTGTCTGGACAGACACTAGGGTTCCTAGAATGCAGTAGGTATTACTGACCCTGTGGACACTTTATTGTTTCAAAAAACTGTATTTAAAAAATCCACATCCAACATCTTTTGAGTGATGAGAGGTACTCAAAGAGGTACTACACAGAGAAGTAAACTCAACCATATAGAATACTCAAATTGTCTTATGCTGCAGTGGATCTTACCAGGCAGGTAATCAAAGCAGTAGTCTCATAAAGAACTGTAGCATATAAGCTGCATAATTGGAGTAAAATTATACATTAGAGAGAAGAATATATTAACTTATTACACAATAAGTAAATACTATAAAACCCTGTGGGTTTTGGGGGGGTTATTGAAATATATTTGACATATAGATAACGCTGTGTAAGTTTAAGATGTGCAACATGTTAATTTGATACATTTATATATTTCAAAATGATTGCCATTGTAGCATTAGCTGGCACCTCTATTACCTCACAATTATCATTTCTTTTTTGGGGGGTGGGAATAATTAAGTTCTGGTCTTGCAACTTTGATATTTATAATACAATATTGTTGTCTATAATCACTATACTGTGCTGTAGATCTCTGGGACTTATTTATCTATTAGTTGCAAGTTTGTACCCTTAAAAAATATTTCTCTTATTCTCCCACCCTCATCCCCTAGTAACCACCATTCTACTCTCTGTTTTTATGACTTTGGCTTTCATAGATTCCACATATAAGTGACATCATATAGTATTTGTCTTTGTCTGACTTATCTAACATCATAGTGTCTTCAAGTTCCATTCATGGCAAGATTTTCTTCTTTCTCATAGCTGAGTGATATTTATATATATCTCACTATATATATATATATATATATATATATATATATATATATATATACACACACACACATATATATATCTCACATATTCTTTTTTTTTAACATCTTTATTGGAGTATAATTGCTTTACAATGGTGTGTTAGTTTCTGCTCTATAACAAAGTGATTCAATTATACATATACATATATCCCCATAACTCCTCCCTCTTGCCATTCATTCATTGAAGAGCACCGAATGTTTCATATGGTACAGAGCATCGTATCTTTGTTATTGTGAATAATGTCCCAATAAACATGGGAGTGCATAGGTCTCCTCACTATCCTGTTTTTATTTCCTTTGGGTATATACCCACAAGTGGAATTGCTGAATCATATGGTAGTTCTCTATATAATTTTTTGAGGAACCTCCATGTTGTTTTCCATAGTGGCTGAACCAATTTACATTCTCACCAACAGTATACAAAGGTTTCCTTTTCTCCACATACTCACCAATACTTATTATCTCTTATCCTATTGATGATAGCCATTCTAACAGGTCTAAGAGGATATCCTATTGTGGTTTTGATTTGCATTTCCCTGATGATTAGTGATATTGAGCATCTTCTCACGTACCTGTTGGCCATCTGGTTGTGTTCTTTGTAAAAAAATGTCTATTTAGTTCCTTTGCCCATTTTTAAAATTGGATTGTTTATTTTTTGGTTATTGAGTTGTAAGAGTTTCTTATATATATATTAGATACTGACCCCTCATCTTATGTATGGTTCGCAAATACTTTCTCCCATTCTGTAGGTTACATTTTAGTTTGTTGATTGTTTCTTTTGCTGTGCAGAAGCCTTTAAGTTTGATTTAGTCCCACCTGTTGATTTTTGCTTTTGTCATTTGTACTTTTGGTGTAATATCCAAAAAATGTCAAGACCAATGTTGAGGAGCTTTCCCCCCATGTTTTCTTGTAGGACTTTTATGGTATCAGGTCTTGTGTTTAAGTCTTTGGTCCATTATGAGTTAATTTCTGTGAATGGGATAAAATACAGGTCCAAATTTATTCTTCTGCATGTGTTTATCTGGTTTTCTCAACACCATTTGTTGAAAAGACTATACTTTCTCCATTGGGTTTCCTTAGCTCTCTTGCCAGATATTAGTTGATGTGGGGGGTTATTTCTGTGCTGTCTATTCTGTTCCATTGGTCTATGTGTCTATTTTTATGCCAGTGCCATACTGCTTTATTATTGCTTTGTAGTATAGTTTGAAATCAGGAAGTTTGATGCTTTGTTCTTCTTTCTGATGATTGCTTTGGATATTTGGGGTATTTTGTGATTCTATACAAATTTTAGGATTTTTTTAAAATTTCTGTGGAAAATACCATTGGAATTTTCATAAGGATTGCTTTAAATCTATAGATTGCTTTGGGAGTATGAACATTTAAACAATATTAATTCTTCCAATCCATGAACTCAAGGTATCTTTCCATTTGAATGTGTCTTCAATTTCTTTCAAAAAAGACTTGGGGTGAGACCTTCAAGATGGCAGAGGACTAAGATGTGGAGATCACCTTCCTCCCCACAAATACATCAGAAATACATCTACATGTGGAACAACTCCTACAGAACACCTACTGAACCATGGCAGAAGACCTCAGGCTTCCCAAAAGGCAAGAAACTCCCGGGATACCTGGGTAGGGCAAAAGAAAAAAGAAAAAACTCAGACAAAGGAATAGGGACAGGACCTGCATCTCTGGGAGGGATCTGTGAAGGAGGAAAAGTTTCCACACACTAGGAAGCCCCTTCACTGGTGGAGATGGAGGGTGGGTGGAGGGGAAGCTTTGGAGCCACAGAGGAGAGCACAGCAAGAGGTGTGCAGAGGGCAAAGTGGAGAGATTCCCACACAGAAGATTGGTGCCGACCAGCACTCACCAGCCCAAGAGGCTTGTCTGCTCACCTGCCAGGGTGGGTGGGGGCTGGGAGCTGAGGCTTGGGCTTCAAAGGTCAGATCCCAGGGAGAGGACTGGGGTTGGCTGCATAAACACAGCATGAAGGGGGCTAGTGCGCCACAGCTAGCCAGGAAGGAGTCCTGGAAAAAGTCTGGACGTGCCTAAGAGGCAAGAGACCATTGTTTCAGGTTGTGTGAGGAGAGGGAATTCAGAGCACCATCAAAATGAGCTCCAGAGATGGGGGCGAGCCACGGGTATCAGCGCGGACACCAGAGATGGGCATGAAACACTAGGGCTGTTACTGCAGCCACCAAAAGCTCATGTGCAAGCACAGGTCACTATCAACACCTCCCCTCCCGGGAGCCTGTGCAGCCCACAGTTGCCAGGGTTCCGTGATCCAGGGACAACTTCCCTGGGAGAACACATGGCTCATGTCAGGCTGTTGCAATGGCATGCTAGAGCCTCTGCTGCCACAGGCTCACCCTGCATTCCATACCCCTCCCTCCCCCAGACCTGAGTGAGCCAGAGACCCCTAATCAGCTGCTACTTTAATCAGGTCCTGTCTGGGCGGGAACAGATGCCCTCAGGCAACCTACACGCAGAGGCGGGGCCAAATCCAAAACTGAACTCCAGGAGCTGTGCTAACAACTAAGAGAAAGGGAAATTTCTCCCAACAGCCTCAGAAGCAACAGATTATATCTCCACAATCAACTTGATGTACCCTGCATCTGTGGAATACCTGAATAGACAACAAATCATCCCAAAATTGAGGCAGTGGATTTTGGGAGCAACTGTAAGCTTGGGGTTTGCTTTCTGCATCTAATTTGTTCCTGGCTTTATGTTTATCTTAGTTTAGTATTTAGAGTTTATTATCATTGGTAGATTTCTTTATTGATTTGGTTGCTCTATTCTTCCTTTTTCTTTTTTAATATATAGATACATATATATTTTTTCCTTTTTCTCTTTTTGTGAGTGTGTATGTGTATGCTTCTTTGTGTCATTTTTTCTGTATAGCTTTGCTTGTACTATTTGTCCTAAGGTTCTGTCTGTCTGTTTTTTGATATTTTTTTTATTTGTATAGTTTTTTGAGGTTGTTATCATAGGTGTATTTGTTGTTTTCTTTGGTTGTTCTCCTTTCTTTCTTTTTTTTCCCTCTTTTTTTATTACTGTTTATTTTTTTTAATTTTTAGTAATATTTTTTATTTTAATGACTTTTATTTTATTTTAGTTTTTTCTTTCTTTATTTATTTTATTTTACTCTTTACTTATGAGCAGTGTGGATGACAGGGTCTTGGTGCTTGGGCTGGGTGTCAGGCCTATGCCTATGAGATGGGAGAGCGGAGTTCAGGACATTGGTCCAGCAGAGACCTCCTAGCTCTATATAACATCAAATGACGAAAGGTCTCCCAGAGATCTCCATCTCAACACTAAGACCGAGCTCCACTCCATGACCAGCAAGCTACAGTGCTGGACACCTTATTCCAAACAACTAACAAGACAGGAACACAAACCCACCCATTAGCAGAGAGTCTGCCTAAAATCATAATAAGGTCACAGACACCCCAAAACACACCACTGGACGTGGTCCTGATAACCAGAAAGACAATATCCATCCTCATCCACCAGAACACAAACACTAGTCCCGTCCATCAGGAAGCCTACACAACCCACTGAACCAACCTTAGCCACTGGGGGCAGACACCAAAAACAACGGGAACTACGAACGTGCAGCCTGTGAAAAGGAGACCACAAACACAGTAAGTGAAGCAAAATGAGGAGACAGGAAAACACACAGCAGATGAAGGAACAAGGTAAAAACCCACCAGACCAAACAAACGAAGAGGACATAGGCAGTATACCTGAAAAAGAATTCAGAATAATGATAGTAAAGATGATCCAAAATCTTGGAATTAGAATGGAGAAAATACAATAAACGTTTAACAAGGACCTAGAAGAACTAAAGAACAAACAAATAATGATGAACTACACAATAAATGAAAGTAAAAATTCTCTAGAAGGAATCAATAGCAGAAAAACTGAAGCAGAAGAACAGATAAGTGACCTGGAAGGTAAAATAGTGGAAATAACTACTGCAGAGCAGAATAAAGAAAAAAGAATGAAAAGAATTGAGTACAGTCTTAGAGACCTCTGGGACAACATTAAATGCACCAACATTCGAACTATAGGGGTCCCAGAAGAAGAAGGGAAAAAGAAAGGGACTGAGAAAATATTTGAAGAGATTGTAGTCAAAAACTTCCCTAATACAGGAAAGGAAATAGTCAATCAAGTCCAGGAAACAGAGAGTGTCCCATACAGGATGAATCCAAGGAGAAAGATGCCAAGACACATACTAATCAAACTATCAAAAATTAAATACAAAGAAAAAATATTAAAAGCAGCAAGGGAAAAGCAATGAATAACCTACAAGGGAATCCTCAAAAGGTTTACAGCTGATTTTTCAGCAGAAACTCTGCAAGCCAGAAGGCAGTGGCAGGACATATTTAAAGTGATGAAAGAGGAAAACCTATGACCAAGATTACTCTACCCAGCAAGGATCTCATTCAGATTCGATGGAGAAATTAAAAATTGTACAGACAAGCCAAAGCTAAGAGAATTCAGCACCACCAAACCAACTTTACAACTAATGCTAAAGGAACTTCTCTAGGCAGGAAACACAAGACAAGGAAAAGACCTACAATAACAAACCCAAAATAATTAAGTAAATGGTAATGGGAACATACATATCGATAATTACCTTAAATGCAAATGGATTAAATGCTCCAACCAAAAGACACAGACTGGCTGAATGGATATAAAAACAAGACCTGTATATATGCTGTCTACAAGAGAACCATTTCAGACCTAGGGACACATACAGAATGAAAGTGAGGGGACGGAAAAAGATATTCCATGCAAGTGGTAATCAAAAGAAAGCTGGAGTAGCAATTCTCATAACAGACAAAATAGACTTTAAAATAAAGACTATTATAAGAGAAAAAGAAGGACACTACATAATGATCAAGGGATCAAACCAAGAAGAAGATATAACAATTATAATAATTAGGCACCCAACATAGGAGCACCTCAATACATAAGGCAAATGCTAACAGCCATAAAAGGGAAATTGACAATAACATAATCACAGTAGGGGATTTTAAAACCCCACTTTCACCAAAGGACAGATCATCTAAAATGAAAATAAATAAGGAAACACAAGCTTTAAATGACACATTAAACAATATGGACTTAATTGATATTTATAGGACATTCCATCCATAAACAGCAGAACACATTTTCTTCTCAAGTGCACATGGAACATTATCCAGTATAGATCATGTCTTGGGTCAGAAATCAAGCCTTGGTAAATTTAAGAAAATTGAAATTGTATCAAGTATCTTTTCTGACCACAATGCTATGAGACTAGAAGTCAATTACAGGAATAAAACTGTAAAAAATACAAACACATGGAGGCTAAACAATACACTATTTAATAACCAGGAGATCACTGAAGAAATCAAAGAGGAAATCAA
Organism: Balaenoptera acutorostrata; assembly: GCF_949987535.1. Lineage (NCBI taxonomy): Eukaryota > Metazoa > Chordata > Mammalia > Artiodactyla > Balaenopteridae > Balaenoptera > Balaenoptera acutorostrata. The sequence continues at coordinate 49,830,058 of NC_080066.1, read as the reverse complement.
AAAATACCTAGAAACAAATGACAATGAAAACATGACGACCCAAAACCTATGGGATGCAGCAAAAGCAGTTCTAAGAGGGAAGTTTATAGCAATACAATCCTATCTTAAGAAACAACAAAAATCTCAAATAAACAACCTAACCTTACACCTAAAGCAATTAGAGAAAGAAGAACAAAAAAAACCCAAAGTTAGCAGAAGGAAAGAAATCATAAAGATCAGATCAGAAACAAATGAAAAAGAGTCTACAGCCATACCACCCTGAATGTGCCTGATCTCATCTGATCTCAGAAGCTAAGCAGGGTCGAGCCTGGTTAGTACTTGGATGGGAGAAATAAATGAAAAATAAATGAAGGAAATGAGAGCAAAGATCAATAAAACTAAAAGCTGGTTCTTTGAGAAGATAAACAAAATTAATAAACCATTAGCCAGACTTATCAAGAACAAAAGGGAGAAGACACAAATCAACAGAATTAGAAATGAAAAAGGAGAAGTAATAACTGACACTACAGAAATACAAAGGATCATGAGAGATTACTACAAGCCAATTACTTGGATTACTATATTCCAATATAATGGACAACCTGGAAGAAATGGACAAATTCTTAGTAAAGCACAACCTTCTGAGACTGAACCAGGAAGAAATAGAAAATTTAAACAGACCAATCACAAGCACTGAAATTGACACTGGGATTAAAAGTCTTCCAACAAACAAAAGTCTAGAACCAGATGGCTTCACAGGCGAATTCTATCAAACATTCAGAGAAGAGCTAACACCTATCCTTCTCAAACTCTTCCAAAATATAGCAGAGGGAGGAACACTCCCAAACTCATTCTATGAGACCATCATCACACTAATATCAAAACCCGACAAAGATGTCACAAAGAAAGAAAACTACAGGCCAATATCACTGATGAACATAGATGCAAAAATCCTCAACAAAATACTAGCAAGCAGAATCCAACAGCACATTAAAAGGATCATACACCATGATCAAGTGGGGTTTATCCCAGGAATGCCAGGATTATTCAGTACATGCAAATTGATCAATGTGATAAATCATATTAACAAATTGAAGGAGAAAAATCATATGATCATCTCAATAGATGTAGAAAAAGCTTTTAACAAAATTCAACAACCATTTATGAAAAAAACCCTCCAAAAAGTAGGCATAGAGAGAACTTACCTCAACATGTAAATATGACATATATGGCAAACCCACAGCCAACATCATTCTCAATGGTGAAAAACTGAAACCATTTCCACTGAGATCAGGAACAAGACAACGTTGCCCACTCTCACCACTATCATTCAACACAGTTTTGGAAGTTTTAGCCACAACAATCAGAGAAGAAAAAGAAATAAAAGGAATCCAAATCAGAAAAGAAGTAAAGCTGTCACTCTTTGCAGATGACATGATACTATACATAGAGAATCCTAAAGATGCCAACAGAAAACTACGAGAGCTAATCAATGAATTTGGTAAAGTTGCAGGATACAAAATTAATGCACAGAAATCTCTTGCATTCCTATAAACTCATGAAGAAAAATCTGAAAGAGAAATTAAGGAAACACTCCCATTTATCATTGCAAAAAAAAAGAATAAAATACCTAGGAATAAATCTACTGAAGTAGACTAAAGAACTGTATGCAGAAAACTATGACACTGATGAAAGAAATTAAAGATGATACAAACAGATGGAGAGTTGGTATACCATGTTCTTGGATTGGAAGAATCAATATTGTGAAAATGACTATACTACTCAAAGCAATCTACAGATTCAATGCAATCCCTATCAAACTACCAATGGCATTTTTCACAAAACAAGAACAAGAACATTCACAGTTTGAAATTGTGAAACACAAAAGACCCCGAATAGCCTAGGCAATCTTGAGAAGGAAAAACGGAGCTGGAGAAATCAGGCTCCCTGACTTCAGACTATACTACAAAGCTACAGTAAGCAAGACAGTGTGGTACTGGCACAAAAACAGACATATAGATCAATGGAACAGGATAGAAAGCCCAGAGATAAACCCACACACATATGGGGTTTTTGATAAAGGAGGCAAGAATATACAATGGAGAAAAGACAGCCTCTTCAATAAGTGGTACTGGGAAACTGGACAGCTACATGTAAAAGAATAAAATTAGAACACTCCCTAACACCATACACTAAAATAAACTCAAAATGGATTAAAGACCTAAATGTAAGACCAGACACTATAATACTCTTAGAGTAAAACATATGCAGAACACTCTATGACATAAATCACAGCAAGATCCTTTTTGACCCACCTCCTAGAGAAATGGAAATAAAAACAAAAATAAACAAATGGGACCTAATGAAGCTTAAAAGCTTTTGCACAGCAAAGGAAACCATAAATAAGACAGACAACCTTCAGAATAGGAGAAAATATTTGCAAATGAAGTAACTGACAAAGGATTAACCTCCAAAATATACAAGCAGCCCATGCAACTCAATATCAAAAAAAACAAAAAACCCAATCCAAAACTGGTCAGAAGACCTAAACAGACATTTCTCCAAAGAAGATATAGATTGCCAACAAACACATGAAAGAATGTTCAACATCACTAATCATGAGAGAAATGAAATCAAAACTACAATGTGGTACCACCTCACACCAGTCAGAATGCCATCATCAAAAAATCTACAAATGATAAATGCTGGAAAGGGTGTGGAGAAAAGGGAACTGTCTTGCACTGTTGTTGGGAATGTAAATTGATATAGCCACTATGGAGAACAGTATGGAGGTTCCTTAAAAAACTAAAAATAGAACTCATACAAACATTTTTTTTTTTAATAGAACTACCATACGACCCAGCAATCCCACTACTGGGCATATACCCTGAGAAAACCATAAATCAAAAGAGTCATGTACCTCAGTGTTCATTGCAGCTCTATCTACAATAACCAGGACATGGTAGCAACCTAAGTGTCCATCAACAGATAAAATGATAAAGAAGATGTGGCACATATATACAATGGAATATTACTCAGCCATAAAAAGAAACAAAATTATTTGTAGTGTGGTGAATGGACCTAGAGTCTGTCATACAGAGTGAAGTAAGTCAGAAAGAGAAAAACAAATATTGTATGCTAACACATATATATGGAATCTAAAAAAAAAAAAAAAAAATGGTTCTGATGAACCTAGGGGCAGGACAGTAATAAAGATGCAGACGTAGAGAAGTAGAGAATGGACTTGAGGACACAGGGAAGGGTAAGGGTAAGCTGGGATGAAGTGAGAGAGTGGTATGGACTTATAAACACTACCAAATGTAAAATAGATAGCTAGTGGGAAGCAGCCACATAGCACAGGGAGATCAGCTCGGTGCTTTGTGAAGACCTAGAGGGGTGGGATAGGGAGGGTGGGAAGGAGACGCAAGAGGGAGGAGATATGGAGATATATGTATATGTATAGCTAATTCACTTTGTTATAAAGCAGAACCTAACACACCATTGTAAAGCAATTATACTCCAATAAAGATGTTAAAAAAGAAAAAAAAGAAAAAGACTTGGGTGGGGTTTTTTTTGTACATAATTTTCACTTCCTTGGTTCAGTTTATTCATAGGTATGTTATTGTTTTTGATGCTTGTGAATGGAAGAGTTTTCTTCATTTCTTTTTCAGATGTTTCATTGTTAGTGTACAGAAATGCAACTGATTTCTCTATGTTGATTTTATATCCTGCAAGTTTACTGAATTCATTGATTAGTTCCAACATTTTTTGTTTGGGTCTTTGGGATTTTTTATATGTAAAATCATACCATCTGCTAATAACAAATATTTTACTTCTTCCTTTACATTTATATCTCTTTTCTTTCTTTGTCTTGTCTGATTGTTCTAGTTAGGACTTCTGGAACTGTATTAAATTAAGAGTGGGGAGGGGGAATCCTTTTCTTGTTCCTGATCTTAGAGGAAAAGCTTTAACTTCCCAACATTGAGTTAGCTATGGGTTTATCATAGCTTATTATGTTGAAGTGTGTTCCTTTATACCCAATCTGATGAGGTATAAACTCTTGTTTTACTGTTTCAATTTTTTTATTTGTTTCACTTGCTGTGGAATAGAAAATTGCACATTAAATATGTCTACTGAGGTGGGCAAAGTGGACATTCTAGTCATCAACAGACAGCCAACACAAGAGTGTTCAAGCCCTCTGGACATTTCTCAAAGTAGCAATTGACATTTCCAAGAATCCCCAAGCTTGTCCCTGGCTCTAGGTGATTTTACTTCTCTGCTCCACCCCACACAGTCAAGCCTTTACATACAATTCCCTTATCTCTATTCCTGCTATACAATTCCAGTCTCAAACCTCATGATTTCTCCATCAACTCTGCAACAAATCCTAATTAGCTTTCTTGTTTTCCATTACACCAAAACCAATCCACTAGCATAGCATAGGCATATTATTCACGTTCACAACATTTCTCTGCTCAGGAACTTTCAGTGACTGTCCATTGCCTGATAAATAAAATCCCTATTTCCGAGCATGGCCTACAAAATCATTTACTATTCTTTCCCCATTTACAAGCATACTGTGCTTATTCTAGTCAAGCTGGATAACTTGAGGAAGTACATGTAGCACCCAGGAGCAAGAGATATTGGCATTAGGGAGATCAGCTTTCTTACCTGTTGCTGTGTTTGCTTTTGAACCCTTGGTTTTATTATGTTTATAAATGATGGGAAAAATAATAGCCACCAAGAACCATAAGAGACTGAAGTCCAGTGTAGATATTTACTTACCCCTGGTGCCTGGACATATGGTAAATATTTGGACCCCAATGCTTGGGCACAAGGGAGATGTTTGGTAAAGTAGTTATCATCACCATCACCATCATCATCATTATCTATAAATGTTTCTCTTGTTTTTCTATATGCATATGTTTCCTCTCTCATCCTAAAATGTCACTTCCTTATCCCAAAAAGATACTCAACCTACTAAAACACTGCCACTTCAAGGAAGTAAATTCCTCTTCTTTGCGTATCATCCTTCCCTGTACTTTTTTAAAGTGTTCATCAAATGTTGCCTTTTATTTCATTCCTCAGATCAGCAGGCTCTGAGCCACACACTTAAGAATTAAAAGCTAGTAAGCTTCAGCCCTTTACACATTTGAAAAGCCAGAGCTCTCACTGAACTTGGACAAGAAACTAGAGAGTGTTCCTCTTCCTCAAGTCCCAGATCCAGACACCTGCAGTCCTGTTGAACATCCCTCTAGATTTTCCATTTCACTCTCCTTCTCTTCATCCCTGAGACCACCTTCTCAGTTTAGGCACTGCTACAGTAAAACTAGAAGGTGTGGTTAAAGCCAAAGAATAACAAGAATTCTTGGAACATATGGTCCTCCCAAATTCAATGAATAGATTGTATAAAAATACAGACAACTAAAAACTAGTTTGGGGACTTGGAAGATAATAAATAAATTTCCCATTGCCAGGAGTAAAATGAAAAGAAATAAAAATATTAGTAAGAATATAAAATAGAAGCTCTACCCATCTTCTCCCATAGTTATGTAGTAAAAGTTCCAGAACAAAAGATAAACAATGAAGAAATAATAGAATAAAATAGCTCAGAGCAGAAGACATACATCAGTCTTTAGATTTAAATGAGTCACGATCATCCCCACTCCAGGGAGAATCAGATGAAATTGTAAAAAACGACACACCTCTAGACACATTTTGGTGATGTTTCTGACCTTCAAAAAGTAAGAGAAATGGAGAGGAACTGGGAAGTAGTGAAAATGCTCCAGATCCCTAAGGTTTCAGAAAAAATCAGGAAACAGAGATGCATATACTTGCATTATTTAAAATGTAGAGGAATTTACCAAATAAAGTACAGAAACTATTAATCGTTGTTATTTCTGGGGAGTGAGTTGGGAGAAAGGGGTGAAATTTTTTTTTTAATTTCCAAATGATTCCCTTCTATACCATATTAACTTTCCCTACTATGGGCATATAATACTTTTATGATGAAATAAAATTTCTGTTTTTAAAATTTTAATTTAGCATTACATCAAGAGCATTTAAAAGTAATTTTCTTTAACCACATTATTTTACAGTATAATAATCTATAAATATGTCATACATTATGCAATACCTCTAGGATATTTTTAAATTTTTGTTGCCGTAAATAAATCTGTGATGAAATATATTCCCCTAGTATATTTATTTTTCTATGTATCTCTGATTAGGAATGAATTCTGAGGGGTAAAATTATATCTTAAAGGGTTTTGGTATATATTACCCGTTGTCCTTCAAAATGATTATAAGAATTTAAAGCCCAACCAAAAGAAGATAAAAATACCTTTTTTGCCATATCCTCAACAACACCAGAGGTTAGTTATAAATATATTTTTGATATGAGGGGGTTGATCAATCATAATTACTGAATTACTCCCATATACAAGGTGCTAAGCTAGGATCTTCTTCTATGGGAAACAAATAAGATAACTTCTACTCCTTGACCAATGATCTACTTGGGAACATGGGTAAAATGCATAGAAAGAATAACAAATAATTTAAGGCAGCATTTGATGAGCAGCAAAAGCAAAAGATGCAAGTTTATTAATGTGGTTGACAAGGGCTTTCTAAGCATGTAATAAAGATTGCAAAGCACAAAAGGAAACAGCTGATATATTTGTCTACCTCAAGTTAAAACCAAACAAGTCAAAAACTTCTCTACAGCAAAACTGAAATACAAGCCACAGAATTGGAGGCATATATAATAAATACCTATAAACACGGGGGAGGTTTCCGAGAGGAAGAGGGGTAAAGAGGTGATTTGTGAAATACAAATAGCTAGTAAATGTGCAGTAGTGATCAACCTCACTGATATACAATGGAATATTATTTTTGTTAATAATATAGAAAAGATTTAAAGCATTATTAAAACTCAGTGTTTAATTTGTATGTGTGAAAACATGTGCTTTTGCTTGAGGTATGTGTCACATACACATAAATAGGACAATCTTTCCAGAGGGCAGTTTGACCACATGTATCCAATATCATGTGCATATATGCCTTGACCCTGCTACCCTACCATAATATTTCAAATTAAGATGTAATCATACAAGCTGGATAGGATTGCACAAGATATTCAGTACAGCATTATTCATAAGAGAAAATGGATGCTCTTCCATAGAACATTTAGTCAAACATGGTGCATGCACAAAATGTAGATCCTACAGTGATGTGCAACCATTTTTATTGACATGGAAAGCCATCCATTTAATATTGTTGGGTGAAAAGGAAAACTACAAAACAAAATGCATATGATCTGACATATAAAAAACATACACACATGCATATATATGCTTAGAGAAATGTTTGAAAGGATATTCACCAAAGTGCTAATAATGGGTACCATTTTTGTCATTTTCATTTGTACAATAAATGTTATTTTGCCAAAAGAATAAAATTATTTTCAAAAGAAAAAAACAAAACAGAACAAAACATACTCTTGGTACTGATCCTGACAGGAGCCAGGTTTCCTGGAGGACCTGGGGCTTCACCCTGGCCTTGGGAAACTGTAACTTTATGACTCTTCATTTTTAATGGCTAAAGCAAACACTCAAGGAGATCTTGGTTGTAGAATAGCATTATCACTACCATCATCATCACTATATATTCAGGCCTCCAAATTGAATGACGGTTTCAAGAAAAGCCATAGTAAAGAAATGTTCTCTTCTTAATAGAGAGATAAGAAGAGCCTAGGGCACTGTGAAAGGCCAAGCTGGAAGCAATGAGTAGCAGAAGGAGTTTGGCTCTTTCCTGAAACAAATGTTCCTTATTGGATTCCGAGAGAGTGATGGGTTCTAGGAAAGCCAGTGACAGCCATCTCACTGAGTCCTGAATGTCTGCTATTTGCACTGTGGTCATCCAGGAAGTTCTCTTCCAAACTGTGCCTTGTTTTCCTGAGTCTCTCCAGATCCCTTTCACTTCCTGAGCCTAACCCAAGGTAAACATCTCTATAAAAACTTTCAAATCCACTCCAGGCAGCAGTGACTTCAGTGTCCCGTGAGCTTCAAGCATCACTATCTGAGTCATTCTCTTAGCAACTAATCACTGAGTCTGTTATACCTTTCCCACTGTTGCCTCATGTGGTTATTTCAATGACTTCAGCATACATGTTCAGCCCCCACTGAGCTAGACTCTGAGGTTCTTGAAGGGTGACCATATAATTAACCTATGTCCTTGAATGAGAGTTCTCAGTGAAAGGGAAATAAAAACAATTATAATTATATATTTTAATAATTATTTATTGGCACCAATTGGCTTCACCACATTGGTGGATCTATAAAATAGTTTTATTCAAAAACTATTTTGAAAAGGGAAATTCTGTCTGAAAAATAAAAATAACATCAAGCTAGGTACATTTTAACATGTATTATTTTGATTATCTAAACATTAAAAAATAGCAAGCAGAATAATTATACTTGTTTCATATTTGATATTTTAATCTGTTTTTTAGCTGTCTCTAGTACTATGTCATTGGTGCTCTTTAGAAGAATGTGTGCTATATACATGGTTTTATTATTTTTAACTTTTTCATAAAGTTGCCTATGCTCTTCTACAGAGCTGAACTTTATGCTAATAATTTTGTTGGCACATTCTATTATTGTTACTATATAGAACATGCCATTTTTTATTAAGAAAATACTTTCTTACAGATGCAGATGTACCTGGTAAGTCAAGAGTATATTCTATTAAATGAAGAAAAATTTCATTTCTAACCTGAAAATATATAAATGGTTAGGCTAAGATATTTTTATAGACACTCTCATTTTGCTTCCATTCTCAGTTTTAAAGCAACTATTTTTCAAAGATGAAACTCATCAAATAAATTGTTTCCATTTATGATTCTTTTAAATATAATTTCACCAAATTTAGGTACTACAAATGGTAGGCCTTTTCACTTTTGTTCCATTCCAGTACAGAATAAAAATGTATCCAATTTAATATAAGAACGTTACTGAAAATTCTTTCTCAAAATCAAGATATTCCAAAGAACATAGATTTCAAAATTAAATCATGTACAATTTCAACTCTCATTATTTGTTTTGTTCAGTTTCAGTCTGATTTTGAGTGTTTTTCTGTTTGCCAGTTTTTTTATTGTTATCAGTAAAGCTTTTGGTGTTCCATCTGTTGAATATTCTGATTAATGTTTTTCAATATATTGAACAAAATGCAAACAAAGCTTTTCCTGAAATTTTACTACCTTTGTCAGCCATATATGTTTATTTACAAATACATTTCAATAAATCTAAAATATTTAAAAAATCAAGTAATGGGGGCAGCAAAGAGAGAAAGTATATACTGCCATGTCATTTTTTTTTAATTCAACATCAACTTTGTCTCATATACAAAATTGTAGTTTAGTTAATTTTTGTACACACGAAAATTTTTGTCAATTCTTGGTTGGTAACTAACCTTATTTAATGATTACTTCACAGTGTGTAAATTATTGAATTATTATGTAATACCCCTGAAACTAATATAATGTTATATGTCAATTACATCTCAATTTTAAAAATAATTGTCAATTATAACAACAACTACTTCTATTTTTTGGCACACTACAGCAGTCTGTTTTGATGAATTATGAACTATGCATGTACCATAACCAATGTGATAAAAATATTTCTGCACCATAGATTTATTAGATTAGTAAAACATCACTTTCACCACAACACTACACTGCCCCAAATTTAAATTGGTTTTGTTACCCCAAAATCAACAATAACTTTATCTATGTTGAACTTTTTGACTGAATTGACTGTAACATGCATAATAATGTCAGATATTTCATCTCTGATAGAATATGTTTCAAAAGCTTTACTTTGATTCAATAAATTGGATGAAAATACACCACTATTGAAATTAACTAAATTCTACTTAAAACATCTGACGACACTGATATAAAACTGGAGTCTTTTCATCCCTTGCAGTTTTCTTCATTTTTTAACAGAGCTGACACACTAGCAGTTCTCTCTTGACTTTTTGTACATGCACAAGAGTCTTGGTTACACAACTTGCAATAAAAAAGTGAGCAAATTCAGTGGAGAGCAGTTACATGATTCAGGTGGAAGTCATGTGCCACAAAACAATCTATAAACTTATCTTCTGTAGTTGCATTTATTAAATGGTCATTTTTTGACACAGTTTTAACATCACTGCAAACTGTTGAGGTTGAATGTTGATGCTTTGTCGCATATTTGTGTCTTCTGGTTTTCATGTGATCAGTGATACCCTCAAGGCCTTCATGGCGGATGATAAATGTCGACAATTTGTCAGATTAGTCATTCATCAATTCATCAGCAGATTTCCAACAGAAATTTAGAACTTGAGCCTGATTTTTTTATTCAATATACGCTTCTTGTTTTTGAATTCATTGGTACTGAACAGGTTTATTGCCCCCAAAGGAGATAATATCAATAATAGAATAAAGGAATAGTTGTAAATTTACACCATGTTATAAATGATAAAACCACAATTGCAAGAGGGTTCATGCTACTCTCTCTAGACACTTTATGGCAGTATTGCTTAACCTCTCTTTCTCACTCAGATTTCATATGTAACTAATCTATAATTTCCTAAGTTTGCCATAGAGCACATCAACCAGGATTCTTAGGCCATCATACTTATTCAAGTGCTGGCAGGACCAGTGGCGTTGGATGCTTCTCCCATTATGAAACCAAACATGGTTTTGATCACCCAGCACACAGTAAACCCAATCTACTGACACTAGGTTATGGTGAAGGAAAAGTACAGTACTTATTGCAGGGCAAAGCAAGGAGAACAGGTAACTCAGGCTCAAAAGACTCCTGGATGGCTTTCAGGGAAGAGTTTTTAAAGACAGTGTGAGGGACAGAGTCACAGGGTACCTGATCAGCTCATGCACAATTCTCTGATTGGTTGATGGTGAGGGAACAGGGTGATATTTTGGTAATCTCAATCGTCAACCTTCTGGTTCTATCCGGTCTGAGGTCTGCATGCTGGTGGTCAGCAGGTAGTTAAAGTCTTCCACCTGATGGGGGTTTTAATATCTGCAAATACTAAACAATTCAAGGATGTGGCTCAGGATATTATCTATAAGCCCATAAGGAGGGACTAAAGGTCTTTGACTTTGTTTTATGGCTAAACTATTATTATTTTGTCTTGCTTGATTATTTTCCTTTGTTTCTGCATTTTCTCACTTTACTGATTAAATTTGTTCTTTGGAACTTGGGAAAGCTAAAGCTTTTCTACAAACAAGATGCAGGGGACACAGGGCATGGGCAGGGTGGAAGATGTGTCCCTGGGAAGGCCCTGCAGGGTCCTGCTCAGTTTCACTCCCTCCAGAACTTGAGGTTTCAAGGCATTAGATGTCCCAGCTGCCCATGCCCATTGAACTTTTTAACAGGGAGCTTCTTGTATACTGTCCCTGAAAAGGAGGTGGTAGTTATGTTTTGTCAGGAGAGAGCTATAACTGTTTGTTTTTAAGATTTGACTAAGCCTTAGAGCAAGAACTATTGATACATTCACCATACATACATCTCACACAGCCCTGGACAAGATTGCAGTGCCATGATTAATAATAATATTTTAAAAATGAGAAAATAATACTTTAAAAATACTTGTCAGGGACACGTGCTTTGGATACTAGGACAAGAAGAGTAAACTGGTTCTGAGCTAGGTAAACCAAGTATCTCAGGCAAACCAAAATGTATGGTTGTCCTCTCCATCCTCTTCTCAGAGCTTTGCACATCACAAGTAGTCAAATCTTACCCTCACTTCTGTGTAGATATTAAGAGTTCTTCTCCCTTTAAACTAAGTACTGCCTCATGTGTGGTATATCTACCACAAGAACTCTTTTCTTACACCTTTTCCATGCCATAACATAGATGTCAGTAGAGCCCTTTCTTTTTTTATAAGACAAAATAAGTTTCACACAGGCATACAGCTGGTATTAGAAGAATGCTTAAGTTCTATGTCTTCCAATGAAAACAAAGCTGTCTTTCATTTTTTTTTTAACTGATGCAAAGGTATTAACAAATCAGACAATGATAAGATAGATGACATTAAAAAAACTTAGTTTTTTGAAAAGACCGAAAAGACTAAGAATTTTTCTGGAGTTTTTAAAATGTAATTTTCATTCTTACAGCTGTATATAGTGGGGGTGAGCTTGAATCCTCTGCCTTTTTATGACTCTCCATAGCATAGCACATTGAGCATAAATTGGGCTGAGAGCTGACTGTGGAAGGTGATTCTATATCTCTTACACCATGAGTTTGGGTTGTAGCATCCACTCCCAGTCTGAGGCACAGAGAAATGGAAAGAGGAAGTAAGGACATTCCATGGCCACACAAGGACAGCTTTTATCTCAAACTAGTTCTGGCCAATTAAGAAGTTTTTCTCTTGAGATGAGAAGCAACTCTATTTTTTGTTTCTTGATTTTTTGTTTTGTTTTTTGCCTTTTATTTGGGAGATTGAAAGGTCATGGGAAGGTAGTAAATGAAGGGAAGAAAACATTCTGGTAAGGTATGAGCCTTAGTTCTGGAGTTGAACAGCACTGAATTTAAGTCCCAGAAAAGTTAGGGAACCTCTCTAGCCCTCAGTTTCTGTGCCTGGAACTGGTGAAAAACACCTTCTTTATGGAGTAGATAGGCCTAGTACATGGAGCTAGTCATTATATGTCATTTATCATTTTTATTTTTTCATTTAATTCTTACAGCAACCTATGCAAAAAAGATATTACTATATTTATGATCCAAATGTTTAACTCTGTACATGAGATACAGCTAGTGTCCAAACTTGGGTTCCCCTGAAACAAGAGCCTGAGATGAGTGACCTGTTACATGTAGATAGCGTATCTGGGGATATAATCTCCAGGATGATGATCTAGGGCCAGGGTATGAGGCAGAAAGAAAGAAAGAAAGCAAAACAAGGAAGCACGTGGAGGTGTCCACCATGGAAGGCTTACAGGACCTTCTGAGGAGCCTTAAGAAGGTCTCAAAGCACCAGCCTGCGAAGAAAGGAGAAGGCACCTTTCCAGGGCTCTCAGTCCCCAGTGGTCTACACTAATTAGGCTCAGGAAGAGGTGAGTAGCCCAGCTGGAGGCAGGCCAGGTACTCTCAGGTTGCAGGTGTTGTGGACTGCCCAGGACTCTGTGGACCTGGACACTCCTGGCTGCAGTAAGAGCTGGGGCACATCAAGGGTCTGACCCAGGTAATGAAGTGAAGCTCAGGTTTATTTGCCTTCAGAGCTTGCACTTTTTCTAACATATCACATGATCTTTTTATACACATGTAGTGAAGTCTGCCTGTGGGATGGTCCAACTCCTTAGACACGGATCCTGCAAAGAGGTCAAAATGTGATGTTGCTCTAATAGCAACTCCTTAAACTGCTTCTACCCGGTTGAACAATGCAAATCAAGAGGGATTACGGTTTAATTATCTCTCTATTCCATGCAAAGAAATCCTGGATGGTTCTCAAACTTGGATACATATTAGAATCACTGGGAAATTTAAAGACATCCAGAAGCCTGGTTTCCAGCCCCAGAGAGGTAGATTTAATTGATCTGTGATGTGTTCTGGACAGCAGGAGATTTGAGAGATGCCAGGGGATTCTAAAGTGGAGGTAAATTTGTGAATCACTTCTTTAGAAAATAGCAACAAGAGCAAACTCCTCAGTTTTTCAGTCTTTGACTCTGAGGATCCCATCCTTATATTGGATATAAGGATTATAATTATTATTATTCACTGGATAATTGCCCCAACATTGTCTTCACTCTGCTCACAAGAACACAACTGTAACCAGTGCCATTATTCCTCACTCACCTCCCCCGACTCATTTCACTGACCAGCACTCCCAGCTGAGCCTATTTCCCTTAGACCAAATCCTTTCTTTAATTGGAGGACAGAAGTTACAGAGTTTTGGTTATATATTCCCGCAGCAAATGAAAGAGCAGGCCCTCAGGAAGGTGAGGCTAAAAAGGAAATCATTTTACGTAAATGAAAAATTGCTGAGAATATTAAATATTGTGAAAATAATTTTCCCAGATATAACTTCATAAATTTCTATGGTAGAATATTTAGAAAATATAGAAAAGAAGAAAATTACAGTCACTCAGAGATAATTATTGTTAAACTGGTATTTTTTTCTATAGCCTTTATTTACTTATATACATATATTCATTATAACTTGCCCTTTGTGTTCTTTTTCTTTAAAAGTATCTTTTTTTTTTAAACTATCTGTTATGATTATCATATGATCACTCTGATTCTTGAAACCCTCACTGCAGATTATCATACCTGCCACTCAGTTTGGGAAGTGGGAAAAGAAGGGAGGAATGCTGGCCTTCCCAGAAGTCCCATGCTGGGCAGGGTCATTGGCTATCAGGAACCTTTATTCCTCCTTGCCTTGTTCTTCCTTCTTCTCCTATCGGGAGAATCAATCTGCCAGAGGCCAGGTTAGGCAGGGAATACCCTTGCCGGCAGAGTCCCAGGCTAGTCTACTCCTTGAAGGTAGGTGCTGTGGCCTTCCTCCCTCCTTTGTTCCTGAACTTTGCCTGGCCCAGTGCTCTGGGCAAAGGGGACTGTCAATAACCAAGAATCGACTCAGAACTCTGTCTTTAAAAATTCATAAATACCTCCCAGTATTCTAATGAATATATAAAGAATACAGTGCCCTTAGCTACATTATTGTATAATTGAATCAATGAGAAGATGAAAACAAAGACCAGAGCAGCACCCCCCTCCTCTGTATCCTTCCTACTTGTTTACCAAGAGCGAGAAAAGCGTGTAAGGGCAGTGTGGTCCGAAGCAGAAGGAATCGGGGTCATCTCTTATGCTTATTTCATTTCAGTTGCTCTATCTCTTTTCTTTTGCTAATCATCTGAGTGTTTCTTTCACGTTTTCTGTTGTTGAATTTCCCAGGATATCATTTTTTTTTTCTCAAAGAGCTAGCTTTTGCACTAATACATTGCATTTCTTCCTATTTTTAATTCATTGCTTTTTGCTTTAATATTCATTGTGCTTTGTTCTTTATATTCTTAGGGCATATTTTGATAATTATTAAAAGAATAGTTCAATGTATTTCCTTGCAGCATATGAGATTGTAAATTTACCATTTAACATTGTCATATTTGATAAGTTTGACACTATTGTTCTCATATTGCGGGCCCATGAAAAATCTGTTTTGCGGGTTTCACTCTTGCATTCTTTGAGCAATTCAAAATGACACTTTTTTAGGAATTTAGGTAACTTCTGTTTAACATCGTTTCTAGTTTACTAATTTGTAATGAAAGGATGTACTTTGCCTATTTAGAGCATTTTGGCTCATTGTAAAAAATATTTTATATATCATTTAGTCTAACTTCCCAGTCAATGTGTGAGATTTTAATATAGTTGCCAATGAGCTTTTATCACCAATAACTTGCAGCTATGTGCCCTTCCCCCTCCTGTTACCTTATCTCTTTATAGAAGCACTCATCATCCTGAAATCTGTGTTTATTTTCCCTTGTCTTGTTAGAATGCATTTATCACATATGTATTATGCTTTAAAAATATATCAATTAATTGTACTTATATTTAAGATTTACTATGCAAATATCAGATTGTATGAAGTCTTCTCTGTGTTGCTATTTTTGTTTGATATTGTGTTTCCAGAATTATATTACATTTCTAGAATTCATCCATGTTGTTGTTTGTAGCTATATCTTATTTATTATTACCACTGAAGATATTCCATCATGTTTACTATACCACAAGTTATTTATCCACTCTCCTGTTGATGGATATTTGGGTTGTTTCCAGCTTTTTGCCCTTATGAGCAGTGCTGCTATGAAGATTCACAGGCATATCTCCTGGGGCACATGTGCTGGGTCTTAGGGTACGTGAACATTTAACTTCACAAGAGCATTCTACATTGTTTTCAAAGTAGTTGTACTAATTAATACTCCTACCAGCAATATATAAGAGTTTTATTTAGACTCCTTTGACTTTTGCCAGTGTAGTGGTATAAAATGATCTCTCTTTGTGGTCTTAACATTTACATGATTACTAATAAAGCTAAGATGAATGTTTCACATATTGAATGGCAATATCCACTTCTTCTCTAAAATTCCTATTCATGTTTTTTGTCTATTTACTAATTAGATATATTTATCTTTTTATTTGTAGGAGCTCTTTATATATTCTAAATTCTAATCTTTGCCTGTTATATGGGTTGAAAATATCTTCTTCTAGTTTCTGGCTTATCTCTTTAATTTTTTTAATTGTGCTTTAATGGATACAGGTTTTTAATTTTCAAGATCAAATGGGGACTCATCAGTGATACTTCATAATAGAGGACTC
Organism: Balaenoptera acutorostrata; assembly: GCF_949987535.1. Lineage (NCBI taxonomy): Eukaryota > Metazoa > Chordata > Mammalia > Artiodactyla > Balaenopteridae > Balaenoptera > Balaenoptera acutorostrata. The sequence goes on along the minus strand of NC_080066.1, from coordinate 49,813,706 downwards.
CTCATTTCTCTAAATCAGAGGTCCCCAACCTTTTTGGCACCAGGGACTTGTTTCATGGAAGACAATTTTTCCACGGTGTGGTGGGGGGATGATTCAGGCAGTAATGTGAGCGATGGGGGCTATGGTTCTGGCGGTAACACAAGCAATGGGGAGTGATAGGGAGCAACAGATGAAGCTTTGCTCACTCACCCATCACTCACCTCCTGCTGTGCAGCCTGGTTCCTAACAGGCTGCGGACCAGGGGTTGGGGACCCTTGCTCTAAATGACTTCTGTTCCATCAATGTGCACCTTAAGCTTGAACCTGGTGTAGGCAGGTGTAGGGCAGTCCTCCCTCAGCACCTGTCCAAATACCTGTATGACACCCTTTGTCATAAACTAGTATCACTCACTGTTTCCTCCATATGACTGTGAAATCCTTGAGAATGGAACTTTGTAATTTCCTCATATGTATATTGGAATAAAAATAGTTCCTCTCTTCCAAGTTTGCCCTGAGGATCAAATTGGCAATAAACATATTGTGTTGGTTTGTTTTATTAAGTTGTATTAAAATGTTATATCACTCTTAGACTATAATATTCTAACACTTTCAGATTGGTCCAACCAGGACACAGGTACATGGAGACTATGGAATCTATCCTTTGCCCATTATGTACATCATAGTTCAAACCACCTAAGAGTGTCTTCATGACATCCTGGTAGTCATAGCCTGCATTGTTTCAACCTAAATAAACCAATCCTTTCCCCCACCTCAAATGGAACACTGCTATTATTTGCCCTCCTTCCATAAAAAGTGGAGGCGAGAAAGAAATCTGATGGAAAAGTTGAGTCCCAGGATGCCAGTAAAGCCAGGGTGTTTGCAAGGCAGGCATTTCTTTGTGCATTCCCCACCCCAGCACCAGCGAGAGCTTTACGCCAAGTCACACTCTCACCTTATTCTCCTTGTGACCTGGGATCAGGTAGGAACAGGGCAGAAGAGAGCCACATTAACAGGCCTCTGTGGTAATGGAAATCTCAAACATCACCCCTGTACCAGACTCTAATCAAACTGGTGGGGGATTGTTGCCTCTGACCAAAGAAACAGAGATAACAAGGGGTGAGGGGAGGCAGGATATATCAAGCAAGCACTCCCGGCAGAGGTGACTTTGTCAAAAAGCCTTTGCGTGAACAGGCATCATTGTGGCATGACACTCCCGCCTGGAAATATCTATTCAGAAACCTTTTCTTGATCTCTCACTGTTCCTTTCCCTTGTCATTCATTATTTTATTTCCTTTAAGTTTGATTAAATACCCTGCTCTGTTACCAGAACAAAATGAATGATTCAAGTATACAAGGACCCAAGTTAATCTCTCTTGACCTTTCTAATATGAAATGTAATCTTTCATGGCTATAAAAAAAGAGAACTTTGTACAAACTGAGGTTAAGCATGGTTGAAGAATTCCTGTGTAACGTGAAAATATCCTGCACGTTATTTTCATGGTTAAAGGTTTATAACATTGGAAAATACTGTTACAGACATTTTTTTTTAAGTTCCTTTTTTAAAAGTGATTTTGGAACCATTAGGGTTTGGAAGAGGGAGAAATAATGCACACACACACACACACACACACACAAACACACACATAGAGTCTCTATATCTAAAATGGAAGTTGATGTTTTACTTTTAATTCCTTGTGTATAAATTTTCACCACAAGAGCAATGCTGGGAGTCACAGCAGCTACAGCTACGGGTTTTACATACTTGGTTAATTAGCAATTCTTACCAAACCGAGCGTATCATTTCTCTTTAGAATCCTACATAGCCTCGATTAGACATATTTACGGGAAAAGTCAATGGATAAGACATTAGAGGCCAACCTCAAAGTCAGAATAGAGCAACCGTAGACCTTAGAGAAGTGCTTTATTAGCCAAGAATTGGTTGGTTATTGATCCTGGTCTGTTTCTCTGGTCACAATAGCACTTACCCTAATTTTTCTAGTGTAAATATAAGTAAATTTGAATGGGTGTTGTTGAAAACAATCTGTAAATCTACATTTTGTGGTTTGGGTTGTAATTGTAGTTACTGGAAGGTTCAATATCTGGGGCATGTCGAGGAGACAAGGCTGTGGCCTGGCACCCTGCTCTCTGCAAATACCTCCTGAAGCACTTTCTCAAGGGCTATTAGAGCAACTCCGGCTCTCTCTGCTCAGAAAACGCAGAAACCACATGGGTACTCAGCCGAAAAGGAAAGCACCTGGGGGCAAGGGATGAGCATTTTCAGAAGAAATGTTGTGCATTTAACTTAGACTTCTTTATCTTTTATTCTCTCTCTCTCTCTCTTTTTCCCCCCTGAGGTCAACCAAGCAATTAAGGAAGAAAAATAGGAACCGTTTTCCTGTTTTCCTGAAGGTAAACAATAATAAATTCACATTTGTTGCAACATTGTCGTTCCTCCTGACTTTAAGCTTCCTTTCGTTTCCTTTGTCTGTCCTTCCCCCATCTTAGATTTGATATTAGAGACTTTTCAACACACACTGTATTCTCATCACAACCGATGTACTTCTCATGATACTGGGAAACACCTCCCTTAGAAAATGTTACTGGGTTAATGAGGGTTAATGGGGATTTTATTTCACTGGGATGTTGCCAAGAAATTTTGAGTTGAACGGGAATGGGGGTGGGAAATGGCTTCACTGATGATGAAACCAGCACAAAGAAAGCATTGAAGAAATCCCACTGTTGGAATACCATGTTTGAAATAGAAATTTTGTAAGTTCAATTGTTTGTCTGGGGTTACTAGTGCTTGAGATCTCATCATTTTCATTCTTTCCAAAAAAAACTCTGTACCTTTAACTTACATTGAGAGGATACAAGAAAATTATTTCTACAAAAGGAAAAAATGGACGTGTGAAAAAATAAAGCAAATTAAAATGTGTGAGCAACTCATGCACATACTCCACATGATAACAGAAATCTCCAGAAGAGACACAGAGTGATGGAGGTGGATCTTATGAATCTTACATGGCACCCAGTGATCTACTTTCTGATTGGAAAACAGTTATCCACTTGTGTTAAGTAAGAGTGATTTGGGCTTACTGGAGGCAATTAATTTAACAGCAAACAATGTTCTCTTCTAATAGTCACTTCTGTTTTGGAGCTGTTATCTCTAGCTTCAGTTCCTCCCCATCCTTTCAGTTCCAGCCACAATGAATTAATTGCAAGTCCCAACACTTGTATTTTCAGTTCATGCCTTAGTGCCTTCCACATACTGTTCCTTCCACCAGTACATCATCTTCTCCTTTTCTACCTAGAAATTCTTTGTATTCCAGAGACTGACCAAGTGTTACTTCTTCTGGAAAGCTCTTTATGACCACCACTCCTATTCTATATTCATTTAAGAACATATTCTGAAATGACACAGCACAATAGTATCTTTTTTTTTTATCTATCCCAAAACTGATATTTTATTTAATTTATTTTTTATTGAAGTATGGTTGTGTTGCAATGTTGTGTTAATTTCTGCTGTACAGCAAAGTGACTCAGATATACAGAGAGAGATATATGTATATGTATATATGTACATATATATTCTTTTTTATATTATTTTCTATTATGGTTTATCCCAGGACCCTGAATATAGTTCCCTGCGCTATACAGTAGGATCTTTTTGTCCATCCATTCTATTGAGGTTCCTCAGAAAACTAAAAATAGAATTACCATATGGTCCCACAATCCCACTCCTGAGCGTATATCCTGAAAAACCTATAATTCAAAAAGATATATAACAATAGCATCTTAATGATTCCACTTAAATTGTGAGCTCTCTGGAAACAGGGAGTAAGTGTTAATTTTTCTGTCTGTAGAAAATAACTCCCATAGTGTCTGGCATGCAATCACTAAGCTCAATGAGTACTGATAGATAAACAAATGAATGAGCCCCTGTCTCTTGTTAAGCCTAGGCAAGTCCACATAACTAAGGCAGAATTTGAAACTCAAATGCAAATATAAGGGTCAGGTAAATGACCTAAATCAGTCAAGTGACTCAGGAGTAGCATTTATCTTGCCATAGCAAATGGAAATATATATCCAAATTTGCTGGGCCTTCTCTTTTTTAAGATAAACCAGAAATTTGTATTTTTATTTATGCTTTTTTATATGGCCCACATTCTCCCAGATTAAAAAAAAAAAAAAACTTTTCAAGAAAATCCTGTAGTATTAATCATCGTTCTCTGTATTTCTCTATCCATCAAAGTAAGATCTTAGAGCCATCAGTAGACAATCACATGGACCAGATGGGGAGCCTTCAGGACCAAGAACTAAATGTTCTTATAGAGTTGGCTAATTTGGAGCCAGCTACTTAGCTTGGGAACTCCTTTTTCCTAAAAGATAGTTTATGGAATCAGGATAATGTAATGCCCAATGTTCAGAACATCCTTCATTGGCAGTCAGAATCTGGGAATCCATTATCAGTAACATAATGATGAGGCAAAGAGAACTAGAGAGATAGGGGTCCAGGATGCACTCATTATTAGAGAGGTGTGTCCATGAGAGAGATTTATTTGAAGACCATGTGATTGTCTGTTTCTATGAAATCTACCCAAAGCTACTAGAATTAATAAGTGAGTTTGGCAAAGTCACAGGATACAAGATCCACATACAAAAATCAATTGTATTTTTACACATGGGCAACCAAAACTTGAAATAAAAATTACACTTTACAATATCAGCAAAAATATGAAATATTTAGGGGTAAATATGAAAAAAAAAATTAAAAGATATATAAGACCTGAAAACCAAAATATATTGCTGTGAGAAACTAAAGAAGACCTAAATAAAAGAAAATATATACCATATTCATGGGCCAAAGACTCAAGATTGTTAAGATATCAGTTCTTTGCAAGTTGATCTTTTTAAAAAAAGAGTTTTATTGAGATATAATTCAAGTACCATGCAATTCACCCATTTAAAGTGTAGAATTAAATGGTTTTTAGTGCACTGACAGAATTATGCAGTCATTACCACAATCTAATTTTAAAATATTTTGTCCCACCAAAAGAAACCCTGTACTCTCTAGCAATCACTCCTTTTCCCCTCCAACTCCTTGGCCCTATAAACCTACTTTCTGTCTCTATAAATTTGCTTATTCTGGACATTTCATAAAAATTGAATTATACAATATGTGGTTCTTTGTGAATGGCTTTTTGCACTTATCATGTGTTGACCTAAAACAAATAGACTGCCAGATATTTCTCCAGCAAAAAAAGGATCAGAAGAGAATTGCAATTTTGGGTCTGCAACCATGGTGACACATGCAATCCCAGCCCAGCAAGAGAATGGGAGCACTTTTACAGGGGGGAAAAGGAAATTGGGAAGGTTATGGTAAACACAAAGTTTATGGTTTTTCATTGGCTGAGTCCTTGCCGGGAAAGAGGAGAAGTCTTTCTTATTTTGGAGGATCCTCTGCTGTCTTCAGAGTGTGAGAACTCCCACTTCAGGTCTCCCAGTTCTATTTAATTGAGGTTTCTGTTTATTAATATTTTAAACGTTTTCAAGATTCATCTACACTGTAGCATGTATCAGTGCATAATTACTTTCATTGCCAAATAGTATTCCATTGTATGAATAAGCCACCTTTTATTTATCTCCCTAAATTGATCTTGGATTCAACACAGTCTAAATGAAAATGCCAATTTTGTTTGTGGAAATTAACAAACTGATTCTAAAATTCATAAGGAGTTCCAAGGACCTACAATATCCAAAACAACCTTAAAAAGAAGAATAAAGTTGGAAGACTATAATTACCTGATTTCAAGACTTATTACAAAGGCCTAATTGTCAAGACAATGTAGAACTGACATCAATATTTTTGACAAATAGATCAATGAAAAAGAGCAGAGAGTCCAGAAATAGACCCACACATATATGAACAACAAATTTTTAACTAACATGCAAAAGCATTTAATTGGTGAAAAGATATCTTTTCAACAAATGGTGTTGAAAAAATTGGATAGCCATGTGAAAAACAGAAAAAAAAAAAACCAAAAGAATCCCACTTCAAGCCTTTTTTCATACCATTTACAAAAATTAACTCAAAATGGACCATAGATACAAAGGTAAAACATAAAACTATACAATTTGTAGAGTAAACATAAGAAAATTCTGGGGTTAATCTTAGGTTAGGCTGTATTTAGGTACAACATTAAAGCACAATCTATGAAAGAAAAAAAATTGGTAAATTGAACTTCATCAAAAGTAAAAATGCATGCTCTTTAAAACACATATTTTAGGAGAATGAAATGAAAAACCATAGACTTGGAGATAATATTTGCAATTTATATCTGATAAAGGACTTATATCCATAGTGTATAAAGAACTCTCAAAATATTATAATAAGAAAACAAACAACCCAATAAAAATGGGCAAAAGACTTGAACAGACATTTTATCAAAGGAGATATAAAGATAACACATAAGCACATGAAAAAACTGCTCAACATCACTAGTCATTAGGAGAATGCAAATTATAACCACAGTTAGATACTGTTGTATAACTACTACAGTGGAGAAATTAATAAAATCCCCATACCATGAAGATTGGAAGAAACTGGAACTTTAATATACTTTTGAGGGTGAAATAAACTGGTACAAACACTTTAGAAAACAATTTGATGCTTTCTTAAAAAGTTAAAATACACCTGTCATGTGATCCAGCCATTCTACTTCCAGTTATTTGTCAAAGAGAAACAATAACATATGTTCATACAAAGACTTGTTCATGAATACTCATAGCAGCTCTTTTTGGTAATAACCAAAAATTAGAAACAATTCAAAATATTCATCAACAGATGAGTATATAAAGAAATTGTGATACCTAATACAATAGAATACTGCTTAACAATTAATGTTACATTATTAACACATGCAACTACAGGAATGAATCTCAGAATAATTATTTTGAGTAAAAGAAGCATGGCCAAAAAGAGAAAAGTACATGATGCATGATTCCATTTATCTAAAATTCGAAAAAAGGAAAATGAATGTACAGGGACAGAAAGAAGATCAGTGGTTGCATGAAGGCAGGAGGGAAGGATAACCAGGGGTAAAAAGAAACTTTTGCAGGTAATAGATAGGTTTATTATTTTGATTGTTGTAACGGTTACATGATTGTGAGCACATATCAAAACTTATCAAATTGCACGTTTTAAATATATGCCATCTATTTTGTGTTAATAATACTTCTATAAAGCAGTAAGCAAAATAGAGAGAATATTCCATCTCCTGGATTGGTCCCCAGTGCTGGAAATAAACAGAGCAAGGTCGTAGTTCCAGAAGAAATGGCTCTCCAGGTGACTTCTCAATGCAAGGACTGAGGCCTCGGGAAGAAAATGAGTGCACCCAAGTACCCAAGGATCTAGGCAGAGGAGAGGACAGGCAATCCCCCTTGTTACTAGAACTAAGATACAATGTCACACGCCCTGATGCTGGACTCCTAAACGAAGGCTTCTAGAGTTTCTCATGAGAACAGGATTAATCTGACAGTTAAGGGTAGGTTTAATGTTGAAGAGAAAGACCTAGGGTCCCAGTCATGTACAGGAGAAGGCTGAGGGGGCAGAGCACCAACCTTCCAGCCCTGTTATCTGTTCACGAAATTGGAACACACTTGAGCTTCAAAGTGCCTCATTGCAGTTCACCTCTCCCATAAAGTACCTGTGCAAGGTTCTCAGGGTTTCCTTCCCTTCTCTCTCCTCAAAGCTATCCCCTAAATTGTCTTGGGCCCATTTCAACAACTTCACTTTAACACGCTCTAGAGTACTCTCACGTATGTATTCACATGTTGAAAAATGCTTCCATTGTGTCAAGGAGTGGTAGAGATCCATAGGCTGTCAGAAATATCCTGAAAGTTATCAGGGAGATAAATACTCCCTCCAAAGAGGAGAGAGGAGGCTCCCCAGAGGGAAAGACATGGCAGCTGAACCACAGACAGATCCAAGCCTCCCCCATTCCAAGACTGTTCCCTCTCACTTTCAATCTTATGCCCCTTGCTGATCCATCTCAGGTGTCTTGGACCTTTCATATCCATCCCAATAAGTTCACCCCATTCACACTGACCTTGCTACACTTAGTCACCAGAGACCTGGACCTTCCAACACACACACACACACACACACACACACACACACACACTCCTACTCACATTGCACATGTTATAGTTGAGCTATAAGATCCTTTAGTGACATAAGCCATGCCTTTTATTCTTATTTGTCCCTGAAGACCTCTGTTCCCATAAATGGTATCATCTGGAGACAGGCAGAACAATGAAACCATCTGGTTTTGGGAAACAATCAAGTTAAACAGAGCCCAAGCTCTCCAAGATTAGCATTTTTCTGCTTGTCTAGCCTACCCGTAGTTTAACTAGATACCATAAATATTTCACAGCTCCCTGTAAAAAAATGTAGATTCCAAGGAAGTAATCAGTTTTACAAATATATGTGCATAAAATTGATTATACGGTTCAAAGCATCAAAAATTACTACAGCAACTTCAGTGTTTACCAACAGGAGAATGGTTAAATCCATTATGCTGTATCCATCCATGGTTTAACATTTCACCAAGGAAGACATACAGATGGTCAAGAGGCACCTGAAAAGATTCTCAACATCACTAATTATTAGAGAAATGCAAATCAAAACTACAATGAGGTATCACCTCACACCAGTCAGAATGGCCATTATCAAAAAATCTAGAAACAATAAATGCTGGAAAAGATGTGTGAAAAATGAACCCCCCTGCACTGTTGGTGAGAATGTAAATTGATACAACCACTATGGAAAACAGTATAGAGGTTCCTTAAAAAACTAAAAATAAAACTACCATATGACCCAGCAATCCCACTACTGGGCATATGCCCTGAGGAAACCATAATTCAAAAAGACACATGCACCCCAATGTTCATTGTAGCACTATTTACAATAACCAGGACATGGAACCAACCTAAATGTCTATCGACAGATGAATGGATAAAGAAGATGTGGCACATATATACAATGAAATATTACTCAGACATAAAAAGAAACAAAATTGAGTTATTTGTAGTGAGGTGGATGTACCTAGAGTCTGTCATACAGAGTGAAGTAAGTCAGAAAGAGCAAAACAAATACCGTATGCTAACCCATATATATGGAATCTAAAAAAACAAAACAAAACATTGGTACTGGTGAACCTAGTTGCAGGGCAGGAATAAAGACATAGACATAGAGAATGGACTTGAGGGCAAGGGGTGGGAAAGGGAAGCTGGGGCGAAGTGAGAGTAGCATCGACATATATACACTACAGAATAAAATAGATAGCTAGTGGGAAGCAGCAGCATAGCACAAGGGGATCAGCTCGGTGCTTTGTGTCCACCTAGAGGGGTGGGATAGGGAGGGTGGGAGGGAGGCTCAAGAGGGAGGGGCTATGGGGACATATGTATGCATATGGCTGATTCACTTTGGTGTACAACAGAAACTAACACAGTATTGTGAAGCAATTATATTCCAATAAAGATCTATTTTAAAAAATATCTAGTCATAATTTATCAGCAGAAAACAATCCCCATAATATACAGCAAGATGAAAAATATTTTCCTGTATGGAGTAATCTTATTCTTGACCACACCTACTGTAGGTATTCCTATATGCCCATTTGATTTTGGTATCTCTGGATGATGGGATTACAGGGGATTTTTATTTTCTTTAATATACATATTTTTTATTTCTAAATTCCTTGCAAAGAGCAGGCATTACTTTTATAACCAGAAATTATTCTTTCCACTTGGGCAAAAATGCACACCATCCACATGTTAACATTTGCCGTGGCTGCAAGCCAGGAAGTCCGTTCTCAGGACGTGGGAGAGGGAATGGACCTTTCCTGTGTAGCTGATGGTTATGATCCCTGACCCCTTCTTTGATTAACAGTGAGACCAGCTGACTAATTTAACATACACATTTACGACAAATAGAGCAGCCTCTTAATAATTATTAAGGATGTTCAGATTTACCAAAATAATATTTAATCTCCAAAGTGTTACTTTGCCCCTATTAATTCATCATTTGTTCCTCAGAGCTTACACTGACAAAAATAAATTCACATTTAAAAACCCGTAATGCAAATTAGTTATATTGTATATAATGTAATATATATGTTACAAATCTAAGCCATGGCTATGTAGTTTCCTAATTAAAAGGAATTAGGTGGCTTAAACAAACAAATTTATTATCTCCCAGTTCTGGAGGTTAGAATTCTGAAATCAAGGTGTCGGCCAGGTTGGTTCTATCTGAAGGCTCTGAAGGAGAAGCTGTTCCATCCCTCACTCCTAGCTGCTGGTGACAGCCTGCAATTCTTGGCATCCCTTGGTTTGTAGATGCATCAATCTAGTCTCTGCCTCTATCTTCACATGTTCTCCCCATGTCTCTGTGTTTTCATATGACAGTAATTAACCTCAGAAAACAGGAAGAAAAAGTGATCTGAGAAACCACTAAGGTAATAATATGTTGTAACCAGACTTTTCTTTTCACATTTGGTTTAGTAATGCTTTATATACAAATATCACTGATGTGATATCACTGGTGTATAATTTATCTTATTATAGATAGTTATACATCCCAATTCAGAACATGGTAGGGGGCCTCTGAAGTCAGGCTGTATGAATCTGTATCCTGCCTTCACCACTTGCTTGTTTCATGTGCATAGCAAGTTCTTTAAGCTTGCTTAGTTTTCATTTACTTTTCATAACAAATTAGAAATAATAGCTCCTTCTTCATAGGATGGTTGAGAATATTAAATGACAAGTACTCAGCATGGCACGCAGCCAATACAGCGACTGGCAGAAGGTCTTCACGCAATAAGTGTTAGAGAAATACAGAAAGAGGGAGAGAGAGGAGAAGCATGAAAGTGGGATTCAAAGAAATCCACAAATATGAGAATTGTCTCCAAAACACTATTAATATGGCTATTGGTATATTAATATATGATGCTAAATGGAATCAAATAGGTAAGAAAAATCCTAAGGTCTTGAGTGAGCTATACTGAAAAATAAACTAACAACCTACTACCATAGATTAAGAGAGACTATAGTTAAATGTAAACAATGAAGTTTTCAGAAAAAAAAAAAAAAAAAACATAGAAAAGAATCTTCAGGAAGACTTCTTAGACTTGCTACCAAAGCCAGAGACATAACAGGAAAAAACTGATAAACTGGACCTCATCAAAATGAAACACTTTTACTCTGCAAAAGGTTCTGCTAAAAGGATTTGCTGTACATGAAGCATCTTTATTAATGGACTCTTATTGCATGGTCCATTCTCAATAAATGTTAACAACAATTGTTATTGTTGCCTATGTCATTATTATGACCTTCTTTAATAGTTGCCCCATTCACCACTCTACTTAATTTTCCACTCCCTGCCTCAAACACCTTCCTCAACCACAGCAAACCATTTTAACTCTCACTAAATTTATCATTTGTCATCCTACCCCCCTCTTCATTAAATTGATGCTCTTCTCCCCTTTGCCTGACATTTTCTCACTTATCCATCTTGACCCTGATCAGGGGCCACCTCCTCAGTAGAGACTTTCTAATTCCTCCAAGGTCCTTCTCTGTCCCTTCTTTTGGATAGTTCCTTTCTTCATATGTCTTTATATATCTATATCTATATCTATCTATCTATCTATCTAGCCATCTATCATCTGTCTAATAAAATGTTAATTAGAATATAATTATAACAGAATAGTAGATAAGAGAATGAAATATATATATGCAAGTGTATGTGTATATTACTTAGTTCTTTTTCTGTCTCACTTTCTAAAAGGGATGATCCCTTATTAACATTTGCATGTGCAAACAATCATTAACCATTTGTTGAATGAACTGATATATATCTGCCCCTGAGATGGTAGGATTCATGTCTGGTTCTGGGTACCCCCCCGCAAAGTGCCTTGTACAATACCTGGAATATAACTGCCATTGAGAAAATATCTGGGGACAATACAAATAAATGAAATGATTGGTCTTCCAGAACACAAGCATCAGCCTAAATAAGATTTGAGGTTCATAAAAAATCCAATTAAATGCAAGAAAAAAGATGATAATGATGGAAGAATAGCACACCAAAGTCTCTCTTTTTTTTTTTTTTTAATAACCTCTAATTTCCACAACATCTTTCAAAGATGTTTAAGTTGAAGGGAGAATGAATTTATGGTTTGGTTCGGTGTGAATATATTTCATGTTAGTCATGTCTTTTTTTTAATATAAGGACAACAATAGTGACTGAAGTCCTTTCTAATTAACAGCTATCACCAAATACTTGGGAATACTATTCACATGAGTTCTTGGTTTCAGTATGTGTGTGCATGCAAGTTCATGTGTGCAAGCATGTATGCTTTTGTGAATTTGTGTTTTTTTCAAACTGTAACTTTAAAGGATTGAGGTTTAATATCCTTTGAGATTTCTCTAATTAGGCTCTGCTCCTTTTCTTAGATGAGTTTAGTACCCAAGTAAATGAACTAATTAGTAGTCTGTTGTTGAATGAGGCTACAATGTTTTATAAAATCTCTGGTCATCATTGGGAGTTCCCGCATAATACTGCAATTAAACAGCTCAAAAAAAAAAAAAACACCCTGTTTTTTATCCCCTCACCTTATTCCATGTTTACAGGAACTGTTTGCATGTGCTGTGCTCAGTTCCTGAAAGGGTGTGAGGAGGAGGACAAGGATGATGGGGGGACACAACCCAAATCTGGGCAAGAAAATGCAGTGATGAAAAAACAAAGGCAATTCCCATAAGACCAGTGATCTTTTGAATGACCCAGGTAGTCTCTACAAGCCTTTGAATTTCACCTTGATGTTTAAATGAAGGCACAGAAAGAAAGAAGAGGATAATTCTATTGATTGGTGTGACTCAGAAATCTACCATAAAAGTAACATACTGATAGGGAGAGGATATGACATAAAAACAAATCTAGTCTCATCTGACTATATCACACTCTGACCTTCTTACATCCCCACGGATATCTGTAACTCATTAAGCTAGAATCTTGTTAGGGATTCACTTATTAATAAGCAAATATGGGCTTCCCTGGTGGCGCAGTGGTTGAGAATCTGCCTGCTAATGCAGGGGACACGGGTTCGAGCCCTGGTCTGGGAGGATCCCACGTGCCGCGGAGCGGCTGGGCCCGTGAGCCACAATTGCTGAGCCTGCGCGTCTGGAGCCTGTGCCCCGCGACGGGAGGGGCCGCGGTGGAGAAAGGCCCGCGCACCGCGATGAAGAGCGGTCCCCGCACCGCGATGAGGAGTGGCCCCCGCTTGCCGCAACTGGAGAAAGCCCTCGCGCGAACCGAAGACCCAATACAGACAAAAATAAATAAATTAATAAAAATAAAAAAAAAAAATAAGCAAATATATCAAACCTTACATTAATTAGATTTAGCCTCTTCTGAAATAAAAACATCTAGGTGAGAGAAAATGAATTAATGTTTAGTTCTTTTGCACTGGCTTTGTGGATAAGATCTTTTTTTTAATTTTTTTAATTTTTATTTTTGTTTTATTTATTTATTTTTGGCTGTGTTGGGTCTTCATTGCTGCACGCGGGCTTTCTCTAGTTGTGGTGAGCGGGGGCTACTCTTGGTTGCAGTGTGCAGGCTTCTCATTGCAGTGGCTTCTCTTGTTGCGGAGCACGGGCTCTAGGTGCATAGGCTTCAGTAGTTGTGGCGCACGGGCTTAGTTGCTTCGTGCCATGTGGGATCTTCCCAGACCATGGATCGAACCCATGTCCCCTGCATTGGCAGGCAGATTCTTATCCACTACACCACCAGGGAAGCCCTGTGGATAAGATCTTGAGCGTGATTTCTTGAACTGGAATTATATTGCACTCATGTCATGGTCCTCTGATACTCAACTCCCATCCCCACCACCATGATTCCCAGTTGCCTCCTACAGGAGAACATTGCTTTGGAGTTGGACACAGCTGTCAGTAGGAACTGTGTTACTAAGCCCCTCTGTGCCTCAGAGTGAGCACCTAATACTTAGGGCTATGCAGGGAATGGGGAATATTAAATGCATAATGCATGTAAGGTCATAGACCAAGAGTACATAGGGCACAAGGGAAATATTTCAGGTTCCTTCTTCTCAGCATAATGTCTTGCCCTGATGCCCAAGTCACCTGCCCTTCTCAGTATATTCCTGACCAACCTACCATCCCAGTCTCACTGCCCTGTACTCAAGAGTGCTGTCTCCTATAGCATATTCTTTTCCCAGGCATTAACCCTTTATAATTTTGCGGTGATGATCTCTCAACCCCAGCCTCTTCAGTACCGGCAATCCACTGACTACTAAATTTTTTTCCTCCACTGGTTTTTTCCAGGGTGCTAAGGAAGTGGGCACCCAGGTCTCAGTGGCTGCGGATGCCACAGGGTGTGACAGGGGGGCTCAGGGAAGCTCTGTTCCCATTGCTCAGGCAGAGGAAGCAGAGCTGAGTCTTCCTCACCAAGCATCCACTTCCCTTTTCTAACACATCTAGAATAAAACTTACCTATTACTGTGCATATGTAGATCTCCAATTGTTCTGAGAAAGCTACTTCATTCCCATTAACTAAAGTGTAACCCTGTTTCAGGAACTAACATCCCGAGTCACTTGACAAGTCATCTTCCAGTAATGGAGCATCAGGGAGACCAGACCAGCTCTCATCTCCCCTATCCCCAGAGGAGGGAGATCCTTTTACACTATTACATTTAGATCATAGTAACTTATTGACTCAAATTTTAATTAAAATAGGGATACCTAGCAGAGTTTTCATGTGTCTTCAAAGTATTACACCCAGATGCAGCACTGAAGGAAATAGTATTTTGTCTACAGACAACTGTCTGTCAAAACCAGGACAATGAGCTGAAAACCAACATTTGACGAGTTGAGTGCCTGGTGGAAAGATTGTTGGTTCCTTAAAGCACTGTTTCTGCCAAAACAGCCCAATCAATCTTAAAACAAAGCCAACAGACTTCCAAAGACATGAATTAAGGGAGAAAATAAAACTGATTACTTATAAACGTAAGATATTCAGATGAAATTAGACTTTTTTGATTTTCTAAAATACTACACTATCCAACTTAAAGATTTTGTTAAAATGGTCAAGATCATGAGCACAGATCTTGAAATGCAGCAGGTCTCTTCTACTCACTGAAAATTAAAACAGGGCCAGGCATGGAGCGGTTCTCAGTGAATGGCTGTGGGACAAAGGAATGGATAAAAATGTACAAACTGGCACTCACCTCAAATGCCTCAGGATGATAACTAATATCTCTCATGTGCTTATGAAGATCCAGGCATGATCCAATTTGCTGTGCATGTGCCAACTCTTCTAATCCTTACCTCAAGCTTATGAGATAGATCCCATCATAATCGCCTTCTTACAGAGAGGTTAGGGGCACTTGCACATAGCCAAACATGTCATGAGTTGAAGACACATTCTACTCTGCACAGTATCTTAGATTCAAGGGAGTGAGAGGCATATGTTATATCAGCCAACAGTATTTTCTTATAAGGATCACCATTAGAGCAATTGGGACACCCTGTCAATTGTCATTGTTTAACGGGAAAAGGCAGTCTTTAATAGTTTCTTCCCTGTGGCCACAAAGTCTTTCTGACCTTCAATTTCCTCGACTGTAAGTGAAGATGACAAAACTTAAACCTAGAAGGTTTTCTGTAAAGATTGGCAATCATATGTATAAAGCACCCAGAATAGTGCCTGGCAGAGGAGAGGGGGCCCCCATCAACATTAGCTATTATTGCAATTAACTGTTATCCAAAGTGCCAACCCTCTTGGAAAGCCTAACAAGGCAGCCTGAAGGATGCACTTCGGACTTCACCGGGCTCCCCAGAATTGTCCTTATTATGAGTCTGTGGTCAAAGTAAAGCATTTAGGGTTGGTTTTAATGAGCTACCACCCATCTATTAACCCTTACAGATTCTTTTAATAATCCTGTTGGGTGAAGGTCTCCAGAGCACAGTACTGCCTCTTTGGTCTGGCATCCTTAACAGTAAGTGGTCTCTGGCGTAATACCTACAATTATACGCAACTTCCCATCAAGATGGCTCTTTAATAGCTCTAGTGAACAAAGCACCTTGTAAATAAGGTAGTGTTGGCATTTTCATGTTGGTTTCCGTTAAGCAACATTCTATGATGGTAGAAATGTTTTCACATCAAGTTCAGCATTCCAACATCCCACTTAAGGACTACAGTTTTCTACCTCTCCTCCACATTCATTCAGCAATTTGGGGAACATTTACTTAACTCCTCTCATGTGCCAGGCACTGTGCTGGTCATGAGACACAGAGATGATGAAAACAGAATCCACATCCTTATATGGGGTATAGTCTAGGGAGAGACACAATCATTCCACAGGTAATGACAAAGAATTGTGCTGGGAAATAGAAGAGAAGCACAGGATGGTAAAAGCAGAAGGCAGGAGACCAAGGCTAGTCTGGAGGAAAACTGAGGGAACTTCTGAGCTATGGAGTCATAAACTACAAAGTGAAGGATAGGAAGGCCTTAGGTGAAATGGCATGGCTCGGAGAGAGGGCTGGCCCAGTGAAAAGCCTGAGTGAAGGTCCAGAAGAGAGGATGAACAGGGCACTTTCTAGGGGATTTACAGGGTGGGGGAAACAGTACATCTAAAACATAGGAGGTAAAGGGCAACGGACATATGACAGAGCTGTAAAGCTGGGCAGAACTCCACTTCGGGGATCATCTAATTCATGTAAGATCCATGAGGACAGCAACAAAAAATAAAACCAACATGCTTTTTCTTCCTTTGATTCACCTGCGATCTACTGAATGCACCTAGGGTGCAATTAAAATGAAATGACTTATGCTTGGATTTGTGAAATAAATAGCTGAATTATGACTATGCTCTTTTTATAAACCCCACTCTTCTTTCATGGCCCAGCTTAAAACCCACCACCACTATCAATCCACCCTTGATCAGTGTAAAGTGATTTCTCTGCATTCAGATCTCCCAGTATTTATAGCTTTCATCACTTAATTATACTGACTTGTTAACTTATCTTCTCATACACCAGTGGCTTAACTCTCTTATTATACAGAAGGCTTCTAAAGAGCTAAAATCCCCTTTGAAACTTCTCTGTATCTCCCATAGTACCTGGCATCCACATAATTATTCACTTGGCCAACAAATGTGGTTCTAAGCACAAGAGATACAGCAAGGGAAAAGGCATAGAAGGATTCTGGGTTTGTGGGTCTTAAGTCTTACAGATAACATGAAGTAATTTAAAATACATGTTATACATGTTTGCATAATTATATACGTACATGTGTGTATGTATATGCATATATATTTGATAATAGTTTCAGATAATGCTAAGAATAATGATGAAAATGAAGGAAGATGTATTAGGAAATGACTGGTGTAGAGGTATGCTACTTTGTATTATATGGAAGAGAAAATCCAGGGAGTTAGTATTTAAGTCAGGGCATGAATGATAAGAAGGAATAAGCCATGTGAAAATCTGGGGTTGAGGGTCCAGAGAGATAAACACTGAATGTAAAAACTCTGAGATGGTAAATGAACTGTCAACTGTTCCTACTACTAGAAGAAATTATAATTATGTGATACAATAGAACTAATGCTACAATGGAAATCTATTGCAATATAAATGTATCCAATAGATACATTATACACCTTAAACTTACACAATGTTATATGTCAATTATGTCTCAATTTAAAAAATAAATAAATAAATAAAACCAGGTCAGGGGAGCACAGTAGGGAAAGCAAGAAGAGTGTGTCAAGAAATGAAAGCAGTAGGAAATATCAGATCACATAGAACCATATAGAACATACATGGAGTTTGGGTTTTATTCTAGAAATTAGAAATCTTTGAAAGGTTTTAAGTACCCAGAAGGTACACAAGTTTTAAACATATTGATTGATTGGGTGCTTATGTGCATTAAATATCAGAAAGAACAGTTTAAGAGAGTAAAACTTACCAAAAATTATGTTCTAATTTGAGTTAAACACTCATGACTAAGGCCCTAACAATTGTGGGAAATTACAGCAAAATAAAGGAATTAGCTTAACAACACTTTTCAGAATTGTTCCTTACAGCAGATGTTATCTGTCAATATTACCTTCTTTCTACAAATGTGTCTTTCATGTAAACAACATCTGCAAGTTTGCATGATGAAAATGAAATGAAGTCTGCTGGAAAAGCATTGGCAATCCTTGTTTCTATACTTGAGTGAATGCCACAAAAAATAACTTCATGACTTGAGTCTTTAAAGAGAGAGTTGGTTAATCAGAAGAATGGCAGCTGAACTGGGAAAGTACTGTTAAAGAGAAATCTTGTGTATGTAAGCACCTATTTTGCAAATGAAGCATGGGAAGTCTTGTAGAAAGAAGGCAGAACTCCCCACTGGTGGTCATTAAACATCTCATGGGCAAAAGTAGTAATGGATTACCTTCATTCTGGCTTTAACAATTGCTTTGATTTGCATTTTTAGCATAAAATACCTGTGAGTAAAATAGCCTAAAATGTCAATAATGAAATAAATGAACAGCAACAACAATAATAATAAAATAGCTAATATTTATGGTGCTCTTCTTTGTGCAAGCACTTTCATGAACATTGTGTAGATAGTTGCTCATTTAATCATCATAAAGCTCTCACAGCTATCACCATTAATAAAATCCATCATTTTAAAAATTGAGGTATAGTTGATTTACAATGTTGGGTTAATTTCTGCTGTACAGCAAAGTGATTCACATATATATTATATATATATTATATATATATATTATATATATATATATATATATATAATATATATATATACTTCTTTGTATTCTTTTCCATTATGCATTATCACAGGGCATTGAATATAGTTCCCTGTGATATACAGTAGGACCTTGTTGTTTATCCATTCCATATATAATAGTTTGCATCTGCTAATCCCAAACTCCCACTCTGTCCCTCCCCAACCCATCCTCCCCCATGGCAACCACAGGTCTGTTCTCTATGTCTGTGAATCTGTTTCTATTTCATAGATAACTTCATTTGCGTCATATTTTAGATTCCACATATAAGTGATATTATATGGTATTTGTCTTTCTCTTTCTGACTTACTTCACTTAGTATGATAATCTCCAGGTCCATCCATGTTGCTGCAAATGGCATTGTTTCATTCTTTTTTATTGCTGAGTAATATTCCATTGTATATATGTACCATATCTTCTTTATCCATTCATCTGCTAATGAACATTCATGTTGCTTCCACGCCTTGGCCATTGTGAATAGTACTGCCATGGACATAGGGGTGCCTGTATCTTTTTGTCCAGGTATATGCCCAGAAGTGGGATTGTTGGATCATATGACAACTCTAATTTTAGTTAATAAAATCCATTTTAAAGGATGAGGAAAGTGGGACTCAGAGAGATGAAGCAACTGTCCGAGGGCCACAGCACAATAAGCTTCAGAGTCAGAGTTCCAGCTCTCATTCTTAACTGTTTCACTGTTGCCATCTGATAGACCTGGTCAAAGCATCTTGCTTGCAGCTAATAAGACTCTGTCTGTAAATATATGCTCAGTGTTACCTGCTTCAGTTTGATGCATGAATAGTGCCACCTATCTACTTAACCTCAGCAAAGCAACCACTGATTTAAAAAATATGCATTGAGGGTAACTACATCCCAGGCAACAGGGCTACAACCATGAACAAAATGACTGAATTTCTGAAAGCAAAGTCTTCCTTTCCAATTGATTTTAGTTGAAGGAGAAAGGAGGGACAGAGAGAAAAAATACATAAATTAATATATAATCTTATGTATTGTCATATATATACGACATATATATGTCTTATAGTGGTAAGTGTAAAAAAATCAAACAGGGTAAGGAAATAGAAAGTGCTAAAATGGGATATGGAGCTGCTTTTTGGGGGTTCTGTGGTCCTGGGAAGCCTCTTCTGACCATGTTTTACTTGAAGGGACATATACAAATCAGAACACCCCACACAGATAGGTATGACAGAGAAGCATCTGTACATGCATTAGGGCACTGGTGTAAACCATTTGGGTAGAAATCGTTAAATCTAGAATTGCAATTTTCAAGACTGCAGATTGTAAAGCAGGAGATATTTCACATTGCAAGCAAGTCCTTCACTTTGCACATAGATTCCTCATGGGGTTTCTTTACATATTAAGTTCCCTTCTGCTTTAAATGATAAGTCATTTATGGAAAATCATTTCCCCATAAGTCTCTGAGGGAACCGCATATCACATAGTATGGTAAGTAGATTCATGCTATATATTTATGACATCATATTGACATCAACACTAGGGATAATGTGATTCTTCCAGATGTTTTCCCGTCCACTCTCTCATTCTCTTGAATATATGAGCAAAAAAAAAGACTAAAAGAATAAAGCACATGAATATAAAATTTCAAAAGCCAAAACAATAGTTTTCCTCTAAAAAACACTAACTTACCTTTAAGATACCAAAGCCAGTTTGCTATTATAATTCACTAAAGATCCTTACTTTGGAATCAATAGAAAATGACTATGGGCTAATTTTTGATTGATAAATTCCTCATTAAAATTAATGTCAATCTAAGCTTCCAAACTGCACCTATTAATAAAACTCTAATTGATATCTTATGCAGCCAATGCCTTTCTATGGGTACAATCAATTTGGTACAGATCCTGCACTTTATTGACTTCTGGCTCCCCAAGGGAGTTTTTTCTTCCTCCTTCAGGGAGGGCCCATCTCTGTGCAGATATTCCAAAGCAGACCTAAGGCATGAGGGCACTTGCCATTTAATTTATACTTCCTGTGACAGTCCTAACATATAGCACCAATATCAGAGGATGCTGTTAGTGGACAAGCCCCAAGGGTCACCAACTATGAAAAGCCAAATGCTGCACTTAAAAGCTAGACTGTCAGAAAGCTTGGTGTTCTAGACACCCTGGCTCCAGCTCCAGCTACAAAACTTTAAGTGCCACTTGCTGAAAGTATGGAAAAGCCATATCCTGTCTTTCTCCATACAGAGTATCATTATGTGTTTTACAATATCGCACAAGCCCAACAACTAGAACCAGGCGAGGAGCCAGTGTTCTACATTCAAATATTCAAAGTCTCCAAAGGAAAGCAGTTTACTTGAATCCTGAGGAAAATCAGCTCCCGTGCAAGAGGGTCATATGAGTATCGATCCATTAGAACCAAAAGGAGGATTTCACCTACTAAATGATTCTTTAAAAACACCCCTAAGGTTCATTGACATGCTGTTGCTTATACTTAACATTTCTGAGTGTGTGCATTAACTTGGAGGATCTCAGTGCACAGGGAAAAAAACTAAAGGTTTATTGAGGAGCCAAAAGCCCAAAAGAAAGAAAAAAATCCAATATCTATTTTTTGCTATTTTCAAACAAAATATGAAATGAAATTTACTCTAGCTGTAAAATTCAAAAATAATCGAAGAGCAGCCCAATGGCTAAAAAGAACTCAGTGAAGGCTTATGACCCCTCTGCAGGGATGGATGGTGTGAAAGGTTTAGATTAAAACTAGTGCAGATAAATATCTCAAAGAGCAGATTTTTATCTGAGCTCTAAGCAGCCCTTGAGTGTTCAGAGGTGCTCAGAAAATGTCAAGAGAAAAGACTCTCCTTCAAGGCTACCAACACTTCTTCCCACATGCTATTAGGCTTAGAAACCGAGTGCCTTGTGTTCTCTGGGCAATTCCCAGTTAAGCTATAAAACTCACCTCAGCGAAGAACACTTAAGAGAATTGTTTTACCCTCACTGTGTATATCGCAGGTAAACCTGTGAATGGGTTTTGAGAGAATGGCCCCAGAATGCAAGGGGTTTGGTGTCCTACTTCACTTATCCTGAAAGCAGTGAAATGATTCTCCACCCCTCCCTCCCTGTCTCTCTGTGTTTCTCTCTGTTTCTCTCTCTCTCTCCCCACCCCACAACCTCATGCCCTATCTCTCTCTCTTTCTCTCTCTTCAGGATTTCTGTTAGCTTTGGATGGCTAGCTGACCATTCCTCAGTTCCCTATTACATTTTACACTTTGTCAGGGCTTGGTTAAAGATTAAGAGGTTTCCAGAGAAACCTGACAAAACTTAGGCCAGCTCTGTCACAGCAATCTGACTCTGCCATACACAGCCGTCCCTCAGTACCCATGGGAAATATGTTCCACGACCCTAGTGGACACCAAAATCCATTGTTTGCTCAAGTCTCTTATATAAAATGGCAAAAAAAAAAAAAATAGTGGGCCCTCCATATCCCTGGTTCTGCACTGGCATATAGGGAGGGCTGACTTTAGTCCACTCTGTGTTTACTGATCCCATAAAATCTAAGCTTGTGAAGTTTAAGTTCCTCTGTTGAGGGAAACTTCATTTTGTATAGTGTATTTATTTTTTTAATATATAATTCTTGTTCATGATAAAAGCAAAAAAAAAACAAAGAAAAATTGGAAAATAAAGAGAAGATAAAGATCACTCTTAATTCCAGGATGCTTTATAATGAACAGCAAGACACATGTTTTTCTACACTTATGGCTCTTTTTCTTCGTTTTTGATTATCCATTTGCATTTTTCTTTAAGTAATATGATGTTTATTCTATAAATTTTGTATGATTAACAAAATCCAGTAAAAGCTAAAAGAAATTTTACAAATCTATACACTGTTCTTCCTAAAATTGTTCTGCCATGTGACCAGAGATTCCACTTAGGTCTCTCCTCACTTGACTCTCAGAGAAGCTCTCTGACCAACCACAGGGAGCAAGGCACTGCTAGCTTCGTCATCATGCTCCCTCCACCTGACCCCACTGCCAACCCAATTTTTTTTTTTATTTTGGCACTGGCCACCCCCTAACACAAACAGGTATTAAGTATTGGTTTATTGTCTAACAGAATGTGAGCACCACAAACTTTCAGGTTTCTGGTTAAAATTCAGATTCAAATTCAACAATGGTTTCCAAACTCTGGGAACCCACAATTATTGCTATTATTATTTTTTAAGACTATTTAAGAGAAGTTTTAGGTTAACAGCAAAATTGAGGGGAAGGTACAGCAATTTCCCATATGACCTCTGCCCCCCACATATTCATAGCTACCCCATTATCAACATCCCCCACCAGAGTGGTACATTTTTTACAATTGATGGACCTACATTGACAGATCATAATCACCCAAAGTTCATAGTTCACATCAGGGTTCACTCTTGGTATTGTACATTCTATGGGTTTGGACAAATATATCCACCATTATAGTATCATGCAGAGTATTTTCACTGCCCTTAAAATCTTCTCTGCTATGCTCATTCATTCCTCCTTCACCCCTAACCTTTGGCAACCAATGATCTTTTTGTCTCCATAGTTTTTCCCTTTCCATATAGTTGGAATTATATAGTATGTAGCCTTTCAGATAGGCTTCTTTCCCTTAGTAATATGCATTTAAAGTTCCTCCACATCTTTTCATGGCTTAATAGCTCATTTCTTTTTAACACTGAATAACACTTCATTGTCTGGATGTGCAACAGTTTATTTAACCATTCATCTGATGAATGACATCTTGGTTGCTTCCAGGTTTTGGCACCTGGTTATGTGCCAGGATATGTATGGATAAAGCTGCTATAAACATCTGTGTACAGGTTTTTATATAAAAAGAAGTGTTCAACTCCTTTGGGTAAATATCAAGGAGTGTGATTGCTGGAATATATGGTAAGAGTATGTTTAGTTTCATAACAAACTGCCAAATTGTCTTCCAAAGTGGCTGTACCATTTTGCATCCCACCAACAATGAATGAGAGTTCCTGTTGCTCCACACCCTTGCCAGCATTTTGTGTTGTCAGTGTTCCAAATTTTGGCCATTCTAATAAGTATGTAGTGGTATCTCATTGTTGTTTTAATATTAATTTCCCTGCTGACATATGATATGGAGAAATTTTTTATATGCTTATTTGCCATCTGTATATCTTCTTTGGTGAAATGCTTATAAAGGTCGACAGTCTACTTTTTAATCAGCTTGTTTATTTTCTTACTGTTGAGTTTTAAGAATTCTTTGTACATTTTAAATAACAGTCCTTTATCAGTTGTGTTTTTTGCAAATATTTTCTCCCAGTCTGTGGCTTGTCTTCTCAATTTCTTGACATTGTCTTTCCCAGAGCAGAAGTTTTTAATTTTAATGAGGTCCAGCTTCTGAACTATTTCTTTCATGGATTGTGCCTTCCGTATTGTATCTAAAAATTTACTGCTATACTGAAGGTCATCTAGGTTTTTTCCTATTACCTTCTAAGAGTTTTATAGTTTTCTATTTCACATTTAGGTTTATGATCCATTTTGAGTTAATTTTGTGAAGAGTCACAATTATTACTTTACCCAGTAGCTCCCTAAGGACAAGATTGAGATGTCAAAATTAAGAGGCATATGACTCCCTAGATGATCACAAGTTAGCACACATGTTGTTCACTCAGTCATTTGTTCACTCATTCCCTAGACATTTTTCCTGAGCACCTATTGGGTGCCTGAGCATATCCAAATGAAAACAATATTTTTCTTGTTCTTCCTGAAGATGAGGGGCCAACACTGGTCAAAGGTTACAGAAAAGCCAGGCTGAAAGATGTAGCACCAGAAGTTAAATTAGACAAAAGGATGGCGTGATGAGTTTCAGTATTGGCTATAATTAGCCACAGCTGGGTCATCACTTTCTTTCAGAGTATGTGAGATCATGTCACTAAGAGGGAAAGGTAAAAGAATTAGGTTCAAAATAGACAAGGGTCAGCCTCTGAAGGATTAAGCAAGCATAATATTATAATATTAGATAATACTATCCCTTGTCAGACCTCTCCTCCAGGAAACCTGCACTAAGCCTCCTCCTGTCCTAACCCATCACGTGTATCTCCTATACTACCCTTGCATCTGGTCCACATTCTATCACTGCATATCTCTTCTGCTGGCTAATTATCAGCTTCATGTTGCATGCTGCTCATCACCCCTCCCACCTAACACAAAATACCATGAGCTCTTGACAACAGGAATCAGAATGGCATTTCCAGGGCCCCAAACCTGGCATGAGTAGAAGGCTTTCCACCATGCTGGAGGAGTAGACAAATGAACTGAGAATCAGCAGATAGGCTCTGCATCTGGAGGTAGGCAACTTACGACATGAGAATGTTTTAAGGGGCCACATGGCAGTTATAACTGAGACAAAACTCTGCCATGAGTGTTTAAAAGTTGGATGCCATATTAGGATGCATTAATAGAAGCATAGTATCCACAAACATGAAGGTTATGATACATTCACCTCAGATGAATAGTGGTCAGTTCCCAGCAGCATGTTTTTGTTTTTTTTGTGTTTTTTTTTAATTGGGGAATAGTTGTTTTATAGGAGTATCAATTAAGCAAAACATAAGCAAAGAATGATAAAACAGCCAGGTCTGGAAACATCTGCCATATGAAGAGCCAATGGAAAAGGAAAATGGATTGCTTATTTAGAACAATTTAGGGAAAATGCGGTACCAAAATTTGGATGTTTAAACACAATTGTGTGGAAGATGTTTTACACAACTCAAAGGGAAATAATTAAGGTCACTGCTTAATGTTCAGAAGAAACACATTTCAGGCCAGCAAAAGGAAGATCTTATGGCAATTAGAGCTATCCAAAATTAAATTGGATTTCCTGTTGAAGTGAGGTCTTTGCCACTGCACATAATCAAGTGTAGGTAGCCATTAAAACAAAACAAATCAAAACATTACTTATTTATTTTTAAATTGCCATAAAATATACATAACATTAATGATTTTAACCCTTTTTAAGTGTACAATTCAGTGTCATTATGTACATTCACAGTTTTGTACAAAGTCAACACCATCTATCTCCAGAATTGTTTCCATCTTGGAAAACTGAAACTCTGTGCCCATTAAGCACTAACTCCTCATTCCCTCCTCCCCCACCCCAGCTCCTGGCAACCATAATTCTACTTACTGACTCTATGAATTTGGCTACTCTAAGTACCTCACATGAGTGGAATCATACAGTATCTGTCCTTTGGTGTCTGGCTTACTTCAAATAGCATCATATCTACAAGGTTCATCCATGATGTAGCATATGTCAGGGAGATCCCCAGTCTTTAATCTTTAATTTTTGCTTTTCAAGGGAAATAACAAGAAAGTTGGAATAGATGGGCCAGTCTTCCAAAGCAAAGGTTCTCTACCCTGTGACTTGATGCAATAAGTTCAGAGTGCTTGGGGAAAAGCTTAGCTGGTGTGTGATGGCAGCAGGAGACTTATCTTAATCCCCAGGTGCCTGAGTGAATTCAGTAGGGACTGGTTATACCAAATTGGTGTAGTTAACACCATTGTTAATGGAAAATCAGGGCTCCCAGTACACAGAGCTTGAAGCAAGAGGCAAGAAAAGGTACAGGGCTTCCCTGGTGGCGCAGTGGTTGAGAGTCTGCCTGCCGGTGCAGGGGACGCAGGTTCGAGCCCTGGTCTGGGAGGATCCCACGTGCCGCGGAGAGGCTGGGCCCGTGAGTCACAATTACTGAGCCTGCGCGTCTGGAGCTTGTGCTCCACAATGAGAGGCCGCGAGAGTGAGAGGCCCGCGCACTGCGATGAAGAGTGGCCCCCACTTGCTGCAGCTGGGGAAAGCCCTCGCACAGAAACGAGGACCCAACACAGCCAAAAATAAATTAATTAATTAATTAATTAAAATAAAAAAAGGTAGAAATGGAAATGTCATTGGGAGGCAGGGTGTGGGGGGTGATTATCATGAGCAGAACCTATGCTTAACACTGTACATGATCATCCCATTTAAACCTCACAACTACAATCTGAAGTGTTATTCCTGAGTCACAGTTGAGAACTCAGAGATGTTAACCAACCAACTGGAAGTCACACTGTGACTTGTCTTATATCAAAATATTTTTATCTCATGATCTCACCAGAAAGATGTTGACCTAGCTCTAAAGGTGGTAATTGGAGGATTACCCAGAACACCAAAAACATAGAACTGTTTAGAAATAAAGGAAAATAGTGGGGGATTTCACCAGAGGACATGCTATTTGCTGGGATCTATTGACTATAGCTCTCACCTCTCTGATCACCCAGACACAGTGAAGGAGCAGGGTTACCTCACAGTGATTTGTCCCCCTACAGAAAAACACAAAGAAACAAACCTTCAAATTGGACCATGGATCAGTATATGATAACAAGCACTTAGAAGCACATTTTTATTGAAATTAAAACAAAACAAAAACTAGATACTCCAGGAACTTTGTCTTTACTATTAATAGCATCCTAAATGTTCTTGAGATTAGATAGACAGATAGATAGAAAGATAGATAGATAGATAGACAGATAGATAGACAGATAGTAATTCTTCCCACTGCCTACATTACAGCTTTGTGCATGGCAAAAGATCAGAAAAGACCATGTGATATTGGCTCCCATGAATCTCTTTTGACTGCAAATTATTCATCTTCTTCTGAGTGCCATATGAGAAATAACAAGATGCCCCTTACATCTTTATTCATATACATGGATATCTACTTAAAAATCCATCTATGGAGGGAGATAGAGAAATTTTAAAAATTGAGAGCTACATACCAAGATAGTTAAACAACATGAAAAGATGTTCAAGATCCTTAGCCACTGGGGAAAGGCAAATTAAAACCACAATGAGGGACTCCCTGGCGGTCCAGTGGTTAAGACTTCGCCTTCCAATGCAGGGAGTGGTGATTTGATCCCTGGTCGGGGAGCTAAGATCCCACATGCCTTGTGGCCAAAAAACTGAAACATAAAAAAGAAGTAATACTGTAACAAATGCAATAAAGTCTTTAAAAATGGTCTACATCAAAAAAACTTTAAAAAAAAATAAAACCACAATGATATGTCACTACAGACCTAACAGAATGGCTAAAATTAAAAATAATGATAAACGTCAAATGCCGGTGAAAATGCAGAGTAATCAGATAATTCATACATTGCTAGTAGAACTGTAAACTTGTAAAGCCACTCTGGAAAACAAATTTGGCATTTTCTAATCAGTGGATCAGTATCAATTTTCTGGTTGTGATACTCTACTCAAATTTTGCAAGATGTTTCCATTGGGGGGAAATCAGGCAAAGGGTACACAAGATCACAAATCTCTAAGTGTCTTTTCTTACAACTACAGGTGAATCTATAATTATCTCAAAATTAAAAGTTTAATTAAAAAATAAAAATAATTAAACAGCCAAGTTGAGCTCCATGTGCCTGGTTCTTGCAATTTGCACACTATTTTATTCTGCTAGTCCTGTGGATGGATGATAATCGTAAGTGGCTGTTGTAATGAAATGAGATGATATTTATAAGGTTCTTAGCTCAGTGACTTCTTGATTTAGCTCAGTGACTTAACACACAATATATGTTCAATAAATGTCAAGAATTATCATTAAGGGACACATACTAATTCACAAACTTGTCATGTATCATAAGAGTGGATGTGGTCTTTTGGTACTCATTTACTTGGTTTTGTTACTTAAAATAGGGGCATTCTTGATTGCCTGCAATTTGGAAACCACTCTTTAGCTTGTTTCATTGTATTTTGACAAATAGAGGGAGATAAGAGACACAGATACTGGATGACCATGCCAAGTCAAGACAGTGTTGAGAACATTCTGTCTCAGCCTTCTTTCCTCCTCTGAAGGTATGTTACTTGACCTATTTTGTTTTTTTGTTTTTTTGGTAAGCAGGCAAGGTAGGGGGAGATACCAAAGCAAGAGGAAAAATCTTTTTCTCACTATTTTATGCCATGTTTACATTAAATTTCTGTCCGCTGGTGTGCCTTTGTTTTTGCTAAAACTACATTTCCTGCTGAGATGTTTCAAGGCCAAGGAGAGGGAGAGGCCCCTGGGCTCGAAAGGGAGAGAACATCCTGCTCAGACATCATTCTCTTCAGTGTTTGGGAGTCAATGCAGCTGATATGCTGGGTCCATGCATCCATATGTATCTAAATTTTGCCTGTGTGCTTTCTGAAAGCACAAAATTAGAGTCATCTCATTCCTTTTGAAATGGCCCACTTCCCAAGAGGAATGAGAGGGAACAGCACAGAAAAATCTTCATGAAGCAGGAGAGGATCCAGACACAAGGTGTGATCATGCCATTGTGGTGGAAACTCTCTGGCGCATGCCCACGGAAAGGCCTCATTGCCTGCCAAGTCCTCTTTCTCTACAAGCAGACTGCCTGGAGAAGAGGGCAGGAAACATTGGCACAAGGAGGGGCCTGCTTCCCTTTCCTCCGGCTCTCTAGGGGAGCGTTTTCCCCAAGGTTTGGGGACCAGGGAAATATGCCATGTTGAAGTGAAAAGCACCAGCAGAGCTGACATTTTTATCAACCTAAATTCCTAAATGAGTTCTTTGGGAAAATAACAGCCAAATAAAGCATCCAGTCACCTTAGAAATTACATTCGCCATTATGCTGCTGTGGAGCGAATTTTATAAAGTAGCTCTGAAAGAGGCTCAGCCTTTACTAAGAAAGGGTAGATTGCTTTGGCATTTGCCCTGGTCAAAATAGGGATTCATATATGCAAAGCACACCTGCAATTCAGTCTTCCACTTTTGCTCGCTCAGCATCCATCCCGTGGGCACTTTTTCTCCTGTGTTAGGAACAATGCTTGGGGCAGAAGTACCTGGAGGCCAGACTCAGTTCCTGTAAAGGGCCTAGCACTCCCATGGGGGTTGGGTGGGAGCCCGTAAAGACTGATTGATGCCTGCTAGGTCTGGGGCACAGGTAAGGCACCTAAATCCTTCCAAGTCAAAGAGAACTTCCTAGAGGAGCTGTCTTCTCAGCTGAGACCTAAAAGATGAAAGGGAGGAAGCTAGAGAGGGTGTTAGTGGTAAAGGGATGGAGAAGAGAAGAGATGGGAAAATGCACAGCGAGTAAAAAAGTGAAGTATCCCAAAACAGTGGTTCTCAACACAGGGCCCTTTTGCCTCCTCGATTTCCCCAAGGACATTTGGCAACTTGGGGGGGACATATTTTGTTATCTCACCACAGTGGTGAGAGTGGGTTACAAGCCAGAAATGCAGCTAAGAATCCTGCAGTGCACAGGACAGCCCATAGCAAAGAATCATCCAGCACCAATACGAACTGTGCCAAGGCTGGGGAAGCCCAGCCCAGGAGGCAGACTTCAGATAGGGTCTATTCTCAGAACCCTAACTGTTATCCCTACCCATCTATTCTTGGGTTTTGAAAGCAGTTAAAAAGTAAGTCATGTGCCATTTCTGGTTTCATGTGCCATTTTTGGTGCCATCTGAGGGTATTATTCTCACTCAACCTTCAAAAGCTTTTTTCTCTCTTTCTTTCTTTTTTTTTTTTTTTTTGGATGAACAGGCAGAGTCGAGTGGAAACATTGATGGGAGGAGGGGTAAATCACACTTATATGACTTATATGTACCAAAAATCTTAAAAACCTTTCTACTAGCGATGTTTCCTCTCTTTGTTTTGTACTTTCTATCTTTGTTTGCTCCCAGCACCTCTCTCATCTTAGGCCCAGCTACTGCTTTCCATCTTTTCACTCCAAAAGACATAAGCAAGACTGGAGATGTCATCAACATCAATCAATGGAAATTTGCAGATTCCCAAAAGAGATAAAAAATAGGATTATCCAAATAAGGCAAGTAGGCCTAAAGCTCCTAAAACACTGCTTAAATATTGAGATTATTTTGGTTATATTATCTGCATTAAGACACTAATAAATAGTTCCTGGCTTATACCTCAGCTCTCATCAGTATTAATGTAAGAATCAAAGTGTCATAAGGATTCTGAGTCCACTAAGAACATTTCCACTGACAGTGGAAAGTGGTGACATATCTGGTCTGGGCACTAAGATGTGATATAAAATCCCCCTTTCTCATTTCCTATCTTGACAATCCATACAACCCTTAAACAAAGGGGGCAAAATCACTTTTGGAAAATCTTCTTACAAAGTGTGAATATCTAATATCCCAGGCACATTGTCAGTTAATATATTCTAGCATACATGAAGGAATTTGCTGAACACTGACAGCACTGGGTAACACTTAATTTTACTATTGCATATTTATGAAATTAATGATATAACACTTACCATCCTGCCTAACTTTAACTCTGGATGATGGTATTTGATCCTGTGAGAAGGTACAGTCATTAAGCCCAGAATTAAATGCGAGAGTAATCTGAAATTTTGAGGAGGTGACAAAGAGAGATGAATATGAGAGACCAATATTAAACACAGGAGCTTAATGAGAACAAAGTAAAGCAAACATGTTGGTATATTTCCCTCAACATGACAGCTAAGGCTTCAGTTTTATAGACGTGATCCATGACCACTGTTATGATTGAGGGGTTATCAAATCCCAAATCCTATAATTCCAAACATATGCTCCATTTCCAGACTAATATTTCTACCATAGACACCATGCCTCATTAGAAATTTCTGAGATACAAAACGTATGTATGTTTGAAACAGGAAAGAAAGAAAGAAAAACTCCTTAATACCTTCCACATTTTGTTAGAGAGAAAGATTTTAATATGCTATTATTAAAAATATTATAATTGGTTATGAATCACAGTTCTTCAATGTAAATATTTGTAGCCGTGTTGTCAAAAACTGGAGGACGCAAGTGACTATGGCAGCCAGTTGGAAATGTGTGTCTTTTCTCATTTTGGAAATCCAACCCCAGTTTACAGGGCAGTGCTTCCAGATGCAGGGACTTATCTAAAGGGTCTCTACATTCTACAAATGAGGTTCTGAATATTGTCAAAGTGAAACAGCAAAGTAGAGTCTAACATCTGTCCAAAATCACTTGGGGTTGAAACATACATAAACTCAACCTTCTTGGGACTTCCCTGTTGGTCCAGTAGTTAAGACTCCATGCTTCCACTGCAGGGAGCGTGGGTTGGATCCCTGGTTGGGGAACTAAGATCCCACATGTGGCGCGATGCGGCCAAAATAATTTTTTTAAAAATCAATCTTCTTGCCATAGGAACCAACAAATAAAAACTTTACATTATAAATATTCAAGAACTGATAATAAGGGCCAATTTTATTAGCTCACAATCACAGAGCATGCTTATTAACCTGAATAATGGATGACAAATAGAATTCATCTGATGTATAGGCCCTGGGCTACTGGTTGGTGGGTTGAAGAAGCGTTTATACACATGCCGACCAGGATTCTTTGTCAACCTCTGCCACGGGCATGGAAGAAGGAAATGGTGGCAGGAATGTCACATAATTGCCATCTCAACTCTAAGTAATTTTTAGTGATTAAACAGAAAAGTTCTGGAAAAGGGCCTCAAGAACTTTTCTTTAGCTAAATATAGTACTTGTGAGTTTATCTATGCATGACATAGAAAAAGGTTATATTTTGTGATATTATATGATATACAAATATAATATATAAGATACACAATTTAGTTGCTACATTTAGTTACAAAAAGAATTTCAATGCAAAGCCCACATTGTACTTCCCCAAACACACCTCACTGATTGAGAATTTATGTCTTTAGGCAAGATTTTCAGGGGACATTTCAGTTTTTTAAAGGCAGAATTTTACGATAGGTAATTAATGCCAAAGAAACTTGCCCTGACTTTTCAAGGTGTGACTAACTAAAACATATTCATAACAATTGTGCCTGCAAAAATAAGGCAACGTGGCAGTGACCCTTTGGAAATACAGCCTGGAAGGTATCCATTCAGGTACAGGAGAAACACAGTTTCAGGTATAGGAAAAAACACAGTTAAAAGGAATACAGACTATAGGAGCAGCCAAGGCTGTGAGTCTTTGATGAAAAATGACTTGGCAGAACAGTTTTACTCCAACTTCCACTGAAGCCAGTGCCTAAGGCTTTAGTTGGAGCTTCGGTAGGAATTATGCCCATTTCCTGCCTTAAGAGAGCTGGATGAAGCTCAAGAAAAATCATGAGGGGGTAGGAAGAAGCATTCTTCTCATCTGTCCTACATAATTCTGTAAACAAGAGTCATCTTTACCTGGAAACCCATTTAAATACTCAGCCTGTCTCTGGGGCTTATTTCATTTTATTTTATTTTAACATCTTTATTGGAGTATAATTGCTTTACAATGGTGTGTTAGTTGCTGCTGAATAACAAAGTGAATCAGCTATACATATACATATATCCCCATATCTCCTCTCTCTTGCGTCTCCCTCCCACCCTCCCTATCCCACCCCTCTAGTTGGTCACAAAGCACCAAGCTGATCTCCCTGTGCTATGTGGCTGCTTCCCACTAGCTATCTATTTTACATTTGGTAATGTATATATGTCCATGCCACTCTCTCACTTTGTCCCAGCTTACCCTTCCCACTCCCTGTGTCCTCAAGCCCATTCTCTATGTCTGTGTCTTTATTTTAGAGATTACATCTTATACGGTATATCCATCCATCCATCCATCCATCCATATACAGATACCTTGTATAACACTTGCAATCAAAATGTATTTTACTGTTATGGCAAAAGCATCTGAATCTCAATTATTTGGTAAACTTAGAAGTTATTCTTTAAAAGGCCTGTGCACATATATGCATACCAAAAACAATTGCAGCTCGTAATTTTGTGGCTGATTTACCACTGAGTTTAATATTTAAATTGTTAAATAAATCCTAAAATAATAACCATAATGCTAAATAATAATAATTCTGTAAAGCATTTCTAAGTCCTATGATGTGTTCCTTTATTTTATGCTCTAATAAGTTTCATTTAGGAGAGTGCGACTAAACTCTCGGACTGTCTCTAACTTTATATATATATATATATATATATATATATATATATATATATATTTTATATATATCTTTCAAAGCTCACCTATGTCGCTTAACTACTAATCGAGTTATTGAAGAGACCCAGCAACCCCCAGCGTCTCGCAAGAACAACGCGGCAAATGAGCGAGGTGGTGCCGAGCGGGCTGATGACTTTATATGAGGCGTCCCGGCTCGGTGACCCACAAATCTCCTTTGATATGCCAAGCACGAGAAAGAGCTTGAAAGGATCAGGAGGAGAGGGGGCCCGATGAAGCCATCATGTGACAAGAATCCTAACACTGTGGCGGAAAGAAAGAAAAAAAAAAAAGCGAGAGCAGGGGCAGGAGAGCGCGCGGGCGGAGCGGATAGAGACGTCGGAGGCGCAGGAGCGACCCGCGCGCTGCAAAGCATCCAGGCAGCACGACCACCGAGGACACGGCCGGCGCGCGGCAGGCCAGGCCGGGAAGCAATCTTCTATAAATTAAAGAAATCTCCATGGAAATTAGCATGAAACATTTTCTAATCTGCCGCTTTTCACTGCCGACAAGGGTCACTGGTTTAGCTTCCCTCTTATTTTATTATTCCCCAGCCACTTCCTGGCATCTTTATACCCTTCCATCCCTCTAGGGGTTTTCAGCCCGTCCAGACTGTCGCCTTCCTGTGATTCTTAACCCTTTTAGACCATCTTTCCTGAAAAGGGGTATTATTATTGCTATTGTTGCTCCCGCTTTTATAATTGTTATCATCACTACTAATGTTGCTGCTGCTTCCACTGCGGCTAGCATCACTACTGCTGTTACTACCACGCTACCATGACATTATTATTACTCCTGCTAATACTATCGCCAGCAGCAGCACACACGGATGCAGGGAGCCTCAGAGAGCAGCCCCAGCCTTTCTAATCCCTGGGCAGTGCAGTCATTACCTTGCACCGGTTTTATTTCCAAATCCAGCTGTCAGGTGGGCAAGCCCGCAGCTGCCTTGCCACCGTAAGTGTCACAGGCCTGTTGGTTGCTCTGATGATCTAACGGGATGGACAAAGGTCAAGCGCCCTCGGCTGCACCTAAAGTGCCGGTGCACCAGACAGCTGGCACCCGGGCAGGGAGAGGACACAGTGAGCGTCACAATGCGTGCATATGTGCGCAAGCACGGATGCATGCCTTCAGGCTTGCTACCTAACCTCTCTGAGCTTCTCTTAGGAAAACGCAGCTGATACATTCTCATGAAGTTGTGGAGAACATTACAGAATGTAGTGGGAATGAAAGTGCATGGGCAACCATAGATGCCCAGGAAACAACTACCACCATTATAAATGAGATCTACACACCCTGCAACATTTTTTTAAAATTATGTTTAAATATTAAGTGAAAATTATTTATTTAGATCTCTTATTCATTAAACATCTCTAAATGTAGCCTTTGAGCATCAGGAGTCAACTTCCATAAAATAAACTTTAAAAAAGTTAAAAACTGGGAATTCCCTGGCTGTCCAGGGGTTAGGATTCCGCTTCCACTGCAGGAGGCACAGGTTGGTCCTGGAACTAACATCCCGCATGCTGCGCAGCGTGGACAAAAAAAAAAAAGTAAAAAGTAACATGCATTGGGTGCTCACATGTGCTAGTTTTCTTTACAGACACTATCTCATTTAAACCCTACAGGAACTTAATTTTGCTGAGTTCTTTGCAGTTAAACGTTCTGCTGCCCTTCACCTGTGTATTGTTAGTTCCTCAAATAGTTCCTAACCCGTGGTAGAGCCCTCTTGCTATTATCAAATGCTTTTGGGTTTCATGTACTACAAGAACAATACATATCTTATTTAATCTTCTCAAGAAATCTGCAAGTTAGGCATCACTCCCATTTTGTAGATGGGAAACAGTTGAGAAAGTAAAGGAGCTTGCCATAAATCACACCTTTATTGATCGGCAGTTTTGAAATTTGAGGGTTTGACTTGTCCCAGAGGCCACGTTCAATTCACCAATGATGTCCATCTTGTGAAAGAAAAAAGGGAGGCCAAGAGAGATGAAGTGACTTTTCCAAAGATGCACCACCTGTAAATTGCAGCCAAGATCTACAACAGGTTTACCCAGCTTTGGAGTATATGTTGTCTCCACGGGAGCTCAGGGAGGCAACCAAGCTGTTATTTTTAAAGTTACATCCAATTTCAGGCTTCAATCCTACATTTTGTATGAGTAGATCCAGCTTTAGTCATCTTCACCACTTTGTAAAGAGTTTATACATGGTCTTTTCTAGCTTTTTGTGTGTTTGGAAATCTAGAGATCTCTTTGAACCTTTAAAAATGACCCAATATCTTGTTCCCAGACAGCAGAGGGTATGTTGAAACACTATCTAAAAAATAAAGCCAGTTTTTTTCTACAGTATACAGACAGTTAAGACTTGAATGATAATAGTTTTTATAATAATTAGTATTTGCTTTCATCCTGTTGCAAAACTTTTTCTTTTTTTTTTTTCTTTTTTTGGTATGGAGCATTAATTCAATAAACACTGATTTCACATAAAAATAAAATTTTGTGAATAAAATTCTATTTCAGAGTCATAGGGAAATTCATTTTAAATAATGTTATTGTGAATTATTTTGTAAAACTGGATATTTTGAATGGAAATAATTATACTTTTAATTTCATTTTGGTATCTCCAATTTCCTGTATATGTGTATATATACACACATATCTGTGATAAGTGAAGGTTGATAGCATGATAACAACAGTCTGGGATAGGCATGTAACAGGATAATAGGATGTCATACAGGAAAGTCATGGAGTTCGGAGGATATGTCCTGTCTATTACAAATAAAAAATAGAATCAGATACTTTATACTGTTGCTGGTTGAGTCACAGTGTGGTTAGTGAATATCCACTTCTTTTAGACTGGATCCCGAGGAAAGTTTCCAGCACTGACAATGTTAAAGAATTTTGGGCGTATTGATATTTGGTCCATGCCTCAGAAGCTGCCCCAAATTCCTAAAGTACATTCTGGGAATATTAACTTCTTTTGATGCAAAATGTGCCAGAATTCTGAGTTTAGCAGAATGGCTGAATCCAGCTCCCAACACTCCTTTATCTGCTGCTTTTGCCTCTTTTTCCAGATAACTTTATCCCAAATCTCCCCTCTGAGCATTGCTCTCAGCTCCAAGAAAACGTGTGGTGTGTGAGAGCAGGACTAATGCTAAGTACTCAATGCAATGGAATGGCAATAAGAAAGCAAAGGCCAACATGAAATGCATATATAAATATGATTGAAGTTAGTGTATTACTTGGGAAATGAATATATTTCATATAAAAATTTAATGCAAGAATTTAAGTATAACTACATAGGTTTTAAAGCAAGTACTAAAAGGTCTTCTAGACAAATCTAAGTCAAGGATGCTTAATGTCAGAGGATATTCAAGGCACAATTCTCAATAAGTAAGAAGTAAGCAAAACTATCCTAGTGAATAAAACAGAAATACGAAGGGGACAATTATGAATGAAATTGTTGAATGGATATTGCATCCATATTTTTTAGAGGACCCTAATGACTGCTTGAGGTACTCACTATTCATCATTCCATTGTTTTATTCATATCCCCAGCCCACCCTCATACAGTCTGTTGCCTTAGAGAAGCTGCGTTCCACCATCAAGGATGGGTCTGATTGCTCTAAGGATGTTTTTATTCCAGATTGATTAAAGATAGACCATTTGATCCAGTTCTGACTAATGAGATTCTGGAAGTTGGGGACGATTCTTAAGAAAAATCGTTAGGGACAATGCTCTTGAGAAGGAGCCAAGTTGCCATTTCCAACAACATGGATGAACCTTGAGGGCATTATGCTAAGTGAAATAAGTCAGACAGAGAAGGCCAAGTACAGTGTGATCTCACATGTGGAATCTAAAAAAAATAAAACAAGCCAAAAACTAAGCATATAGATAACAGAGAACAGATTGGTGGTTACAGGGTGTAGGGGAGGGAGGATTGGACAGGGAATGGGTGAAGAGAGTCAAAAGGTACAAACTTCCAGCTATACAATAAGTAACTTATGGGGATGTAATGTATAGCATGGTGACTACAGTTAATAATGCTGTATCACATATGAAAGTTGTTAAGAGTGTAGGTCTTAAAAGTTCTCATCACAAGAAAAAAAGAAAAAAAATTTGTAACTATGTATGGTGATAGATGTTAACTAGACTTATTGCATTGATCATTTCAAAATGTATACAAATATTGAATCAATATGTTGTGCACCTGAAACTAAGATGCGTTAATGGTATATGAATTAAACTTCAATTAAAAATATAGCAATAAAAGAAGAAAAAACTAATGGTTAAAAGGAAAATTTAAACAATCTTTATGTTGGAATAAAACCCCAAAGTTAAAAATTATCAATCACTGTAAAATTATAGAAAATTAGAAAAAGAAGGGAAGAAAGAAGGAGCCAAATGATGCCTGTTCATCTCTCTCTCTGTCACCAGACATGCACAAAGAAATCATAAAGCCTGATAAGGACCAATGCAAGTCACCATAGTATCTAGATTTGGGGTGAAGTTAAAGTCCATGTAGAGCAAAGCTGAGAGAAGGGAGGAGCTTGGGTCTGCATAACCCTAAGTCTGCTCATCTTGAACCTCCTCTTCTGTGAGATCCTGGTTTCCCTTTCTTACTGTTTCAACAAAAGGGCTGTTTTTCTGTTCTGCACAGGTAAAAGCATCCTAAATGATATATGTTGAACTTCTCCAGAAAAACAACATACTATTTTTATCAATTAAGAACCTGACACACACCTCTAATATTGTTTTCCTATATTTTTGGTTACGTATCTTTGGCTTTTCATGTGTCAACACTTTTGTATTATAATTTCCTGTAGAAGGATAATTTGTCTTTCCTTTAACATTGTTGATTGAAGTACTGTTTTGTTGTTTGTTTGTTTGTTTTTTCCTTAACCATAGTTTGGAAAAGTATACCCGCCTTATCCAAAGTTTTGCTTTCTGAGGTTTCGGTTATCCGCAGTCAACCAAGGTCTGAAAATATTACATGGTAAACTGTAGAAATAAACAATAAGTTTTAAACTGTTCACTGTTTGAATAGCATGATGAAATCTCTTTCCCTCCCCCTCATCCCAGGTGGGACATGAGTCATCCCTTTGTCCAGTTATCCCACCCATTACTCAGTAGCCGTCTAGGTTATCAGATTGATTGTGGCAGTACTGCAGTGCTTGTGTTCAAGTGACACTTACTTTACTTAATAATGTCCCCAAAGCATAAGAGTAGTGATGTTGGCAATTCACACATGCCAAAGAGAAGCCGTAAGGTGCTTCCTTTAATTGAAACAGTAAAAGTTCTCTAGTTAATAAGAAAACAAATTGTTTGCTGAGGTTGCTAAGATCTCTGGTAAGAACAAATATTCTATCAGTGAAATTGTGAAGGAGGGAAAAGAAATTTGTGCTACATTTGCCATCACACCTCAAACTGCAGCAGTAGCAGCCACAGTGCTTAGTTAAGATGGAAAAGGCATTAAATTTTACAATAAGATATTTAATGAGGCAGAGGGACCACATTCACATAACTTTTATTACAGAATATTGTTATAATTGTTCTATTTTATTATTAGTGTTGTCAATCTCTGTTTTGTTTTTTTGTTAATTTTTTATTGAGGTAACATTGGTTTATAACATTAAACGTTTCATGTGTATAACATTACATTTCTACTTCTGGAAACACTACAGGGTGGTCACCATCAAAAATCTACTTTCTGTCCCTCACAATACAGCTGATGCCCTTTACCCATTTCACCATCCCCTGACCCCTTACCCTCTGGTAACCATTACTCTGTTCTCTGTATCTACATGTTTGTGTTCATTTAGTTTAGTTTATTCATTTATTTATTTTTTGCTGTTATTTGATTTTTATATACCACATATGAGTTAAATGAGTTAAATCATATGATATCTGTCTTTCTCCATCTAACTTATTTAACTTAGCATAATACCCTCAAGATCCATCCATGTTGTTGCAAATGACAAGATTTCACCTTTTTTATGGCTGACTAATATTCCATTGTATATATGTGCCACATATTCTTTATCCAGTCATCTGTCAATGGACACTTAGGTGAATTCCATGTCCTGGCTATTGTAAATAGTGCTTCAATGAACATTATGGTACATGTCTCTTTTTGAATTATGGTTTTCTCAGGGTATATGCCCAGTAGTGGCATTGCTGGGTCATATGGTAGTTCTATTTTTAGTTTTTTAAGGAACCTCCACACTGTTCTCCATAGTGGCTGTATTAATTTACATTCCCATGAACAGTGTGTTTATGCGTATATATATGGAATCTAACAACAACAAAAAAAATGGTTCTGATGAACCTAAGGGCAGGACAGGAATAAAGATGCAGACTTAGAAAATGGACTTGAGGACATGGGTGAGGGAAGGGTAAGCTGGGACAAAGTGAGAGAGTAGCATTGACATATATACACTACCAAATGTAAAATAGATAGCTAGTGGGAAGCAGCCACATAGCACAGGGAGATCAGCTTGGTGCTTCGTGACCACCTAGAGGGGTGGGATAGGGAAAGTGAGAGGGAGGCGTAAGAGGAAGGGGATATGGGGATATATGTATACATACAGCTGATTCACCTTGTTATACAGCAGAAACTAACACAACATTGTAAAGCAATTATACTCCAATAAAGATGTTAAAAAAAAAAACACTACACATTTGAAGGATTCATAATTAGATTTCAGTATCTGATAATTAAATAATTAATTAAAATAAAATGGGTCACATATGGGCTAATAAAAATAAAATAGACTGCTTATGTTTCCTTCTGGGAGTTTCATGGTTTCAGGTTTTACATTCAAGTCTTTAATTCATTTTGAGTTGATTTTTGCGTATAGTGTGAGATAGTGTTCTAGTTTTATTTTTTTACATGTGGCTGTCCAGTTTCCCCAATACCATTTATTGAATAGACTGTCCTTTCCCCATTGTATGTTCTTTACTTCTGGCTGGCTCATAAATTAATTGTCCATATATGTGTGGATTTATTTCTGAGCTCTCAATGTTGTTCCATTGATCTATGTATCAGTTTTTCTGCCAGTATCATGCTGTTTGGGTTACTGTAGCTTTGTAATATAGTTTGAAATTAGGGAATGTGCTACCTCCAGGCTTATTCTTTTTTCTAAGTATCACTTTGGCTACACAGGGTCTTTTGTGGTTCTATATGCATTTCAGAATTTTTTGTTCTATTTCTATGAAAAATTTCTTTGGGATTGTGATAGGGTTTTCATTGAATCTGTAGATTGCTTTAGGTAAGATGGACATTTTAACATTGATAACTCTTTCAGTTCATGAGCATGAAGTATTGCTTCATTTATTTGTGTCTTCAGTTTTTTTCAACAATGTCTTATAGTTTTCAGAGTACAGGTCTTTCACCTCCTTGGTTAAATTTATTCCTGGTTATTTTATTCTTTAGGTTGCAATTGTAAATTGGATTGTTTTCTTAATTTCCTTTTCTTTTAGCTCATTGTTAGTGCATAGAAACACAATATATTTTTATTGTTGATTTTGTATCCTGCAACTATACTGTATTTGTTTATTATATCTAATAGGGTTTTTTTTTTTAACTCTTTAGGGTTTTCTATACACAAAATCATGCCTTTTTCAAATAGTGACAGTTTTACTTCCTCCTTTCCAATTTGTATGGTTTTTATTTCTTTTATTGCCAAATTGTCTGGTTAGGGCTTCCATACTGTGTTGAATAGGCGTGGTGAGAGTAGACATACTTGTCTTGTTTCTGACCTCAGAGGGATGGCTTTCAATTTTTCACAATCAAGCATGATGTTAGCTGTGATTGTGTCATATATGGCCTTTATTATGTTGTGGTCCATCCCTTCTTTATGTACTTTTTTGAGAGTTATTATCACAAATGGGTGTTGAATCTTATCAAATACTTTTTCTGCATCTTTTGAAATGATCATATTTTATTTTTTATCTTTCATTTTGTTAATGTAGTGTATCAGGTTGACTGATTTATGGATGTTGAATCATCCTTGCATCCTGGAATAAATCCCACTT
The DNA here is from genome assembly GCF_949987535.1 of Balaenoptera acutorostrata. NCBI lineage: Eukaryota > Metazoa > Chordata > Mammalia > Artiodactyla > Balaenopteridae > Balaenoptera > Balaenoptera acutorostrata. Next base: position 49,771,839 of record NC_080066.1, on the reverse strand, counting down.
GATCATGGTGTATGATCCTTTTAATATATTGTTGTATTTGGTTTGTTAATATTTTGTTGAGGATTTTTGTGCCTATATTTGTTGGAGACACTGGCCTGTGATTTTTTTTTTTTTTTTTTTTGGCATTGTATTTGTCTAGTTTTGGTATCAGGGTGATGTTGGCCTCATAAAATAAGTTAGGAAGCATTCTTTCCTCTTCAAGTTTTTAGATGAGTTTAAGAAAGATAGGTATTAAATCTTTGAATACTTTTATAGAATTCACCTGTGAAGTTATCTGGTACTGGACATCATTTTTTGAGAGGTTTTTAATTACTGTTTCACTTTTTATTTATTTATTTATTTATTTATTTATTTATGGCTGTGTTGGGTCTTCATTTCTGTGCGAGGGCTTTCTCTAGCTGTGGCAAGTGGGAGCCACTCTTCATCGCAGTGCGCGGGCCTCTCACTGTCGCGGCCTCTCCGGTTGTGGAGCACAGGCTCCAGACGCACAGTCTCAGTAGTTGTGGCTCACGGGCTTAGTTGCTCTGCGGCATGTGGGATCTTCCCAGACCAGGGCTCGAACCCGTGTCCCCTGCATTGGCAGGCAGATTCTCAACCACTGCACCACCAGGGAAGCCCTCTATTGTCTTTTAAGTCTCTATTTCATTTATTTCTTCTCTGTTTTTTATTATGTCCTACTTCTACTGACTTCAGGCTCCATTTGTTCTTCTTTTTCTAGTTCCTTTAGGAGTAAGTTTGGGTTTTATTTGAGATTTTTTTTGTTTCTTGAGGTAGGCCTGTATTGGTGTAAACTTTCCTCTTAGTATAATTTTTGCTATATCCCATAGATTTTGGTATGTCAGATTTTCATTTTAATTTGTCTTCAGGTATTTCTTATTTTACCTTTGATTTCTTTGTTTACCCGGTAGTTGGTCAGTAACATGATGTTCAGTCTCCACATATTTGTAATTTTTCCTGCTTTCTTCTTGTAGTTGATTTCTAGTTTCATACCATTATAATTGGAAAAGATGCTTGATATTATTCAGTCTTCTTAAATTTATTGAGATTTGTTTTGTGTCTCAACATATAGTCTATTTTTGAGAAAGTTCCAAGTCCATTTGAGAAGAATGTATATTCTGCTGCATTTGGATGGAATGTTCTGTACAAATCTATCAAATCCATCTGATATAATGTTTCATTGAAGGCCTCTGTTTCCTTTTTGATTTTTTTGTTTGGATGATTCATCCACTGATGTAAGTGGGGTGTTAAAGTCCCCTACTATTATAGTGTTGTTTTCAATTTCTTACTTTAGTTCTGTCAATAATTGTTCTATATATTTTGGTGATCCTATGTTAGCTGCATATATACTAATAACTGTTTTCCTGATGGATTGTCCCCTTTATTATTATATAATATTCACTGTTACTCTCTTACTTGCCTAATTGATAAATTAAACTTTATCATAGGTATGTATGTATAAAAATAAACATAGCATATATAATGTTCAGTATTATCTGTGGTTTCTGGCATCCATTGGGGGTCTTAAAATGTATCCCATGTGGATAAGGGGGGATAATTGTATACATAAACTTAAAAAAAAAAAACATATTTATTGTCCATCCAGATCAAAAAATGAAGTTTTATTAATAAATCAGGAGTTCTCCTCAAGTCCCTTCCCAGTTACTATCCCACCCTCCTAGACAAAAATAACCAATATCCTGATAATTAACACCAGAGATTCATACTGTTTATTTTTAAACTTTCTATATTTAATAAATATAGAAATAATTAGTGCTTGTAATACTTCTTGTATCAGATTGGAAAGCTATATTTTACTAGGAATTTGTCCATTTAATATAATTTAAAAAAATCATTGACATAAAATTATTCATAATATTATATCTTAATAATATTGTTTTTCCTCCCATTCCTTATTTTGTTAATTTGTCTTACTTTTTATTCTAGCAGTCTTTAAAAATTGAGTTTTAACTTTACTATTTTCTATATAGTGTATTTTTTTTTAAATTTTATGAGTATAAGTCTGCTCTTATTCATTGTTTCCTTTCTTTTACATTTTCGGGAGTTTAATTTGTACTTCTGTTTTTAATGTCATCAGAAGACACTTAGCTCATTGATTTTCAGCCATTCTTCTTTTCTAATATATGCTTCCAAGACTCATTTCCCTCTAGGTATTGTTTATGTTGCATCCCACATGTCTTGAAAACTTGCATTTTAATCATCATTCAGCAGAAAATATTTTCTAATATTCATCATGTATTCTTTGACTTATGGATTCTTTAGAAAAGTATTGGAAAAATTAAAGCTTTTTCTGCTATTTTATTTTCTATTGATTTTAGCATAATTACTCTGTGGTTAGAGAATATACTTTCTGTGATTTCAATCCTTAGAAATTTGTCAAGACTTACTTCATGGCTCAGCATATGGTCTTAGGCTGTTGAGTTCAGATTTCTATGTATGTAAATAAGGTCAAGTTTGATAATCATGTGATTGAAATCATCTGTACTCTAAGAGATATAAGTAATTTTAATCTGTTTCTTCTATCAGTTACTGAACAAGGTGGTTAAAATCACAAGCTAATTGTAAATTGTCTATTTCTCCTTTTAGTTTTATCAATTTCCTTTTCTTGAGGCTATAATTTTAGATGCATACACATTTAGAATTTTTATCATCTTGTTGGATTGAACATTTTATCATTATGAAGTATTTTTGCTTGGAATCTACATTGTCTGCTATTATAGTCTCTACATCTGCATTTTTTTGTTTAGTCTTTACATGGCATAAACTTTCTATTTTAATTTCCTAAACTTTCTTATCTATATCTATATCTATCTATAGATATTATCTATATAAATATAGATAATATCTATATTTTATATATCCTACACATATATATCAAGTCATATATATCATCTATATATTCATATATATATATTTGTTTCATATATGTGTAATTATCCACTTTTTTATCCAATCTTTGTAAAAATTTATACCATCTTTTAAGATTTATCCAATCTTTTCATTGATACATGTAATCTATTTATACATAATGTAGTTTGTTACTATTAATATATTTAAATTTAAATTCCTCCTTTTAATATTTTTCCTAATTGTCAACATATTTTAATTTTTCTTCTTTCTTCTTTCTTCGTTTGGATGAATCAAGCATTTTTATCCTTTATTAGCTTGTTACTTACATATTCTCCTTTCTTTCATTTTTCAGCATAGAGATAACTACATTCATCCTTGGTTTTAGAAGTTAATATAAATTAATCTATAAATTAAACTTTATCACTTCTTTGAGAGTTCAAGGGCCTTACATGCTTCAAATAATGTATTATTATTTTGCATATTTAAAGTTTATTTAGATAAACACACATATTTTTACCATTAGTATCTATTTTTGTTGCTCTTCATTCCTTCCTGTATTTCCTTGTCTTAATCTAAAATTTTTAGTATTTTACCTCCGATGTGCTAGCATGCAGCTTTCTTTGTGTTTATCCTGATCTATGCTTATAATTCTTCTTAAAATCTGAGGCTTGATGTTTCTCAACAGTTTTTGAAAATTATTGTCCAGTATGACTTCAAATATGGCTTCTGGACCATTCTCTCTCCTCCCTTTAAGATACTCAAATTGCATGCATATTCTAATTTTTCATTGCATTACAAATATGCTTGTGTTATCCTATGTATTTTTTAATCTTTATGCTTTAGTATGGCTCTCTTCTAGTGAATTGTCTTTTCTGTATCTAATCTTCTATTAAACCCATTTATTCAATTCTTATTGTTGCTTATTTTATTTTTCAATGCTATGCTTTCCCTTTGATTTTTTTCACTGTAGATTACTTGCTGAAATTATACATTTTGGCATCTATTTTTTAAACATATTAATCACACTTATTTTAAAGTGTGTATGTCTGATAATATCATTTTCTGGAGTATGGTGTATGTGTTTATTTCTATCATTTTTTTTCTGCTGTCTTATAATCATTTAATTCTATCTTTAAAGATGCTTGAAAATTGTTGATTAAATGACAATTTAAAATATATATTACATAGTTGTCTAAGGTTTTGACTGCAGCCATCTCCCTCCAGAAAGTATTTTCTTTTGATTTCTGATAGGTAGTTAGCAAGAGTGAAGATCATCTTAAAACTAGCCTAGAAGTGATCAAATTAAAGCCTTGCTTTAAGTCTTTATGAGGTCTAGTCTTTTTCTGACTCACCTTTACACAGTGCAATTCAAAAGAAATATGAGACACACATATCATTTCAAACATTGAATGGCTCATTTAAATGGTAGGAAGGAGAAGGAGAAAGTAACTTTTATTATTACTTTATTTAGCCAAATATATCCAAACTATTATTGCTTCAGCACATTATCAGTGTAAGTTTGTTAATGGGATATTTCACATTCTTCTTTTTTGTAGTAAGGCTTCAATATCTGCTCTGTATTTTGCACTTACAGTGTATTTCGATTTGGACTGGGTGCATTTTACATGTTCCATGGCCACATTATAGCTTTTGGCTACTATATTAAACAATAACTTACTCCTAAATCATAGCCCTCTGATGGTCCTAACTGGAACTCTGGACTGTTTACTGTGACACACTTTTTTGGGGTTCCTGGCTTCCAATTTTATCTTCTCAACTTCATGAGACTTCCATAATTTCTGCTTGACTTCCTAGACTTTTAACTGCTACTGTGTGTTGGGCTTAGTTATGAATCAGCAAATGCCTTCATGGGAAATGTGGAACAGAATACCAAGCTCACCTAAACACACTTAATTCTTTCTGGCATTTTGGTCTCTCAGTCCTGGTTGCCCAGGTAGCATGGAACTCCAAGATTCTGTCTTTCCTTTCCTATAATACTGCCAAAAATCAGCTCAGATTCCTGGCTCTATCCTGCCATTTTCCACTTAACTTTGTAGTCTCTTGGACCTGTGTCCCATTTTTTTCCTTGAAAAATACAGAAGCCCTGGTGTAAAATATACATATACCACAGTACATGCCACAGAACTAATATTTATCAAAACACACTAGCAGGGATACATGTCACACTCAATGATTCACTGTTAAAATGAGAATAAGAGAATTCCAGGGCTTGAGTCACATGTGCTTTATATTAAGAATGACAAATCATCTTGTTCTACCTTTATGGAGGTAGAAACTATTGAAACAAAAGCCCCAAGCTGAAAGAAATTAGCAAAAATTAACTCAAAACTGAAGGAAAAATGAGAAGTACTCAATGACCATCACTCAGAAGCCCTAAAGGAAATCTCAAGAAAAAAATGATAAAACTTCAAAAATAATTGTTAAAATAAAGAAAAAATGTTTATAGAAAATATCTACGTAAGGAAAGAATCTTGGAATCTTAAGACCTGTTATCTGAATTCAATATAATGTGGAAAATTACATTTCATCCAAATGTTAGTCAACTCATTTTTAAAAATTTTTATTGGAGTATAGTTGACTTACAATGTTGTGTTAGTTTCAGGTGTACAACAAAGTGAATCAGTTATACATATACATATATCCACTCTTTTTTAGATTATTTTCCCATATAGGTCATTACAGAGTATTGAGTAGAGTTCCCTGTGTTATACAGTAGGTACTTGTTAGTTATATATAAGTCAACTCATTTTTTAAGTAGATAGGAACTATATTCAAATTCAATGAGGGTTTATCTGGGATAAAAATAAGTCAACATAGTTAATATAAGAGAGTGTTTGAGTTTTCTTATTGATTGTACTGATCTCATTTCCTAGGCCAGGCAATAACTGCCTAGTATGGATGTGAGTAACTAATTAATTGATTGCCTTTTAGTGTGTTACAAAAACATACATCAATATAATGCTTCCTCTTAGGATCATCTTTGTTTATTTCATATCGTTGTATAGTGACTACCACACTAAAAACAGGGGATGGGCACTCAGTTGCCTAGAAAATATTTATCTGGATGCCAGACCATTCCTAAACTATTCCTTTTCATTCCACTTTGATTTCTTCTGCCAAGCTGGTAAGCCTCATTTGTAAGGTCGCCTAGCACTAGAAGTGAAGGTCTTGAAAATGCAGCTTTCACAAAGATAGATATTATGTTCAAAGAGTGGTTGAGCCATGTTCAGGAGTAAAAAGAAGAGCACAAGAGAAGGGCATGTATGTCTGGAGAGACAAAAGCAGGGAGCCCTCCAACTTTTCCTCTTTTACCCCAAAAGACAATGACCATTTTCCTAAGGAAAGTGATAAAATACACAATTTTTAACAGTGTTCTAAAACCAGTCCCTGCCTTTCTATCCAACTTCATCTTACACATCTCTCCCCACTGCCCCAATACCACTGGAATCCTTTCTGTTTCTCAAATGTATTCAACCTTCACTCTACACTGTACATTCATCCATACTGCTACTCTCTCTAAGCCTGAAGCCCCCTCAGATGGGTTAAGTTCTACATATCCCTAAAATCCCAGCTTCAAGTTAATTTCCCTGGGCACGTATTCTCAGACCCTCTGGATCTCAATGAATGTGTATATTTGTAGTTTTGTAAATGATTCTCTTCCATTGATCAGCAAGGGCATGGATCACATTTTTGTTGTATAGTGTTTTATCCCCAGTGCTGGTGTCAAAGTACATAACTATTCATCTCATAAAAAGAAAAGGAAATCAGTAAATAAATAAATAAATACATACATACATACATACATACATACATACATAAATAAACTTTCCCAGGATTCTAGGAACTTTTGTAAATTATTTCTTACAAGAAACAATCAAATTATTGTAATTTTGAAATAAACAGAATAAATAAATTTAGAGCTGGAATGGATTTTTAAGAAACTAACATATAATCATTTCATCTCACTGATAGAAAGCTGAGGTCCAGAAAGCATCAGTGGTTCATTACTTCAACTTATATTGATGATAATAACAATATCCAAGCCATCACAGTCAATGGCAGACTAGAGCACGATGCAGAGTTCCCCTTATCGGCTCCAGCATATTCTCAGAGATTCTCAGCAATGGTGTAACAACACACCAGTGATAAAGTACTAAAGTTTTTAGAGGATTTGTTTCCCTAAGAGAGTCAAATCAATGCTATCCCTAAAACTGAGTCACTCTACTCTACATACACTTGAATAGCAATTTTAGTTTTCTTTTGGTAATAAAAACATTTATTAAATTAGCTAGAACATTTTACCTACAAGTACAGAAAACCTAACAAAAGATGGTTTATTGTAATAATGACTTTCATATGTCACATAATAATCAGTCCAAGGATAGGGCAGTGCAAGGATAATTCACAAGCTTAATGATATAATCCATAAGCCAGGTTATTTTTGTCTTCCTGTTCTGCAAACCTTGACATATTGGCCTCTGTCCTCATGAATTTTTTTTGTTTGTTTTGTTTGCAGTATGGCTGCAGCAGTTTGAAGCATCATATACTCACACGAAAACTTCCAAAGACAGTCAATGTTTCTTTCCATTTTAACAAGAGAAACTTCCTCAGAATATTTAGTTAAGTCTCACTGGCCACAGCTGTGTCACAGGCTCACTTCTGAACCAACTACTGACAACACAATAATAGAACCACTATGGCTAACTCAAACCCATCAGCATTTTCTTTTTTTATTGAAATATAATTGATTTACAATATTATGTTAGTTTTAGGTGTACAGCAAAGTGATTTAGTTATATATATATATTTTCAGATTATTTTCCATTACAGGTTATCACTAGACATTGAATATAGTTCCCTGTGCTACATAGTAAATCCTTGTTGCTTACCTGTTTTACGTATAGTAGTTCGTATCTGTTAATCCCATACTCCAAATTTATCCTCCCCCTCCCTTCCCCTTTGGTGACCATAAATTTGTTTTTTATGTCTGTGAATCCATTTCTGTTTTGTATATAGATTCATCTGTATTAATTTTTAGATTCCACATATAAGTGATATTATATAATATTTTTCTTTCTCTGTCTGACTTACTTCACTTAGCATGATATTCTCTAGGTCCATCCATGTCAATCAGCATTTTCTTTCTTGCCTTGGAGAAGGGCACAGTTTCTCTTGAAGCAAATGGGTACTCAGAAGAAGGGCAAGTGTGGAGGAATTGATGTCTGTAGGCAATGAAGAGTCCTTGCACATTTATTTTAGATATTTTTTGTAAAGATCAGGTGACTGACTAATTGGGATTCAACAGGCATAATGTCAACTATTTTTGATCTTTGTCAAATTTTACACTAAGCATGAATGATAATATTTCAACTTCCTTCTGAAGTCTTAATCTTTGGTAAAATACTTCCAATTGTAAACATTTTATAAGATCAAACATTATTTAACTATTCAGAACTCAAACTGTATCTATTAAACCATGTAAAAATAAATGCATTTTTTGCTCCACTACTCATCCAACAGCTACTTCTAGGATACTGTCTTAAAGGAACAAATACCCACTATTTAAATGAAACTGATCAATATGAAGACACATCCGGAGGATCTGACTGTATTGTATCAGATAAAATTAGTATGCCAGGAGCTCAAATGTCATAAAGACAGAAGACTCAACTTCATGAGGGATTTATTAGCAGTCAGACATAACGCATTGTCCTGAACAGACGTATGCTGTCTATGCCAAACATTCATGATGGTATCTTAATGAATAGAGAAAGAACTCATTTTGAATCTTTAAAGTTTACCACCAAGTTGAATAATTACACTGACTATTGGAAAAAAAAAAAAAAGCTCCCAAATTTTCCATGTTCTTTTCTCATATAAAAACATTATTTCTCTCCCAAATCTTCCCCCTGACACTCAGTCATTGTACACTGTATCAAATAAATAGATAAAAATATTAATTTCCCCCATCTCTGTTCTACACTATGAATGTTCAAGTTTATAATCACACTGGTTCTCTTGGGCTGCAAGCAGACTTTGGGAGAGGGTTCCTGTGCCTGTTTATTCTGTCTACATCACACTTAACACAGTGTCACGTGCAGGAATGTGCTTTGTGATCAATATCAGGAATTGGACTGTGAAAGGTAAAATTAAAATGAATTTTATACTTAAGTTAAATAAACAGTAGCTCCCCATTCAGGGGAAGAATACTGTTACAGGAAAAATATCATCTAGCCATTATCTTCTCATGAATACTAATATTGGATATCAGGTTTAAGAATGGGAAGAGAAATGAAAAAAATATTATGATGACTTTTAGCCATAATTTGATAATTTGTTATATATAAATATAAATGTATATATAAAACTATATATATAACTATACATATATATAACTATATACACACATACACACACACATATAAAACTATACAATTTTTAACAAAATATAAATAGTATTGTTGTACTTACTGAAGTTGGAGTCCACAGAAATCAATCCTGTTAACCCGACCACAAAGGCTATTAGAGAGCTCAAAGTCTTGAAGTCAGGGTGTTGCATGGAGCCTGATGGCAAGTAGAAAACATAGACCAGGACTTGGCCCAGGAAAAAGGCTCTGGATAGAAAACTCTTCTGGCTCCACTGCCACTATTATCTCTGGTAGCTCACTCCTGGAACTGCAAAACTCCCACCACTGATTTCAACACTTCTGAAACCAAATAAAATTATTTCTAAAATGCCCCTTATCTTTGCATTACTCCTTCAATATATATTCCCAGTTAGCTAAGCCTAGGACCAAAACCTCACTCCAGCTACTATGGAGCGAGAAAAGAGAATTGCATGGTCCTTTTTGTTTCTGAAATGGGGTCCCACCAAACCAATGCAATGGGGAAATTGTCCAAACTACAAAGGGCATAGAGACGCTGAGTAGCCAAGAGAATAAAAAAGGGCTATCACCATTTGTCATTTGTGAATACTTCTTCCTGTGCTTAGACTGCCAGAAAGGAAAAAAGAAATGGATACTCAGAACATCACACAACCATGCAACAATAAGCATACTCACTCTTTCCCCAAAGGGAGACAACATAATGTCTCATCAGTTATTTCATTCCAGCTCAAAATCCACTAATGCCCATTCCTGTTATGCAGGCACCATCCCATGTTGAAATTCTGCTTTCATGAACCAAATGTTAAGTAGCATACACCATATACAATAATGAAGGAAAATAAAAATAAATTGGAGATTAAGGTATGTAAATATATTCATCATATGGCAAAAACAGACATGTAGGTGTTATTACCCTCATTTCTACAACTGTGTATGAAAGCAGAGCCTCTGTTTATGACTTTTCTCCTTCATTACTCATTCTGCATACTCTGCCTTCAACCAGCACCCCAGCTGACCAAGTAGGTTGTTTTTGGTTGTTAACCTAACAAGTTACCCAAATCTTTATTGTTGTTGCATCCAAGCCTTTGGCAGTCTTTCTAGTTTATGATTTTTTTTCTTTCATTGAACTACACTATCATAAATAAGAAGGTGCCCTGAGAGATCGCATGGGTTACACCCATAATTCTCCTTCTTCATTGTAAAGTAATATCCCTATTTTTTCTTCAGAATCAGGATCAGTTATGCCAACCAATACTAAAATGCCTATCATTTCATTTTTTTCTAGAGTCATATGAAGCTGAAAATGACAATATTATGAAAAGAGCTTCTATACCAATGGAAATGTTGTGTGTCCTGGTGGAAATATGCTTCCCTTATGGCCTAATGTCTCTAAAACAGCACACCCCAAATTTATGGGAATGAGAAGCAAAATTTTTTTTTGCTATTTTTGTGAAATTTATCTTCAAACCTATGGCCTGCATATATCTTGCCAAAGTATTTAAGATACCTGTTAATTCTTTCTCTCCAGATGCTATTAATATGGAATTATCCATGTAGTAGACCATCAAAATGTCCTTGGGAATGATGAGACAGTCAAAGACCCTGGAAACTAATTTGGACATGGTTGAAAACAAAAGACAAGACATTTAGGGTTTATCACTGTCCTTGTTTGTTTAAGCAAACTTCTATTGATACTTTCTATTCATTAGGAGAGAGAGGAAAACATTACCAAATCCACAAATGAGTTCCAAGTGCCAGTGAGTGTGCTGAGTTTCTGCAGCACAGAAATCACATCTGGAACAGCAGTTATCCTTAGAATCAAATCTATTTCACTTGAGATAATTCAGGCTTATTGTCTGAGGTGCCTCACTTTCTGCTCCTCTGCTACTGGAGACATAAGTGGAGTTATATTAGGATCACCACTCCTGTATTTCTCAAGTCTTTGATAGCAGCACTAATCATACTTTGGAGGAAAAGATTTCCCTAGGGATGGGTTATTGCTTTTATTTTTTTTAATTTACCACATTTCATTAAGAACAAGAGGTTCCAGGGGAAACTTTACTTTATGGCTCATCAAAACTAGTGGAGATTTTGCTAGTACTGGGGTGTGTGTGTGTGTGTGTGTGTGTGTGTGTGTGTGTGTTGTATTTCAAAAATAGAATGATTTGGGAGTCCATTGAGCCAAATATTTATTTATTATCTGATATTTATGGACCACGGTGGTATTTGGGACTTTTGTGAACAATAGTGTTAGCACTGAGTTAGTGTTTACTAATCTGCAAAAGGTCTGGATACTTTCATTTTCCCAGCGATAAATGGCTCCATATTCCTTTGAGAAAGACTTGGAGAAAGAAACATGATACATACTTTGATATTATTACAAGGTCCAATCATGATGCTCTCTCCCTTTTTTTCATTCGAGGAGAACTGGGTCTAGCAACTGATTCAGGTATTGGGACCGGGTTTAGGATAACAAATTTATACTATGGTTTCTCAAGTTTGACCAAAATTCATCAGACATGAAGCTCCACCCTCCCCCAACATTCACAGAGTATTGTGCATATCACTTAGGAATCTTCTAGGAACTTCGAATCGGCTTTGTCCTAAGGAATCTCCAAATGATTAGCCAGGGTCAAAGACTCTTGAGGGTTTGTTTACCATGCTGGCCTTTTTATCCTGGAGATTAAATGCAACTACTTGGCCTCTGCTCCTCTGTAATTCTCTTACCCACTGAAACCAGAAACCTATTTCCAGTACAATCCCTCTCATAAGCATCTTAAATCCTAAACAAATGACCAATAAGCATGTTTCATAGATCTTGGTGCTTTCATGACACAATATTTTTCTCAAAGTCTTGGTAAAGAAAGTATCTTTTGGTCTTTCTCAGGGGATATAGTTAGGAAATGATTTATAGTAACACATGGTAAATGCACCCCAATCTTCCAGTACCAAAGTTATGGGGGCTTCTTCTATGTATTATACCAAGGAAATTTTTGGCATTTCATCTGTTTTCTTTCTTTTAAGTTCAGGTTACCTTTGAGTTCCAGGTTTCAAATTTTAGACATCTATCGAAGCAAATAATGAAAATCCAGGAAATCCAACCAGCATCCTGAAATCATATTAATTAATTTGATCAAATCAAAAGTAAGGATCTTCCCTCATTTTAAGAACAAGCTCAGATCCATTCCTACACATATTGTACAGATTTTGGTCAACAGGAATTATTAAAACCATATATGTTTTTTAACATAAAAACATTCTCATGAAGGTTTGCTTTTATAGTTTTCTCCAGAAGTATTCTAGGATATAATGCTTGTTACATTCAGGGAGGTAAGAAGAGTTTAGGAATGAATGCTCACAACAGATGGCTAAGAAGAATGATCTGCTTATAGGTAAAAAACTTAGGAAAGAGAGTTACTTAAAATACCTTCATGCAACAGTGAAAGTCTGGTCAACAGGGAAAGAGGGCTTCCAAGGGAGTTGCAAAACCTCTGAATTTTCCCCATACGTTCTCATTTAAATTCTATTTTTTTCCAATCACTATCCTATTGATCTAAGATCTGGTGAAGCTTTGAATTTAACTGATATTATCATTCAGTGTCTGCAAATTAAACACTGAGTTTAGGGTATGGCTACCTCATCTCCGTGTCAGCATGAGATCAAACAAGAGATGAGGGACTCTTCTGGTCCCCAGGAGAAGTTTAAGGCAGTGGTCCCCAACATTTTTGGCACCAGGGACCGGTTTTGTGGAAGACAATTTTTCCACGACGGAGGGGGAATGATGGTTCAGGCGGTAATGCGAATGATGAGGAGTGTTGGGGAGCAATGCAGAGCGGCAGATGAAACTTTGCTCGCTCCCCCACCGCTCACCTCCTGCTGTGCGGCCCAGTTCCTAACAGGCCGAGGACCGGGTTGGGGACCCCTGGTTTAAGATCTCTGAATCTTCCCATATATCCTCAATTTAATTCTTAGTGTTCTAATCCTTTCTAACCATTTTCCTAACTTTGACATAAAATATATAGTGAAGCTTTGAATTCAGTAGATATTGTAATTTAGCTCAAACATTAAACTTTGGCAGCTTCCACTCTATAGAAGCCTGAGATGAAATCAAGAAAGTCTCTGTATTTTAATTGATGCCTTAAACAAAGTTTTTCAAGATTTTAGCTTGTCATCACCTTTCAGCACCCACCTTGGCTTGCTCTTGTCTTTCATTCATGGCAGTGGCAAAATGGCCATTCAAACACTTGTCTTTCAGGAAGTGCCTATTCTAGGTGACCACAGGCCATCACTTGTGGTATTCTATTACATATCATGTGTTTCCATATTTCCAACCTAGGAGACTATACTAGCTCCAAATAGTTAAGGTAACCCATTCCAAATACCTATATTAATCATGAGTTCCATTGCTTATAAGCCACTCTCTATTTCCAATATCTATAAAGTTCAGATTTCTTGATCTGAAGCAACAGAAAACAACTCTGTCTAATTTAAGCAGAATAGAAACTTACTGGAATGAAGTTGTGGCAAAACTGACAGTAGAAAATGGTTAGGGACCAAAAGTGATTATGCAGCAGAAAGACATGCAAAGTTAAAGCCCAGGAATGAAACATGTAGGTCACCATTCCTCGACGCTGCTCCCAGGGGACACTGATACCATTGCCCCTTCCAATACTGTTGTCTCTGCCATAAATACTTTATAAACAGTGCCTATGCTTTTACATTATTTTTTGTATTTGTTTTCTAGTGCCACCATAGTAAATTATACAAACACAAGCAGTTTAAAACAACACAAATTTATTATCTCACAGTTCTGTGGGTCAGAAGGCTAGGCACAGCATGGCTGACCTGTTCTCTGTTATGGGTTTCAAAAGGTGGAAATCACGGTGCCACCAGGGCTGCATTCCTTTCTGGAGGTTTTGAGGATGAATCTGCTATCCAGCTCATTAAGGTTGTTGGCAGAATTCAGTTCCATTTGTTGCAGCACTGAGGTTCCCATATTTTTGATAGTCGATAATCTGGGTCATTCTCAGCTCCTTAAAAGTTACAACACTTCTCTACTTCATGGCTTCCTGTCTACATCATTAAAGCCAATAATGGCAAGTAGGGTCTTTCTCATGCTTAGAATCTTTCTGACCTCCTCTTCTACCTCACCTTGCCTCTGCCTTTCTTTCCTGCCTCATCACTCTGACATTTCTGCCTTCTTCTTCTGTTTTTAAAGATTCATGTGATTACATTGAACCCATCCAGATAAACCAAGATAATCTCCATACTTTAAGGTCAGTTGATTAGTAAGCTTAATTCCATCTGCAAAGTGCCTCACAGTAGTACTGAGTTTAGCGTTTGATTGTATAACCAGGGGATGGAATCTTGGAGAATGTCTTTGGAATTCTGCCTCCCATACTCCCTAAACTACAAAAAGCTAGTCAGAGCGTACAGCCTAACAAAACAACATCTCCCATGCCTTAACCTTGGCTTCCAGGGAGTGGGCAGAAACAGTGTCTAGCAGCGTGAACCTCTAGTGTGAGGCCTACCTAATATTTTACTTGTTCTAACACAATGGGTTTATCAACCAGAGAAACAAATGGGTTCAAATCCTGAATGCCCCCTCCTCCAGTGAAATAACGTCCACTATTGGAAACAAAATTCCTTTTGTTCTTTAAATTGAGGCATCTATTATTTTAACCCCATTAGTGAAATTAAACCATTAAATCTGCATCATTTAAATATACTTCTATTAATGCTAATCAACTAATTGAGGAGTAATCCATAAAAAGTTTCCTAACTAGAACTTAGCTCCCCAAATATCCATTTGCAATGAATAATTTATCACTTAAATGTATCCTGAAGAAAAATAAATTCTTAAAACATAAAAAAATAAGTGATTCTACATTTACAATTGGCTTAATACTGCATAAGCACATGATATAATTGTAAGGCTCTCTAGGAAAAGAATTATTAGAACAAGTTGCAACTTGTGGTAAAAAGAATTCTCATCAAGTGCACTCACTTAGACAGGTAAGTTCATAAGTCACTCAAATGAAGTATAGAAAATATAAAAACATTTTTTTCTTTGTGAGGATAATTATACTTAATTGTCAAAAAAAGTCATATACTTGTCTGATTTTTGAGTTAAAGAAAGAGGTAATGTGAAGTAGAGTGCTTCAAAGCCTGCTTCTACTCCTATAGAGAACTTTTTTGTCAGGAGTAGTCCTTGACTCTGACTAACTTATTCACTCCATGCAGTTGAATCTTGTGAAATGTCTGGTGCAGGCTTTTCTTATTTAAAAAAAACTAAACGAAATAAACAAACAAACAAAAAACCTGAAAGGATTTTTTTCACTGGAATTTTTAAAAATAAATAGAATTTTCATCAAGACATCAATGTCATTCAAGTACAAGTCTGGGTGACACAACTCAAAGTCCATTCCTGCCCTTTCAGCCATGCTTCTCTCACTCTCCAAGTTAGATGTGACCAAGAAAACTACCTCTGCCAGCTCCATCCCTTATTTTTATCTCCAAAATAAACCTTTCCTTCTTATGTCAATCCACATTATACCCAGCTCTAAACTTCTATACAAGCTGCAGACAATTCTCTCTTTGGATTATAACTACTGAAGTTTCAAACTTTTCAGTTGAGGAACTACATTCTATTGTGCCATTGAATTTGTACAATTTTGAGACCTAACAAAATTGGTCCTTCTGAACAAATTCTTTAAAATCTTTTCTGCATCAAAGCACCTAAGGAAAACTTTCAGGTTTAGTACTGCTTCCATTACTTTCAGAAAAAAAAAAAAAAATTAGACTTCCATTTCTAGAACAGAATAGTATCTAAGAGACACTGATATCAACCTCTCCCTACTTAAAAAAAAATCCATTAAATATTTAATAAAACATTTTAAACAATTTATTTAAATGATTAGATATATCTGAAAGAAAATAAGGGAAATCCGAGGTCATCAGTGAGAAAGGAACATAGACTAAGGAGAAAAGCTATCAATAAAGCAACTTGCTATACTGAGGATATACAAAGGTGCTAGAGTACCAGTGGCAAGGATTGACTACAGACAATATTCTAAAATTATTGATGGACAGAATCTACATAAATGTGGAGCTCTCAGAAAAAGATTAAACTAGGTAAAGCAACCATTTAAGACAGTCTACAAAACAATGAGTCTTGCTTCTGGTTGGAAGATAAAAGAAAAGAGCAACATCAACAACATAACAAATGGCCTGTCTTCATGTAAGACTGGGGACTGGGTTTACAATTTTTTTTCATGCCTTTAAAAATTGCAAACATAGAGTTATAATTTAAAACAGACCAGATCTCTGGTGTCCTTGCACACCTGGCAGAAAAATAAATCTTCCCTGGTGGAAAGCATCCTCAAAGCAGGTGTCAAAAAATTTATATAGTTTGTCCAACAAAACACAAACTCATAATAAAATCTCAATATATAAAAGAAAATAAGACACCATAAATGGGAGTCAGCAGAAACAACCAAGAACAAAATTAGATCTGTAATAATTTCAATTATTATAATTATTGGATATATAACTAAAAACAAGTACATTTGAAAAACAAGGGAAAAAAATGAGTTTGGAGCAAATGGCTACCAAACATGACCAAATTAAAAAAACTTCCCCAAATGACAAATATAATAATTTCAATTAGAAAATTAACAACTGGTTTACATATTAGTTTAGACACAATAAAGGAGAGAATTGCTGACCTGAAAGATTAATCTGAAGAATTATTAGTGATAATGTCCAAAAAGACAGAAAATATGAAAGTGAGGTTAGAGAGATATGGAGAGGAGAGTTTAACCAAATATATGTCTAATCAAAAATACATGTCTAATTATACTTCTAGAAGGAGAAAATTTAGAAAATAAGAGAAAGAAAATAGTACTTGAAGAAATCATGTCTGAAAGTTTCCTGCAATTGTTTAAACACATGAATCCTCAGATTATTGAATCCCAGTGAGTCCCAAACAAGATAAATTTTAAAAAAAATCCACACCCAGATACATTGTAGTAAAACTGCAGAGTCCTACAGAAAAAAAGTGAACTTAATAACAGAGAGAAAAAAAAAATAGCTTACCTTCAAAGAAATGACATTTTTGCTGACAAATTCCCCACAGCAAAAATGAAATATTGAAGAATGAAAAATTATATTTTAGAAGCCTGGGAGTAATCACCTGTAATTTAAAATTGTTAACTCTAGTGAAGCAATTTTTCAAGAAGACAGAAACTGGAAGTGTTTTCCACCAAAAGATGGAAATCCTAAGGAAATGCATCAGGAAGAAACAAAGTAAGCTCTAAAGGACATTCGGAAATGAAAAGGGAATGACAATTGAATACTTAACATTGCATAAGTCTTTTAAATTGCTATTCAAGTAATAATGATAAAGTGCCTAATTTGTGTGTTAAACAATGAAAGTTATGAACAGATATTGTAAGTAAGGAGAGAGAGAGGTGATTGGAGTTAAAATATCCCAAGTCATTTGTTGAGGAGGCTGATAATACTTCCTTGGTCTTTGTTACATGAAGTTTGCAGGTTAAAACCTACAACAGACCCACTAAAAAAAGGAAGTAAGGTTTATAATATCTAAACCACTGCGAGCAGGGGAAGATGCAATAAAAATAAAAAGAAAACATATATATGGATTTGGAAAATTGCAAGAAAGGAGAAAAAAGTGGAACAATGGAAAGGAGATACAAATTTAAAGCACAGAATAAATCCAAATAATCAGTAGTAATGAACTTTTTCTTTAAAAGTTATACGTTGTCAAAGTAGATTTAAAAATAAAAATAAGAACACAGAAAGCATAAAAGTTAAGGATTGAAACAGATAAACCAGGTAAGTAGAAGCCAAAAATCAGCAGGTGGGATATATTAAAATCAGAAAATTGGACTTTAAGAGAAATATATCACTAACAATAAAAAAAGGAAGTAGTAACAATACTAAAATAATATTTTCAATAAGAAAATACAAATATAAACCAAACTATCTAGTCATGTGTATATGTTATATATATATAGTTGTATATACTTTAGGATATGATGGGAAAAATGACAGAATTATAGTGAGAATTTATATTAACATAATGATGGGTAACTCTAATATACCACCCACAATAATTGATAGTTAAAACAAATGAAAAATTTATTAAGGACATAAAATATTTAAAAGGACAGTCTTCTAATTAACATGTCAAACATGTTCCAAAATGTTAAAAATATGCAATCATATATAAAACATAGAAAATATTACCCTGTCATATGGTATATAAAAGTATGAGCAAATTTCAAAGGAAAAACATCATATATTATACAGTATAATGTGTATTTGTATATATATTTATTTAAATATTTAATAAATTTATTTAATACAAGTATTTATTTAAATATTTATACATTTAAATGACATATTATACTGAATACTATATATATATATATATATATATATATATATTCCCTAAAAACAAAGGGCAAAGGACATGAACAGGTATTTCATACTCAGATTCATTAGTAATTAGAGATAAACAAATTAAATCCATAATAAAAATAATGAAATAGCAATTTACAGTAAGACCTCCATATCCACAGGCTCTGCATCAGTGAATTCAACCAACTGCAGATGAAAAATATTTGGAAAAATAAATTCTGGAAAGCTCCATAAAGCAAAATTTGAATTTGCTGTGCCTGACAACTATTTACCTAGCATTTACAATGTAACAAGTATTATAAGTAAGCTAGAGATGATTTAAAGTATAGGAGAGAATGTGTGTTGGTTATTTGCAAATACTGTGCAATTTTATTTAAGGGATTTAGCATACGAAAATTTTGGTGTCTGTGGGGGATCCTGGAATCAATACGTAGCGGATAGCAAGGGATGACTATATTCACTTTATTGACATACATTTAAAAGTCTGAAAGTACCAAATTTTGGCAAGAGTTTGTACTAATCTCTAAAAGTTGGACATTTATACAGCTTATGAACCAGATTCCACATCTAGATCTATATACTTAGTAGCTGTGAATTAACTTTCTCATCTTCTCATCAAGTTCTTTTATTAAATCTAGGTCTACCTGCTAAAGAGAATAAAAAAAAAAACTGCTAATATTAAGTCTTCTCAGGTGAGAGGGGAAAGCTGGACTAATTATAAATACATAGGTTTTGTTTGTTTGTTTGTTTGTTTGTTTTGGTGGGGTGGGGGTGGGAACTGCAGACAAACTATGCTGAAAGCTGTTCTAGAATCACTGGCCAGTCATCACATCCTCTCCATTTTATGGTGAGCATTGCCAGTGGGTGGAGATGCTCCACAGTAAGCCCAGCAGACTAACTGCTCTCTGTTTAATGGACTGGGATGGGCTCACTGATTTCACTGATGGGAAGGAGATCGTGACACTTTGAAAGGGTCAGTCACAACCCTGATCAGTCATAATCCTGAGTGGTAAGGTTGGGATTTGGTCTTAGAAAAAGGAAGGTAGATTATGAGAATTAGTCTTTTTGAAGATAACCTAAGGTAACCAGCTAGCCTCTCAGTTTCTTAAAAATTGAAGGACACTTTCACCTTCTCATACCTGTTGATATGGAGACCACAATTAACATGTGTATTTAATACATTTATCTTACACTCTTTCCCATCTGTTGGACCCATCTCTGTGCTCCAGTCATTATTTGAATGCCTCCCAGTTTTGGTCAGACCCAATAACATTCACATAGCTTTCCTGATAACTGAACAGTTCATTATTCGGGATTCTTCGACACGAAGAAAGAAAGAACATAGACATGAAAATAGAAAATAACACTCTTGAAAATGATGATGATTCCAATAAGACATCTAATTAAGTAAGTAGTCTCATTTTTGAATCATTCAACAAATATGCATTGAGGACCTTTTATCTGCATGGCACTGTATCTGATACAGGGAGAATGTGAAGATGACTAAGAAACTAATTTTTCTCAGAGAATTTAGTTTGCAACGAGGAAACCACAAATCAATAACTAAAACAGAAGTTAAAATCTGTCTCAAAAAAGATCACACATCTTACAGTTGAAGCAGAATAAGGAAGAACAGATTGTGAGCACAGCAACCAGAAGTCTCCATAAATCAGTGGCATTTGCACATGGGAATTTTAGAAACACCATGAGGACAGGCACAGAGTTACGAATGTGCCTTCTATACAGTGAGAATAGAGAGTGTAAGCAGTGAAATTGATAAAATTTGGCAGGATATGAAGCCAGAAGGTTATGAGACTTGATTACAGAAGGTCTTGAATGTCATTTTAATGTATCTCAACTTTATACTTCAGGCTGCCCAGGCCCTGAAGACTATGAGGAATGGGAGAAATGTCAACTGACTTAGATTTTAGGAAGATAACTAGGGCAGCATGTGAATGACAGGTTTGAAGATCTGGTTAATGAGGAATAGTTAATAAGATACTTAAGGTATCTAGGTTTATTCATACGATCGATTGAATAAAAAGTTCCTTATAGGAAGACTTTAAGTTGTTTTTCCCAATTTCATTTCCTCAAGCTTTTGTTTTGCTCAGAAACCTATTCGAATTCAAACATCTATAGAGTTTTCTTCAAAACTATAATGACATTTTCAGGTACATAAATACAACACTTCAACAAGGATTCTGAGAAAAATATTAAACAGCTGATATAATCTGGTACCTTAATACTGGATTCTGAGGGATTTAAAAATATGTTTCTCTGTGATGAAAATTCACATTGTAAGAAGTATGTGATTTTTGAAAAGGGGAGAGCTGGTTACAAAGAGCATGAACTGTAAGTAAGTAGTGAAAAATATCCCTCCCCCCCAAAAAAAATGGCAAAGAGAAACTTAAAAAGTTTAAGTAATATGCATATTTTAGATATTAGGCTTTGCCATTTTTTCAATATATTTAATAGATTGGAAAGATCTAAAAAATTTACCTGCATTGAGTATAAGAAATCATAACAAAGCCTTTTTATACTCAGAGCCAGTGTTAATTATATGTGACTTTGAGAAATCTTTTAAAGTGCAGGTGAGATGGAGAGCAAGGCTGGTACAGAAACCAGCTAGTCAAGAACAATCTATTGAGCACATCAGTAGGAAAAGTCTTTCCCCAGAGACTCGTTATTTGATGATTGAAAAAGAATGTCTAGACATCAAATGGGTTTTGGACAGTTTAAGGTACTAAAGTATTTTCCTGGGGAAAAAATTTATATTAGAGACAGATCATAGAGCTATACAATGGTGGAACAGAATGAAAGATGAGCTATACTCAGCTTGTAAGATATTATATTTCCCTGTAGCAATGTATTTACATTTTCCCCAAGAGTCTCATGAATGAAAGATTGTGGTATGTTTGTTGAAGATGTTTTCTGGGTAATGAAATCACACTAGTGAATTATCCTTACTGTCCATGCAAGGCAAGATTCTCTGCAATCAAATCTCAATAAAAAGTTAAGGGAAATTTTCACAGGCTTGTACCCAGTCATGCTTCTCTATAATATTCTCTATTGCCCATCTAATCATCCTGAAGGAAAGAGCCATTTCAGCTCCTGCAAGTTGTGAGTACAGGGATGAGAAGTATCAGCAGAGATTCTGTTGTGTGTTGTTTGGGCAACTAGAGAGGAAACTGTCTGATGAGCTGATCCTGATCTAGGATCAGTGTGATGTGATGACAGTGTGCTTCCTCTCTCCTGACCATGCTCCCTCCTTTGAAGTTCATTTTATTTACTCTTGTTTGTTTTCTCCCACATTAGTTCTAGTTTTCAGGATAAAATTTCTGCCATCTTGATAAGACTACAATATCAAGTAAATGAAGAGTTGGTGACTCAGGAGATCCTACCATTTTTTCCATCTTCACCAATACCAGTCATGTTTTTGGAAAAATAAATACCATATGAGTATTGGATACCCTGGTTCAGCTGAACTATAATTTGGCTACTTTAGTAAAGTGGGTCTTCTTCCTCCAAAAATCTGAAGGCCCTCTATTTTTTATTGAAGGGGAAGGGAGAAGGGTTGTGTTATACATGTGTTTTCAGGGTGAGGGTAATGAATGAGGAAAGTATGAGTATGTAAGGGATGACATGGTATTTGCCCTTTTCCACGTTTTTCTCCTCTGCACCTCAGCCTGACAGATTGCTTCTGTTTTCCTATGAAGAGATGGCTTGGGATAGAAGTGAGAATTTGAGAAATTACTTCCATTTGGTTGATACTGAGTACAAATAGTTCTTTTTCCAAGTTTCAGTGATGATGTGTGACAGAAAGCTGAGGAGAGCCATTTTCCTCGCCGAGGAGCATGGTGAAAGTTGACACCTGAAGCTATCAGCTGGCCATGCTTGGTTGAGCAAGGTCTTCATGGGGACACTGAGATCAGAGACTGTGAAAGTAGCCAACCAACAAGTACTTCATCCTTAGACCTTGTTAGTTGGGAAAGATCTAAAAATGGTTTTACATTCTCAGTTTCCAATGGTTAAAAATTATGTATAAATTTAAAAATTTTGAGATCATAAGTCCCAATCTATGCAGCAGAAAAAAAAAATGCATGTCTTTCATATTGATTAGGAAGATTACTGAGATTTTTATTTTCTCCAAGAATGTTCATGAATTTACACTGGTTTTTCCACAGCTTCTTTTCTAAAACATTTTAACTCTATGTGGGAGTTTCAGTTCCAACTACATGAACTAGGCAATTTCAAGGTCTATTTGCCTCTAGTCTTGATGTTAAACTAGTCTATGTACTTGGGCAGAGGCCCTGAGGGAAGCCAGAAATTCAGAGTCAACTTAAGCACTCTATGAAAATACAGGATTTGCAATTAAATTTGAGTTACAGATACACAACAAATAATTTTTTAGTACAAGTAGTTCCTAAATATTGCATGGAGCTTACTTACATTGAAAAAGTAATCATTGCATATCTGAAATTAAATTTAACTGGGAATCCTGCATTTTTATTTGCTATCTATTGGAATGTGTGATGATAACTATATCAATGGATTAAGAGAAATTATAGCTAGGTAATGGAATTACAAATTATCTTACTTTTGTTCTTTATAACTTTCAGTCTGCCAAATGTTTTAAATGAATATTCATATTATGTATATAATTCACCACTGGGTTAAGATGTTCAATCAATGAGGTATTACGCAAATATTTTGTTTTCTTTTTTTTTTTTTTAAACATCTTTATTGGAGTGTAATTGCTTTACAGTGGTGTGTCAGTTTCTGCTTTATAATAAAGTGAATCAGCTATACATATACCTATATCCCCATATCTCCTCCCTCTTGCATCTCCCTCCCACCCTCCTTATCCCACCCCTCTAAGTGATCACAAAGCACCAAGTTGATCTCCCTGTGCTATGCGGCTGCTTCCTACTAGCTATCTATTTTACATTTGGTAGTATATATTAGTCCATGCCACTCTCTCACTTCGTCCCAGCTTACCCTTCCCCCTCTCCGTGTCCTCAAGTCCATTCTCTACATCTGTGTCATTATTCCTGTCCTGCCCCAATGGGAGAAAATATTTGCAAATGAAGCAACTGACAAAGGACTAATCTCCAAAATGTACAAGCAGCTCATGCAGCTCAATATCAAAAAAACAAACAACCCAATCCAAAAATGGGCAGAAGACCTAAATAGACATTTTTCCAAAGAAGATATACAGACAGCCAACAAACACATGAAAGAATGCTCTACATCACTAATCATTAGAGAAATGCAAATCAAAATTACAACCTCACACCAGTCAGAATGGCCATCATCAAAAAATCTACAAACAATAAATGCTGGAGAGGGTGTGGAGAAAAGGGAACCCTTTTGCACTGTTGATGGGAATGTAAATTGATACAGCCACTATGGAGAACAGTATGGAGGTTCCTTAAAAAAACTAAAAATAGAACTACCATATGACCCAGCAATCCCACTACTGGACATATACCCTGAGAAAACCATAATTCAAAAAGAATCATGTACCACAATATTCACTGCAGCACTATTTACAATAGCCAGGACATGGAAGCAACCTAAGTGTCCATCGACAGATGAATGAATAAAGAAGATGTGGCACATATATACCATGGAATATTACTTAGCCATAAAAAGAAATGAAATTGAGCTATTTGTAGTGATGTGGATGGACCTAGAGTCTGTCATACAGAGTGAAGAAAGTCAGAAAGAGAAAAACAAATACCGTATACTAACACATATATATGGAATCTAAAAAAAAAAAAAAAAAAAGATTATTAAACAAATATTTATTGAGCTGGTTTTGTGCTCTAAACTCGACTCTGTTATATTCTGATTCATAGGATACTGAAACAAATAAGAAAATATTCCAATTTGAATATTTGACCAAATGACAAACACCAATCAAGACAAAATTTCTGGAATCAACAAATGGGGAAAATCCTTCAATATGCAAAACGAATGTTATATAAAAAATAAGGAATTATGTGACATAACTGAGAAGAAACCATATGTGTACTATTTCAAAGAAATTTGAATGTTGCTTTTTAGTGAGTTGTTGATGTTGTTTTTAACTTTTTCCAGAAATGAACAGCCTGTATTTTATTTAAAAGTGGATGAAAAATGTGGTGGTGGTAGAGTGGATATAAAAATATATTTTAACAAAAAGCTGAAGAAAAACTTTAAATATTTATATTGTAAAACAATTAGAATGTTATAAGACTAATAAAATGAACATCTCTGTACCCACCTCCCAGCTTTTTAACTTATCACATTTTAACATTTCACTACATTTGTTTTTGATCTTGTTAAGTTATAAAACATTTCAAATAAAGTTGAAATCTGTTCAACTTTATTTCCTTCCAAACACAATACCATTTTATCCCTTACCTATAATATTAGCTGCTCTCCTTAATTCTGTGTTTATAATCCTCAGGAAAGTCCTTTAACCTTGCCTGCTTTACATATTTACATATGTCAATATCCATAAAATATATATACTATTTTATTGTGTGATTATTGATTTTTTAAAGATGATACAACAATATCCACATCATTATTTTTCTTTTTTTAGTGTAATATTATGGTTTCTTTTTTAAAATCCACATTAATAAATATAGTTCTAAACCACCAATTATAACAAGTGTAGCATTCCTTCTCATAGATATAATTTATTTATCCACTTGCCTTTGGTAAACATTTAGGTACTTACCAATTTTTCTTTGGTAATAATCATACTGCAGTAGACTTTCTTGCATATGTCTCCCTGCACATAAATAAAGGAGTTTCTAGTAGAATTGGAAATATTAAATCAAGGTGTATGGACATCTTCAATTTCAGTTGATATTATCAGATTGTTCTAGAAATTGGTAGTAGCAATTTACATGTTTGCTGGATATCTTTGAGTTTATTTCACCATTTTCTCACCAATTCTTGTTACTAACAGACTTTGAAATTATTTCAGTCTGTGAAATATCTCATAATTTTATTTTCCATTTTCCTATTTGTTAGTAAGTTTTAAAACCTATTCTGATAGTTACTGGTCATGTATGTATTATTTTATGTGAATTGTATAATCATGAATTTACCTAGTGTTTATTTAGATACTTGTCTTTTTCTTATTAAGTTTTAGAAGTTCTTTGTCAATTCCTGATTGTAATGTCTATATGTGCTCTCTTGAGATGCAGATTATGCTTCTTAACTTTGTATATGTTTTTCTAATACTTTGTGGAGTTTTTTGGAAAAAAGTAGGATTTTGGGTATTTCATTGTAGTCAAAGTTATCTATATTACCCTTTATTATTTACATATTCTTATCATATAAATTATTCTCATACCCCAATATCATAAAGTTAGACTCCTAAATTTTTTTAAAATGCTTAAAGTTTTGTTTCCTACCTTTGTTTTTTAAATCTACAGATAGGGATTATAGAAGAGATACAATATTTTATGAGTAACAAAATGACCTAAAATAGTTCATTTTTTCACCATTTATTTATTTATTTTTATTGGAGTATGATTGACATATAATATTGTATTAGTTTCACGTGTGCATCATAGTGATTCAATATTTATATACACTTCAAAATGGTCATCACAATAAGTCTAGTTACAATCTGTCACTATATAAAGTTACTATATTCCTTATGTTGTATCTTATATTCCCATGACTTATTTATTTTATAACTAGAAATTTATATCTCTTAACCCCCTTCATCTATTATGCCCATTCCCCAACCTCCCTCCCCTCTGGCAGCCACCAGTTTGTTTTCTGTATCTGTGAGTCTATTTCTGTTTTGTTTTTTAGATCTCACATGTAAGTGAAATCACACAGCAATTGTGTTTCTCTGTCCGACTTATCTCACTTAGCATAGCAGCTAGGTCCATCCATGTTGTCACAAATAGCAAGATTTCTTTTTTTATACCTGAATAATATTCCACTGTGTGCGTGTGTGTGTGTGTATGTGTGTGTGTGTGTGTGTGTGTGTGCATGACACGTATTCTTTACCCATTCATCTACTGATGTACACTTAGGTTGTTTGCCTATCTGTGCTTTTATAAATAATACTGCAATGAACATAGGGTGCATTTATCTTTTGAATTAGTATTTTTGTTTCCTTTGGATAAATACTCAGAAGTAGAATTGCTGGATTGAATGATAGTCCTATTTTTAATTTTTGGAGGAACCTCCATATTGTTTTCCAGAGTGACTGCACCAATTTACATTCCTACCAACACTGCATGAGATTTGCCTTTTCTCCATATCCTCACCAATGTCTGGTTTTTGGTTTTTGTTTAGGATAATCACCCTTTGGACAGGTGTGAAGTGATGTCTCATTGCGGTCTTGATTTGTGTTTCCCTGATGATTAGTGATGTTGACCATCTTTTCATGTGCCTGTTGGCCATCTTTTCATGTGCCTGTTGGCCATCTGTATGTCTTCCTTGGAAAAATGTCTATTCAAGATCTCTGCCCATTTTTTAATCAGGTTGTTTGTGTGTGTGTGTGTGTGTGTGTGTGTGTGTTTTCATATTAGATTGTATAAATTCTTTATATAATTTGGATGTTAAGGCCTTATCAGATGTATGATTTGCAATATCTTCTCCCATTCAGTAGGTTTCTTTTTCATCATATGGATGGTTTCATTCTCTGTGCAAAATCTTTTTAGTTTGATGTAAGTCCATTTGTTTACTTTTGTTTTTGTTGACCTTGCCTGAGGACACAGGCCCAAAAAATATCACTGAGACCAATGTCAAAGAGCTTACTGAAGAGCTTACTTTTAAGTTTTTATGGTTTCAGGTCTTACATTTAAGTCTTTAATTGATTTTGAATTGATTTTTTGTATATGGTGTAAAATAATGGTCCAGTTTCATTCTTTTGCATGTATCTGTTCAAGTCAGGTTTCCCCACATCATTTATTGAAGATACTGTCTTATCTCCATTGTATATTCTTACATTCTTTCTCATGAATTAATTGAGCATATATGCAAAGGTTTATTTCTGGGCTTTCTATTCTGTTCCATTGATCTATGTGTCTGTTTTTGTGTCAGTAGGGTACTGTTTTGATTACTATAACTTTACAGAATAGTTTAAATCAGGGAACATGATACCTCCAACTTGGTTCTTCTTTCTCAAGATTTTGTCTATTTGAGGTATTTTGTCATTCCATACAAATTTTACTGTTCTTTTTTCTAGTTCTGAGAAAAATGCCATTGTGTGATTTTTTAATAAGAATTGCATTGAAATTGTAGATTGCTTTGTGTAGTAGGGGGCATTTTAACATTATTCTGTGAGCACAGTATATTGTTCCATTTATTTGTGTTGTCTTCAATCCCTTTCATCAATGTTTTATAGTTTTCAGGGGACAGATCTTTCACTTCCTCAGTTATTTGATTCCTGAGCATTTTATTCTTTTTGATGCAATTTTAAATGGAACTGTTTTCTTAATTTCTCTTTCTGATGTTTTGTTATTAGTGTCTAAAAAGGCAATAGGATTCTGCATATTCATTTTGTATCATGCAACTTTAATGAATTCATTTATTATTTTTAATAGTTTTTTTGGTGGATTATTTAAGGCTTTCTATGTATTGTATTATGTCATCTACAAATAGTGACTATTTTATGTCTTCTGTTCCAATTTGGACGCCTTTTATTCATTTATTTTTTGTCTGATTGCTGTGGCTAGGAATTCCAAAATTTTGTTGAATAAAAGTGGCAAGAGTGGGCATCATTGTCTTGTTCTTTCAGCTTTTCACCATTGAGAATGATGTTAGTCATGCATTTGTCATATACGGCCTTTACTATGTTGCGAGATGTTCCCTCTATACTCGATTTTTGGAGAGTTTATATCATAAATAGTTGCTAGATTTTCTTTTGGTATTTCATTTTTAGTTTTACACCACTGTGGTCAGAAAAGATACTTGATATGATTTGGAATATTTTGCATGTTTATCAATCTCATCTAATGTGTTGTTCGAGGCCAATATTTCCATATTGATTTTCTGTCTGGATGATCTATATATTGATGTAAGTGGGGTATTAAAGTTCCCTACTATTATTGTATTACTGTCAATTTC
The DNA here is from genome assembly GCF_949987535.1 of Balaenoptera acutorostrata. Lineage (NCBI taxonomy): Eukaryota > Metazoa > Chordata > Mammalia > Artiodactyla > Balaenopteridae > Balaenoptera > Balaenoptera acutorostrata. The sequence goes on along the minus strand of NC_080066.1, from coordinate 49,743,028 downwards.
TCCCTTTATGTCTGTTAATATTTGCTTTATATATTTAGGTGCTCCTATGTTGGATACATAAATGTTTATGTTATATTCTCTTGTTTGATTCACTCCTTTGTCATTACCAATGCCCTTTTTATGTTTTTTTTTACAGTCTTTGTTTTAAAGTCTATTTTATCTAATATAAGTATTGCTACCTCAGCTTTCTTTTCATTTCCACTTCTATGGATTATCTTTTTTCATCCGTTTGCTTGCAATCTGTGTGTGTCTTTAGATCTGAAGGGAGTCTCTTATAAGTGTCATATAGATGGGTCTTATTTTTGTTTGTTTGTTTTAAATCCATTCAGTCATCCTATGCCTTTTGATTGGAGAATTTAATCCATTTACATTTAATGTAATTATTAATAAGTATGTACTTATTACAACTTTGTTAATTGTTTCTGGTTGTTTTTGTACTTCTTTGCTCCTTTCATCTTCTCTTATTATCTTCCCCTGTGGTTTTATGGTTTTCTTCAGTGTTAATTCAATTCCTTCCTCTTTATTTTTTTGTCTCTTTATTATAGGTTTTTGGTTTGTGGTTATCATGAGGTTCATATATGACAATCTATATAAATCAGTCTATTCTAAGTTGATAGTCTCTTAAGTTCAAGTGCGTTTACAAGCACTCTATTTTTACCCATCACCCCATGTTTTACGTTTTTGTGTCATAGTTTACATCTTTTTACTTTGTGTATCCCCTATTTATTGTACTTATAGTTGTTTTTACTACTTTTGTCTTGTAGACTTCATACTAGCTTTACAAGTGGTTGATCCACTGCCTTTACTTTATATTTGCCTTCACCAGTGAGATCTTTTTTCTCTCATATATTTTCTTATTTCTAATTATGACCTTCTTTTCCACTTAAAGAAGTCCCTTTATATTTTTTGTAAGGACTTTTTAGTGGGGATAAACTCCCTCAATTTTTGCTTATGTAGGAAACTCTTTATCTCTCCTTCAACTCCTTCAGTTGATAACCTTGCCAGATAGAGTATTCTTGATGCAGTTTTGTTATCCTTTCAACATTTTGAGTATATTATACCACTCCTTTCTGGTCTGCAAAGTGTCTGCTAAAAAAATCCACTGAGCCTTATGGGGGTTTCCTTAAATGTAACTAGTTGTTTTTCTCTTGCTGATTTTAGAAAGTTTTCTTTAACTTTTCACATTTTAGTTATAATGTGTCTTGGTATTGATCTCCTTGGGTTCATCTCGTTTGGGACTCTCTGTGCTTCCTGGACCTGGATTTCTTTTTCCTTACCCAGATTAATAAATTTTTCAGCCATTATTTCTTCAAAGAAGCTTTCTGCTCCTTTTTATCTTTTTTCTCCTTCCAGGACCCCTGTAATGTGAATGTTAGTATGCTTGATGTTGTTCCACATATCCCTTAAACTATCCTTATTTTTTAAATTTGTTTTTCTTTTGTTGTTCTGATTGGGTGATTTCCACTATTCTGTCTTCCAGATCACTGATCCATTTTTCTGTATCATCTAAGCTGTTGTTGATTCCCTCTCCTGTATTTTTCATTTCAGATATCATATCCTTTATCACTGATTGGTTCTGTCTTAAATTTTCTCTTTGTTGAAATTCTCACTGTTTTCATCATTCTTCTCCCAAGTTTGGTGAGCAGTTTTATGACTACTACTTTGAATTTTTTATCAGATAGATTACTTATCTCCATATCCTGAAGTTCTTTTTATAAGGTTTTATCTTGTTCTTTCATTTGGAACATATTTTTCTATTTCCTTATTTTTTTGGCTCTCTGGGTTTGTTTCTATGTATTAGGCAAAACTGCTACCTCTCTCAGGAAAAAGTGACCTTGCGCAGGTGATAATACTTCTTTTTCAACCCTGCCCTGGATCTTGGTTGTCTCTTGAATCCTTCTGTATATCTTTACTGCCTGATTTATTTTTGTGCCCCTGTTAAGGGTGTGCTGAGATTTGTCAGTGTTCCAAGGGGACAAATCTCATTTACCTAAATTTCAGCCTGATTGTATGCCAAACCCTCAGACAGAAGACTTTAAAATATGCAGATAGATACAGTACTATGGGGCTACAGTCATAATCCTTGCTGGCCTCCAGACCAGGAGATCTGGTGGTGTCCCCTGGGTGACAGCAGCAAGAATCAGGACTCCTGAATAGTGTATAAGTTTCTTTCTGGGTAGTCTCATCAGGCTGTAGTGAGGCCAATGGTGTCTCACTGCTTACATCCTCTAGGAGCACCTCCTTATCCTCTAGAAGTGTTTAAAACCCATAGCCTATCCCTAAGGGTAAAGCTCCAGGGTAAATAAATAGGCTTTTTTCACAGGAAGACTGGGATTGTGTTTCAATCTGTTGTATTTGCAGTGCCCTGGGTGTGGTGGCCTGAGAATAACTGTCTTTCCAATTGTTACAATCCAGTGGAGCTCAGGAACACCAAACCCCTTGGACACCATGGTCAGCCAATCAAGATGTGTTCCCTGTGTGGATTGTGCATGCCCTTGGGCTTTAGCTGGATTGCTGGAGAGTGTAGGGGGCAGGGCTTTCTCTCTTGCTTCAGGAAGGCAGTGGGAAAGTAACTTGACTGTGTGTACCCATAAGCTTCAGCAATTCAGCATGAGAATATGTGCATGTGGGCTTTAGGCCAGGAGTGGGAGAATGCCACAACTGTTTGTGCTCATCAGCCCCAGCCAAGGGGCAAGGGATTGTCCAGTTTGCTTTAGGCTGTGAGAGGGATATTTTCATAGCCACTTGCATTCCCCAGCCCCAGCCATAGAGTTGTGGAGTGTCACCACCTCCTGCACTCACAGAATTTAGCTAGGGAGCAGGAGAATACTGCAACCATTTGCACCCACCCACCCAATCCAGGGAGTGGGGAGTGCTGCAATGCTCATAACTCTCTGGCTTCAGTAATGTGGCAGGATAGTGCCATGATTGCTTCTCTCTGACTATGCTAGCAAGTTCGGTGGGAAGTGCAACAATGGCATGTGCCAATGTCTCTGTCTCTGCAGAGCATTTCCACTCTTCTCTGCTCCTTCAGCCAACACTTTTAGATTCACAGATGACTCCCCTTTACATACAGTCTGAGTACTTTTTGAACTGCTGTTATTTTGCTGGGTCTTGGGGTCAGTGAGGCTGCATGTGAGCCCTTTAAGAAGGGAGTCTCAGTTTCCTACATAGTCTGGGACTCTTGGATGTCAGCCCCATTGGTTTTCTAAGCCAGGCATTCTGGGGGCTCATCTTCTGGAGTAGATCTCAGGGGATGGGGTGTCTAATGTGGTGTGCCAACCCCTCACTCCTGCAGAAGAAGCATCCATCTGGTGAGATTCTCCCCTACTGTGTGCCACCGTGCCTGTGGTAAGGTTTTTGTCAAGAGCATGTCTCTGCTTCTTCTACCCATTTCCATGCAGTCCTTTCCCTCTTTTGCTGTGGAGCAGGTGTTCAGCTGTTTCTCAGGTTCTTCTCAGAGGGAACTGATCCACATGTAGTTGTGTATCTGTTGTATCTGTGGGAGGAAGTAAGTTCAGTCTCTTCTTACACCGCCATCTTGAACTGCCCCTCTTCACCATTTATTTACAATACCAACTTTATCACTGATCAAATTTTCATATATAGGTGAATCTGTTTCTGAACTCTCCATTCTACTCCATTGCTTTATACACTATTTCTGTAACACTGTTTTACTTTTGTAGCCATTATAATAAAGGGTAAAAACTGGTGAGAGGGCTTCCCTGGTGGCGCAGTGGTTGAGAGTCTGCCTGCCAATGCAGGGGACACGGGTTCGAGCCCTGGTCTGGGAGGATCCCACATGCCGCGGGGCAACTGGGCCCGTGAGCCACAATTACTGAGCCTGCGCGTCTGGAGCCTGTGCTCCGCAACAAGAGAGGCCACGATGGTGAGAGGTCCGCGCACCGCAATGAGGAGTGGCCCCCGCTCGCCGCAACTAGAGAAAGCCCTCGCACAGAAACAAAGATCCAACACAACTAAAAATAAATAAAAAAAAAAAAAAAAAAAAAAAACTGGTGAGAAAAGACTCCTACTTGTCCTTAAAAATTACCTTAGCCACTCCACATAAATTTGAGAAGCAGCTTGTACAGTTTCACTAAAAAGAAAGGTGGGACTCTTATGAGAGATGTATTTATTGATTGGTTGGGGACAAATGGAAATCTTTATGTATCTCTCTATTGTTCATGTCTCCTTTTGTAGCCCATGCTGGTATTTTGTAATTTTTCCATAGTGGTATGAATCGTGAATGGGATATTTTTTTTTTGTATTGCATTTTATAAGAAGTTATGTCTGGTTAGTAGGAATTTATTTATTATTTATAATTATATTTTATCTAGTGAGCTTGGTAGAATTTTATACAAATTCTAACAGTTTGTAGATTTTCTTTTAATCAATCCACATTTTCTGGATATAAGTGTACTTTTACCTCTTTCTTTCTAATTTTTATATCTTATTGTTTTCTCTTATCATTGGTTAAAGCATCCAGTTCCAAAGTTTAGTAGAGATACTGATAATGGGCATTCTTGTCATTACTGAGTTTAATGATAATGCTTCCTTTACTTTCACAACCTAATCTGATGTTTTCTGTAGATATCTGAACTGTATCTTTTATCAAGTTAAGGAAATTCTGTTCTCTTCCAAATCCAATGTGAGTTTTTATCATGAATAAATGTTGAATTCTATTAAATGCTTTTTCTGCACTGAGAAATTGAGATGATCCTATGGGTTTTCACATTTAATCTGTTAACCCAAGATCAGGGCTACCACATTTGTCTGTGCAAACCATGCTCCATGCAAACCTAGGATGGTGCCATTACCATAAACTACCCCATTATTTACACTGTGAATGGGCTGTGTCCTGGAGCTTTTTGATGTGTCATACCTTATGGTGGATATAAATAGATTTTCTAATATTAAATCATCATGGAGTTCCTGACTGGGGTGTGTGGGGGGATTACTACTGTCCATCCTGACAGACTTGGCTACTTTTCCAACAAATTCTGTTTTCCCCTTCTTCTGTAGTAATAGGATGTAAGTTAGTACATGACTTCACACTAGAGAATTCATTCCTCAGTCTCATTTGCAGCTAGGTATATCTATGTAACTAAATTCAGATCAACAAAGTGGGAGCATAAGTGATGTTTGAAATATGCAAATCAATTTAAAAGCCAAGCAATTTTCTTGAAGCTTCTCTCTTGTCCCTTCCAATAAGCAAGAACAAAGCCCATTTTTGACTACGTAGCTGGGGAAAATACCCTAGGACAGGGTTCAGCAACTATGGCAAAAGCCAGATATGGCTCTCCAGCTGTTTTCGTGAATAAAGTTTTATTGGAATGCAATGATTCCCATTTGTTTACGTATTGTCTACCTCTACTTTTATTTTACAACAGCAGAGTTGAGCAGTTGTGACACAAAACATCTGCCACACAAAACCTGAAGTATTTAATCTCTGGCTTTTTACAAAAGAAGGTTGCAGGCTCTTCCCCTCAAGTCTCAAACTTTAGTGAGTGGCAGAATCACCAGGAGAAATTAAAGCAAGTCTGACCCCACCAATATATGAAATTCAATACATCCAGGGTGAGGCCTGAGAATTTACATTTCTGACAAGCTCCTGGGGATGCTGATTCCACTAGTTCACGCACCAGTGCCCTGTGGGGTGGTTGAACAAGAAGAGGGAGAGAACATAGTTCCCTAAATAATGAATGGATTTTACCCACTTGATAAAAAAGACCACTCCCCCTGTGAAAGGCATATAAACTTCCATCTTTAAGCACCACATTTGGGACTTCTTTCTTATAGTAGTTTATGATTATGTTAACCAAGCACACTTAAGATGTTTAGCTAGCTAGCTAGCTAGATAGATAGATAGATATAGATATAGATAGATAGATGTACATGTGTAAATAGACACAAAGCTGAATTCCATTTGCTAGTATTTATTGAGGATTTTAAATTTTATGTTCATATATGAGATTGGTTTATAAATTTTTTTCTTATATACCGCTTGATGAATTTTTGTACTTGTTTCACAAAATAATTATTGTACTTCTTTATTTTCCTAAGTAGTTTGTATAGACTAGAAATTATCTATAGCTTGATGATTTGATAAAAAGCTACCTATTAGGGTGACATCAGCAAGATTGTGGAGTAGGAAACCCCAGATTCTGTCCCCTGACAAAGATCAACAATTAGACAACTATCCGTGAACGAAAACAGCTCTGCAAGAGTTCTGGTGTCCACTTAAGAAACTTTAGCAACACAGTGGAACAAAAAAACTTGAGAAAGGTGAGTGACCAGCTTCCCCAGTCTTTTGGGACACCACACAAAGGACCTGCTTTGGTTTCATCCCACCCAGAGAGGAGAAAAACTGAGACGCACAGAAAAAGCTAGGAACAAAGGAGAAAAACAGGAACTACCAATATCAGCTTTGCAGTGGGAGTGACCATGGTTTCTAGTGACACTCTGCAGACAACCCCAGCAGCTTTTGCCACTAAAGGAACCACTGGCCATCACAGTCACTATGGACTGCCTGCAGATTTCACTGGTTTTTGCCCCACAGTTATTTGCATTTGCTGTCGTCAGCTGCCTGAGACCCTTCCCACTCTTTCCTCTCTGCCCCCACTGGAGTCTAGAACCTTTGCTGACAGCCAGCCCAGGACTCTACAACTGTGAGAGAGCAAGATGCCAGCCTAGATCCCCACAGCTGACTCCCACCACTATGCATATGCTCAGAGCCGTCCTCTCCAGCTGTGCCTTTGCACCAAGCCAGCATGACACCCATCACCAGCCTCCATTGCCACATGCACACACTCATTAAGATCCTGCAGCCATGGAAGTGCACACAGATAACCAAGGCCCACATAGCTGTCTGTGGGCCTAGATTTGGCCCTATCTCCTGTCACTGACATGCACCACTGCACTCACCAACAACTAGTCCCACCAGCTGTGCACCTGCATGCCCCAAGCCTCATCATTGGCTTCCACTGCCCTGTACCCATTGTGAGATCCTCCAGTCACAGGAGTACATACCACAGCCAGGGCCACACAGCTACATGTGGGCCTGGATTTGACCCTTTGTCCTATCATTAACCTGCATCACTGGGTTTACCTGCAGGGAGCCTTTCCAGTTGTATATATGCACACCCTTAACTTGACTCTTGACACCAGTCTTCGCTGACATGTGCCTATGGCATGAACCAACAGCCACAGTAGTGCATACTAGCAGGCAGGGTCCCTAAAGCTTCCAGTGTGGCCACAGTCAGCTTCAGCCTTTGCTGCTTACCCTGGCCCCCCAACACTACATGTGTTTTGCAACTGGCCTCTGTCACTGCACAGGCACCAGCAGCTGACCTCCACAGACAAGGGTGAGAACACCACTGACTCTGGCCACTACCACTGCCTTCCCTGGATCCTATCACATTTGTAATTATATGAAAATAATAAAAACTTGAACAATACATTAACCATTAAAGAAACTTAAAGGTGATAAGCCAGAGATCCCCAACCCCCCGGTCATGAACTGGTACCGGTCTGCGGCCTGTTAGGAATCAGGCCGCACAGCAGGAGGTGAGCAGCTGGCGAGCAAAGCTTCATTTGTATTTACAGCTGCTCCCCATCTCTGGCATTACTGCCTGAGCTCTGCCTCCTGTCAGATCAGTGGCGGCACTAGATTCTCACAAGAGCACTAACCCTACTGTGTACTGTGCATGAGAGGATGTAGGTTGCACCCTCCTTATGAGAATCTAATGCCTGATGATCTGAGGTGGAGCTGAGGTGGTGATGCTAGCCCTGGGGATTGGCTGCAAATACAGATTATCATTAGCAGAGAGGTTTGACTGTGCAGAGACCATAATAAATCAGTTGCTTGCAGATTTATATCAAAACCCTATCAGTGAGTGGCAAGTGACAATTAAGCTGCATCTGGTGGCAGGCTTTAAGTCAGAATCCGACATTTATTTTAGTCTTTGCATGGCCTGCCCATTATTTTATTTACCACTTGCATTCATGCCTCTTTCCCACACTGCTCACTTGTCTCAGTTTTGGTAAGCCCACAAGCTAACCCTAGCCAAAATGAGTAAAAAACAAATGTCGCTGGAGAGCTTCTTTGAAAAGGGGGAAAGACCTAATGATGAGACAGCAGAAGACTCTAAGACTGCTAACAAAAAGAAAGCTGCATTTAAAAAAAATACCAAGATTCCTACTTAAATTACAGGTTTATTGCAACAGGTGATTCACATTCTCCAAGACTGCTTTGTATAATATGTGGCAACAGGCTATCCAATGAAGCCATGAAACCTTCAAAACTGCTTCGTCACATGGAGACCAAACATCCTGCATTAAAAGACAAGCCTTTGGAGTTTTTCAAAAGAAAAATACGTGAACACGAAGAACAGAAGCAATTATTGAAGGCCACCTCTTCATCGAATGTGTCTGCACTGAAAGCATCATTCATAATGGCTAACCGCATTGCTAGAGCTGAGCCCTTTACTATTGGTGAAGAGTTGATTCTGCCTACTGCTAAGGATATTGGTCGTGAACTTTTAGGAGAGGCTGCAGTTCAAAAGGTGGCACATGTTCCTCTTTTGGCTAGCACCATAACTAGACAAATTGATGAAATAGCAGAGGATATTGATGCACAAATGTTAGAGAGGATTAATGAGTCACCATGATATGCAATGCAGGTTAAGTCTGCCAATGTTGACAACAAGGCAACAATGCTTGTTTTTGTGCAATATATTTTTCAGGAGGATATGCATGAGGATATGTTAGGTGCACTTTTGTTGCCAACCAACACCACAGCTGCAGAACTATTCAAGTCTTTGAATTATTACATATCAGGAAAACTGAATTGGTCATTTTGTGTCGGTATATGCATGGATGGAGCGGCTGCCATAACTGGACGGCTTTGTGGTTTCACTGCTCGGGTCAAAGAGGTCACTTCTGAATGTGAGTCATCCATAGAGAAATACTGGCTAGCTGAAAAATGTCACCTGAACTTAACAACATTTTGCAGGATGTGATTAAAATTATCAACCACATTAAAGTACATGCCTTTAACTCACGTCTGTTCGCGCAGCTCTGTGAGGAGATGGACGCAGAGCACACGTGTCTTCTCTTATACACAGAAGTGAGATGGCTTTCTAAAGGTAGATCACTGGCCAGAGTTCTTGAGTTATGAGAGCTGCTCCAGAGATTTCTTTTAGAAAAACAGTCGCCGCTGGCAGCATATTTCAGTGACACAGAATGGGTCGCAAAACTTGCTTACTTGTGTGACATATTCAACCTGCTCAACGACAATCTGTTCCTTCAGGGGAGAATGACAACTGTGTTCAATTCGGCCGATAAAGTGGCCGCATTCAAAGCCAAACTGGAACTACAGGGGTGACGAGTGAACACTGGAATTTTTGACATGTTTCAAACATTAGCAGAGATTTTGAAAGAGACTGAGCCAGGGCCTTCTTTCTCCCAGCTGGTGCATGATCACCTATCTCGGCTTTCAAGAGTTTGAGCATTACTTCCCAACCACAAAAGACCCCCGAACTGGGAAAGAATGGATCTGCGACCCATTTGTGAATAAGCCAGGTGAATCTATTTTGTCTGTGCTAGAAGAAGATCAACTTCTTGAGATCGCAGATGACAGTGGCCTGAAAAGTATGTTTGAGACAACTTCAAATCTCCATAGGTTCTGGATTAAAGTCAAAGCGGAATATCCTGAGATTGCCACAAAAGCATTGAAAAGCCTGCTTCCATTTCCAATATCCTATCTTTGTGAAGCAGGATTTTCCGCAGTGACAGCAACCAAAATGAGATCACAGAGTAGACTGGACATAAACAACACACTTTGGGTGTCACTGTCTCCCATCACCCCCAGATGGGACCATCTAGTTGCAGGAAAACAAGCTCAGGGCTTGCACTGATTCTGCATTATGGTGAGTTGTATAATTATTTCATTATATATTACAATGTAATAATAATAGAAATAAAGTGCACAATAAATGTAATGCACTTGAATCATCCTGAAACCATCCCCCCAACCCTGCAGTCCATGGAAAAATTGTCTTCCGTGAAACTAGTCCCTGTGCCAAAAAAGTTTGGGGACCACTGTGATAAACCATATAAAGAAACCAAAACAAAGTAATAGGGTACTTATTTTTGATAAGGTATTCCAGAAACCAGTCTCTGAGATGTGATATTTAGGCAGATGAGAAGAAAGCAAGCCCTTTCCAAAGGGAGGTGCAAAACAAAGGGTTCACTGTGTTAGGGAAGAGGGTTAGTTGGGAAGAATTGGAGATGAAGGTAAGCAGAAAGAAAGATTATGTGAAGCTCTGTAGACACAGTAATGGGTTTAGACATCATTAAATGCAATAAAATATCAAAATCTTTATGACTGGGAGTGACAAAATCTAATTTCTATTTTAAAAATTATTTACTTCTGCTCTGGGAAGAGTAATATTGTACAAAGGTAGGAGTAAAAATGTGTAGCCAAAGTTGAAGGTGACTTTACTAGTCTAGAAGGACATCACCTATGCTGCTGGGGAGAAGTGGGTAGATTGGGGCTGTATTTTGAAGGAAGTCTTGACAGAATTGACTTGTTGATAGACTGGATATGGGGATGCAAATTAAAAATACAAGTTTACAATGTTCCCAAAACTCAGGCCACCTGGAGACAAAGTGTTGTACCATACTTACAAATGACTTCATTAAGGAGGAGAAAACTTGATTCCATATAGGTAATTTAACATGTTAATAGTTTATTATTATATTTTCTTGATTTACAACTAAGGATTTTAGCTTACAAGTTGGACCTTGAAGTTACTCATTTTACAGATTAGTGATGTCTAAAGTTTTAGTAAGCTACAGAATTCCCCTAGGATTCCAACAGTTAGGAGAGCCCACAGCAGGGTCTTTGCTTTTCAAGATGCTCTTTGGCATAGAATCTGGGAATCATCAGAGCAGATATGAAAAAGGACTCATACTTCATCCAGATACTCTAGGTTATTCCCTATTGAGTCCTTCTGGAGAAAAAAAAAATTCCTAAAATAGTTGTCTAAAGGGACAAAGTGACTCCAAACTTAGGAACTTAAAGTAAATTAGAAATGGGGCTATAGCCAGAAAGCCATCACAGGAGAGAAAATTTGGGGGACAAGCAATATAATAAACATGGCTACCATTACTGACAGCTTCATACGTATTTATTTCATTTAATGTTTTATAATTGCCATGCCAGCTCTATGAAGCTAGTACAGTTATCTGCATTTTCAGCTAAAGAAATGGAAAAATAAAAACTGAGAAAAATGCCTAAGGTCACACAGCTTGTATGTGAGGAGAAAAGAAGAGAGAATCTGGACCCAGGTCTACATGACACCAAGGTCAATGCTATTTAAGGACTCTGCCTCATCTCATATGTGTCAGGTTTAGAGTTCCATGATGAACACCACAGGATCCGAGAGTTTGCTCCATGCTGAATATGACATCTTTGCACTAGTAAGAGTTGACTCTTAGTTTGTCTTGGGGGATAAGATGAGACAGGAAAAAGCCAAGTTATCTCCAGTTATCTTTAAGAAGCATTTCTAATAAAAGACACTTCCTGTAGCTTCGTGTAGCTGGGTTACTTTCAAACTTGCTAGGACTTAGTTCTAATATTTACTTTTGTTTTTCTTGATTTGAAAAAACCTTATCTTGGAGTAAGGGTGGATGGTGTTATAACAGATTCATCAGGCAAACACAGCTCCACACGACGCAGGTCAGGATTTCTCTTTCGAGATTGGTTGTAACTGCTTGACTCCAGTCCTCTACCCCGCAAACAATCAGAGATGATTTTCTGCCACAACAAACAGTTGCTAAATCTCCCCTTCTGCTTCAGCTGAAGAGAAATCACAAACTATAGTCAGGCAGGTGCCCTCCATGTTTACGTCACTCACCAATTTTCCCTTGCAATCTAAAACCATTTGCCCCAGAGCTAGCTCATGTGCAATATTCTATGATTCAATATTTCAATTGTGTGTCTCTCTCTGACATGTTTTTTCTTGTCCACATGAAACCTGAGTAAATTACAATGAGCTTTGAATAGAACTGTCAGAAAGTAGTCTACAAACTTCTACCTCCTGCCCCAAGATCAGGCATCCTGGGACAGAAGACAGCCCACCACCCTCATTCTACTACTAACCATTATTAATCATCCACCTTGCAAAAAACACAGAGTGACATAACAAGAAACTCTGGAAATCTTCATTATCTCCACGGTTTTTCCCAAGTAGAAATAGCATTTAACTCTAACAAGCTGCTGTTTACCAGCCCTATTAAATTTCAAAGTGTTAACCCTCCTCTCAATATTTCAGAGTATTTCAGAGCAGGGTTGCTCTTCTTTTGTTCGGTTCTCTCTGTCCTGAGATTCAGAGAAGAGATAGCATACAATCCACATGGGCAACATTTTGAGATTTGATGCCATTTTCATTTTGGGGATGTTTTTAAAAAGAATCTAATCCATATGATTCATAGTCTTATTAGGCTAGTGTCTATCATCAAAATGATATTAATAGCAGAGTCCTAAATGAACATTAATGGTATTTAATATCCAACAGAGCCATCTATCTGTCTATGGATCTCAAAGGACACTAATATGATTCTTAAGTAAGTTCAGAGAGTGGAGAGAAAATAGGGAAATGAAGAAGTGTGGAGGCATGAATAAAACCCTCAGCACCAAATGTTCCTGTGTCTACATGGACCTTGAAAATAAAACTTTTCTCAACATCCTGGGGCAATGTTTTCTATTTTTCCTATTTAGTCTCATTGTTTTACACCTGTTAAAAGGAAAGGTCTAATGGGCAGTGTCAGGAGACCTGACTTCTAGACTCAGCTTTATCTAGTAATTTTTGTTTCACCCTGGCTTTATGGCTTAATCTCTCTGACACTCAGTTTTCCCCCCAAAATTAGGAGGATACATGAGATCAGTCATTCTCAAGCTGTTATCAACAGAACCATACATATGGTTCTATTCCTGTGCCACTGGGGTCACAAAAAAAAGGGAATAGGTCAAGAGAGAGCCTAAGTAGGCATGAGTTGAAAAATCCCTTATTGACCTTCTTTTATCATCATTTATATTGAGGTTCCATGTCAGATTCCATTTGAAAATTGAATTCAAGTACTAAAAAGCGTGCATTACCTTGAGTTAGATGAGGTTTAAGGACAAAATCCCTATGATCCCAGTACCTTCAGGGTACAAGCACAGTAGTGGGTGCATCCCAGGAGACATGTGATTATAGAAGATGAAACACAGCCTAGTTCTTGATAAACAAAGTCATTTAATCAGAAGGATCTGTGAACAATAGAGCCATGTGTGTGAGAACAAGGCATCAGAACTACGTTTAGGTGTTGACAGATCCTGACCTGAAGCAGAAGAGACCAAGGAAGACGTGATATAAGATGGAGAAGTTTCTTGGAGACCCAAGTTGTGAACTAAGTGTTAAGTATACTAATCAGGATTTCGTTTCCTCTGAAGGGCAATCATTGTAGCATTTGAAATTTTTACTTAAGTTTTTATGAGGCTGTATCCTTCTCCCCAAGATCATGATCCCTTTACAAGTCACATACAGTTTTTCTACACACTTCTAATTATGTCCAGTGCTCTAAAAAAAAAAAATGCCATAACACCTACTTTGAGCTTCTTAGAAAATTGTTGGCTATATCAGGCATATGTAAACAGTCTAAGGTAATAGCTATGTTCCAGAAATATTTCGCACTGATCAATCTTACTTTAATCATATTTCTCAATTGTTCTTGGTGAAATTTCAACTTCAACTCTGATTCACTGTCAACTGGCTGGTATGGAAGTAACTCTGTTAACCTATCTTCCCAACACACACACTTCCTAATAAAAGATGATCAAAAGATATGGAAAGTGTAAAACAAGAACTTAATGTGGAGAGGAGTGACACTGGAGATTGGAGTGGGCTGAGAGACCATTGGAGAAACTCAATGGGAATGGGAAGCAACTTTCTAGAAAGAATTAGAAGACCAGTAAAAAGTACAGAGTCCTAAAGTTAACTTATAGTAAATTAAATAAAAGGTCCTCTTCTCCAGGGACATAAGAGTGGGCTCCTGAGATGCTTGTATGTCTTGTGTGGGAGGAGAGAATGAGCAGGTTACCATTATTATTCACGTAACATCTATTCTCTAAAGGCTGGGAAGTGAGAAGATTGGAATGTAAGCCTTCAGTACTGGCAGCAGGACCAAGGGAGTGGTGGGATTAGACTGCAGTTCAGCTAAATGGTTTCTCCTCAACTCAGAGATTCAGTTTCTTTCAGAGTCCCATGAAAGCTGAGAATAAAGCACAGCTCTTGTCTCAGATGCCCCCATGGCCAAAGGCGTGACAGTAATTCAGGTAAGGAGTCTTGCAAACTGAGTTTGAAATTATTGATATAATTATTGTATAAGAATGCATGTTCTATATTCAAGATACTCTCAGATTTGCTAGGAAATAGAAATAACCCCCCCAATAATAGTCCATGAACTTAATTACCTAGGGGGATTTATGCAAGATTGCATGGATTATGGTGCTACATGTAAATAAATATTTAAATGCACAGTGTGAACTCTTACTTATAGGAGGTCAGCGGTGAAGTGAATCTCTTTGTGAGATTCTTTGAAAACAATTGGAAGAATACATAATGATGTGGGAAATATTCAAAATACACTGTTATATGGAAAAAATCAGGTTATAAAATAATACCATAGAATGATCTCGAATGTAGTTTTTATACACACACACACACACACACACAATAATATATGGTTATTGATCTTTATTAGCCATAGATTTATGAAAGCATATCTGTGTTAGTGGTGATTCCCTTTGTGTGGTGAGATTTTCTATCATGGATATGTATTATTATTATAATTAGAAAACAGAATGTGACATTTACATTTTATAGACTCATGAGCTAGCTGTCCTCAGAAAGAAGTGGGTTAAAAATACTGTCAGTTTCCCAACTCACTTCTTGGAATATTCTCCTGGGTATCTTGAAGTTCATTTATTTAAATATTTCTTCAACCACGTCTCTTCCTTCCACAGAGGACTGGAGGTACAAAAAATTTACCTACATAGACATTAATATCTTCCAAAACACACATCATTATTTATCGAGAGATGTCTGAGAAAAAAACTATAGCAAATGGACACAAAACTTAGTTCTGAGTTTTCTAGTGGTCACAACAAATAGAAAAATATATCCTGGAGAATTCATCAAGAAATAAACCAAGGGAATTCCCTGACAGTCCAGTGGTTAGGACTCCGTGCTTTCACTACTGAAGGCACAGGTTCAATCCCTGGTCTGGGAACTAAGATCCCACAAGCCACGTGGCACGGCCAAAAAATAAAAATAAATAAAAAATAATAAATAAGTAAATAAATAAATAAGAAACAAACCAAGTCAAGAAACATAAACTTTTTCCTTCCCTGACCTTATCATGGAGCAGAGGGTGGCGTGGGGGGAGACAATGTAAAAATGTAAATAAAATGCAGAATATGGGGTTGCGGGGAGAGAATATCAGGTGAACAATTCTGGAAACTATCTAGTTAAATTGACCTCATGCCAATTAGACAAAGGGTTTCCTGGCGATTTGCCAAAAGCATAGTTCTCTTTGCTAATCATCCATAATTTAAAAAAAAGAAAAATCTCTGTTTCGCTGACGGAGAATATTTTGTAGGATTAAGCATTTGTCTGTAGACCAGACTCCCTGGGTTTGAATTTCACTGCCATCACTCATTCAGTGACTTTGGGTAACTTATCCAATGTCTTCAAGGTCTATGTCCTCATTTATGGAATGATGACGGTAATAGAATCTATCACAAATGGTGGTGAAGATGAAATGTGTGATGGTTCATTTTATGTGTCTACTTGACTGGCCATGGGGTGCCCAGATTAAACATTGTTTCTGCGTATGTCTGTGACAGTGTTTTCAGATGAGACTAGCATTTGAATTGGTGTACACAGTAAAGTAGATTGCCCTCCCCAGTGTGGGTGGGCATCATTGAATCCACTGGGGGCTTGAATAGAACAAAAGGTGGAAGAAGGCAGAATTCACTCCTTTTAGCTTCTTGCTTGCCTGCTTGAGCTGGGACACCTCATCTCATCTCCTCTGACCCTTTGGACTTGGACTGAATCACACCACCAGCTTCCCTGGGTCCCCAGCTTGCAGGTTGTGGGACTCCTCCGTCTCCAGCATCACATGAGCCGACTCCTCATAATAAAACATTTTTAACTCCTACTGATTCTGTTTCTCTGGAGAATCCAGACTGATACAAAATCACAAAGTGCTTAGAACATAACAAGGATTGTATAAATGCTATCGCCTTCCTTATCATCATTACCACCATTACCAAACAGAGCTACAGAAAAACACCATGAATAATATCAATATATAACTTTGACTACAAGTTGGGTGACATTTTAATGGAACCCACTTACTTCTTGAACCATGGGGCCACCTAGTCCTGCTAGAGCAGCCCAATCATGCACAGAAGTTTCTGTCTTCCAGTTGTCCTTGGGATTACACGTGACCTAAACTCAATCCCAGTTTCATGGGTATTTTTATCATGACCTCTGTCTATTGACCCTACATCAATTTTAAGAAGTATTTTAAAAACTTATATCGAACTATCCTAAATCTCTTCTCATTTCATTCCACCTACTTGCTGGTTCCTTTCTCAAGTGTCCAATGGCCATCCTACCACCCTCTTTTCTCAAAACACACACACACACACACACACACACACACACACACACTGCCTCATTCTCTGAACAGATTCAAACATCCTGAGAATTCACCAAGGAGTGGCCCTTATTCCACAAACTCTAGTACTATTTGAAGAAATTCAAAATAGTTACATGGCAGAAGGATCTCTTTGAGAAGAATCCACATGTTTGTGGTGTGTGTGTGTGTGTGTGTAAGAGAGATGGTAGTCCATAATTATCCCATAACTTTGCAAATATATGCTCTAGGATGATAATTACCATGGTCAACCTGCATTCCCACCATGTATTCCTACTGATAGATGAAAGAATCATCATTCATCATAAATGATATCAGATCTAATTAGTTTTCTCTTGTTTTTTTCTCCATGAATTCAATGTTCAGTTAAAATTTGAAAACATTGTTTTCAACGTTTAGAAATAAAAGACAATGAAGTTGCCTCCATTTTCAAGATGCAGAAACTGAGATTCAGTGGCAAGCTGACTTTTCTTTGCTCCTTCTGGTCACTATAATTATACAGTCACAGGAACTGTCCCCAGCAGGCTGATATGGGAATCAAGCTAGTCTGAGAATCCACAGACCTGGATCCTGGCCACTGCTTTGGCAAGAACTACCCATGAGGATTTCAGACCTCATTTTATCTTTCTGGGTCTTAGCTTCCTCCTCTGTAAAGATTGGAGAGAAGGGAGGATTACAGGATCACCCATGCTTAGAATTTTAAATTTATCTGATTTATTTACTCCAGGATATTCTTTAAGTTTTTTTTTTTTATTTGTTCTCTGATTTAGTGTTTTGACCTCAATCCTAGTTTTCATAAATGTTCATTTATATTAATACATTAACATTCTCCTCTACTCATTAATTTAGTTCAATATTTCAAATAACATGACTAGGAGAAATATTTCATTCAGGCTAAAAATATCGTGTTAATAAACAATTAACATAGTCTAATATACCACTGTCCAAAATCATCCATACAATTACATGGACATATTTTTAAAGGAAAATATATTGGTAAGGGGAATTTGAGTTAAAAATGACTGGGTATTCAGCCAAGTTTTACTGAAGATAAACCCTGTTTTGCTTTTTTTTTTTTTTTCCCTCCCGAGTGATCCTACACGGGAGGCCTGCAGATGCCGTATTTCAAATCATAGGAAATTGCAGCTTAGGAAGCACTCTCTCCCCGTGGGCTCAAATAAAATTTCCTAAAGACTCCAGATCGACCACAGGCAGGAAAGGAATTGTAAATGCTCTGAAAAGGAAATCTCTCTGTTACACTAGGATGGCATTCACGATGATCCTTTCCTCCTCTCCAGATCTCCATGCAATGTTTCATCACTGAGATTCTGGCCATTAAATCCACAGGAACCCTGTCCAGGAACCCTGAATCCCGTCTGCTTCAGAACTATGCAGAGTACCCACCCTCAGAGCTCAGAACCAGCTTCCTCTGCAACTTCACCAGTCTGTTTTGAACTGCCCCTTTTTGCAGTGAATGAGAGGTGTAGAGAGGGAATATATTTCTGTAGTGGGTTGAAATAAACCACTTTTTTTCTAAATATTTTCAGTTTTAAATTTTTTGATATTTAGCCACTTCACTTACTATATTTCAACTATTTTGGTCACTTTTTTTCTTTGCTCCTTTCCTGGACAAATGGTTATATAGGACTTTTCTTAATTTATTTTAAAATTTTTCATACCTGTTCTGAAAAATTTAAAGTATGATACACACCAAAAAATAATCTCCCTATTCAAACTCACGGACCATGAGCTTTTTTATATTTCACATAAAATAAAGCCATTTTAAAATTTCTGTCAAGTAAAATTTAAGCTCAATCAGCACTCAGAATCTATGTTGCCAATTAGACTACAGTATGTTTTAAAATGTGAAAAAAATTTCAGGGGGACAGATAGACATAACATGGAAAAACTACGTAAGATAAAAGAAACATGATTGATGCACTTTTCACTCTGCAGCATTGATTTCTATTTATTATTACAAACTCTTAAAAACACAGAGATTGGATGTCAATGTGTTATTCTGGAAGCATACAATTGAGGAAAGCATTACCTGCATGACTTACTTTATAAAATTTGTTTACCAGAACTGGACTTGCACGTTCATTTCAAAGGACTTTGAAGTGAGAGGGGAAAAGATGATTCAAGGATTTTTATTTTCCTTAATGCTTTACTTTTGAGATTTACCAGACTTCAGTTAAATAGATGTCTTCTTGACAACCAGGAATCTTAGTAATATGAGTGAAGTGGCAAAAGCTGAGTTCGCCTAAACTTCCCTGTAGGCAGAGTGGAGCTCTGTGCAGGGCCACTTTTATCAAGCACAGCTAGCTGACTTTGAAAATTCCTCCTGAGGAACAATGATCAGCAGACCCTTCTTACATTCATCTAATTTCCAAGCCTTGATGTGACATATGAAATAAGAAGAAAGTGACAACAAAAATCAATGTGTCTAAATAGTCTTGCTTCAAAACATACCTGTCACTGGCTTAACTCAGAAATTGGGTGGGATATTAGATCTGATATCTTTTTTTTGTTGTTGTTTTTGTTTTGTTTTGTTTGCTTCAGAATTTCTTTTAGTACCTGCAGGGAGAAAAAGGCAGAAAACCTCTCTTTAGCTTGCAAAGAGGGGAGTGTGCCTTATTAGAAAGAATTCAAAATTATAAACACACAAAACGTTCAGTACCTGCCCATTCTTGCATTGGGTTTTTATTCTTTTCTCTATCAACATGCTTGTGATTAAAATCAATCCAGTCACATCACAGTGGGATCATGGGCTTTTAAAAATATTAACTAAAATAAATATCTAGAAAGTGAACTTATATATTTTAAGTTATGAAAGCATAACATATTGGAGATTATGGCTTTATAACTCTGATAGTTTTACCATTGGAATTTATAGATAGGAGAAAACTAATATTAGACTGAATTTTGAACACATTTATCTTCTATTAAATTTTCTATAAAATATGGTATAAAATCACACATTTCTATAAACTATTATTTCTCTATTATTTCTCTATTTTATATAACATTTTCCTTGCCACTAAGTCTCTATATAGATATATAAAATGTAAGATTTAAATAGTCCTCTGAAAACTAAACACTTTGCTTTAGTCTATATATACAGGTTTACCCTGTATATTATAAAGTTTAAAAATTACTTAGACACTTTTCTGACACACTTTTAACAAAACAGTTACTACATCAAGAAAAATTAGCATTCATAAATATAAACATATTGTGATCTTTTATGAGTCTTTTTTTGAAAAACATACAGTGTGCCAAAAAAATTACAAAGATGATTGTCTACTTTTAAACAAAGCAGTAAAAGCCATTCAGCCTCCCATTCACACATAAATGCATTTTCTTTTCAAAGGATATTTACCCTTTAAGGGGACATTTTTAACCTTGTGACACCATAAAATTCCATGCATGCAAAGTTATTTGTTTTTATTTTTCTGACATTCATTCTTGATCAGATATTTTCCATGGGTTTTATCATGTTATTCATATAAAGGCATAGTTTTAATAGTTCATTTTAATCCTTTGATTAATAGGAGACAATCTGTTTAAAAATAATATTAGTGTTGGCATTTTGTAATGAATTACAAAAGCTGAGCAGACATGCTCTTTTGAGCCTTTTTGAATTTCCTTTCAAAATGTGCTGAACTCCCCAGTATTTGGTCAAATCTACGAAGTTTTAACATTAGCTAACCATTAAATGAACTTTCAAATCTGAGAACAGTGCTCGCTTGCAATGGGTGATATGGTGAGAAAGGGTTCAGATCAAGAATTCAGAATTTCAGCCCCCGTGATTATAGGTGCTGGCAAGGGAGAACCAAATGCCTGCTGTCTGGAAGACCCTGGGCACTGCAAGTGCTGCTAACAGTCTCCAACCAGCTGATTTTAAAAGAGCAAAGGCTCTTTCTAAAGTGGCAATAGTTGCAGATTTGCTATCTAACAGAGGCATTAACCCAAAAAAGAGGCACTATCCTGACAACTTACAATGAAATTTTTCTGTGATACCAGATCTATAAGGTTAAAAAAATTGACTGTTGAAGATTTTTCCTCCAAAACTAATATTATAAATGGCTGACCTATAAAATACGTTTCCTTGGAATAGAAAAATTTTTTTTAAATATTCCGTTTTTGAAAGTACTTAGTAAATATTTTTTTTAGTTCTCAAATATGTTCAAAATTTACAATAATAAAACTCTAGGAGAAAGAAATGATCAAATGTTTAATATGATCATACAATTTGTTTTTAACATACCTTGTAAACAGCTAGACCAGCCAGCATCTAATACCATAAGAAAAAAAAAAAAAAAAAAGGTATGTTTTTTGGAGGGATGAGAGAGTGTACACCCTAGAAGAAGAACAAACCAGAGGTCCCTGAAACTCGAAAGAATACATTTCAACCATCAACAGTCAAATGACAATTAATATTTGTGAAATATCATCTCAAAAACAATTTTGTTCATGGTTTATTTTGTAAAACTGGCAGAATAACTTATTCTACATCATGTTCTAAGTGGTACTTATAAAACATACTGGGATGTGGCAATGTTTTTGACATATTGAGGGTCAATTGTTTGAAGAACCAAGACAACAAACCCATCAAACGGCAGTAAATGGAGGTCTTTGTCTTTAAGTTATGAAGAATGTGTATATATTTGATCCTGACAGCCAGTAGTCCTGCAGATTTCCGGGCATAAGACAGATGGCAGTGCAACCAAGCTAGACTCCAGACCTTCCCTCTTTCCCTCTGGGTCTAACTCCTATTATCCACTTGTAAATTAACCTGTCAATTTATCAATCAACACCATCTTGATTCTCCCCTGTTCCGCAGCCCAGCCTTGCAGTGAATTTGCCTCGTAAATAACTGGGAGCCCCGTGTTTGTTAGTATTGTGAATGAGTTTATTATCACTTTGATGGCTGCTATGAATCACAAATGCTGCTGAGAGGCTGATAAGAAAAAAGTACATGCACACATTAACAGGGTTGAAACTATTTTAGAGATAAAAGATGGAGTAACTGTGATAGCAAATCATTTAAATTGAAAAAAAATGACTAAAAATTGTATTTGTGTGTGTGTGTGAGCCTGTGTGTGTTGGACAACCCCCTGCTTAAAGTAAAAGAGAGAGAAATGAATCGACTTTCATTTGCACTGTTCAGAAAAAGTATCTGCAGGACGACCCTGGTGGACAGCAGTATGCCTCCAAGGCCCTGTAGGACAACAGCTTTATTTAATGGTCTGGGTGCAAACTTCAGAAAACACCAGCCTCTGTTCTTTACAACCCGTTGGCCAGGTTTATGCTTTAGATGCTGCATGGGAACTTTAAAGAGAAGAAAACAAAATCTAAAGTTATGTGTGTGTATTTATATATATAATTGTATTTGAGTAATATACAAAAGTATAGCAATATCTAGTAAGCAAATAAGGCTGTTTGGTAAACTTAATACATTAATAAACAATTAACATTAGAGTGCTAATAATGTTGCTTCACCTGTTGTCACTGAAAGAGTTCCTTATTTGATATGTAAAATTACATTTAAGTCATTTTAAGTTAGAAATTCTTCACCAAATGCTATGCATGTGTAATTATGTGTAATTATGAGACTGTACGTTTTCTACAATTTCTAATATCAGTTTTTCTAAACATGATTATTATTTTATATTTTAAAATCATATTAATATAAATCAATGCTTTTATAGATTACACAGCATCATATTCTGATGATTAGGAACTATATTATTCTATTAACTCATTATATTTGGTAAGACTACACTAACTATAAAACTGTATGTCTGATCGTGTACATAACTTTACAGCAATTTTCAGTTTGTAGCAAGTAAATATAAACGTAAACTTTTTAGGTTCATGTACATATGTGTTTTCTTTAAAAACACATTTAATGTCTTATTAAATGTATATTGTATTTTAAAACACAGTGAGACTATTTCTTGCAATAGTTCCAATTTGGCGCCTGGCTTGTTGGAAAAGTTTCTAAATGTGGATCCTAAATACAAACAACAATCACATTACAAAAATTAGGTGTAATATAATTATTATGTTTTCATTATGCAACACGTGTGTCATTTGTAGGTGATTTTAAAATATAAAGACTTCCTGATAATGTTATTTAGGTAGAACATCATGAAAAATATTGTGAGGCATGCCACATGTGTAAAGTTCTCAAACTTGTATGTCAGAAACAAACTATTAGTTGTCACATAGGAAATACTTTGGTACATTTAAGGCAGTACATAAAAAGGAATGTTCCTTGAACATTATTATACCCAATATGTCATCAGTAGAAATGTGATAAAAAATGAAACTATTTGTTAGAATGCAATTTAGAGAACCCGATAGGTTGTCCATTTTGTTCAGTTTATAATTAAGATAGTGTTTAAATCTGAAATGAATTCTATATATGCATGTTCAATAGGCTATAGCCCAACAATAAGAATGGAATCACATCTCATTTTATTGTAAATTGTGTAATAAGCGATAAGGTAAAAAGGAGGGCTAAAATCCTTCCAGCAAAAATGAAACAGAGCGACCTCAATTGCCCTAATTCATTCTGCTTTTTTTCCTTTTTTTTTTTTAAGTCTCTTCATTTTCCCTCTGTTCACATTATTGGCTTACACATGAGTGCATTATTAGAAAATAACAAAGCCAAACAGGGAGACTTCGAAGGAGCGGGAGATAGGTTCCTTCAACAGCTGAAAGGTATTCTCGTTTCGTTTGTTAGGAGTTGCAAAAATAGTTTTATAGCCAGGGAGGGACAATGACCTTTCTCTTTCAACAAGCTTGGTGGTTGGTCTTTTGATGGAAAAACTAGGGGATACAACATCTGGTAATTTGTGTTACTGAGCTTAGCTGAGGTCTTAACGATGTAAGCAGATTATTCTTGAAGAAGAACAAAAAAAATTCCGGAAGACTCAATGGACTATTTAAAGTTATTAGGCAGTGCATTCTAACACTTCAGAACTCTTTTCTGATTCATTTTCCCTTTAAAGCTATGCGTTCCAAGAAATTTTTTTTTTTTTTTCAGGTCTACCTCCTTCCAATTCCAGTTGACTTTTTTGGTGGTCCACAGCTGTTTTGTCATTCACACTGGCCTCTTTTTTTTTTTTTTTTTCCATCACAGCAGAAATGATTACTTTGCTGATTAAATTTTCTCCTTCAGAACTTTAGGATGCTCTCTTCCACCCTTGGGAGTCATTGCTGACCAGAAGGGTTGAGCAACACCAAATAGCAACAGCTAAGCTTCGGCAATTTTAAAGAAAGGAAAAAATGTGAACGGGAGCAGTGCATGAAGAAAACGACCCACCCAACCCAGGATTCCAGGCAAAAAATAAATAAAAGATGGTACTAAGCAGTCGCTGTGGGATTTTTTTCCCCACATGCATCATATTAAAATCACATCATCCAAAACTTGTGTTTCTTACTCTGATAAAAACAGTTTGGGGTCCATGTAATATATTTGCATTGTCCCTTGTAGGAAAAAAATACAAATGAGATTAATTGTGCATGGCTTGGAAAGATTCCTAGCATTCTTTAGAAAAAGAAATAGCTAAATTGGAGTTAGTCAGTGGATACACATTAAGATGAATATTTAAGTTTATCTGATTTAACTAAAATATATTACTGTAACTTTAAGTTTTAACTCAAACTCTTACCAAATCAAAGTGCAGAGCACAAAAGATGGACTCACAGACTGTAACCCACCTGCAAAGCAGGGGGATCTGGGACGCATCAGGCCTGCCACCCCGACAGGGAGCTCATGTAAGCACACAGACTGGCTCTGCGATTAGTGCCTTGCTTTGCAGTGATGCAATGAGGAAAGCAATCACATTACTCACCAATTTCAATCTCTCCCATGCCCACAGTCCTTCTGCATGGCAGCACCTTGTACTAGTCTGCTATTTCTTCAAGTCAAAGGTATTCACAGAGGGCAAAGTAGTGTAGTACCCCCCCGCAAAAAAAAGAAAAAAAGGAAAAACCCACTTACATTCAGATTTTAAGGGTTCATATTGGAAAATAACACCAGACAACTTTTAACCTTAGAATATCTACTCAATAAAGTTAACATCACGTTTGTTAGTATTTAGGCAAACTGCTCTTCATTGATTCATCGCATATTGAATACTGGGTATAATTTCCCACATTACAGTAGTTTTCCACATGTTGTCTGGACTTTCTGTTATTGAGAGAAATAAGAGAGGTCTGTGACACATACGCACGATCCAGCTCAGATTATGTTTGAAGGACCTGAGAGACTAGATATATTTGCATTTTACATTATATTATATTACATTCAGTTTTGCTTTGGTATATGCTAGTTTTATCAAATATGAACTATTTATAATTAAGGATCCCATTAGATAAAAGAGCAGTCGTCTACTTTCCAACATGCTTTGAAGGGTTTGTTCTTTTAATAAGATGGACATGTAGATAAACATTGTTCAAATTAAGCTGAAAACTACACTAATCATTTCAATTTTATCAATTTTTGCTCAACACGGAATTTGAATTGATAATATTTGAAGCTAACAGAAAGGGTTAGTCACTTTATATTCTCAATTTACCTTTATATTCAATAGATTTTTAAAAAATAATAGTAATTTACTGAAGTTTAGTACTTTTTCCTCTCATTACTAAGATGCATAGTGCTTCAAATTATCCATGTCAGATATACCTTGAACATTTGGCATTTGTTTTTCCATTGGATCTGCCAGTCTCCAGTTATTCAAAGCAGCGTTTGTGAAGTTCTACCTCAGGAAAAAAAAAAAAAAAAAATATATATATATATATATATATATATATATATATATATATATATATATATATATATATCTCCATTTGCACTTAGAAGGGTAACTGTATTATCAGGGTATTGATAGATAGGCAATTGCAAAAAAGAGCCCATTGAAACAGAGAAACTGATGAGATCACAAAAAAATAGTTTCTCCTTCAAACTTATCTAGCTTTTTGGCATTAAAATTTGGAGTCCCAGCCCATCTTAAAGGTTGATACATTTCTTAACCAACAAGGGGTCTCTGCTTTGCTTATGAAGACAGGTCGTAGAAAGCTCTGAAGCCAGTTTGTGATTTGGTAAATCATAGGACACAAACTTGGTTTCCATAGTGAGATTTTACTTTTTTTCCCTTGAACCATTCACATGATTTCAACTACTCTCTGTATATGTCAAATGCTTCAAATAGGAAGAAAGGATGGGCAAGAATCTCTCATCTTTGATTGTTTTCTCTCCTTGCTCTAACAATATTAAGTCATATCATGGTTCACATTCCCTTTCTGTTTTGTTCCATTCTGAACCTACCTTGCTACTTCTATCCTTAGAACACCACTCCTAAATTGTACTTTCTTAACCATGTCTCTACATTTCTAACAGACCGAAAGTACCACTTTGATTCTTTCACCACCCTGCTCAAAGTCTTCAGCTGGTCATGGAATACAATCTAAATCCTTGGGTGGCTTTTTAAGGCCATTTACAGTCTGGACAATACCTATCATTCCATGTTCCTCACTTAGTTTTTCTAGTAGGAAGATCACATAGTGGCAAAGGCACCGTACTTAGATTCAGGAAACCCAAATTTGAATCCCAGATTAATATATAGCCATTCTGTTCCATTGAGTAAGTCACTTATCCTCTCTGAACATCAGTTTCCACATACAGAAAGCTGACAGCTAGTGGTCTATAGGCCAGATGTATATTTTGTTCCAGAAAACTTACTTCACTCTTGCATTATCTGTATGACTTTGTGATAACCTGTATGTACCCATACCTCATCTGTAAAAAAAAAAGAGGTAATGATACCTATCACACCATATTTCTGGAGGGTTAAATTAAGTAATGCATGTGAAATCCCCAGGCTGATGCTTGTTAAGGAGAGCTTCTCGATAAAACTCAGTTAAATCTGAGGCTGAATCACTTGGTTACATCCATCCTCTGATTCTAGGTATGTAAGTAACTACAAATAAGTCCTGTAATTGTCCACATCTGGACGTTTGCTCCTATGTCTTCTAAGACCACTCTTCCTTCTCTACCCAGAGAAATCTTACTCATTCTTCAAGACCAGGCTTAACTGTACTCTCTCTCCATAAATCATTACCTGAATTTTTGAAGAGGCAATGACCTCCAGCATAGGTCTGAATGGCAGCAATAGCCCTCTGAGGCTTAGAATCTTCAGGCCCAACAGGAAACTTGAGATCTTGGAAACCAACATTCTCATGTCCCAGGTGAGATAGCCAAAGGCCAAGAAGTTAATAAGACCAACGCAAGGCCAGAGAATGAACAAGAGAATGGGACTTAAACCTGACTCTCTGATCTCT
The DNA here is from genome assembly GCF_949987535.1 of Balaenoptera acutorostrata. Taxonomy (NCBI): domain Eukaryota; kingdom Metazoa; phylum Chordata; class Mammalia; order Artiodactyla; family Balaenopteridae; genus Balaenoptera; species Balaenoptera acutorostrata. Next base: position 49,715,899 of record NC_080066.1, on the reverse strand, counting down.
CCCACCAGTGCCTTTCTTTCTGTTTCTCAGATTACTATGTGCAGGGTTTGTTTTTTTTATTTTTTAATTACATTGTTTTATATATGTTTTATGTTCCTTCACTCAATTGCAAACCACTGAAACTCAGGGATGGCATCTTATGCATATGTTGGTGTATCTCATAGAACCTAGTGCAGCACCTTGCAATATTCAATAAATGTTTTGAATAAATGGAGGAAAAAAAAGGCAGGAAATCTTTCATGACCCAACTTCTCACAAGCAGGTACTCAAGGGCTCACAGCATAATTACTTTATGCAAAGTTTTTTCAGTGTTTCAAATGCACACAGATTAAGAATTTAGTAAGTGCTTTAAATGGATCCTCTTATTTAACTTCAAAATGCTTTGAGGGAGTTACCATTATTGTCAACACCATTTAAAAATTAGGAAAATAAGGCTAAGAGTGTTTAAGTAACTTGTCTTAAGCCACAGAGCTAGAGAGGATCAGGGCTCAAGCAAGATCTCTCTCAACCCACAGCCCCGCTACTCTTCACCAGCAGAATGAACCAAGTTCTGAAGCCACCTTTGTAGCCCTTCTTAGATTCATAATGTTCCATATCATACTTGTACCTACTGTCGTTACTCTGGATAAGAATATATATTAAATAACGTAAATCATCTAATCCAATCAACCTTCTCATATCAAACGTTTTGATTGCCATTGGAAGCCTCCTTGGTGTTGTCATGGCCATCTTAGCCATTTTGATCTGCCCACCACCACCCTGATAGAGTTCTCATGAGATCATACAATACAGAGATTTTTCTATACCATCTCCCAAACTTGTCTTTTGGCTTCTGTTTTTGCGGTTACAACTATTTTCAGCTAGGCTAGCAGAGTATTTCTTCCTGGCCTATGCTTCTTACTCCAGATTACTCATTTTGTTTCTCCCATTCATTTAACCACTGAACCTTACTGAGCACCATTATATGTTATCCACTGACACAGACTTGTCCTGGCCAAGTAGTAAAGGGCAAGTAAGGTAAAAGGAAGTAAGCATGAGGATCCCTGGATGAGATTTGAGAGACATTTTTGCAAGACACAGGGTGGACATACAAAGTGGGCAGTGGTCACTTCAACTTCCGTTTGGAAGGAGGGTCAGGGGAGAATGGGTCACTTGAGCTGAGTGTTGAAAGATGGGCAGATCTCTCGCATCTTGACATTGAAACAATCATAAACTGTCTTCCTAAGCAATTTCATTACCCAGGTTGATTACCGCTGTCTCACCACTAAAGCATCCCTCTAACTGCCTTATTATTTGGAGCTTGTGGAATTTTAGCCCCATAGATAAGAATCTCTGCAGGATGAGTACAAGAAACAGAGCATCACTGCAATAAAACAAAAATACCTAGAACTCAATTACATGTTCAGCCTCTTTTGTTTAATTTCTGTATATATGATCCTTATTTTTAGGTATAACTTAAAATATTTAATAACATTTAAATGTATTAAATATATTATATATTTAAATATATAATCCAATTACTATATCATGATCTCTCATTTATACAAATCATAAAATCATGGCTTGAAATCAGATGTTTAAATCTGGAAGAAAACTTGGAAACAGGTTAAACTCAGGTGAGAGTAAGTCCTAAGTCCTAAATAAGTCCTAAGGCAGCATGAGTGTCAGGCGAGGCATCTGATTCAGCATATCAGAACCAAAAGTGGCACTAATCAGAGAATTAGACAGAAAACTGAGATTCAATATATTCTCACTATAATATATATATCTAATGATACTTCGGATTTCTATAGTACAATATGTTTAAATGGACACTTTTTTCACATGTACATTTTCTCCCTTCATTGTCATAATATCTCTGTATCTTAAGCATCTGTATCTTGTAAAACTCCCATTTACAGGTGAAAAATGTGAAGCTTAGATGGGTTAAGTGATTTGATAAAGATCACATCCCTAATACGCAGCAAAGAGAGGACTTGAACAATGGTTATCAGACTATCATTTCTACTTTTCTTCCATTAGTAGACAGCTTCCCATGTATAATCTCCCCCAGAAGCAAGAACACACATGCATGAATCAATTCAGCAAACCTCTATTGAATCCCTGTGTGACAAATACTGTTCTAGATCATGGGGAGAGCACATAAAGCTAGTAAAATAGAGTTGCTCCCTACCCTCATGACACTTATTATCTTTGGGAAAGCTTTGCAAAGAAAAGAGGTTAATTTCCATGGAAGAAGCTGCCAGGCTATAGTGGTCCTTCAGTTGTAAGTATAATAATTTCTACATAAAACAAGGAAGTGTAACAAATCTAATTCAATTAGTCCAAAAAATTTAAAGCTACAAGGCTACAATGGTCTTGCAGTACTAAAACCAATAGTTTCTACATAAAACAAAGAAGTATTACAAATCTAAATCAATTAGTCCAAAAATTTCATACCATTAGATGCAAAAACCTGAGGCAATTGTACTCTCAAGAGAACAATTTGGCAGTGAGATACCACCCACCATGAACCAAGATAATTATCCAAATCCCTGGGCTGGGAAAAAAGTATTAGTGGGGGCCAAAACTTATGAAGCAACTCTCATCAAGGGCATATGAGTTTTGCATGCCTATATTCTACCCCAGGGATTTCTACTGCAAACCTCAAGGCGTGGAAGAAATTTTCAATCATCATGCCAACTACCAAAACCAGGGATTGGGGCCATGACGTTGCACAGGGCTAGATTCTTTCTTCCTTCTTCCTTTGTCCTGTCAACTCACTCATCTCAGAGCAACAGGTCAGCATTCAGAGGCCAGGGGAGATCATGAAATTGGCCTCCAAAGGATGCTATGCCTTTAGTTATTTTGGATTCTGATTCATTAGCAATTAGAAATCTTACATTTTCCAAAATTCAACAGAAACCAGAACTGCGTAAATCGTAAATGATTATAAATGGTTATGAAAATGTAAATTTTCACATATTTCCCATATTTATAGATAATCAAGAATATATAAAACCAAGCTTTTATAACATTTATTAGATATCTGAATAGCACAACTCATTAAACACTGTACCTCTCTCCCTGACTTTCAAGACAGAAGAGCTGTCAGATTAAAAAAACTTACTGATTGGTTTTCATTTGTTTTTAATCGAAATATGCTTCATTTAGTCTTTAAAAGGAAACTGCCAATTTAGGACAGGAACTAGATCATCTGCTCAGGGTATGGAAAGCATTTCTTAAATAATTCATGGCAAAAACTTACCCTACTTTTGTGATATGAAAATGCCTTGTTACTTTTCTTGGCTTGTAAGTGGATTCATCCAGTTGACTGTTTTGGTTTCTTGGTGTTCAGAAGTAGGAAAGCCTTCTGAAATTTGAATCATATTTCAGATCCCTCCTGAGTAGTTAAGTGCACACCCACACACACAACTTTTCCTATAAACACCACATGCCTAAGCACACATTAAAATTAGACTTTTCCTACCAAGAGAGCGGGGGTGTAAAATATGCATCACCAGAGAGAAGTACTCCTTTCTGCAAGATGCAGTATAACACGGGACTTCTTCAGTAGGTGTCATAAATCTAACTCAAACTCTCTGAACTGCATAATTTGTCTTTCCTCACTAATAGTTCCTCATTCTTCATTCCTTGTGAAATGCAAATCCCCCATTTTAGTTAGAAAATGTGGATCCTAAATTTCAATCTGACATTGGAACCTAACACTCATTGAGGACACATCCATGTTTCTTTCTGCCTAACACTGAATGGCTTTATATTAGTTGACCTTGTTGATGTTCTTTAACACCAATAGACGTGGTCTTGGATTTGACTGGATATACTGCTGGAAGAGTAGTTTCCTTCATTTAAAAATCCCTTTCTATACAAATCAGAACAATTCTAAAACTATCAAACATGCTATATTCACATCTTAAAATATACTCGAGCATGTGTTTAAATAGTCTTATAATGTACAGGTTTCTCCTTTTGACATTTTCCATATTCACTTCTAAACAAACCCAAAGCTTCAGGTCCTAGGGCAATGATGGAGTAAGGTTTAACTCAATTATCTTCAATAGCCTCTCTGTTCTTTCTAACAACGAGACAATGTAGTAATTGGTTCTGCCAAGGAGAGAAGGTATGTGAAAATCTCATGATAAAACTGGGAAAGAATGTTTCGAGGTTTTTCCCCATGATAAAGATTAGCAGGGGAAATCCGTATAAGTTTGCAGCATGGAAAGTATAACTTTCTATGGAATCTTCACTAGGCCCTAAGGCAGATGTTTTTCATCAGCAAATCCTTTTTCCTATTAGATTTGTGAGGCCTGTTAAGAACAGCTTTGGGAATTCCTATGTAGGGGCAGCCAGTGCTCAAGTTTAAGTCAATTAAACTAAGTCTGCCAAAGTAATTCTCTACGCTTACTGCCAAATCCTGCCTGTGAACAAGGAAACTTAACTTGTATCTGCAGAGCAGGGAGAACGTGAAGCTGCTTCAGAGCCCAACAACAACAACAAAAACAAAAACAGCTTGGCTTTTGTTTAAATAATAAAAAAGATAATTCACTTTAAACTCAGACATGTGTCTTAAAATGATTTTAACTTAGTGTTCTGTAAGTGATCACTCACTCAAGTCGGAGAAGAAAAGTTGGTGGGGTATGAACAATAATATTAAAATTTGCATTAGTAGCTTACTTGCTAACATGCAAACAGGTTAAGAGAACAATAGGCCTGCAAAAATTTTCTATTTGGCTCATAAAACCAAAAGCAGCTCAAAAGTTTTTGTACTTTAGATCTTAAGTATGAAGTTATAACCATTCTTGATAAAAATCTTTTAACTAAGAGCATGCTCATGTACTAAACAACAATTTATTTTGCATCAGCTGTATGCCAGGCACCAGTCTGGGTGCTGGCAATGTACAGCTGCTATCTCTGAGAGGCTTGCTGTCTAGCGTGGGAGAAACATAGGAAGATAATTATTCCAGGGAAGAAGATCCAGATCATGATGCACTGTGTGTTTGGTTAGAAGAGCCTGAGTCAATGGGAGTGTTGAATATATTTCAACAGTGGAGAATGCACTCAGAATCATCTTTAGACAAATCACTCCAGTTTCAGAGTGCAGTCAATGGATTTCCAGGTACTTGGGCTGGAGCAGGAGGCCTATAGAAAGTGATGGCAGTCACTGATCAGGGATGAGTGGGGACAATTGTAAGGAGAGGGAGAGACAGATTTGAGAGGAGATAAAAGAGAAGGCTTAATGGTATTGTCAGAGATCTCTCAGAGAGAGTGAGAGAGATGGGGCTGGGATCATTTCTAGGCTTTATGCTCAGGCAATTAGATGGAAGATGTCATTTATCAAGAGACAAAGAAGGAAGTTTGGGGAGAAGATTACAGGTTTAAAATGAGTAGAAGTCTACTCATGTGTGTGGATAATATGTTTGTCTTTAGCAGAATATCCCTGAGCAATAACATAGTACATCATCAGTGTATTTTAGGGATAATTAAAACCATGGGTGTGGACGAGTTCATTCAGGGTGAAGGATACAGCCTCAGCATCAGGCAGCCAAGGGTTTATATTTAAATGTCTACTCTGATGTTTGCTTGCTGTATAACTATAGCAGACATTTGACATTCTGGGCATCAGTTGTTCTATACTAGGAGATATAATATTATCCACTCATAGGATTCTGAGGAGAAATAAATAAGTTAATCTATATAAAATATCAGTGCATAGTAAGTGGTTAATGGAAATAAACCATTATTATTGTTGTTATTATTTCTATTATTACTATAAGGATGATGATCAGAGGACATGGAGCCTAGGTTGCAATCAATATTTAAGCACCAGCAATGACCACATGTTGAAGCTCAATACCAACACAGTTTTTACTAAATGCAAAGCAGAGAAAGTATGTAATCAATCCATTTTGTAGATTCTATCGTAGACCCACTGCTGCCACCCATCCCAACCCACCATAAGGCTTTTGGTCTCAGGCAGGTGAATTTTATGGTCCTTTTGGAAAATTCTCTGGCTTGTTCATTTGGTGATATGTGGATTCACCACATCTAGCCTATCTCAGCTAAAGTGTCGCTTACATGGAGATATCAATTGTTGCAGGTGAAGGCACACAGTTTACTATAACCCACAATTTCCTGGGGTTCCTAGTGAGTGTAGAACAGTTGTTTTGCAGCAGCTTGAAAGAGTGGGAAGAAAGATGGCCTTATTCTAGCTCTGTAAACACAGTAGGTCATGATGTGTCTCAGTTTCCTCATCTGTAAATTGCGGACAATAACAGCTTCCGCCAGGGCAATCATTAATAGTAAATCAAATAGCACACATAAATGAGTATGAAATTAGACAATACAGGCAGAGTTCTGGACTCAGAATAACACTCAAAAATATTAGGACCCCTTCTATTTCAATAGCTAAAATTCTAAGCATTGATCAAAACCAACGTTATGTGTGAAAGCATGCTGTAATCTAGACATATTTAAGCAAATTTCCTTGGACTGCAGAAAGAGGTTCAAACAATTTTAGACACATTAAAACTTCCTTGGTTTAAAATTTCCCAGTGGTGTGAATTCCATTCTGCCAGGGGGGACTGATTCAGTTGCCTTCTGGTTGCCAGTGGATAGTCACTCTTTCAAGGAAAAGAAAACTCCTTTATTCTCCCTTTTTGAAAATGGCCAGAGTAGCCCCCAAATAATGCAAGATTACAAATCTGGCACCAGGAGGTATTGGCAAGACTAATTAAACCTGCCACTATATGTGTCAACAAATGTTGCCAGGTAAGTGGCAAAGAAGACCAGTACACCTGTGCCAAGGGATAGCAGAGAAAGCAGCTGTTATATTGAATACGTTGACTAAGAGGAAGCAAGGCTCTATCATGGGAAATGGATTGCTTGTAGAGTAATGAAAGTTGTTTTTGTTGTTAACACAATTATATAAAACCTACTGCTTAAGAGAAATGTTCCCTTCTTTTCAAAAACGCCAGAAAGTTGGAGTAAGTGGAATAAAGTGAAGACAAAGAAAAGAAAATGCATTAGAAAAGCACGCAGTTGTTTACTAAGAAATCAAAATCCCTCTGCAATGTCCAGAGGTAGAGTGAAATCATAATACACCTAAAAAATAACTACCAGTTTATTGTCTCACTGCCTCATCATCTCCATTTACAAAGAGCTGGGCCTAAAGACTTCAAGGTTTATGAAATGGTTTTTCTTCACAAAGAACATTCATTCAAAGGATATCCACATGACGAATACATTTAAGTAGCAACTGTTTGACAGATATGGCCCCAGTCAGGTTACAAATAAGATCATGTCCCTGTCTTCAAGGATCACAATCTACCAGGACTCCTTAACTAAATAAAATTTAATTAAACATGCATACATGCTTATATATTATGTATATTACCTGAGTGTTTTCCTCCTAGCACAAAAAGATCAGACTCCCAACAAAAGTATACCTGATTAAGTCTTAAGTAAATGTTTCATGTTCTTCTGTGTGAAATGTATATGGAGGTCTTGGCAGTTTTTTTTGCTATATTCTAAGGGTTAGCAACAGTTTTCTGTAAAAAAGCCAGATAGTGTATATTTTAGGATTTGGGGGCCATATGGTTTCGTTGCAATTACTCAGCCATAGACAATACATAAACTTATGGGTGTGGCTATATTCCTATCATGTTTTATAGTGTTTTATTTACAAAAGCAGGTGGCAGCCCAGAATTGGCCCATCGACCATGGTCTGCTGACCTTACTATACTTAGGGATTGTCCTGAGGCTTTCTTTACTAAGATGAAACTTTTTACGAGACTGCATTCACTAGCTTTCCCTCCCAGTATTATCATCCACACTTCCCTATTTCATGAGCACTGGAGGGAGAGGGGGACAGATGAGTAGGAGGTTGCCAATGTTGCTTTCCTGTCATTTTCTACTTTAGTGCAAAGCATTAAAATTATCACAAGGTCTAATGAAAATTCATTATACATCCTACAACATAAGTAAGTCTGCTACATGGATAAGAGGATAAATTAATCTGTTGGAAATTTTTCTGCAGAGCAAGCTGATAAGTGATAGGAAGAGAAAAGAAGCAACCTAAGCAAGCAGACATAAAGAAAAGAAGCCAAGAGGAAGAACGTAAGGAAAAGCAAATACCATGAGTGAAAAGTTATTCCTACTTTCTTTTTTTTTAAAGTCTACATTGAATTTGTTAAAATATTGCTTCTATTTTATGTTTTGGTTTTTTGGCTGTGAAGCATGTGGGATCTTAGCTCCCTGACCAGGGATTGAACCCACACCCCCTGCACTGGAAGGGGAAGTCTATAACCACTGGACCACCAGGGTAGTCCCTACTTACTTTCCATAAGTTGAATGCTTACTGGAGAATGGATTTCATATATATGGTCCTTAATAAAGCACAGTAGTTGGGGAACCTTTCTTGGAACATGAGATATAGGAGCTCTGAGATGAGCCTCACAGTTTATAATGATCCTTGGCTATGGACAGACCAACAGGAATGCATTCTTCACTTCACAATGTACTTGTCATTGCTCTAGGTTCTAAAACACTGCAAGTCTGAAGCATGGCACAGTTACTGTGTATGTGTTGTGGGCCATGGCCAAAACAGTTAAAGACTTATTATGGCAGGAAGAGGAGAATTCATGGTGATTTAGTCTCCGAAGTCACAAGAACAAGCTTGGACCAAATGTTCTGACAAGCCACGGCAGGCAGGTGTGAGATGCAGGGCAATCCCAAGAAAGAAGTAGGGATCAATAAAAAAAAGCAGAAGAATCAGGTTATCCAGGAAGTGCTCATTCAGTAGAAGGAAGTTCATTCATGCAAAGGAAATTTACACATAAAGAAGACAATCCTTCTATCACCACAGTCAGAGGAGTATTTTGGCTCCAGATAGAAGCCAACTCTTACATAAGTTTCATTAGAATAAATACACACATTTCCTTCCCCTCCTATACTCCACTTTCCACTTGGCTCTTTCCAGGAAGGAAAGCACCGAATTCTACAAGGAATCTCAGTTCAAAAGTACCAGAGAAAATGGCAACCCTTTCAAAGCAGGGTAACACAGGTGCATCTAAAAGAAGTACACACCATCTTAGAAACTGGAAGACATGCTTATATGTTATTCAAACTCTTCCAGTATCAGGCTTGTGGTTTTCAAAGTGCCAGGGGAACAACCATGGGATCCCAGGAACCCAGAATGTATACTAAAAACATACCTTGAATAATCCTAACAAATCTACCTCACACCTCCACCATCAGGCTTGGTGGCCCTCTCACTGGGTCATATTTCATTGATATGTCTCCCTCACCTGGGCGGCCTTATTCCCCTAACGGTGAGAAGCATTGACAACAAGAAATACATTTCTCCAAGAACATTTCGTTCATTACGCAAATGCTCACCAGGTGTTCTTCTTCATCAAATTGATTGTGTTGTTAGTTGTAGTAAAGACAGAAGTGAGAGTGGGGGAGGGACTCCAGAAGAGCCAAGTCTTTTGAAAATCAATTTCCACAGCTGCAACTTTGAGATAGTTCTAGTGAATAAGCCTTCAGTTTCATCATATTCAAGGTGAGCATTCTTGTGTGGAATATCTTACTGTGAGTTTCTTTGGACTTCAAGGATAGGGGCTCTTAACTTTGAGAATTTGCACACACTTTAATTTTTTCAACCCAATGGAAACAAACAAACAAAAAAACTAAAGCAAAACAGAAGCCTACTCAGTTTTGATAGGTCGACTATTCTAGGTGCATCTCATCTCGTCCCATCCCCCACCCCAGGCCCAGCACAGCAAATGAGTGTGTAAAGATCCCTTTCTTGGATATCTCTGGTACCTCTTTATTTTTACCTTATTTTGACAAAGAGCCAAGGAAAATTGCATCTTTCATTTTCAAATAATGCTAGAAGGTTTCTGTGCATACCTCCAACGGGAGCCAATCACGGCTTGGTAACAACAAGAAAACCAGTGATCTGGGGATATTTAATGCCGCATTGGCCCTGGAAGAAGGAGGACTCTTTCATTTCGCATACTTTGTCTCAGCCATGGAGCTGGCTGACATAATGGACTTTTACAAGGAGCTCTGAAGCAATTGGCAATTAAGTGGTTTGAAGGGGTGCTTCTGGGCTGCTGTGAAAGGCTTCAGGTGTGAAACGCTTGTTTTCAAGAGCGCTGAACAAAATGTATGGTTGCTTTCAACGCCCTCCTTGTCCTTCCTGAGGAAGCGGGGGGGAGCCGGGGGAAGCAAGGACACTCAAGAGCAATTTGTTATTCAGCATCTGAATACCGGGCGCTTTCTTCCCCCCCAATCCTTGTGCGGCTGGTGAGGGGGCCAGATTGAGATGGCACAAACAGCTCTCGGCGCAATGGTAGATCAAGAGAGAGGCAGGGAAAATGAGGCCAGGGAGAATGGACGCCTGAATGAAGGGAAGACGGCTTGATTGTTAATTGTGGGTAAATGTGTTGCAAGAGTGAAAAGGGTTCATGGGCTACTTTAAAGCTATACCCAAGCAATAAGTATAGGGAGTGTGGAAATAAGGAGATGGTCCTGACCCTTTTAAGGACTATAGTAGTACATCTGGCCCACTTGAAAAAGTAAATTGAGAACTGTTCAAAAAGGTAGGCAAATGCATATGTGTGTTCGAATCTCATTGCTTACAAGGGAGAAAAAAAATCTGGCAACTCCAATTCACATGCAATGTGTGCTTCAAAGTATACACTATTCTTTTCGAGTATTAGTCAATAGGACAAAGATAATATGCAATAAGGATGCTGTCAAATAGATAAATATTTAAAATATGACTTTTCCTCAAGAATTCAGCCTTCTATTCTAGGATAAAATATATTTGCACCGAAGCTAGCACAAGGGTAAAGGAAACTTCAAACAGTCTTCATGAAGGATATTGTTCCCTTAGTTCTGTTTCATGTCACTTTTCCTAGTCTGACCTTTACTTCCAACATATTGATTTTTTCCTAACCCAGCCTTGCTTTGCAGAAAAAAGGGGTATTGAGTCTTTGAGCTGCTTACATATCACTATTGTACATGCATCCTTAAAGGTGAAGGAGGCCCTTTCAGGAGATGATTGTCTGACTGACAATGTGATTAGGATTGTCTGAGGACTTTTCATTTTAAATGTAGGAGGCCACATGTATCAATCTGGGAAAAGAGACAAGCGGACTCAAATCGAGTTATCTTTTAAATGTTTCTCAAAGAGTTCTGGTTTTGCTCTAAGCAACAGCTTCTCAGATAAAGTATATACTACATAAAACTTAACTTTGTCAATCAAGACTAGAATTCTACAATTTTCTGATGATTTCTTTTCCAAATATATACATTTTATTCAAAACATAATTCATATCAGTTTTCTGGGATTGGCTTTTTTTTCTAGCATTCTGGTTTCCAGGGAGGACGTTTGTAAAATAGAATTTAACCAAATGCCATACTGTTGAGGCTGACTTGTTGGTTCATCCCATGATGCCATGTAATATTTAATGCAAAAAAAGATAAGCAGTTAAAAGCTGGATCTTTCCTTCCCCTCGTCCCAAGAAGGCTATTAAAATCATTTGAGAGATTACAGAATTCTGGAAATTACTTGGCAGCTGCTACACAGTCCTTTTTGTGGCCAGATGAGAGCCATAAGAGGAGAAGGAAATGACTCATGTTTCCTTTGTCCTGTTCCATTCCAGAATGCTGTTATGACCATGTCAGTACCAGGGCCACCTTGTACAGTGGATGGATTATGAATGGTGCCCTTAGGGTTGTGCAATAAATAATTTTATCTGAGGCCTTGTAAGAAACCGAAGTCAAGGATTCCACATAGCATCCTTTCATCCCACATATCATCCATAACATGTTCGATGGTTTGCTTATTTGTGTCTAAATTGTAAAACATACCCTGTGCTCTACTTCTGCTACTACTATAAGGTCTAGCCTAATGTCAGAGAAGAGAAAACTAAAACTTTAAACCAATTCCAAACTCCAGAACAGGAGATGGTTCATTTAAACCAAAAGTCTGTTAGCTTCCACTTCACCTTGGGTCCAATCACTTGTGAGATTGTGAGGGTCTTATTTATCTCCAGCCCCACCACCTCCTCAAACCCACAAAACAGTGGAGACTAACCAACTTGACTCAAATGTGCCTTTTCCAGTAAGGAATGAGGCTTCTTCATTTTCTCTGACACATGTAAGATTTCTTCAGGTCCCCAATCTATTAGCAAGCTATTTCCTTGGACCTACTTGCTTCATTGACTTAGTGCATCTCCAAAGACTACATAAAATCTCTAGGATTGAAGCTGAATCTGGCCTCTGTACCCTGACACCAAATTAAATCTTGGAGGCAGAGTTTTGGGTGAAGTAGAAAAGAATAGCTTTATTGCTTGCCAGGCAAAGGGGGCCACAGTGGGCTAATGCCCTCAAAACTGCATGTCCCGACCTGGAGGAGGTAGTGAGGAGTTTTATAGTGATGGTTCAAAGAGGGTGTGATCAGCTCATGGACATTCTTCTGATTGGTTGGTGGTGAGGTAATCAGGAGTCAACATCATCGACCTTCTTGTTCCAACTGGTTTGGGGTCTATGTGCTTGTGAGCAGAATACAGTTAACTTCTCCCACCTGGTGAGGGTTTCAGTATCTGCAAAACAGCTCAAAGATATTGTTATGTATATCCCTTGAGGGGGGAACCAGGACCTTGCCCCAAGGCTGCACTATTGCCTCTTGACTGTTCCTCTCTTGTCTCCCCATCCCCTCCCTTCCCTAATTAGCAACTGTTTGAACCTGTCCCTTGGAATTCAGGGAATGTCATGGAGGCTGAATGAAACCTATTTCCTCTAATCAAGAAATGGGGGACACAGAAAGGCTTTTGTGCCCAGGAGCCCCACAGGATCCTGCTCGGTTTCAGGATCAGCGTCTCTTTGCCTCCATCCCTATGACCAACTTCTTCACCAGTGAGTTGATCTCATAGCAACTGAGTTAGCATTAGCTTTCCTCAAGGAGATAAAGTACAGGCTATACTGAGGTTAAAGTAGCACCCCACTGCAATAAAAGATCTACAAAGTGACAACTAAAGTCATGATTGCTCTACTCAGAACTTCTAAATCTACTCTAAAGCTAGTCAAAAGACTTGGTTCAAATCACAGCTCCCTCACAAATGTGCTGTGTGGTCTTGGGCAAACAATTCTATGCCTTAGTAGTCTCTTCTATAAAATGGAAACAATAGAACTTGCCCATAAAAACAGTAAAAGTAAAAGGCAGTAATCAACATACAGAACACTGTCTCACACATACTGAGTTCAATAAATGTTACCTCTCCATGTCACTATTATGATATCAAACTTTTAATATCTGTTTAGTAGCCTCTGTCTAATTGTCTTCAGAAACACAGAGCTGAAATTCATCAATCAGCCTTCCTACTCAAGCAGAACAAAGTCTCTGGGTGTCTTGAATCAATAGAGAGCCCAAACTCACATAAGCCAGCGTCATACCACTGGTACATGGAGTTCTTGGCTAAGTTCCACAGGCTGTCTTCAGTCTTTTAGCAAGATCATGGATCAGGATCTACCACAAGGGAGGTACCAAACTTCTCAAGTGGTTTCATCACTGTTGCTGGTTCAGAGTGGGACTTTGTGCCTCTTCTCAGTCTTTTTAACCATAGGAATTCTTAAAAGATTGAGAAACATTTTCACATTCCAAGATCATCAGCAGTGGAAATACTTTGTCATTATAAAAATGTTCTGTCTGGGCTTCCCTGGTGGCGCAGTGGTTGAGAATCTGCCTGCCAATGCAGGGGACACGGGTTCGAGCCCTGGTCTGGGAAGATCCCACATGCCGCGGAGCAACTGGGCCCATGAGCCACAACTACTGAGCCTGTGCGTCTGGAGCCTGTGCTCCGCAACAAGAGAGGCTGCGACAGTGAGAGGCCCGTGCACCGCGATGAAGAGTTGCCCCCGCTCGCCGCAACTAGAGAAAGCCCTCGCACAGAAATGAAGACCCAACACAGTCAAAAATAAATAAATAAATAAATTTATTTAAAAAAAAAAATGCTCTGTCATTTTGTAAGCAGTATACCTTATATTTAAGTCCTATTATGCCTTTTGTTTACACCCCTAGTGGAATATAGATAACTACATTTTTTATCCCACTCACAGTTCCCTCTACTTTTGCAGGGAAATGTCAACTTTCCTGCACAAACCATGTATATTTGTTCAATTTTGTTCCCAAATAGATGTTTTCTTAATTCATCATTTCTTTTGTTTTAGAAATTAATTCTTAACCTCCCCCTCAGGACATCTCAAAATGTGTGTTTTTGAAAGTGTGTTCAGCAAGACTAGTTTCAATAGCTGATGAAATAGATAAAAATACATTCTATTGTCAAATAAATTTGAAAAATGGAGGTAAAACAACATTAATAGATTTTTCCCTATTAGATGACTTCTCAATGTCTTCAATATGCCAATCTGAAATTTATTCTATAAGTATATGGTATATTAGTAATGCTTTCCAAATTTATTTTATCAAAGAAAACCTTCTTTCCTCAGTGTCTAAAGCAGTGGTCCCCAAACTTTTTGGCTCCAGGGACCAGTTTTGTGGAAGACAATTTTTCCATAGATGAGGCAGGGGGGTAGGGGTCAGAGAGTTCAGTAATGTGAGTGATGGGTCAGGCAGTAATGCGAGCAATGAGGAGTGATGGGGAGTGGCAGATGAAGCTTCACTTGCTCTCCTGATGCTCACTTCCTGCTGTATGGCCCAGTTTCTAACAGACCATGAACAGGTAGAGGTCCTTGGCCCGAGGGTTAGGGACCCTTGGTCTAAAGCATCTAGAATTTTATTTAACACACTTTAAAAAATTCTGCTTTAATATCACCCAATACATGGCATCTGACTTCTTCAGCCGCTCTTCTCCTTCTTCTGAGAAATGTCCACTCCTTCTCCACCACAAACATACATCTCTGTATTATTCTTAAGCCTTCATGCAGTTGTTCTCTTTTTTTTTTTCTTGAATTTTTCATTTTATTTTATTTATTTTTTTAGAAACAGGGTTCTTATTAGTTATCTATTTTATACATATTACTGTATGTATGTCAATCTCAATAACCCAATTCATCCCACCACCACCCCCCTGCCACTTTCCCCGCTTGGTGTCCATATGTTTGTTCTCTACATCTGTGTCTCTATTTCTGTCCTGCAGATCGTTTCATCTGTACCATTTTTCTAGGTTCCACATATATGTGTTAATAAACGATATTTGTTTTTCTCTTTCTGACTAACTTCACTCTGTATGACAGTGTCTAGATCCATCCACGTCTCTACAAATGACCCAATTTTATTCCTTTTTATGGCTGAGTAATATTCCATTGTATATATGTACCACTTCTTCTTTATTCATTCATCTGTCGATGGCCATTTAGGTTGCTTCCATGACCTAGCTATTGTAAATAGTGTTGCAATGAACATTGGGGTGCATGTGTCTTTTTGAATTATGGTTTTCTCTGGGTATATGCCCTGTAGTGGGATTGTGGTGTCATATGGTAATTCTATTTTTAGTTTTTTAAGCAACCTCTATATTGTTCTTCATAGTGGCTGTATCAATTTACATTCCCACCAACAGTGAAAGAGGGTTCCCTTTTCTCCACACACTCTCCAACATTTGTTGTTTGTAGATTTTCTGATGATGCCCATTCTAACTGGCATGAGGTGATACCTCATTGTAGTTTTGATTTGCATTTCTCTAATAATTAGTGATGTTGAGCAGCTTTTCATGTGCTTCTTGGCCCTCTGTATGTCTTCTTTGGAGAAATGTCTATTTAAAATGTCTGCCCATTTTTTTATTGGGTTGTTTGTTTTTTCAATATTGAGCTGCATGAGCTATTTTTATATTTTTTATATTAATCCTTTGTCCGTTGTTTCATTGGCAAATATTTTCTCCCATTCTGAGGGCTGTCTTTTTTGTAGTTTCCTTTGCTTTGCAAGAGCTTTTAAGTTTCATTAGGTCCCATTTGTTTGTTTTTGTTTTTATTTCCATTTCTCTAGGAGGTGGATGAAAAAAGATCTTGCTGTGATTTATGTCAAAGAGTGTTCTTCCTATGTTTTCCTCTAAGGGTTTTACAGTGTCTGGCCTTACATTTAGGTCTCTAATCCAGTATGAGTTTATTTTTGTGTATGGTGTTAGGAAGTGTTCTAATTTCATTATTTTACATATAGCTGTCCAGTTTTCCCAGCACCTATTATTGAAGAGACTGTATTTTCTCTATTGTATATCCTTGCCTCCTTTGTCACAGATTAGTTGACCATATGTGTGTGGGTTTATCTCTGGGCTTTCTATCCTGTTCCATTGATCTATATTTCTGTTTTTGTGCCAGTACCATACTGTCTTGATTACTGTAGCTTTGTAGTATAGTCTGAATTCAGGGAGCCTGATTCCTCCAGCTCTATTTTTCTTTCTCACGATTGCTTTGGTTATTCGGGGTCTTTTTGTTTCCATACAAATTGTGAAAAAATTTTTTCTAGTTCTGTGAAAAATGTCAGTGGTCATTTGACAGGGATTGCATTGAATCTGTAGATTGCTTTGGGTAGTAGAGTCATTTTCACAATGTTGATGCTTCCAATCCAAGAACATGGTGTATCTGTCCATCTGTTTGTGTCATCTTTGATTTCTTTCATCAGTGTCTTATAGTTTTCTGAGTAGAGGTCTGTTACCTCCTTAGGTAGGTTTATTCCTAGGTATTTTATTCTTTCTGCTGCAGTGGTGAATGGGATTGTTTCCTTAATTTCTCTTTTGTTCTTTTGTTGTTAATATGTAGGAATGCAAGAGATTTCTGTGCATTAATTTTGTATCCTGCAACTTTACCAAATTCATTGATTACCTCTAGTAGTTTTCTGGTGGCATCTTTAGGATACTCTATGTATAGTATCATGTCATCTGCAAACAGTGGCAGTTTTTCTTCTTCATTTCCAATTTTTATTCTTTTTATTTCTTTTTCTTCTCTGATTGCCAGGGCTAGGACTTCCAAAACTATGTTGAATAATAGTGGCAAGAGTGGACATCCTTGTCTTGCTCCTGATCTTAGAGGCAATGCTTTCCATTTTTCACCATTGAGAATTATGTTTGCTGTGAGTTTGTTGAGGTAGGTTCCCTCTATGACTACTTTCTGGAGAGTTTTTTTCATAAATCAATGTTGAATTTTGTTGAAAGCTTCTTCTGCATCTATTGAGATGATCATATGGTTTTTATCCTTCAATTTGTTAATATGGTGTATCACACTGATTGATTTGTGTATATTGAAGAATCCTTGCATCCCTGGGATAATTCCCACTTGATGATGGCGTATGATCCTTTTAATGTGTTTTTGGATTCTGTTTGCTAGTATTTTGTTGAGGATTTTACATCTATATTCATCAGTGATATTGGTGTGTAATTTTCTTCCTTTGTAGTATCTTTGTCCTGTTTTGGGATCAGGATGATGGTGGCCTCATAGAATGAGTTTGGGAGTGTTCCTTCCTCTGCAATTTTTTGGAAGAGTTTGAGAAGGATGGGTGTTAGCTTTTCTCTAAATGTTTGATGGAATTCACCTGTGAGTTGCTTGTAGTGGTCTCTTACGATGCTTTGCATTTCTGCAGTGTCCAATGTAACGTCTCCTTTTTCATTTCTAATTTTATTGATTTGAGTCCTCTCCTTCTTTTTCTTAATGAGTCCGGCTAAAGGTTTATCAATTTTGTTTATCTTCTCAAAGAACAAGCTTTTAGTTTTATTGATCTTTGTTATTGTTTTCTTTGTTTCTATTTCATTTATTTCTGCTCTGATATTTATGATTCCTTTCCTTCTGCTAACTTTGTGTTTTGTTTGTTCTTCTTTCTCTAGTTCCTTTAGGTGTAAGGTTAGATTGTTTATTTGAGATTTTTCTTGTTTCTTGAGGTAGGCTTGTATTGCTATAAACTTCCAGCTTAGAACTGCTTTTGCTGCATCCCATACGTTTTGGGTCATCATGTTTTCATTGTAATTTGTCTCTAGGTATTTTTTGATTTCCTCTTTGATTTCTTCAGTGGTCTCTTGGTTATTTAGTAACTTATTTTTTAGCCTCCATGTGTTTGTGTTTTTTACGTTTTTTTCCCTGTAATTGATTTCTAATCTCATAGTGTTGTGTTCAGAAAAGATGCTTGATATGATTTCAATTTTCTTAAATTTACTGAGGCTTGATTTGTGACCCAAGATGTGATCTGTCCTGGAGAATGTTCCCTGTGTACTTGAGAAGAAAGTGTAATCTGCTGTTTTTGGATGGAATATCCTATAAATATCAATTAAATCTATCGGGTCTATTGTGTCATTTAAAGCTTCTGTTACCTTATTTATTTTCATTTTGGATGATCTGTTCATTGGTGTAAGTGCGGTGCTATAGTCCCTCACTATTATTGTGTTACTGTCATTTTCCTCTTTTACAGCTGTTAGCAGTTTCCGTATGCATTGAGGTGCTCCTATTTTGGGTGCATATATATTTATAATTGTTATATCTTCTTCTTGGATTGTTCCCTTCATCATTATGTAGTGCCCTTCCTTGTCTCTTGTAACATTCTTTATTTTAAAGTCTATTTTATCTGATATGAGTATAGCTACTCCAGCTTTCTTTTGATTACCGTTTGCATGGAATATCTTTTTCCATCCCCTCACTTTCAGTCTGTATGTGTCCCTAGGTCTGAAGTGGGTCTCTTGTAGACAGCATATATATGGGTCTTGTCTTTGTATCCATTCAGCAAGCCTGTGTCTTTTGGTTGGAGCATTTAATCCATTCACGTTTAAGATAATTATTGATATGTATGTTTCTATTACCATTTGCTTAATTGTTATGGGTTTGTTTTTGTAGGTCCTTTTCTTCTCTTGTGTTTCCCACTTAGAGAAGTTCCTTTAGCATTTGTTGTAGAACTGGTTTGGTGGTGCTGAATTCTCTTAGCTTTTGCTTGTCTGTAAAGTTTTTGATTTTTTTGTCAAATCTGAATGAGATCCTTGCCAGGTAGAGTAATCTTGGTTGTAGGTTCCTCCCTTTCATCACTTTAAATATATCATGACACTCCTTTCTGGCTTGTAGATTTTCTGCTAAGAAATCAGCTATTAACCTTATGGGAGTTCCCTTGTATGTTATTTGTTGTTTTTCCTTTGTTGCTTTCAGTAATTTTTCTTTGTCTTTAATTTTTGTCAATTTCATTACTATGTGTCTCGGCATGTTTCTCCTTATGTTTTTACTGCCTGGGACTCTCTGCGCTTCCTGGACTTGGGTGGCTATTTCCTTTCTCATGTTAGGGAAGTCTTTGGCTATAATCTCTTCAAATATTTTCTCAGGTCCTTTCTCTCTCTCCTCTCCTTCTGGGACCCCTATAATGCGAATGTTGTTGTGTTTAATGTTGTCCCAGAGGTCTCTTAGGTTGTCATCATTTCTTTTAATTCTTTTTTCTTTATTCTGTTCAGTGGCAGTGAATTCCAGCATTCTGTCTTCCACATCACTTAACTGTTCTACTCCCTCAGTTATTCTGCTACTGATTCATTCTAGTGTATTTTTCATTTCAGTTATTTTATTGGTCATCTCTGTTTGTTTTTTCTTTAATTCTTCTATGTATTTGTTCTTTTATTCTTCTAGGTCTTTGTTAAACATTTCTTGTATCTTCTCGATCCTTGCCTCCATTCTTCTTCTGAGGTCCTGGATCATCTTCACTATCATTATTCTGAATTCTTTTTCAGGAAGGTTGCCTATTTCCACTTCATTTAGTTGGTTTTCTAGGGTTTTATCTTGTTCCTTCATCTGGTATAAAGTGCTCTGCCTTTTCATTTTGTCTGTCTTTCTGTGAATATGGTTTTCCTTCCACAGGCTGCAGAATTGTAGTTCTTCTTGCTTCTGCTGTCTGCCCTCTGCCAGTTGTTCTCTTTGTATGATGTAAGAAACCTGACTTCTTAATAAAAATCTGTGGACATATTTAGTTCAATACCTTTCTCACCCACGTTGTCTTTTGGAAAGACAGTACAATTTATTTCAATGATTTTTATAAAATCATTGACAATTATAAAATTGTCAATAAAATGATCAATGAAATCATTTTATTGATCAAAATATTACAGTCCTTGTCTGTTAGAAAATACTTCTAATCTCATTAAATCATTTTTACTATCACCTTGAGAACCACATTTTCACCATCAAGTTGTGGTAGATAATAGATCCTGCAGAAGCTCCTTAATGGGGTCTAGTTGTCAACAAGCTGTTGAGAGTGTAAGTTTCCCTTCATGGGATTTAAAGGATGGACCATGAGGTCTTTGGAAGTATTACAAGTACTGTAAGAAGGACAGAGAAATTGTTTGCCTCAAGCAACCCAAATCATTGAAAAATGATAAAAGACATATACAAACTTTATGAGGACAAATCAAGCCCATTTTGACAACTAGTATGTCCCCAACACTCAGCATGGGGCTTGGCACATCAGCAGTTATTCTATAGATAGTTGATAATAAATGAATACTATAGCTATCTATTGACAATTTCTGAATTCAACCTCCTCCCCACATACTCCTGTGGGGGAAGCCTTCACCCTATCATCTTCCCAAGGATAGAAAACATCTGCCTAGGTTAGCAAAATACAAATCCTCAGTGAATTTTGGCCTTGTGACTTCTGGATGGTTACTGAACACCAGTGAAAAGAATGCACATACTGAAGACATTGGTTTCAATCAGCTTTCACCTATTCACTCTATTAGTCTAGAGCCCCTCATTTTCAACAAATTTTAAGGGAGTTTGCTGACATGATTAGAAACCTGATTCGCCAGGACTTAAAATAAGTAGCCAGAGAGCTCTGAAGATGAAAGAAAACTTACAGGGAAAGCAAATAGAAAAGAATTTCATCCATGGTGGTTTTGAACAAGACCAAAGAGCAGTCTCTGATAAATGTGAATGTGTTAAAATGGGCTGTCTTTCTCCAACACTTACTAAGATTCCTTAGACAGCTGTGTCACACTATGTCCTCAGGTAGAAGAAATTACTCCTTCTTTGTTGGTCCCACTTTAGCCCCATTTATCTGCATCTGACTATTCATACTGTTTCCTCCTTATCATTCCATCTCCAGACCATGCACAGGGCTGGCACATAATAAGGTCTTAATAAAAGAGAGTGGACAGAAAAAATGAACCAGAAATATTAGAACCCCAAGGAAAAAGTTAAATCCCTGCATTTGGAGGAATTTCTATCACTCTAAAGTGTAGACTCAAATCCCCAGACTATATACATGTAAACCCAACCAGTTCTTCATGGCTGTTCCAGATTCAGCCTTTTTTGAGTCAAAATTGAAGATAAAAATATTGAAGTTTTTCTTTTTTATTTAATTTTTATTTTTTATGTGCCACCTTCCACTCTAGACCCTAATCCCCTCCAACTAGCCCTAGGGGGAAAAAAAAGCCTAAATCTATTCTGAAAATTCAATTTCTTTAGAAAAATTGTACAAAACACGAGAATTAAAATATTGCCCTGAGTTGAGGCAGAGTCTCTGTGTAGAGAATTCCTCTGAGGATGTTAAGACACTTTCCAAATAGTTTCCTTATTTCAATGGCACACCTGCTTTTCTATAATAATATAGCTCATGTGTTTTTTCCTTGTCTTTGTTTAGGTAATTACTAGAGTTTACAAATACTCCTTAAAATGTAATTACTCTAGATTTGCCAAAGAAGTTCCACAATCTTTATGCAACAGTTTTTGAATAATGTTATATACAGTGTACTGTGTTATTTTTAAATCATTATTACCTATCCTCACTGTAACAAAATTGGAAATGTTGGAAATTATGTAACTTTTTTTTCCTGAATTTACAATAACTTTTTGTTTCACCTCCAACTCTCAGCCCGCAATTTTTTTCATTAGTGTTTCCTCATAGAAGTTGGAAGCAACCATGGCCCGTGTTAGATTATAGAAATGCAAATCAGGCATTGCTACCCAGCCCACTGGTCACAGTGTCTGTGTCAAGTGACCATTTGCCTGTCCTGTCAGTGACATTTCTCCTTTGTTATTATCCTGGGAACTTCTATGTCCTTGCTTCTTTTCAAAACCTACCTATCAAATCAAAGTAGATCGTTATTTACTACTGTGGTGAACACACAGAATACAACACTTAATTTATCTAAGCATTATTTTCCTGATGTATTAAATGGGTATAATAAGAGTATTGGCTATGTAGGATGTCTATAGGGGTTGCAAAAAGTCATTCATATAAAGTGTTTAGCACAAAACTAGATGCTTAATACCTGTTAGCTATTTATATTTTTACTGTCTCATCATAGCTGGCAGCTTCAACATTTCCTCTGCAGCATGCATAATTCAGCAAAAACAAATTTCCCATTTTAATGTTCATGTAATAGAGTTTTCCATTTGTATTCTGAGTATGAGATTATGAAATGGAAAAGCCATTCAGAAGAGTGCATTACCAGAACCAACATTTTTAAACACCAACTCAGCTATCAAAGAACTTTCACACGAGTTTCAGTAAAAAGGAGGAAGATGCCACCACTCCCACAGGCCTTTGAGCTCCAGCATGATGACTTTGAAGCCCAGTACAAAGGCTCCGTGGTGGGTGACCGCATATACCTTCACACATGTGGGCACATAGGAACAGACACTTTACATATCACACTTACTGCTGCATATTCTTATCCCTCAAGGCAGTTAAATGTAACAGGAAATTCATTTTTACTATCCTTTTATTTAAATACATAATCAGAATAGTTACCAGGGAAGAGCTAGTGAAAAAGAAAAAAATAGTTCTGGAGAGTAGAGTCTTCTATTGATCTAAGCACTCGCTTCATAACTCAGAAAGTTTTATCCTCCATACAAAAAGTGGCTGAGTCTATTGTTCTCAAATTAATAAGCTGTAAAAAGCAATACAATGCTGAAAAAATGCATTGAAATGCAGTTTCAAATCTGGTATTCAATTCTGAGAATTTAATTCAAGAAATTAACAAGTATGAGTTTCCAAAACTTTTTTCATATTTTCTTCTTGACCCTTTTGCCCTTTCTCTTCACTCTACTCTCTAATCTCTAACTCATATGACTCCCATGTCTATTCTATCCCAACCTCTCCTGCAAACTCAGATCCATATTTCCAACTGCTGTACATATGGAGGCCCTCGAAATACATCAACTTATTTCTTCTCTCACATTTCCTAAATGAACAAAATGCACCCAATCTCCAATCCTAGAAACCTCATTTGTCTTAGAGGTGTCTGTTTTCCTTGCCTGTGTATTGTGCATTCACCCAACACTCACTCTCCCTAACAACTTTTCAACTAGGTATATCCATAAAACACCATTTTTTGGTTCCTAGGAAAGTCTTCACATTCCATCTATAGGCCCTTCTTTTTCCTTTCTCTTGTTAGAATGAAGGTGTGATGGCTGGAGATTCAGCTTCAAACTTGTGTTCATGAGTCCATAAGCATGAGAAGAAGACCAAAATCATTGCCTTTATACTGGTTTCGATATCACTGAGGTACTGGAACAACACCAACATAACCATCTAACCCTGACCTTCTTGTGAGACAAATTGATATCTATTTGTTTAAGCTTCTGTGATCCTACATTTTCATCATCATAGGTAATCTCGATTCTCCAACAAATAGAGATCTTTAACTGAATTAGTTTAAAAGTCTCCTGACACAGTTTTCCTTCAGTTTCCCCCCTTCTCCTTCTACAGTTTTTTCCAAAGACCATCCTCCTTCACGCTGTTAACTAAATGGTACAATGTCTCCTCCTGCCCCAATAAACTCTTGTGCAACTCCACAGGAAAAAACATGAGCACAGCATATTAGTCAAAAATACATAGGAAAAACTGGCTTACAATATATTCTTTCAAAAACTGTTCAACCTCATTAGTAATCAGGAAATGCAATCTGAGACAGTGAGATGATAGCATTTTTTGTCCACCAGATGGCCAAAAATATTAGAGGTCCATAATTGTCACTGTTTCTAGGGAGGTAGGGAAATAGACACTTGCACACATATGAAGTGATGGATTAGGAGCCTAAGATCAGGCATTAGTACTTCATAGGTCATTGTCCTTATGCCAATCCAACAGTCCAGTTCTAGTCATTGGAAACACCATATGGACTTCTTTCTCTCTGTTTTGTCCAATTATTTCCCAACCACCAGTACAGAGAGGATATTGAGGACCCACTGGATAGACAGAGATTGGAAGGACGAAGAATGAGAGCAGTAGCAGAGGATATAGCTGGTGTATGAAATGCTGACTATAGCTTTGAATAATGTCTCAGAGGCACCTGCTCTGTCAGGCATGACTTCTTTAGTTTTAGGTCATGGAGAGTTCTGGTGTTCCTAGTGGGGGGACCAGGGTTGCAGGGGCAAGAGAAATCATGTATTCAAGCAGTAGGTGTATTATACTGACAAACAAATTTTAAAACAATTACAAAACAAAAATAGAGTCACAGGGCTTCCCTGGTGGTGCAGTGGTTAAGAATCCGCCTGCCAATGCAGGGAACATGGGTTCGAGCCCTGGTCCGGGAAGACCCCACATGCCGTGGAGCATCTAATCCAGTGTGCCACAACTACTGAAGCCCACGCACCTAGAGCCCATGCTCCACAACAAGAGAAGCCACCACAATGAGAAGCCCACACACCGCAACAAAGAGTAGCCCCGGCTCACCGCAACTAGAGAAAACCTAAGCGCAGCAACAAAGACCCAATGCAACCAAAAATAAATAAAAATAAAATAAATTAAAACAAAATAGAGTCACAGATGTAGAAAACAAACTTATGGTTACCAAGGGGGAAAGGGGGAGGAGGGATAAATTAAGAGATTGGTATTGACATATGCATACTATCATATATAAAATAGATAACTAATAAAAACCTACTCTAGAGCACAGTGAGCTCTACTCAATACTCTGTAATGACCTATATAGGAAAAGAATCTAAAAAAGAGTGGATATATGTATATGTATAACTGATTCACTTTTTGCTGTGCAGCAGAAACTAACACAACATTGTAAATCAACTATACTCCAATAAAAATTAATTTAAATAAACAAATAAATAAGTAAATAAAACAATATTTTAACAACCAGTGCAGCTGTACTGGTGGCTAACAGTTAAATAACATCCTGGTTTTCTCTCCTTTGGGGCTCCTTTATCTTCCTGCCATTCTTCAGAATATATTAGATGAATATGTGAATAGAAGTAGCGAGCTAGCAAGCTAGTTACAGGATAATGAAGTCAAACAGGTAGAAAATAGAAAAAACAATAATATTGATGTCAGTTGTCAGTCTTTGCCTCAACCCACACTGTCTTCTCAGAGAATATAACCTATGAACTACCATTTCGTCCCAGGACCCCAGCTGTCCAAAGAGCCACCCCCCAGGCCAGGTTGAGTCAATCATATGTTCCCAGTCAAGAATTGGAGCTAAGAGGAGCCCTCCATTTGTGCAAAGATGGGTAGCTCACCTGTCATTAAACTTTTCTTAAACTGAAAAAAAAAAAAAATTACAGCTAAGAGATACAGAAACTACATGAGTTGAGTAAAAGTGAAAACTTGCCTCTGACAGTCAACCTCTGAAGAGCACTTTCTATATGCCAGGTCTTTGCAGAAATTATTTCATTTAGTCTTAAGAAAGTAGGTACTATTTATCCCCCTTTTACAAGTTAGCAAAGTGAGGTTTCTAGAATTTAAATGACTTTGCCCAAGGTCACACAACTATTAAGTGACAGAAGCAAGATCAGAACTCAAGCAGGTTGCCTCAAGAACCTGTGTTCTTTTTTTTTTCATTTTTATTTTTTTTACCTATCAATAATTACTTTCTATTTTTAAATTGAACTATATAGTTGCTATACAATATTATATGTTACAAGTGTACAATATAGTGATTCACAATTTTTAAAGTTTATACTGCATTTATAGTTACTATAAAATATTGGCAATATTCCCTGAGCTGGACAATATATCCTTGTAGCTTATTTTATACCTAATAGTTTGTACCTCTCACTCCCCTACCCCTGTATTGCCCCTCCCCCTTCCCTCTCCCCTCTGGTAACCACTAGTTTGTTTTCTATGTCTGTGGGTCTGCATCTTTTTTGTTTTAGTCACTAATTTGTTGTATTTTTAAAATTCCACAAGTAAATGATATCATGCAGTATTTGCCTTTCTCTGTCTGACTTATTTCACCTTGCATAATGCCCTCCAGGTCCATCCAAGTTGCTGCCAATGAAGAGCCTGTGTTCTTAACGATTAAGCCGGACCACACTGAAGAGGCACTTGATTTGCGAAAGTAGGTGTGGTCAACCAAAGCTTCATGCAGAGCACTGTTACGAGGAACAGAGGAGCCAGTCAATAAAGGGAAGCAAGAGAATGGAGCAGATGCTGGGGAATACAGAACCAAGAGATTCTGCAGCTTCGCAGGAGGGCAGGGCAGGGCCCAGGGCTCCACACTCCAGCCCTCATGAAGCCAACATAGAATTAGAGTCTATTCAGAGATTGGGGAAATCGTGCCCTCTACCTAAGCCAGCAGGATTGGTTATATTTTCAAAGATGATGCTAGCTCCAGGAGCGACAAACCTCAGAAAATGAATTTGAACCCAGATCTGCAGATACTGCCTAAAATGGGTTTTGACAGAAGCCCCATCTCAGCTTTGAGTCTTCTCAGGAAATCTTAAAGAACTTCAGATGCTCCCTGAATGCTGTCAGAGTGCCATCTTTCACAGATGGCTTGAAATAACATGAAAGAGAAGAAGTAAGGAGAGAGGCAGGAGAGAGGGAGAAGGGAGGGGGGAAACGGAGGAGGAAAAAAAAGAAAAAAGAAGGAAGGAAGGAGGGAGGGAGGGAGGGAAGAAAGGAAGGAAGGAAAGGAAGGCACCAGAAATGTTTTATCGACCCCGAATGCCGAATATAAAGTGAAAGCAAAAACCATTGTACCAGACGCCCATTGCCAGCTTCTGGAGCCTTGTGCGTCTAGTTCCTAAGGAAGCAGAAGGCTGCTGCTGCTTTACAGTGGTGTCCCCTGCTTAATTAGCATTTTTGGATCCACCGCAATTCAGCTGGATGGGCATTCTCTTACAATTGGTAGTCGCCTGGAAGTGGCTTTCACAGCTGGGCCACAGATCCCTCGCCCAGGGAGCCTGGAATGGGGCTGCTCGGCAGCCTTGTTCAGTCATAATGAATTTTTCTGGAACTGTCACTTGGAACCCCTGTCACTGTGCTGCACCAGTGGTGAGCGGGCTGGAAGAGGATTTATTGTTAGAAGATGAGTGACCCTGCTGTGCAGACCCCAGGCCTGGGTGATAAGAAAACTCAGAGGCAGTAACCTGCCACCACCTATAATGGGAGAGTGATGGAGAGAAGGGAAAGCACAGAAAGGAGAGGTGGGTGTACATAGTCATGCTTTAACTCCTGGCTCTGACAATCTTGGTCTCAGGCTGCTGTGGGCATAAAAGTAAGATGGCCACTGGTACTTCTGGCTGGGCTTCCCCTTTCCTCCCCGGCCATATGCACGTGCTAAGCACCAAACTTTCCTCTTGTGGGCTGGAGCTCCCAAAGAGAAAATGGAATACTGTACAACTAGAAGAACCTGGCAAAGATTTTGTTCAACACCTTAGACTTACAGAGGAAGAGAACAAGGTCCAGAGATGCTCCATGGCTAGAGTTCCGGACAGTGGGTGGTCACACAGACAGAATGGAAGGAGGAGGGTCTCTTAATTTGTAGTTCATCACCTGTTCTTTCACCACCGAAGGCTTGGAATGGGCAAGGAGATGGATGTATATGACAGCTTCTCAGGGACACAGGCCTGGATTGAAATGCCCTCTGTACCATCTAGGGGTTGTGAAGTCTTTGGAGGAGGAAACCTAATCTCTGTGCATCATTTTTCTCAAGGAGAAACACACACACACACACACACACACACACACACATACACACACACACACCCCAATATACTCATAATTGGGAGCTGTCATAATTCTTTGCTGGTATTTTATGTGGGTCATTATTGTTACCTCCAATGATTATGAGCTGCATGAACTCAGATGAATTATGGAATCTCTTTGAGTTTCAGTCCCACAATGATAAAACAAATACAAGAGAGTCACCATTCTCCCAAAGTTATGGTGAAGTCTGTATAGCATAATATGCTCATAATAAGCAAAAACCTATAGCAGTGCCTGAAACAGAGTAAGATTTCAATAAATGTCTTCTGCTTTGTTATCCATATTAATATCATCTCCAAAGCAAAGTTTCCTATAATAAAGCTTTAACTTATGACTTACCTTCAGGTTCAAGTTTAAATTCCTTAAGTAGGCATCTATGGTTCCTCCTGACCTGGCTCTCACGTCCATTTGCAGCCTTGTATTTTGGCAAGCCTTTGAGGAACTCTCACCCCCTGACTCACCTCCTGCCCTCTTGTCAGTTTCTCTTTCCCTCAGTGCTTTCACATGCAGGGCCCTTTTTCTGAAATTCCTTTCCTCTCTTTTTTTTTTCTCAGTGACCACATAGTTGCTTATTAAGGCTCAGCATGATTGTCACTGACTTCCCCATTGTAGATGTCCCCATTCCCCTCCTAGGCTGTGCCCCAGGATATGATCCTGTCACAGCACTTACAAGCTGTTGAGAACCCTGGCTTACCTGCTGATCACCTGCCTAAACTAGGGCCCTTTCAGGACAAGAATGTAACATTTATCTCGGTCTCCCTGGTCCCTTGCACAGCTTAGTGCTCCATAAATATCTGCAGACTGAATAACTCAAATCTCATAATGAGAATACAGCCTAGGCACTGAGCACAAAGCCTTGCACATTTTAAAGACTTGACAAACATATATTAAATGAGTAAGTGAATATAAATGAGTGGATAACAAGAGTATATTTCATCTCTATAGCAATGCAACATTTTCATCCCCTACAAGCCAGCATTTCAAATTAAAAAAAAAAAAAAAACCTGCTTAATTAGAGAAGTGGTCAACATTTAAAAATCTTCAACTTTTAGCTCAACAATGTTACAGAGAAAAGTTTGGTGAATCCCTGAGCTACCAAACGATGGTTGACTTAGTTTAGGGAAGGTACTGAATGATTTGGTACCTCCTAAAAAGGAAATAATATGGAATTTTTACCTTTTTTTTTTTTTAATTTATTTATTTATTTATTTATTTATGGCTGTGTTGGGTCTTCGTTTCTGTGCGAGGGCTTCCTCTAGTTGCAGCGAGCGGGGGCCACTCTTCATCGCGGTGCGCGGGCCTCTCACTATCGCGGCCTCTCTTGTTGCGGAGCACAGGCTCCAGACGCGCAGGCTCAGTATTGTGGCTCACGGGCCTAGTTGCTCCGCGGCATGTGGGATCTTCCCAGACCAGGGCTCGAACCCGTGTCCCCTGCATTGGCAGGCAGATTCTCAACCACTGTGCCACCAGGGAAGCCCGGAATTTTTACCTTTTTGACTACTTTTGCTAGCAAGTATATTCAATTTATGGCAAAGCAGAGGTTTGTTTAATCCTATGTATGGCAACGACTGACTACAAAGCTTATTTCCCTTTCCTGGGCACAAGTTAAACTACATTTTCCAGACTTCCTTGGGTGAGGTTGAGACCATGTGACAGAGTTCTGGCCAATGAAATGAAACCAGAAATGATGTTCACCACTTCCAGGTCTGATGTCAAGCCACCTGAGATTCTCCATGATAAATTTTTCTCTTCCATGGGTACTTGGAAGCCATGATTTGACAATGGCAAAGTTATAAAATGGAAGGAGGTTTGTGTCTCTGAAAAAATTCACGGAGAAATCGCCCCTTAACCAACCACGCTGGACTGACATGAGAAAGCAATCAAAATTTAGTGTTTTAAAATCTATTGGGGGGCTTCCCTGGTGGCGCAGTGGTTGGGAGTCTGCCTGCCAATGCGGGGGACACGGGTTCGGGCCCTGGTCTGGGAGGATCCCACATGCCGCGGAGCAGCTGGGCCCGTGAGCCACAACTGCTGAGCCTGCGCGTTTGCAGCCTGTGCTCTGCAACAAGAGAGGCTGCGGTGGTGAGAGGCCCGCGCACCGCGATGAAGAGTTGCCCCCGCTTGCCGCAACTAGAGAAAGCCCTCGCACAGAAACGAAGACCCAACACAGCCAAAAATAAATAAATTAATTAATTAAAAAAAAAATCTATTGAGCCTTCAGGGTTTTTTTGTTTTGTTTTTGCTTTTTTTTGTTTTGTTCTGTTTTGTTTTTTTTTGGCTTAGTCTATTCTAATATGGAATATGGCACTTTGAACTACAGAACTGCCATATAAAATCTTCAAATTTTATCACCTTGGCTTAGTAGGAAGTTGGTGAAGAAAGGGATATAACTGGATGGGTAGCTGGGATTCCATGTTAGGTAGTGGCAAAATATTTTGTAAAACCCTAGATGCTATAACTTGGAAGGCAGACTGTGTACTTACTCAGCTTGTGACTCTGATGGAAGAAATTGGAAAACAGGACATCACTGCTCTTTGTTGTTTGTTACTGGCTGCATTTGGCAAGGTATTTGATAAAAGAACTCTACAAAGTATTGACTACTTTGTAAGCAAAAGTGAAAAGGAATAGAGAAAATCCAAATATAGGGAGACTTTCAGGGTGAGAAAGGCCAACGGTTTCTAGACCCTGAAGAGTAAGTTCTGGGATTGAGAAAGACTTACTTACAGGGACAAAGACCTAGTAAGATTTCCCAGGTGACAGTGAGTCAGTCTTGGAGGATAGATCAGATGAAGGATGTGGTCTTCCTAATGAAAGCAGCCATCAGTAAATTAAGAGATACATTTGAGAGCTTACACAAAGAAATAAGACATACATGAGGCACAGTCTAGAAGGAACATTGGGTGTGGTTATTGATGCACAGAATTGATGAAAAATAAATACATCAGAACATACTAAGTTTCTGAAGAAACTGTGTTGTCAGAAATCCCCACATGTTTGGTCTAAAAAGACGGACTTGTTTAACAGAGCTTTCTAACAACCCTTGGACAAAAAGTAGTCTACAAAACTATGTAGCCTCAAAAGGTGAAATTCCTCAAGGCCCATTTCAGACATGGCCTAGGAGGAAAATAGACAGGAGAAAGTTTTCATAGGACAGAGCAGAACCCACAGAGAATGATGGAAAAAGGAATTCTTCACAGGCAGGAGAGTCAGCCCTGGTGAAGGAAGCCCTTTGCTTCAGGGTAGGGGGTTCTCACAAAGTCTGCCCAGTGGGATTTCAGAGGCGCTCTAGACTAGTGACTGCCTGTTATCCTTTCTCTGCTCTGTATTTTGTAATGTGTGTACAGTTTAAGGGATCAGGTTACTCTTCTTTTTAATTCATATGTCACTTGACCACCAGAGATATTTCTAGACCTGATGGAGAGGGACTATGCATCACAAGGACGTCTTGGTCTTTGAGCAGGAAGCAGAAGTGGATGAGACTTAGGGTTGTATCTCTTGACGTAAGAGTGAGCACAATCTATTTGGGAGGGGACAGTAAAATTTGGTGAACGGAGGATGAATTATGATGGAGATGGGCTAGATGCTTACCAAAAAAATGGTGAGAGAAAGATGTCAAGTCTTCCAGGGTTAACATCCCATCCTTAAGGGTGTTTGGGATTTCTCAGTGATCCACAGGTTAGGATGGTCAGATTGAGGAGCATGAATGTAATCTTTGTGGTCCATCAGAGAGCTGTTTGAGGATGCCATGAAAGTCCACCAGAGATACCCGAGCTAGAACGACTCTCATAAATTACCTAATGTAATTATTTCACTTCATACTCATTCACTCATTTGTTTGATAAAGATTTATTGAGCATTTCTTGTGCAAAGGAGCCAGAGGTACCTATTGGTATACAAGGAGCAGTAAAGCCCAGTCACTGCTGCCCACACCAATCAGTGCACCAAAGGAATAGGAGCTGCAGTAACCATCTCCATACACTGTGAAGCCACAAAGAAAAGAACAAATTGTCTCCTTCCTTCCAAGTGTCCCAGAAAGGCTCACAGAGGTCAATTGCATTATCCAATTCCTAGAAGTAGCAGAGGTCAAATCTGAGATATTAGTAGAAAATAATTGATTCATATGACATTTAAGTAATAAAATTAATTATCATAGCATTTTCATATTTCTATGAATATTTTTCCTCATTGTATCTATAATAGTATGACCTGCATGAACTCGCAGAATAAGCTGCAGCCAAACACACAGGTGTAGGTTTTGCTGAATTCATATTCATTTAACACCTACTTGTTTTACTAGGTATACAGAAAAGCAAATGCCATAATCCCTAAATTCTAGATTGCCACAAGTTAATGCCACACTCCTTTAGAGGTAGCTCTTTGTAACTCAGTTTCTCCTGTGGAAAACTAAGAGTAACCATTCATGGAATTTAATGTGAAAGAAATCAGCAATACATGTTCTTTAAAATCATTGGAATGTCCTGTCCCCCTATCCCTCTCATTTATTCAACTCATTAACCTCTGTTTAGCTTCTCTTCCTTCCAAGCCCAGCTGGGAACCCATGGCCATCTAAATTATTCATTTGCCAGCCCTTATTATGGTCTGGCATTTCCAACCTTCAAGCCAACTGCCAACCTAGGGCCATGTTACATTCTGCTCCCACTGCTCCTATAGCCATGTCTGGGCTCCGTGGACAACCATTCAGCCAGTCTCTCAACACTTCCCACCAATTCTTGAACTTCTTTTGGAACCCCTTCTCCATATTGACCAGTACAAACCTTCCCTAGTATCTTCAGTTCCCCTGACCTAACAATGGACAATCATACCTCTTTCATTAGCCATGTCCAATCTTCTGTGCTGCCTACAAACAAAGCTATAACCACATCCATCTCTGCCTCCTTTTGCTCTGTCTCAGAGACTGTGACAGCAAACTTCCAATCTGTGCTCTTGACGTCAACCTTTTTTCTCTCTTCCAGGGGCTAAGTCATTTAGAAATCACCTCCTGGCTCCTACTCTTTATCCTAAAGATTTTCTTAAACCTCTGCCTTATTAAAAAATAAATGCCTTTGAAAAAAACCTCCCTGTGCCCTCTGCCCCTTTCCAGCTGCTATTGATTTATTTTCCCCCCTTCTCAAATGAACTTCTTTTAAGCTCTCCATTTGCCTACCTCCAGTTACTCATTAATGCCCTGTGACCTGCCTTCCAATACTTAATGACCTCTTTCTTGCCAAAGCCAGTAGACCCACTCTGGTTGTCATCTGACCAGACCTCTGCTGTTCGTCCAGCCATGTCTTGAATCTGGAGGCTCTTTCCAAATCCTTATCATTCCTCACCTAGACTGCTGCCAGAGGTTTTATGGGTCTCCTTCCAGCCTGTACACCTCAAATTCATCCTCCATATACCCCCACCAGAGAGATAGATCTTAAATACAAGTCTCACCACCTCTCTCCATTTATAATCTGGCAGTAATTTATTTTGGGATACAGGATGAAGGGATAAATCCTTTACATGGTATTCAGAGCTCCCCAAAAGGAAACTCTGAGCTGGAGCTAATTCCCCAGCTCTGTTTTCTGTCATTTTCTTCAGCTTATTCTGAAATGTTTGCAATCTCTTCACACTCCATGCTGCTTCTCTACCTGAATGTCTCTGCCTAAACTGTGCCTCTACCTGGGGTAGTTCTCCTCCCCCAACAATCCCCACCCATCTTCCAACTCCCTCCCCAGGTATACAAGGTAATGTACAAGGCATTCTTACAATGGATACTTCTTGCTTAGTCATACCCTCCACAAGAAAATCCCTGACTTTCTCCAGCTTCTTGCCCTCCACCTCCAGAAGGGTTTTTAAAAATTTTCTGGTCCCATAACACCTTGTGCATTTGTTTGTCATTTTAAGTACCACATGACACTTTCTTTCTCTCTCACCCTCTTTCTTCCCCCACTCTCTTTTCTCTCAACTGGATTGTAGTTCCTTGAGAGCAGGGACTGTTCTTTTATCTCTGTACACCTGCCACATAGCAGAGCATCTGCTTAATAAATGTCAGGAGAATGAAATGTTCCCATATTTTTGGATGACAATAAAAAGTGATGTAAAATTGTTTACATAATCTATGTGGTCTCCCCAGTAAAGAGTGTCTCTATGATAGAGTCATTTTTGGGGTTTTAAATTAAATCAACATCCTTCATTCTCTATAACATTACATCTCAGTTTGAATCTGCCACATCTCAGGTGTTCAGTAGCCTTGTGTGTCTAGTGGCTGCTATATTGGACAACACAGCTCCAAATCACAGGGATTATAATACTTAGGGCTGTTATCAAAATTATGTGGAACAAGGTATACAGGAAATACTTAGCACAGGCACTGTCATATAAAGATGTACTAAACTTTTGCTTATTTCTCACTATCTATTATACTAATATTAAAATGTAATATTCCCCCATGACATTATTTTCCTCTTGGGAAAAATCTATGGAAGAGGAAGATATTTACAGAATTTTTTAAACTGGAGAAAGAGAAAATGTAGAGTTAAAATGTCTATCTGTATGACACTTGCCACCTCTCTGAATTAAACTGGTAAGAACAGAATAAAAAGAAATGCAGATAACCAGTATCCCCCCTAAATTCCTGGCGTTGGTTGAGAAGAATAGCTTGTTGAGAATAGGAACAGTATTCTGAACACCTGGGGAGCATCCAGCCTTCAGACCTGATGTGTCTGGCTTCATGGGTGTCTTGCAAACCCACTTCCTTTCATGCTAAACACATAAGGAAGGTAAAAGTCTCTAAGTAAAATTTAAACCACATAACAAATGTTTTCTTCCCACAAATCTTGTTTTCCTTGTAGTGAGGAAACAAGGGCTTTAACTTGAACCACAAATGGTAACCCAAAGTGGGGAAAACGTCCATGAAGAAAAGTGGAAGATCTCAAATAGGTTGGAACAAAGAGGGGCTGGCCGGGGATGGGTGGGTGGAGATTAATCTTATTAGGATCCTATATCATGAGGGTGTCAGGTGTGAAAGCAGACGAATGGCCTGTGTTTATCTGAGCTAAACCGTGTGGTTCACCCAAACATTCACTTCCCAGAGCGTTTTTTTTTTACCCGTAATAAATTGGCCAAGTCTTCATAGGGCGTTGATAATAAAGTATGTATAGGTGCAGTTAGAGATTTCTTGCCAGGTTTTCGATGTAACCACCCTCTCCCACTCTCTTGCTCTCTCCTTCTCCCTCTCCCTCTCCTTTTTATCACAGCTGATTCACAAAGCCCTTTGGAAAGATGAAGTAGGTAGAAATCAAAATAAATGGATTCTATTAAAACCGGCAATGCATCAACTGCTTGATAAAGTGATTAATAAACAGCTTAGGATGGTGATTGATTAAACTCTTTAATCAAAGTGCTAAACTGACTTAATATGGAGAGTTTCAACATGTTCAAAGTGTACATTTTCCCTGCCTAAGGTTCACAGTTGTTTATGTAACTTTTCTGAAGTGTATCCCTTAGGTCTAACCTTCCGAGAGCCGAGGCTCTGGAATGTGTAAGGATTATAAAGTATTGCAAACTGCATTAGCTGCTAAAATGTGCTCATGAATTATAGGACCTTTCCACTAGGCAACAAGTCATTTTTCAGAATTTTGGACCCCTTCATCAAGCAGTTTCTTTGCCTGCATCACTTCATAATTCTTTAAACCGTAATGTATAAAGCGAGACAGTGCGCGTTTAAAAAGTCCCTATCGCTCACATTTTATTCTCTCCTTTAAACACTGATTGCTTTATTGAATAAGGTCAACATTTTGATGATGAGAGAAGAGGCTTATTTTTACCCTGAGGGTAGTTTTGTGTTCATTAGAAATGCATATATTTCATCCAATATGTGTAATTCTCAGTATCAGTCATCATTTTTGACACAATCATCTGCTCACCAATTTAATAAGCCATTTGACTCCTAAAAGTTTGTGACACCAAAATAGACTTTTTCAAAACCTTTTAAAAGTTTCGAATAAAAACATTTTAAGAGTTGAGCTTGGGGAGAAGGGGAGGGGAGGGAAATATGACCATACGTTAATGAGACAGCATTCATGACCCATGCTGCATCTATGTGATGGAGTCAAGTCAAGGAATTTATTTAATACAAGACACAGTTCTCTGTGTAATGCACTGTACTGGGCTCTCTGTGGCTGGCAAAACCAAAAATAGCACTGCTCCAGTTCGAGGATCTTATTTTATAAGGAAAGGGATTATACAAGGTGGGGGAAACTGTGTATCTGTTTATCTGAATAATTTAGAAAGACAATTATTGCTATGAAGTCTTGACTAAGGCAAAGAAGCTTGTGAAAGATTGGGAGAAAGCATCAACAACGCTACCATTGCAGCTGATTTGGCTTTGAAAGATGAATAGAATTAAGATATGAAGATAAGTACCTAGTAGTGGTGCTCATAGGAAGTGTAAAAATCATTACTCAGAAACAGTAAAGCATTTTTAGGGGCCACTAAGTAGCCCAGTTTGTCTAGGGTGCAAGGTTCACTTAAAGGAACAGTAAGACGTGAGGTGGGAAGGGTGAGTTAACATCAACTTATAAAGGTTCTTAAAGTGTTTACTTATTTGGTGGCGAGAAGGGAGTTACTGAAGGAATTTGAATGAAGAATAAACAGTTGCCAGAACAGAGAGACAGGCTGCTTCATGGTTAGAGCATGATGTGAGAACCAGAATGCTTAGGCTTGGATCCTAGCTCTGTCACTTAGAAGCTGTATGACCTTGAACAAGTACTGAAGCGATACATGCCTCATTTTTAATTGTGGATAACAATATGTGCTTCATGGGGTTGTTGTGTGGTTAGGTGATTTAAATCATGTTAAGCTCTTTGATTAGTGCTTAATATCAATAGTAAGAACTCATTATTGTTAGCGAGGACACACATTGCTATTTCCAATGAAAGTCTTCCTAGAATTAGAAGTGCACTTTAGTAAACTTAAAATTAGATTTTTGAAGACTGTTTGCGGAGAGTAGATACAGGAAGTAGGCACATCTGTTTGGAAACTACCTCAGGAGCCTCAGAGACATTGAAAAAGACTTTTCTTTAGGTGGCAACAGGAACTGGAAAGACAGAAACAGATGTGAAAGAAGTTAGGAAACATTGGCAAAGAAGGAAAAGATGAGTTACAGATGACCCCCAGTTGTTGTTACTGTGTTTTGTATTTGGGGATGTGTTGCTGGAAGGAGAAGCCTCTGGATACATTGAATTCTCCATCACCCAGAGCATCCAGCGGAAGCATTCTGGGCCTCAGTAGACAGACTCGCTACGAAAGTTTGGTGGCAACCTGCCTATTTAGCACTAGTGTTCCAAAGCCTGAGGGGAGGAGAAAAGAGAGATCTGAGGAGAAATCCCTGGGAAATGCCCATTCTTAGAATGAAGGAAGAGGATGAAGATGGAGAGCCAGCAGTCAGAGAGGAAGTAGAACTGTGAAGGACAGGACATTTTTGAGACTCAGGAGCAAAGAACAAACATCAAATACCAAACTGAGTTCTAAAAGGGATCATCCTTTGGCCGTCATTCATTCACTTTTCTCTCAATAGTAACCAAATTCTATGTCTGGTCAGGATGGGTCTAATAAGGTGATTTGATTCTTCCAAAGGACCACCAAATTCAAGCTTCATGTCTATGACCACTGGGGTAGATGTGGTGGGTAATACAAGAGGTCCTTTCTTTTGATAAATCAAAAATGTGGTCAGATAAAAGAGAAAATAATATAGTCTGCTACCACGTGCTGGTGCCAGGAGTGCTATGAGAATCCAACAATGTATTCATTGAGTGATTCATTCATTCAATAAACAG
This sequence comes from Balaenoptera acutorostrata, assembly GCF_949987535.1. NCBI lineage: Eukaryota > Metazoa > Chordata > Mammalia > Artiodactyla > Balaenopteridae > Balaenoptera > Balaenoptera acutorostrata. The sequence continues at coordinate 49,678,156 of NC_080066.1, read as the reverse complement.
GTATGCGTTAAGTATTGCCGAGCGCCTGCTATGTACCAGATTCTGTGGAAGGCTGTGAGAATACAATGTTGAAGATGGATGTGGTCTCTGCACTCAGGAAACTTGGAGTGCACTAGAAAAGACAGATGTTTTATCCTATTAATTACAATTCTGATGCATTCCATGAAGAAGAAATGCTGGGTGCTCTGAGTGTATGGGGGGGGGGGGTGTCTGGAGTCTGTCTGGAGGGTCCAGGACATTCTTCTGAGAAAGAGACATTCAAGCTGAGATTTGAACGATGCAGTGGAGCAACACAAGAAGAACAAGTCAAGGGATAAGAGTCTTGAGACAAAAAGGTCTCTTTCTCCTTTAAAAAATAGAAATAAGGTCAATGCAGCTGAAGCACAGAAAGACAGAGGAAACAGAAAGAGTTGAAGATAGAGGCAAAGCCCAAGGCAGTTTGAGTTTTTATGTCCTGATAAGGATGCAAATATCCCTCTAATAGCAGTGGGGAACCATTGAGAGATTTTAAACATAAATAACTTTTTACTACAGGGTGAAGAGTGAATTAGAAAGTTATTAAAATTAGGCAATAGTAATAGTCCAGGCAAGAGATGATGGTTGCTGGAAATATACAAATGTGAGAGATATTTAGGGAGTCAAATCAACAGGAACTGTGATTGGGTAAGGGGATGGGAAAGTGAAGACAGTGACAATGATTCAGATTTCTGGTTTAAAAAGTCAAGTTTCTCCCCTTCTCCGCCTCCCCTTAAATCCCTGCCATCATGCTGGTAATAAGAGCTCAATGCTTTAATGTGGGCCTTCCACTCGCTCTCTCTGCTGGCTCCTGACTCCCTCTACAACTTGAATTTCTATTCTTCTTGTCTACTCTGCACACCCACTACTTTGGCCTCCTTGCTATTCCTGAAGCACATGAGATAAGTTCCCATCTCTGGGTTTTTGCCCCATTCCTGACTGGTTTCCAGCAACATCTTCTCCTTATACAACCCCTGCCCCCCCACCCTTTCCATCTCCAAACACAAATCTGATCATACATTTGCCTATAATGTTTTGTACACTTAGAAATATTTAAGAGGGTAGATCTCATATCATTTTGTTACCACAATAAAATGAAAAATTTTTAAAAGAATGAAAAAATATAGTTAGAAACCATTTGTCAATAACTAACATAGAAACATGGATGAAAATAAAGATATTAAAACTCTTTTTAAAGATCCATCATTGGTGACAAATTGACATAGGATAAAATTTAAGTCCCATAGTAGTGTTTCTCAAAGCTGTCCACTGATAAAACCTAATAGTAGACAGAATTACATGAGTACCTCTAGGGGTTTTGAGAACACACAGAGAGATGCTTGGTACAAATTTCTTCATATTTTCAAGTTTTGTGTTAAAAATTCAACCAAAGTTGGCATTTTATTGTGTAATGTGTCCATATTTATTTAAATACGTAGATTTTAAAAAAAAATTAATAATGGAAAAAACACATAATGTATCATCTTAACCATCCTTAAGCGGACAGTTCAACAGGGTTAAGTACATTTATACTATCATGCATCCCATCTCCATAACTCTTTCCATCTTGCAAAACTGAAACTCTGTAACTATTTAACAATAACTTCTCACTTCCTGCTTCCCACTCTGCTCTGGCAACCACCAGTCTTCTTTCTGTCTCTATGGATTTGACTGTTCTAAGTACCTCATATATATATGGAATCACAAGATAATTGTTTTTTTGTGAGTGGCTTATTTCACTGAGCATAATGTCCTCAAGACTCATCCATGTTGTAGCCTGTGTCAGAATTTTCTTTTTTTTTTAAGACTGAATACATTCCATTTTTGTACAGATCACATTTTGTTTATCCTTTCTTCCATCCATGAATACTTGGGTTGCTTTTATCTTTTGGTCATTGTGAACATTGCTGCTATCAACATGGGTGTATAAATATCTGTTTAAGTCACGGTTTTTAAATCTTTTGAGTATGTACCCAGAAGTGGAATTGCTGGATCATGTGGGAGTTCTATTTTTAATTTTTTGAGGAACTACCATATTGCTTTCCATAGTGGCTGCACAATTTTACAATCTCACCAACAGTGCACAAAGGTTCCAATTTCAGCACATCCTCACCAACTCTTGACTTATTATTTTCTATGAATTTTGTTTGTTTTTTATAGTAACCATCCTAATGGATGTGAGGTGACATCTCATTGTGCCTTCGATTTTCATTTCCCTAATGATAAGTGATGTTGGCCACTTTTTCATGTATGGGGACACTTTTATATTGTCCATCAAATTGACAAGTTAAGAATCACCAGCACACCTCCATTTGCCCAAGCTTGAGAAGTATGCTCTAGGCCGGCCTTCAAACTCGCCAGCTTTGAGGGCTAACCAACATGTTTACTTTTGTTGCAGTCTGCTCCCTCACTGGCACCATATTCTCTGGAACTATCAGGTGGTGTCCTTTCCTTTCTGCATACTCTAAACCCCATCACCTTCTGATTTTTGTACATAGTTTTCTCTGACTTGAATGCCTTTCTCCTCCTTTTCCACTTGCTTAAATCTTACTCTATCTTCAGTGCCAATGACATATCCTCTCCACCCCTATGTTGCTTCCAGTTCAACTTCTTTAGAGAGATAAATCACCCTCACTTCTATTTCCTAGAACATTTTTATTCTATTCTACTGATATCAGTGTTGAGTCATTTTCCTCTTGAGACTGCGAGCTCTTTGAAGACTGGCTTCATCATCTTTGCAACCTCAGCAGTGAGTCTTTTGCCTGACGCATGTTTAGACCTCCAGGAAATGTCTGCTTCATGGATAGAGGGAGAAGACTTTGCAGACAGGAAGGACATGAGCCAAGGTATGGGGTGAAGAGGAAGACTCAATGTCAGCAAAGTTAACGCCTGTAGAATGTACATTTTCACAAAGTAACGGGGCTTTGTAAAAGTTTAAGAAGCTGCACATAGCTGGGCATTCAAATTCTTCAGAGGCTAGAAATCTCACTAATGGGACCAGGCTTCACATAAGAAATTTTCAATAGCTCGATCAAAGCCAAGAAGTGAAGAGCAGAGGGACCAATGGCTTACAAAAAGAGCTTACAGCTTGCCTAGCAGTGTCTTAGGAGAGTCGATAAAACTTTATAATCAATATGCTGATGAAGTGCCAGCTAGAAAACATCACAGAATTAGCTGATGCTGTCATAGCGATCTAAGAATAACTGCCCATCACTGTCCCTGTCGTATCACATCACCGTCCCCAGGTATCTGAATGGCATAAAACCTTTGAAAACTCAGCAGTTCCTTTTGGAAAACGTAACCAAAATTCTACTTTTACAGATATTATTTAAAGGTGATGGGATAATTATGGGGAAAATTTAGAAAACACATAAAAAACCTTAGAAGTATCAGAAACTACCTAGAGGTTAACACAATGAACAATTAAGTGCCATCCGATTATTTTTCTGCCTATGTGTTTTGGCATAACTGAGACAATTGTCCATATATATTTTGGTATATTTCTTTATTAATGAAACAATGGTATTAATTCATGTTGATGAAAATCTCTGTAAAAGTCATTTTGAAAGCTGCATAAGTTCCCTTATAACATAGTTTATTAAACATTCCTCCTATTGCTAGACACTTAAATTGTCTCCAATATTGAACTGAACATCTATGTACATGAAAGTTTTAGAAATGTTTTGTGTTATCACCTTATATACCGTGAAATGAAGGTAATTAATGCCCACCTGTTTTAAGAATTATGAGCTAGCTGTGAAAAGTACCTACTGTGCAATTTTAGGCATCCTGAAATCTGAGGATAAGTAATGTAATTTTGTTTTACTATAGACATTAAAAAAAAAAAAAAAAAAAAAAAAAAGGTTAGTAATTACAGGATTGAAATCAGGGGACCAAAGTCCACTCTAACCAGTATGCATGACTAAATTTTCATGAAACTTGCTTCAGTGAAGTACATTTTTTTCCACAAACATTTTTTTATTCCCTTCTCTTTCTGGAATACTGTAAGGATATTGTAATTCTAATTATATGAATTATATGCATATGTGTAGATACACACGCACACATCTGTTTTGCTAACTACACAAAACTATACTACCAATATTTCAATTTAAATATCATTACACCATTCTATAAACCTCAAAATAACATTTTATTAATCATCTGAAAGAACAAACCCAACAAACCCAAATGACAAACAGCTAAGGTTTGTCCAAACACAGAAAAAAACTTAATAATTCAAACACAGCTCTTTAGTTAAATTAAAAATGAGTTACCAAAAGCGCTTAGATAGCTCAATTTAATACATTTAATAAATTCTCCTTAAACCATTAATTTTTACAAGTAATTTTATTATTTTATAAAATCACCTAATTCAAACCTCTCTCTCTCAATTTGGATGTGTCTTCCTGTCAGTGTCTGCAAATAGGGTGTTTTTTGATGATATTTTAACCCTTTTATTCATGGTTTGGAGAGCCTACTACATTTTTAACTTTCTTAATTCTTTTTTTTTTAACATTTTTATTGGAGTATAATTGCTTTACAATGGTGTGTTAGTTTCTGCTTTATAACAAAATGAATCAGTTATACACATACATATATCCCCATATCTCTTCCTTCTTGCGTCTCCCTCCCTCCCACCCTCCCTATCCCACCTTTCTGGCTGGTCACAAAGCACCGAGCTGATCTCCCTGTGCTATGCGACTGCTTCTCACTAGCTATCTATTTTACATTTGGTGGTGTATACATGTCCATGCCACTCTCTCACTTTGTCCCAGCTTATGCTTCCCCCTCCCCATATGCTCAAGTCCATTCTCTAGTAGGTTTGTGTCTTTATTCCCGTCTTGCCCCTAGATTTTTCATGACCATTTTTTGTTTGATTTTTAGATTCCATATAAATGTGTTAGCATATGGTATTGTTTTTCTCTTTCTGACTTACTTCACTGAGTAAGTAATATTCCATTGTATATATGTGCCACATCTTCTTTATCCATTCATCTGTTGATGGACATTTAGGTTACTTCTATGTCCTGGCTATTGTAAATAGAGCTGCAATGAACATTGTGCTACATGACCCTTTTTGAATTATGGCTTTCTCAGGGTATATGCCCAGTAGTGGGATTGCTGGGTCGTATGGTAGTTCTATTTTTAGTTTTTTAAGGAACCTCCATACTGTTCTCCATAGTGGCTGTATCAATTTAAATTCCCACCAACAGTGCAAGAAGATTACCTTTTCTCCACACCCTCTCCAGCAATTATTGTTTGTAGATTTTTTGATGATGGCCATTCTGACCGGTGTGAGATGATATCTCATTGTAGTTTTGATTTGCATTTCTCTAATGAGTAATGATGTTGAGCATTCTTTCATGTGTTTCTTGGCAATCTGTATATCTTCTTTGGAGAAATGTCTATTTAGGTGTTCTGCCCATTTTTGGATTCAGTTGTTTGTTTTTGTGTTATTGATCTGAATGAGCTGCTTGTAAATTTTGGAGAGTAATCCTTTGTCAGTTGCTTCATTTGCAAATATTTTCTCCCATTCTGAAGGTTGTCTTTTCATCTTGTTTAAGGTTTCCTTTGCTGTACAAAAGCTTTTAAGTTTCATTAGGTCCCATTTGTTTATTTTCGTTTTTATTTCCATTTCTGTAGGAGGTGGGTCAAAAAGGATCTTGCTGTGATTTATGTCAGAGTGTTCTGCCTATGTTTTCCTCTAAGAGTTTGAGAGTGTCTGGCCTTACTTTTAGGTCTTTAATCCATTTTGAGTTTATTTTTGTGTATGGTGTTAGGGAGTGTTCTAATTTCATTCTTTTACACGTAGCTGTCCAGTTTTCCCAGCACCACCTATTGAACAGGCTGTCTTTTCTCCATTGTATATTCTTGCCTCTTTTATCAAAGATAAGGTGACCATATGTGCGTGAGTTTATCTCTGGGCTTTCTATCCTGTTCCACTGATCTATATTTCTGTTTTTGTGTCAGTACCATACTGTATTGATTACCGTAGCTTTGTAGTATAGTCTGAATTTAGGTAGCCTGATTTCTCCAGCTCCGTTTTTCTTTCTCAAGATTGCTTTGGCTATTCGGGGTCTTTTGTGTTTCCATACAAATTGTGGAATTTTTTGTTCTAGTTCTGTGAAAAATGCCTGTGGTCGTTTGATAGGGATTGCATTGAATCTGTAGATTGCTTTGGGTAGTAGAGTCATTTTCACAATGTTGATGCTTCCAATCCAAGAACATGGTATATCTCTCCATCTATTTGTGTCATGTTTAATTTCTTCCATCAGTGTCTTATAATTTTCTGCATGCAGGTCTTTTGTCTCCTTAGGTAGGTTTATTCCTAGGTATTTCATTCTTTTTGTTGCAATGGTAAATAGGAGGGTTTTCTTAATTTCATTTTCAGATTTTTCACCATTAGTGTATAGGAATGCGAGAGATTTCTGTGCATTAATTTTGTATCCTGCTACTTTACCAAATTCATTGATTAGCTCTAGTAGTTTTCTGGTAGCACCTTTAGGATTCTCTATGTATAGTATCATGTCATCTGCAAACAGTGACAGCTTTACTCCTTCTTTTCTGTTTTGGATTCCTTTTATTTCTTTTTCTTCTCTGATTGCTGTGGCTAACACTTCCAAAACTATGTTGAATAATAGTGCTGAGAGTGGGCAACCTTGTCTTGTTCCTGATCTTAGAGGACATGGTTTCAGTTTTTCACCATTGAGGATGATGTTGACTGTGGGTTTGTCATATATGGCCTTTATTATGTTGAGGTAAGTTCCTTCTATGCCTATTTTCTGGAGGGTTTTTATCATAAATGGTGTTGAATTTTGTCAAAAGCTTTCTCTGCATCTATTGAGATGATCATATGATTTTTATCCTTCAATTTGTTAATATGGTGTATCACATTGATTGATTTGCATATATTGAAGAATCCTTGCATTCCTGGGATAAACCCCACTTGATCATGGTGTATGATCCTTTTAATGTGCTGTTGGATTCTGTTTGCTAGTATTTTGTTGAGGATTTTTGCATCTATGTTCATCAGTGATATTGGTCTGCAGTTTTCTTTTTTTGTGACATCGTTGTCTGGTTTTGGTATCAGGGTGATGTTGGCCTCGTAGAATGAGTTTGGGAGTGTTCCTCCCTCTGCTATATTTTGGAAGAGTTTGAGAAGGATAGGTGTTAGCTCTTCTCTAAATGTTTGATAGAATTCGCCTGTGAAGCCATCTGGTCCTGGGCTTTTTTTTTTGTTGGAAATCACCTAATTCAAACCTTTCTTTCTCAATTTGGATGTGTCTTCCTGCCAGTGTCTGCAAATAGGGTGTTTTCTGATAATATTTTAACCCTTTTATTCATGGTTTGGAGAGCCTACTACATTCTTAACTTTCTTAATTCTTGAGTATATTAATCCATCAGTGTTTTCCTTTGTAGTGCACTGTGGATGGAGCATGGAAATCATCTATTAGGCTGTTATCCCAACAGTGATAGAAATTTTCTAGTAGAAAAGAATATTGTCTGTTTAATAAAATTTAACAGTAACTAAAAACGCAACATCCAAGAGGACCCTTAAAATTCACTGATGATCCCTAAAACTCAGAGGTGAGGGGCAGTTCTGAAAATAAAGAGCTATTCAGAAATTGTTCAGCAGAAGAAAGTGCTTTAAGAGGTTTCTGCTTTTAGACTGAGGTTATCAAAATGGGAATTACCTTTACTGGAAATAAATCATATTGTTTTCTTCACAGGTGGCTCAATTTAGCTGTTTAATCTGAGAGAAATGACAGATTTAAGAGCAAAAATTCTTGGTTCATCAAGTTTGGAAGACATTTTATCTCTGTTTCAATGTTTCCATCTGATAATCAGTTGTGTAAACTGTAATTTCAGAGTAATTTGAAGCATAGAAAATAGAAAGTCTTACAAATCGGTGTGTCTTGGAGTGGCATATAGATGGTAGTGGGCTAAAGTATTTGTTTAGAAAGAATGTGTGTGTTTTTTTTTTTTTTTTACTGTCAGGTTTAATAACTTGCCCAAAATATATGTGTACATATTTTCTCAGACAGTTTTCCAAAGGAAAAGGTCATGCAATTTTGATGACTGGCCACATAACATACTCTATTTGGTCAAGACAGAAAACTAGCTGAGGCAGTGAAAAAAACTGTTTAGAAAACCATGCATGCTTTCAACTAAGAATACCTGAAGGTAATACAAATATAAATCTTTATTTTGCTGAACTCTATTACAATTCTATAAACTGTAAATGTAAATAAGACATACACAATTCAAAAAGAAATGTAAGAACTGAAATACATTGAATTTAGTACAGAAAGAGCCACAATGCTTAACAGAGAACAGTGAATCTGCACCTATGATTAGAAAATCTACTAAAACATGTTAAAAATATATAATCCAAAAAAATTATTATCACCCCCCCAGAGTGATATGTTTCAGATGCAATACTATAATTTGAACTAGCAAAACACCAAAAAGTATGTTGTTTTAACTGGTATCTATAATTCTGTGGCATAAAGTCTAGGCATTGACATACAGGAAAAGCCTAGTAGGGAAAAATGCACAATGTGAAGAGACTGAACAGCTGGGAAATATCCTGAGAAAACACTACATCCAGGAAACAAAATTACAAAAATAAAAATAAAAGACAAAAGAATAATAAAAGTAAAGAGACTATTTATTAACAATGTTTTTAATCTATGTCATTAAGATAAATCAGCCTTGTATGGATATGAATTAGAACTTCAGGCTGAATGTTCTCAATAGTTCTTTTCCCTATATATTCTGTTTCCACTAATCATATTTAATGGGGTCTGGGGGAAATGATGACCATATTTAGGCCCTCAAACATTCCCAGTGCCTGCCCACCAGTTTCTACACTCTCAGAAAGAGGAGACTATGCTCAGTGTGTATATCTGCTTTCCTCCTCCACTCTCTGTATAAAATAAGCATTCAGCAGACATTCATGCAAGGTGTCCTTGATTTTTGATGGAGGCAATTCAGGAGGGCTACCAACACCTCCCCGTGGGATCTGGGATAGACTGGGGATGTCTAAGACTTTCTGTGCTCCCTGAGATAGATCTGAGGGAGGCGGGCTGGGATGATAAGCATCCAGCAGAAGAGCAAGGCAGCCTAAAGGGAAAATATCAACTACTCCTCTCTTCCACACTCCTCATTCAGGTGTCAACATTTGGAAAAGGGCTGTGCTGACTCCAACCCTGTTCCAGGTACTTGGGGATACAGCATAAAACAAAACTTACCAAAAACAAGTGCAGAGGTGGGGGGCTCGTATAAACTTTTAACCCAGTGGAGGGACATTAAACCCAATAAATAAGTAAGTTATGCATATATTTAAAGGGGTTAAGTGCTTTGAAAGTAAGAGGGTTGGGGCTGTATTGATTAGCTTGTAACTGAGATATTAGGTGTAAGAAGGTCCAGGTAGAGAGGTATGTTCATGGAATAAGTAGACTGATTTTTCTCTTTACTTACTCAGGTTAAAGGAAAGTGTATTAGTCCTTTGTGGGTTTCTGGTTGTCTCTTTAGCAAAGCAAGCCCTATTGATGTATTTGCTAAAACATATCTGAGTTATTCCTATTCCTTCAAATGAGAATCAAGAAGTGCCCATAATCTGTCCTACACAGATGATGCTGAAATAAAAAAGGAGGCAAGACTCTGCAAGCTGATGGTGCAACAGCCCTACCTGTGGGGATTTTCCATGAAAGAAACTGAAAGCCTGAACAAACCATAAATGTTAACACTAAAACGGAAGGTTGCAGAGGAACTGTCCTAAAAGAATAGTGGAAGAAAGTCTAAAGCAAAAATATATACTGAGATGCAGAAGGTGAAGTTTATACACATTAGAAAATTTTGCATTTGGTAAAGGCAAATGACATTGTAAGCATTCTGTGGATGACCTTCTTTTCTCTGAACATGGCTTTTATTTTTAATTGTCCTATTTTATGGAAAAATGAAACCAAGGAAAGAATTGAAAAATAGGTTGCACTGCTATATAGGCAGAAGCCATACTTCCCATCCAGTTCTTGTTTTGATCACTTCCCACCTCTTCCTTCAAATATAGATGCATTTTCCCTTTCTAACAGCATTGAGAAAGTAGTGAAAGTGTCAAAAATCCAGAGAAGATGAGACAATCCAAGGATGCTTCTCTGAGGAACATCTCTGCAAGCTGCCATCTTGATAAGGACATGGTGGAATCACTAGAATGGCTCTTCTAAATGATGGAGAACTTACTGGCTTGCTGACTAGAAGGCATAAAAGCAAGTGACAACATTTCACCAAGTTAATGGATGATAGATTTAAATGGCTTAAGGTGAATTAGTTATTTCAAGGCAGACAAGCATTACAGAAACAAACAAAAAAATAAGACAAACTCCTTGGCAATTAATAGAGTTCTGTATTATTCAATGCAATGTTTTTGAAAGTGCTAATAACTGTTTAATCCATGGCTTTTTATACATGGATGCAGGTTTATGTAAATATATAGCATTCGGTAGGCAAGATCATGTTTAGTATGATCCCCCTTTTTCTTCTGCAATAGGAGATAAAATGAGATCTTTTTCAACCAAAGAGAGATATTAGCACTCATATAAAATATGGGTACAGAAATGTAGATAATGCATGGGATCGGACTTTGTAAACCTTAAAGCAGTACAGGTTTGAGTTGAGATGATAGGATAGTGCATTGCCCTGGAACCTCAACCCCTTGACCCACAAGAAAGCTGATTCAGAAAGTTTCTGAATCTTGTTGAACCAGGTGAGTAAACTCAGGGATACCTATAAAGCCCTCTGTCCTGGATCCCTCAGCAAGTCGGGAGGTCTCCCTAATCTCCAGGGCAATGGACCACACACTATATATCAAAAAGAAGTTAATGTAATTTCTTGACCACCGAAAGGTTTACTCGCCTGAATAAAATTATTGGCAGTGATTTTTTCTCTTTTTTTTTTTTCCTTCTCCTACCTTCCTCCTTTCCTCCCATTATTCTCTCCTGCTTCCTTCCTTCTTTCCCCTCCCTCCTACTCCTCCTCCTTCTGCAACAGTGGAAAAAAATTAGACCTTTTCCAAGAAAGGTATTAGCACTCACCTAAAATATGTGTACAGAAAAACTCAAACAACCCAACAGAAAATAATGGGCAAAAAAATTGAACTGAGACTTCACAAAAGCATCTATCCAAATGACCAATACGCTAGATTGGCTCATTGTTTAAAAATATCTATGTCCTTCCCCCAACCCACCTCCATGGAGAAGTCTAATCCCCCTTTATTTGAGGTTAGGCTTGGCTATGTGGCTTACCGGCAGTTGGAGAGGGTACTTTCACATCCCTTGCATTTTGACTTGGCCGTGTCACGTGTGTTGGCCGAGAGCTGACTGAGCAGCAGAAAACTGAAGTGTTTCTGGGCAGTTGGACTTGTTGTCTTATGCCTCTGCCACCACCCTGAGGAGAGCACCTGGATGAGCCCTTTTCTCCCAGGAGGAGAGTGAGACCAGGGAATTAAGCTGAACAAAATTCCAAAGAATAGCATACATTAATAAAATGTAGTGCTGCTGCAAAATGTACATATATGTGTGAAGAGAAATGCACCAAAATAGTAATTGTGTTTATTTTGGGGTGGTAGGATTCTGTATCAGGTAAAATGTTCATGTGTACTTTTAAATTTTCTAAAAGAAACAATAACACTAATAAAATAAGGTACAATGTAGGATTTCTAAAAAATGTAGTGTAGAACTTGGTTATAAAGTTTCTACATATCCCATACATGACTTTTTTGTTTGTTTGTTTATCTGCAGTTTCTTATTTTTCTGAAGGAATGCATATTACTTATATGAAAAAAATACAAGGAACACAAATTACTCCTTTTTTGCTTTGGTACTTTCCTATTAATTTGCACAGTAATCCCAGAAGTGAATTAAGAATTTCTGTTTCATTTTTTCCCGAAATCCATGGAAAAATAGACCTTGTCTTTCCTAAAACGTGGATGTTTTCATAGACTATCACATTTAGTGTTCCCCCAAATCTTTGATATTGCCAGTGTTTATTACAACAGAGGGAAACATAAGATAAGAGCAAAGATGTACTTTTCTTCAGCTAGAGTTTTGGCACTGGCCAATCCTACAAGCTAATTTTTTGTATATCCATATTCAAATGTCAAAGAGATCCATCCACCAAAATTTGGAGGCATTCTTGTTCCTGAGCTCAAACTCTAAGGTTTGACAAAATTCAAAGACATTAGAAACTCATTTATTTCACCTGAGAATGAATTTGTATGCCTGCAGATACATTAGCTTGCCCAACTCCTGAATCACTAGACTAAATGCACAATTTCCTCTCTAACCGGGTCATAGGGTGACTCAGAGGACATATTAGGTGACCGGTGAAGGTGAATGCTTTTCGACTCACTGTGGTTGAGTAGCCCAGTCCAATATAACCACTGCCCTGGTCAACACCATAACCCGAATTCCAGATCAGTCCTCAGTCTTTCCTTAACATTCTTCTAGAAAGAGAAAAGAAACTCTTATCCACATACAACTTCAGGGGAGATGAAGCAGAATCAACTGTGAATTGAATGATTGCTATGGATAGCTTTTTTTCATTTCATGTGTCTAACAGGGCTTTTACAAATGAAAATGATTAAGGTTCATGATCATGTTATTATCATGTTTAGATTATTAAGAATCATGACAATGGCTTAAGCAAATGCCTTGAAGACAACTCAAAATTATATTTAAACCACCTTATAAAAGGGACGGCTATGCATGAGGATTTTAAAAATACCATCTTTTCTGGGCTAGTTTCTCAAATAATGATTGTAACAATAATAATAAATTTGCATATACTTTAAAGTCCGCAAAGTTCTTTCACAAATGACTTCTCATTGCTAAGCATTTGTTAGAAATTATTGAAAACTGAAAAAATGAATTGAAGATGTAAAAACAGTATATATTTTCACAATGGAAAGTGAAACCAAGGTTTTAAAAGGCTGAAAATTTTGGGAGAATAAATGACAGTAATGGATCAATAGTTTCAGCCTTAGTTTTTCTATGCATCTGCTTTGCTTGGGCTTTAAAGGTGAAGTCTTATTGTGTTGTAAATTATTTAATAAGAGAAAATAAAATAACTTTTACTAACCTGAAAGAATACCAATAACAAGAAAATGGTAGGGAATTTTTTTTTTCAATTAATAACCCACATTTAAGAGTGCTTTCCATGTACCAGTCACAATACTAAGCACTTTATTCTCATTTATGTTATTTAATCATTACATCAAGCATGCAAGGTAAAATTTTATTCATTGCATATAAGAGGAAACTAAAAACCATTGAGGCTAAACAATTTGCTTAAGATCGGAGACCAGCAAGAGAGAAGATAAGTGAATGCATCTCTGAGCCTATACCCTTAACACTTCTCACACAGCCTCCCCACAATATCTACTATTAACTTTGTAAGTGACCCAGACCCCCTGATACGACAAAATGAAAGATATCCCTATGGACCAATCATTTATGTATTAGCTCCTTCTATGGTTTGCTCTGTGATGCTAAGGTTGGGACTTTGCAAACTATGTTTCCCAGATTCCTTTTCTTTCTGGCTCCTTGATGGATTCTCTTAATAAGGAGCACTATGGAAAATTGGAATGAGGAGGAGAGCGGAGGGACTTTGACATCTGGTAACTGCAGTGCCAGTTGGGCTTAGTAGCAGCAGTTATTCCCAGCCTCCAGCTTCTCAGAACCAGCCTTGTCAAACTTTCCCCAAGGTACAAACAGCAATCAGTCAGGTGCTCAGTGGTGCCTCCATCCACTCTCCTGTGTTCCTGAAGTTCCATTATTTTCTTTGTTTCCCCAAACCTAGAAGTGATTGCTGCTTCCATCAGTTATCTTGGTTGCTTCCACATCCCTTCCCTCCCTTCCTTCCTTCCTTCCTCCCTCCCTCCACTCCTCCCTCCTTCCTTCCTTCCTTCCTTCCTTTTCTTTTTTGCCTTTAACTATCTCAACAACTGTAGAGACAATTTAAATCAGATTTATTGAATATCTGGTATGGTTTCTTTTTTTCCTTACAAGACCCTGTCTAACACAGTGCTTGGTACTATAAATTAGACTCTCAGAGGAAGTATTCAAGGATTGATTTGGTTACATCTTTAGCTGTGAGCACAGTATTGAGCTGGTTGCCAGTGAAAAATGAGATACCAAATCCATGCCATGCAGTGGCATCATAATGAATTAAATTATCATCTTTGGTTGTTTGGAATGAAGTACCTGTCAAAGCAAGTGCTTTGGAAGACTAAGCAGCTGATACACTTACTGTTACTGTATTAATATTGGCCACAAGGATTATGTGGTAGGTTGGCTGCTTTCAAATGCATGGAAGAGTTAACAGAAAGAAAGTTAGAGTGTTGTGTTATAAACTATAGGCTCAAATAAGAACCGGACAATAAGCTGGTTATTGTAGTAAAAATAACCAAGATAAATCCCTTGGAATCTTTTTCTCCATCAGAATGGTAAAGCAAAATAATTACCACCAAAGGAATTATAGGAGTCAGTGTCATTACCAAAGACTTGAAAGATGCAGGTAAAATCCTACTATATTTCTATTTAACTCTGCCGTTGGGCTCTTGAAAAGGCACTGGATCTTGGAGAATGACCATAGATTTTCATAAACGTTATAAGGTGATCTAATTACAGCAGCTGTTCCAGATATGAATTATTTACTGGAGCAAGTCAACATATCTCCTAGTACCTGACACACAGCTATTTAACTCACACTTTTTTTTCTCTATACTGATTTGCAAGGACACTAGAAGTTTTTTTCTCTGTCAGGAACAACAGCACATCTTGACTGTCTTGCCTGAGGGCTATGTCAGGTCTGGTGCTCTCTGACATAACCTAGTTCACAGAGGTCTTGCTGGTAAACGCATCCCACAAAATGTCATATGGCTCCTCCTCACTGACGGCAACATTGCTGATTGGACCTGATGAGCAGGAAGTAGCTAGCACCCTAAATAACATATTAAGACACATGCATGGCAGAGAGTAAGAAAGACATATGAAAACTCACAAGCCTGCCACCTTGGTGAAGTTTCTGGATACCCAATGATTTGGTATACAACGGCATATCCCTCTAAGTTGCTACATCTCACACTGCATAGCAGATGTCTTTGGATTTTAAAGGCAATGAAGGCCACAATGTGTGTGCTAATATAACCCATTAATTAAGTAACCTATAAAGTGGCCAGTTTTTAAAGAAAATCCTATAAAGTGGCCAGTAATCTATAAAGGTTAGAGTAGCCTATAAACTGGCCAGTTGTTAGGGAAAAATAAAGCTCTTCATCATCCATTCTATAATGCAGACTACTCAGTTAATTCATCCCTGTGACTCAGAAGAGCCACCAACACACTATGAATCTGAGGCAAGTTGGCATGTTGTATAGAACATCTTATAAACCACATTAGAGGAATCACAGTGCAGTCCCACAGAGGTTTGCTTAGAAAAAAAAAAA
Organism: Balaenoptera acutorostrata; assembly: GCF_949987535.1. NCBI lineage: Eukaryota > Metazoa > Chordata > Mammalia > Artiodactyla > Balaenopteridae > Balaenoptera > Balaenoptera acutorostrata. The sequence goes on along the minus strand of NC_080066.1, from coordinate 49,662,636 downwards.
AAGAAAAGAAAGAATTTAAAAAGCCATGATTTTTGGCAGATAAATCTTCTGAGAAAACGCTTTTTTTGTTCCTGGGAGCTGATAGGGTCTGAAAGCCTAATCATGAGGCTTCAGGTGACTTTGCAACATTAGTCTTCTGTCGTACACTGGTGTTGTACGGTCCACTAGACCATGAAGTTGGATGTTCACAGCAGCAACTCCACCATCAACTGAGATGGTGTGTAAGTGATCAACTTTGAGCAGATCCTGAAGTCACATGTATCTCATTCTCACTGATCACCTACACCTGTTGGTCTCCTCTTTCTCAACCCACATCTATGACCTCATGAGAAATTCATCATTAGTGAGGAGAAAAACCTTGGACCTTGGTTGCAGATGTTCCTGTGCAATATGTTGGTACCAAGTGGAAGTGCTTTTAGTATTACAGGCACAAACAGGAAAGTTCCTGACAGAAAGTAGTGAAGGAAAATCTGCACAGTGGAGAGAAGTTTAAACAATGTGTTTGGTTGTCCACATTATCTGGACTGAAAAAAATGATCAAGGATATTGATTCACGGGTGTCAGAGAAACTAAGTGGTTAGAGACTTTGAAGGAAAAAGATTGATGATAAGGAGGCCTGGGAAGAGATTTATAGATGAAACTCTCTTCAAACAAACACAGAAGTTGGAGATATTTTTGTCTCATGTGAATGCTTGCCAAATGGCATTCATTGCAGGGTAGGCTGTCACTCATCAAATAGAAAAGATTACAAATTCTATAGATGAGAGCCAGCCCTTTACAGCAGGAATGCCTTATTAGCTGCCACAGTATCCCATCTAACATTGCTTCTGAGGGGCAATATGTTCTTCTGACAAGAAACACATTTGTCAACAACAACAACAGCAAAAATAGCTGTTGTGAGCTCATAAATTATTAACTAATCTTCCCATGTAACCCATTACTCAGAAGCAGCAGGCCTGATAAAATGGCAAAGTAACCTATTGAAATCTCAGTTGGGAGACCACAACCTGAAAGATTGGGAATCTCATTGGAGGGTCCTTGTATTTTTGAGCAGTATAACATGTTTCCCCCATAGCCTGAATTCAGAATTTGCAAAATCAAGGGGTGGAAATGGGAATGATTTCTCCCTCTAGAAGCCCTAAATAATCCATTCACAGAAATTTTGCTTCCTTTTGAAATTTGCTGGCTTAGAGGTATTCATTCTCCAAAGAGGTATGCTTTTAGTAAGGGATACAGCATAGTTTCATTGAATTGGAATGAGACTGCCACCTGGCCAATTTGGGTTTCTCACATCACTGAACCAAATAAGAGCATGATTCTGCTGGCTGAGGTGATTGCCCTGATTGTCAGGGCAAAATTAGATTATTGCAGCGCAATGGAGGAGGCAGGATATTGTCTGAACCTAGGAAATCCTGTGGCCTGCCTCTTGGTACTTCCAAGTCCAGCAGTAAATGTTAATTATAACCATAGCAACCAATTAAATTCAGTATCATGAAGATTCAGTGCTGACTGAGGAAAAAGGAGGTAAGAAATGGGTAGTGCAAGAAGATGTTACAAATACCAACCACAGCTTTGTGACCAATTACAGCAGCAATTACTATAGCAGGTTGTTCCTTGCATAATTTTATATATATATTTTCTCTTCCAGTTTTACTGAGATGTAATTCACATACAGTACTGTACAGGTTTATAGTATACAGCATAACGGTTTGACTTATATACATCATGAAATGATTATCACAATAAGTTTAGTAAATATCCATCATATTTCATATAAATATAAAATTAAAGAAATAGAAAAAAAATTCTTCTTGTGGTAAGAACTTTTAGGATTTAGTCTCTTAACTTTTGTATATAACCTACCACAGTGTTAATTATATTTATCATGTATCAGTACATCCCTGGTACTTATTTATCTTATAACTGGACATTTGTACCTTTTGACAGCCTTTAGCCAATCCCTTCTCTCCCCTTCCCTATTCTCTCTTTCTATGAGTTTGTTTGTTTATTTGTTTTGAAATATAATTGGTCTTCAACACTATGTTAGTTCCTGTTACACAATATAGTGATTTGGTGTTTCTACGTATTTCAAAATGATCACCATATTAAGTCTAGTTACAATATGTTACCATACAAAGATATTACATAGTTGGTGACTGTATTACTCACATTTTATTTCATACCTGTGACTCATTTCTTTTGCAACTGGAAATTTGTACCTCTTAGTCTCCCTCACCTATTTCTCCCCCCACCCCCTCCTATATTATATATATGGCATTCATATGGATAAACTAATTTTACCTTCCTCCTATTCTCTTACAATTGTATATGAATTTTGTATCCAAATTTATATTTATGTTACAAATTATTCAGTTGGAAGGTTGAGACTGCACTGCAGGAGAAATATATTTCCTGGTGATGTTTTCCATGAGGTAGGTACCATGACTATTGATATTTTGAGTCTCTCCTCTTAGGAGGGAGGATGGAAGCACCTTTGTATGAGGGACTGTCTTCCTCTTAGACCAAAACACAAAGTTGTTGTTGCATGGTAATTCAAACACATGTAGAAGGGTGAGTATGGATTCTGAGTATCTAAAGGGGTGAACATGCCAGTTATTTGTCTATTGTCACTCAACTACAAATTGCTCTTCTATATTCCACTATGTGATACCAGGGCTGAGAAAATGGCATTTTTGCAGACTTCTCTGAAACTGACTTCCTCTTAGATTCAGACAACAGGAAATGTTAGAAGAAGAATGGAAAGTGGGAGAAGAAGAAAAGGGACTAAAAACACTTTTTAAAAACTTTTCTTCTCCTTTTTGGCCACTTCCCATCATCATCCAGCTTTCTTCCCCCTCAACACACATTTTTCTAAGGAAGTAGCAGCAGAAGCAGGTCATATAAACTCTTCAGAGTTTTGAGTGCCATATTCCTGGGACATCTTAAGTTCTCTGGCTCTGCAGTAGTAATTTCGGATATACTAAAGCATTATTTTTTGCTCTTTCAACCCTCAAATACTTCCTGATATTAAAATCACTTCACTGTATTAAATTATATCTGTTAAAACATGTAGGGTGGTTTCTCTCTTTCTTATTTGATCTTGACTCATAAAATAACAAATAAAACATGTTATTATTTGGCTTTGGGGATTATTTATAAAAGTATTCAGTGGTATTTTAAAATTGCCTTTACAAGATCCTTTCTTGGTCTACTAAATCACTCATAATAATGTTTAAAGTTGAAGTCATAGATCCAAATTAGATAAGTGATGAAATTTAGAGCACTTGAAGTAAGAAGATTTTCTTCCAATAGGAAAGGCTGTGTAGACACAAACGGAGCATTGTGCTACATGTGATTGGAGATCAACGGTTTCCAAGGTGTGGTCTGTGAACTCCTGATAGTCCCTGAGACATTATCAGGGGGTTCTTGAGTTTAAAACTATTTTCTTAATAATATTGAGACATTGTTTGCTGTTTTCACAATGTTTACATTTGTACTGATGGTGCAAAAGAAATGGGGGGAAAATGTGCTGGTGCCATTGCTTGAGTCAAGGCAAATGACACCAAACTGTACTATACCGTATTCTTCACCACTACACACTCCCTGTTTTAAGAAAGAAAAAAAAGTGTCAATTGCACTTGAGAGGGTCCTTGATAAAGCAGTAAAGATGATAAACTTTATTAAACCCTGACCCTTGAGTACAGGTCTTTATGTTGTTTTTGTTTTTTGTTTTAAATATTCTGTTTGACAAAATGGTAAATGTGTATAAAGTACTTCTTACGCATATCAAATGGTGGTCCCTAGGAAAAGCACTAGAAGTTGAATTGTGAGTGTGACTATTTTTTGTCATGGAACATTATTTTAAATTAAAAGAATGACAGGTAAAATATAGTTATTTAGTTTTAAGTATTTGGCAGACAGTTTTTCAAAAGTTAACTGTGTGAACTTATCCCTCTAGGAAAAATCATTGACCCATTTTGTTGACTAAGATGAAACTTGAGCTCTTAAGCAAATACAACAGTTCTGGAGAATTTGTATTCACCTTCACAAGTGTGATGTCTCCCAAAATTTGAAGGCATTTCTTATATCAATGGTAATGTTAATGAACATGCAGTTTTTTTATATTGTATGATAAATTATGTCAACATTTGTAATATCTACATAATTTAGTGAGCTAATATCTTACCAATAACCAAAACATGATGGTATAAAATCATGTGTGACTAAAACATCCATTCAAAGTGCAAGACACAACAAAAATTTTAATGTAACTGAGTTTATTAATATGATTTAAGATTCTACTTTCAATTAATCTTTTAAAAACTAGCATTTTTCAAATTGTGGTGTCATATCAAAGAAGAATATTTACAATTATTGCAAAGGGCTGTTGAAACACTTCTTCCTCTTCCAATTCAATGTCAGTTTAAAGCTAGGCATTCTTCATCTACTTCAACCAAAAGAACATATCACAACAGATTGTTTTCAGAAGCAGATATGAAATCCCAGCCCTTTTCTGTTAAGCCGAACATTAAAAAGATTTACAAAAATAAAAATCAGTGCTACCTTGTTACTTTTTATTTTTCCATTAAAAATGTTATCTATGTATGTTAGCATGAAATGGATTTATTATTGTTGTTTTTTAAATATTTAACAAATGTTTAAAAATGATTATCAGTTTTAATTTCTAATATGGTAAACATTCATTGATACAACCCTCACAACCAAAAGGCCTTTGGAATCATCAATCAATATTAAGTGTAAAAATGGGCATGGAGACCAAAAGTTTGAGATTTACAGAGATATGTGATTATTTCTCCATGAAATTATAAATACTAATTTAAATTGGGAAGGGGTACTATCAATCAATCAATAGGAGTCACATTTTCATTTATCTTTGTGTCAAATTTAGAAGTTAATATTCAACTTGTAGATGGAATGGTATAAGACTCAAACTAACTTTATGAACTGTGGGGATCTTGAAGTTTTCTGATATTTCATTGTTCACGGATAACAATTTTAAGTGCATATGGTTTTCTTTATAGGCTTTTGTTTTATTACCCAGTTTTTGGGCTCACATATGCATGTGCTTTCATCTGTATATGACTGCCACAAGTGAGAAGTTCAAACACAGCAGCACTGGCTCCACACTCCTTGATTTGTCTTTTGAGTTATTTAAAAATCAGGCTGATTGCATTATAAGCTTATTACAATTCACCATTTAAAAGAGATCAATGCAAAGGGAAATTTCCTTTCCAGGATCACAAAGTCACCCTCCAGCCTAGAGTTCAAATAAGTACTACGTCTATCTTTAAAGAAATTCTACTAATTATTACCATCCAACCAAACTGTGAATTCACCTCTAAAAATAGTCTTTTTGGTGGCTGTATTAGTTAAGATAAAACAATCCTTGCACATGTATATGTTCAAGGCTAACGAGAAGTGCCATCTGTAGAACTGGGATATTTTCACACTCCTCTCTATTATACAAAACAATAAACCCTCTCCAGCTGATTTCTCTCATTGTGAAATGCAAATTGCCTATAAAAGACCTCAGGGTGTGAGAAGACACTTATCAAACAGACATTACACATGCATTCATAGAAACTATGCAGCCTCAGACTCTATTTAAGATGCATTAAGGACCAAAAACATAGGTGTGAACCTGTTCTGTGCAGCTATAACAATTATGGCCTGGTAGCTATATTGGTTAAGATATGTAGATTACTTAACTGTTCCCACCAACTTTTGATCTACTACACACCTGTTTCCTACCAAGAGAAGTAAAATGTTCAGAACAATAATCAAAACAACACACATTATGTGTGAGGTTTAAAAGACTGTTCTAAATGATTAATCTAGCTTTTACCAGTCAGCTACATTTTACATGTGACGTACTCAATATTATACATTCTTTGCTTATTTCTCCGTGGAGATTTGCACATTCTCCTATGTGATAAATTGACTGTTGGTAACAGATAATGCAAGTTCCATGGGGTTAATGAACTTGAAGAATCCACATAAACTTTCATCCAGAAATTCATTGCTGCCCATGGTGCATAAATAGCCAAACAAGGGAAAAAAAGAAAAGAAAAATGGTTCACAGAAAAGTGCTCAGGTCTCAATTTGTATTGGAAGAGAAGAAAATCTGCAAAGGCATTAGAATAAAATTTAAATTGAAAACACAAGGAAGGTATTAAAGTTTTGAAATAAAATTAACTGAAGATGTTCTAAAAGAAGAAATCTTGGAGACCAGTAACTTAACATGTGACTTATATTTCCCATGATGCTTAGGTCTTATATATTATAGGCAACAAAAATATATACTTTGGTATATTTTTAGTAAATAAATGTAAGACTATCTTAAAATAAATAAAATAAATATCTAAAAAAAAAAATCAAGATGCTTTATAGGCATAAACTGAAAAAAAGTTCCAATTTAGGTAAAATATTTAAATTCTGCTTTCTGAGGGAAATATTATACACAATTATATCTCATCATGAGATTTCATTTGTTTGCAAAGGCCCATTTCTAAAATTTGAATTTGCATACCAGCAAGCTAAATTTTTTACAAACCTTACACTGAAATTCAAGTCCCTGTTCTACCAGAGAAGCAATTAACAACCAATCATTTTTAATGCATCATAAATTATCTTCAGACTTGCTGTTAAGTTAATTAATATAATCAGTAAAGCCAAATGCATCAAAATGAAGCTTATTTTGCAAAAATGCAAAACGTTCTGCCTCATTGCCCCACCACCAAGATTAAATGACATTTTACTAACAACTTCTTCAAAGCTGAGTCCAAATTTCGTCTTTTAAAAAAGATCACCAGAAGTAACACAATGATGTCAATGGATATTCAAAATGATTAGCCATTGGAAGTGATGGTGGTGTGTCTAATTACCTAGATAACACTCAAATGCACTAGTACTAACCCAAAGTTAGAGGACTTGGTCTTAAAAATATAGTATATAAATATATATATATATATATATATATATATATATATATATATATAGTATAAACAATAACATAAGGCATTATAATGCATGTTCGTTTACACTTTACCTCTGCCAGTAAAGATTTAAGACAGACAATTCACAAACACTCATCTAGCAAGATAAATATGAGTAACTTACAAAATCAGAAAAAGTCTTACTGCAGCCTTATTAAACTTCTACAAACCAAACTGATATATTAGAATTTTAGACTTTATGACAGTGTCTCCCAATCTGGTAGCATTTGCGCCAATTAGTCTTCCTAATAGTTGTGTCCTCCACACTAATTCACATTTTAGTGTTTTCTACCCAGGAGTCCTTTCACAGGAAAGGAACAACCTGAAGCATAGGTCTCATAAAGCATCCCATCCTGTCCCTCAAAGTGCCTGCCCCTCATCATCCTCAGGTCTTTTTTTTTTTTTAATTGAAGTATAGGTGCTATACAATGTTGTGTTAGTTTCTGCTGTACAGCAAAGCAATTCAGTTTTACATACTTTTTTATATTATTTTCCATTATGTTTTACCACAGGATATTGAATATTGTTCCCTCTGCTATACAATAGGACCTCATTATTTTTCCTTCTATATATAACAGTTTGCATCTGCTAAACCCAAAGTCCCACTCCTTCTCTCCCTCACCAGCCCTCCCCCTTGGCAACCACAAGTCTGTTCTCTATGTCTGTGAGTCTGTTTCTGTTTTGTAGATGTGTTCACTTGTATCATATTTTAGATTCCACATATAAGTGATATCATATGGTATTTGTGTTTCTCTTTCTGACTTCACTTAGTATGATAATCTCTTAGGTCCATCCATCTTGCTGCAAATGGCATTATTTCATTTTTTTATGGCTGAATAGTATTCCATTGTATATATACCACATCTTCCTTATCCACTCATCCGTCGATGGATATTTAGGTTGTTTCCATGTCTTGGCTATTGTGAATAGTGCTGCTATGAACATAAGGGTGCATTTATCTTTTTGAGTTACAGTTTTTCGAGGTCTCTTTTTGGTGTTCCAAACCTGCATGATGGCCCCAACTCACATCAATCCCACTCTCATTCTTTGTAAAGCATTATGATTTCTTTGGTGTTGAGTCTTTTCCCAGGATATTGCCTATTCAAATAAGTTGTCCAGAGAAGCCAATACATTACCATAAAGCTGTTGAGCTAGTCTGTACATCATTCTTCAGTTTTGGCTATTCATTTGTGTGATATCTACAAATTAGTAACCAAAGAACCATTTTACAGTAATCACAAATGGTTCCATTTTCTCCAACTCTGAGACATTGAAACAAGTCCTCCAATAAGATAAATTTCCTTTTCATAGAGTAAATGCAGAGACACAATTTCTGAGCACAAACAGCAACATGAAGAAAAAGAGACTGTCTTTTTCTCTTCCTAAGACCTGAATAATAATAATAATAATAATAATAATAATAATAACAATAATAATAATAATAACACTTACCAGAAGCAAACAAACCAGGAAAAGGACACGTATTTATAGTAAAAACTCAAAAGGTTAAGTGATGAGAAGAAGCAGAATATTCTAGTGCAACTTGAGAAAGGTAGGTGTGGTGTTTACCTCCAACCCATCTCCCAGAAATGCTACCAAAATATATTGTATTGTTGACTTTTGCAATTTTGGACTTATGCTAAAAATTGAACAAACTGTGGACTGTGGGCATACCCTTCTCCATCTATTCCATTTTCCTGAAAAGGGGAAGCAGTTCCTTGGAAGGGATGAGTGAAATAGAGCAAATGAACAATTGGAACTGACTCTGACAAGTCAGTAGATGCAGGATCCACACCATCCTTGGAGAGGGACCTGAATATTGAGCATAGCCCTGCCCACCTTGCTAGGTAACCCTGGTACAGGAAAGTCAAGAAATTTCAAAAGCGAGTTCAGAGCCTCATTCCAAAACAAAGCCAGTACTTGGCTTTAGTTAAAGGATGTGGCTTCTGCTTCTCCCTAAACCTATCCTCTATGAGTCCATGGAAAATTAGTTCACAGAAAATAACCATGACTCAGAGAAAGTTAGATGTGAGTCAAGGAGAAATCACTCACACTAGATCAGTGCAAGCAGTAATCCAGACAGAGACTCATCCTACAGACATGAAAAAAGAAATACCATGGAAAATATGCAAGCATTCTATTAAAAAAAGGGACAACTAGGGCACCTACCAGGCGCCAGAGGGGATGGGAGGAACTCCCAGTGACTGGGTAGGACGTGGGGTGTGGAGGGAATGAAGGGGGAGGAGAAGTGGAATCTGGATGGGGCTGGCACCCCTGAGGGGCAGCTGGGGGAGGGGAAAAGGGGGAAATTGGGGAACCATTGGGAGGGCAGAGGGTCAAAATGGAGCGTGGCCTGGTTTCCCATGCCCACTTGGGCCCCCAGGAGCCTGCTGAGATCCTAGGCCTGATTCTCTGCCCACTGAGATCCCCTCCAGCTCTGCGGGTCCTGAGGGAGTGGGAGGGAGGGAAGGGGGAGCAAAAGTAAAGGCCGGACCTATGGGACTGGCACCCCTGAGGGGTGGCTGGGGGAGGGGAGGAGTTCTACACCTAGTGGGACCCACCCACGGTTAGGGGTCCAGCAGTGATGGGGGAGACCCTTGGGGAGATGGTGGGGGTGGGGCACGGAGGAACAGAAGGGAACATGGCAAGTGCTTTCCCTGTCCACTTAGGCACCAGGGAGCCAGTTGGGCTCCCGGGCCTAGTCCTCTGCCCTTGGAGACTCCCTCCTGCCAGGCAGAGCCCAAGCCCTGCCCCTAGACCCCCACCCAGGGCCCTACCTCTACACTCGGAGACCCCCTCTGAGACCCCCTCCAATGTGCTGGGCCTAAACACCACCCACACACCCTCACTCAGGGATCTGCCTCCAAACTCTGGAACTCCACACTCTGGAGGCCTCCTTTGGAGGTGCTGCCTCTCCTCTTCCTCAGGTCCTAAGCAGAGGCCCCGCCCCATGCTTAAAGTTTGCCCTGCCTAAGCCCTGCACACAAGGCCTTTTCTGGCTACGTGGGTCCTGAGCCTAGGCCCTGCCCCATGCTCAAACGTCACCCCCGCACCAACTAGGTCCTGCCCCACCTAAACTCCACCCCCATAAACAAAGCTTTTTTTTTTTCTTTTTTCCTCTTTTAGATTGGAGTTCTGTTTTACATTGTTGATTCATTGTTGTTGATTCTTTTATATTTTTATTTTTCCTAATAAATCTTTTATTTTTCTAATTTTATTTTATTCTTTAAGCTTTATTATTGTTCTCTCCTTTTGGTTTGTTCCCCCCAATTTTTTTTTTTTTTTTTTTACTTTTTTCTGTTGTGGTTTTATTTTACCTTGTTGCAGTTGTTCCAATTATAGTTTTATTTTTCTTAATATAATTTTTATCTTTCTAATTCTATTTTGTTTTTTATTCTTTGATATTGTACTGCTCCTTTTTTCTTTCTTTCTTCCTTTTTTAATTTTTTTTTTTTAAACCACACCACGAAGCTTGCAGGATCTTGGTTCCCAGGCCGGAGGTCGGGCCCAAGCTCCTGTGGTGGGAGCTCCAAGTCCAAACCACTGAAGTAACAGAGAACCTCAGACCTCACGGAATATCAATAGGACTGAGGCCTCCCGGAAGTCCTCATCTCAGCACCAAGACCCAGTTATATCCAAGTGCCTGCAAATGTCAGTACTGGACATCTCACGCCAAACAACCACTAAGACAGGAATACAGCAAAAACCATAAAAAAAAAAAAAAAGAGAAATAACAAAAAAATATGTTACAGATGAAGGAGCAAGATAAAAACCTACAAGACCAAATAAATGAAGATAAAATAGGCAAACTACCTGAAAAAGAATTCAGAGTAATGATAGTAAAGATGATCCAAAATCCTGGAAATAGAATGGAGAAAATATAAGAAACATTTAACAAGGATCTAGAAGAATTAAAGAGCAAGCAAGCAATGATGAACAACACAATAAATGAAATTAAAAATACTCTGGAGAAATCAATAACAGATAACTGAGGAAGAAGAACAGATCACTGACCTGGAAGATAAAATGGTGGAAATAACTGCCAGGGAGCAGAATAAAGAAAAAAGAATGAAAAGAATTGAGGACAGTCTCAGAGACCTCTGGGACAACATTAAACACAACAACTTCTAATGATACAGGTCCCAGAAAAAGAAGAGAAAAAGAAAGGGTCTAAGAAAATATTTGAAGAGATTATAATCAAAAACTTCGCTAACATGGGAAAGGAAATAGTCAATCAAGTCCAGGAAGCAAAGAGAGTCCCATACAGGATAAACCCAAAGAGAAAAACGCTGAGACACATATTAATCAAAGTATCAAAAATTAAATACAAAGAAAAAATATTAAAAGCAGCAAGGGAAAAACAACAAATAACATACAGGGAATCCCCATAAGGTTAACAGCTGATTTATCAGCAGAAAGTCTGCAAGCCAGAAGGGAGTGGCAAGATATATTTAAAGTGAAGAAAGGGAAAATCCTACAACCAAGATTACTCTACTCAGCAAGGATCTCATTCAGATTTGATGCGGAAATTAAAACCTCTACAGAGAAGCAAAAGTTAAGAGAATTAAGCACCACCAAACCAGCTCTACAACAAATGCTAAAGGAAGTTCTCTAGGCAGGAAACAAAAAAGAAGGAAAAGACATACAAAAACAAACCCAAAACAATTAAGAAAATGGTAATAGGAACACACATATTGATAATTACCTTAAATATAAATGGATTCAATGCTCCAACCAAAAGATATAGACTGGCTCAATGGATACAAAATCAAGACCCATATATATGCTGTCTACAAGAGACCCACTTCAGACCTAGGGACACATACAGACTGAAACTGAGGGGATTGAAAAAGATATTTCATGCAAATAGAAATCAAAAGAGCGCTGGAGTAGCAATTCTCATATCAGAAAAAAATAGACTTTAAAATAAAGACTATTATAAGAGACAAAGAAGGACACTACATAATAATAAAGTGATCAATGCAAGAAGAAGATATAACAATTGTAAATATTTATGCACCCAACATAGGAGCACCTCAATACATAAGGCAAATGCTAACACCATAAAAGGGGATATTGACAGTAACACAATTATAATAGGGGACTTTAACACCCTACTTTCACCAATGGACAGATCATCCAAATGAGAATAAATAAGGAAACACAAGCTATAAGTGACACATTAAAGAGGATGGACTTGACTGATACTTATAGGACATTCCATCCAAAAACAACAGAATACACTTTCTTCTCAAGCGCTCATGGAACATTCTCCAGGATAGATCATGTCTTGGGTCAGAAATCAAGCCTTGGTAAATTTAAGAAAATTGAAATCATATCATGTATCTCTTCTGATCACAACGCTATGAGACTAGATATCAATTACAGGAAAAAAACTGTAAAAAATACAAACACATGGAGGCTAAACAATATGCTACAAAATAACCAGGAGATCACTGAAGAAATCAAAGAGGAAATTAAAAAATACCTAGAAACAAATGAAAATGAAAACACGATGACCCAAAACCTATGGGATGCTGCAAAATCAGTTTGAAGAGGGAAAATTTTAGCAATATGATCCTACCTCAAGAAACAAGAAACATCTCAAATAAACAACCTAAACTTACACCTAAAGCAATTAGAGAAAGAAGAGCAAAAAAACCTCAAAGTTAGCAGAAGGAAAGAAATCATAAAGATCAGATCAGATATAAATAAAAAAGAAATGAAAGAAACAATAACAAAGATCAATAAAACTAAAAGCTGGTTCTTTAAGAAGATAAACAAAATTGATAAACCATTAGCCAGACTCATCAAGAAAAAAAGGGAGAAGACTCAAATCAATAGAAATAGAAATGAAAAAGGAGAAGTAGCAACTGACACTGCAGAAATACAAAGGATCATGAGAGATTACTACAAGCAACTATATGTCAATAAAATGGACAATATGGAAGAAATGGACAAATTCGTAGAAAAGCACAATCTTCTGAGACTGAACCAGGAAGAAATAGAATATATAAACAGACCAATCACAACACTGAAATAGAAACTGTGATTAAAAATCTTCCAAAAAACAAAAGTCCAGGACCAGATGGCTTCACAGACGAATTCTATCAAACATTTAGAGAAGAGCTAACACCTATCCTTCTCAAACTCTTCCAAAATATAGCAGAGGGAGGAACACTCCCCAACTCATTCTATGAGGCCACCATCACCCTGATACCAAAACCAGACAACAATGTCACAAAAAAAGAAAACTGAGGACCAATATCACTGATGAACATAGATGCAAAAATCCTCAACAAAATACTAGCAAACAGAATCCAACAGCACATTAAAAAGATCATACACCATGATCAAGTGGGATTTATCCCAGGAATGCAAGGATTATTCAATATATGCAAATCAATCAATGTGATACACCATATTAACAAATTGAAGGATAAAAATCATATGATCATCTCAATAGATGCAGAAAAAGCTTTCGACAAAATTCAACACTGATTTATGGAAAAAACCCTCCAGAAAGTAGGCATAGAAGGAACTTACCTCAACATAATAAAGGCCATATATGACAAACCCACAGTCAACATCATCCTCAATGGTGAAAAACTGAAACCATGTCCTCTAAGATCAGGAACAAAACAAGGTGGCCCAATCTCACCACTATTATTCAACAGTTTTGGAAGTGTTAGCCACAGAAATCAGAGAAGAAAAAGAAATAAAAGGAATCCAAATCGGAAAAGAAGAAGTAAAACTCTCACTGTTTGCAGATGACATGATACTATACATAGAGAATCCTAAAGGTGCTACCAGAAAACTGCTAGAGCTAATCAATGAATTTGGTAGAGTAGCAGGATACAAAATTAATGCACAGAAATCTCTTGCATTCTTAAACACTAATGATGAAAAATCTGAAAGTGAAATTAAGAAAACCGTCCCATTTACCATTGCAACAAAAAGAATGAAATACCTAGGAATAAACCTACCTAAGGAGACAAAAGACCTGCATGCAGAAAATTATAAGACACTGATGGAAGAAATTAAAGATGACACAAATAGATGGAGAGATATACCATGTTCTTGGATAGGAAGCATCAACATTGTGAAAATGACTCTACTACCCAAAGCAATCTACAGATTCAATGCAATCCCTATCAAACGACCACAGGCATTTTTCACAGAACTAGAACAAAAAATTTCACAATTTGTATGGAAACACAAAACACCCCGAATAGCCAAATCAATCTTGAGAAAAAAAAATGGAGCTGGAGGAATCAGGCTACCTGAATTCAGACTATACTACAAAGCTACAGTAATCAATATGGTATGGTACTGGCACAAAAACAGAAACATAGATCAGCGGAACAGGATAGAAAGCTGAGAGATAAACCCACGCACATATGGTCACCTTATCTTTGTTAAAAGAGGCAAGAATATACAATGGAGAAAAGACAGCCTCTTCAATAAGTGGTGCTGGGTAAACTGGGCAGCTACATGTAAAAGAATGAAATTAGAACACCCCTAACACCATACACAAAAATAAACTCAAAATGTAATAAAGACCTAAAAATAAGGCCAGACACTCTCAAACTTTTAGAGGAAAACATAGGCAGCACACCCTATGACATAAATCACAGCAAGATCCTTTTTGACCCACCTCCTAGAGAAATAGAAATAAAATAAAAAATAAACAAATGGGACCTAATGAAACTTAAAAGCTTTTTCACAGGAAAAGTAACCATAAACAAGATGAAAAGACAACCATCAGAATGGGAGAAAATATTTGCAAACAAAGCAACTGTCAAAGGATTAATCTCGGGCTTCCCTGGTGGCGCAGTGGTTGAGAATCTGCCTGCTAATGCAGGGGACGCGGGTTCGAGCCCTGGTCTGGGAAGATCCCACATGCCGCGGAGCGGCTGGGCCCGTGAGCCACGGTTGCTGAGCCTGCGCGTCTGGAGCCTGTGCCCCGTGACGGGAGGGGCCGCGATGGAGAGAGGCCCGCGCACCGCGATGAAGAGCGGTCCCCGCACCGCGATGAAGAGTGGCCCCCGCTTGCCGCAACTGGAGAAAGCCCTCGCACGAACCGAGGACCCAACACAGCCAAAAATAAATAAATAAATAAAATAAATAAATAAGAAAATCCTTTAAAAAAAAAAAAAAAAAAAAAAAAAAAGGATTAATCTCCAAAATATACAAGCAGCTCATGCAGCTCAATATCAAAAATACAAACAACCCAATCCAAAAATGTGCAGAAGACCTAGACATTTCTCCAAAGAAGATAAACAGATTGCCAACAAACATATGAAAGAATGCTCAACATCACTAATCATTAGAGAAATGAAAATGAAAACTACAATGAGGTATCACCTCACTCCGGTCAAAATGGCCATCATAAAAAAAATCTACAAACAATAAATGTTGGACAGGGTGTGGGGAAAAGGGAACCCTCTTGTGCTGTTGGTGGAAATGTAGATTGATACAGCCAGTATGGAGAACAGTATGGAGGTTCCTTAAAAAACTAAAAATAGAACTACCTTATGACCCAGCAATCCCCCTGCTGGGCATATACCCAGAGAAAGCCATAATTCAAAAAGAGTCATGTAGCACAATGTTCAGTGCAGCTCTGTTTACAATAGCCAGGACATGGAAGCAACCTAAGTGTCCATCAACAGATGAATGGATAAAGAAAATGTGGCACATATAGACAATGGAATATTACTCAGCCATAAAAAGAAATGAAATAGTTATTTGCAGTGAGGTGGATGTACCTAGAGTCTGTCATAGAAAATGGAGTAAGTTAGAAAGAGAAAATCCAATACCGTATGTTAACACATATATATGGAATGTAAAAAAAAAAAAAAAAAAAAAAATGGTTCTGATGACCATAAGGTCAGGACAGGAATAAAGACACAGTTGTAGAGAATGGACTTGAGGACGTGGGGAGGGGGAAGTGTAAGCTGGGACAAAGTGAGAGAGTAGTACTGACATATATACACTACCAAATGTGAAATAGATAGCTAGTGGGAAGCAGCTGCATAGCACAGGGACATCAGCTTGGTGCTTTGCGACCACCTAGAGGGGTGGGATAGGGAGGATTGGAGGGAGACACAAGAGGGAGGGGATATGGGGATATACGTATGCATAGAGCTGATTCACTTTGTTATACAGCAGAAACTAACACAACACTGTAAAGCAATTAGACTCCAATAAAAATGTTTAAAAATTAATTAATTAACTAATTTTTTAAAAAAGGAAAGAAAAACATTAAACTTAAAAGACAAATGAAGAACCCAGTCTATTAAAAAGTTGGTAAAAGGTACAGTAGACAATTCTTCATTACTGCTTAAAGCAATATAAAAACAACAATTATAAAAATTCAATACAATTAAAACTCAAATCTTAAATAATAAAAATCTTAAAAAATAAAAATCTTAAAAAATAAAAATCTTAAATAATAAAAACTTAGTAAACGAAACTAACAGAAGACTAAAGTCACACCATTAATGAACTAATAAATAAATCTGAGAAATTAAGGCAAACACCAGACAATGCTGAATGACTGGCATAAAGGAAAGTTTGAGGAAACCAAAATGAAGGCGTAAGATACTAAGATCTCAGCAATAAGAAAGAAGATAATAATCATGGAAGACAGAAAAATTACAGTCTAACAGAGGTTGAGCATAGTCACTAACTTAGGGGAAAAAAAATTTAAATGAAACAGAAAAATTACACAAAGTCATAGGCCAAGGATCACAAACTGGGAAGATGTATTTGTTTCCCTTGTGCATTCTCTCTTTTAAAAATTGTATCTCAGTGTTTTAATGTTGAGCATCCATTATCTGGTTCACCAGCGGCCCCATCACTCCCTCTAAATTAACCCAACATACTTTATATACTCCTGTTATGCACCAGCCCTGTGTAAGCCTTTAAGTGTATGACTTTTGACATAAAATAAGATTTCCTTGGACCTAAGGAAAAAATTAGTTGTCTATTTGAGTGGTACATTAACTCCCAGATAAAAAATGATTAGCTTAGAAAAAGAACCTGGTTAAATATTGAACTTGAAGGGTAAAGAAAGGAATATTCAAACATTCAGGCAAAGAAAACAAATCACTTATAAAACGGAAAAAAATATCAGAATGGCTTTATACATTTTATACGTATACATACACAGATATATGTATATATACATGTAAATGTATTTTTATGCATGTATGATATATGTACACATATATGCACATGTGAATACACACATGTATACTCAACACAAGCCTGTAATGGAGCAGTGTCTACAAAGTCTTCAGAGAGACAAAGTTTGGACCCAAATTTTATGACCAAGAAATAATTTGCCTTCCAAATATAAAATATAAATTTAATTGTCCTTCAAATGTGAAAGCATCAATCAGGTGAACTAGCTACAGAAATATCACACCATTAAATCTTTAAAAATGTACTAGACATTGAAAAGCATTGGAAGATGTGATAAGAAGACTGACGCAATTCTCAGGCCAAGAGATATTGGAACAATGCCTAAAATAACCCTGATGGAAGGAAACTGACCTTTAAAAAGTATATCCAGAGAAATAGACCTCAAGTAAAAGAACATTTGCAATTTGCAAAAGCTCAGGTAAGCAGCCCCAGTGAGACTTCAACCACCACAAAACCAAACCTACCTGGTGATGAAACTCAAGTAAGCAGGCAATAGAACAGAATCTCAATGTTATACATCCAGAAATGGAAAAATAATTCTATAACTAATAAAAGTGGGAGATGAGGGAAGATACTTTGTTTTAAATGTTACAGTAGAATTTTTCCTTCTTTCAGAGCAGAGGATCAATTGTCGTCATCTGAAATTGAAACAGGTTATAAAAAGAAGGATTCAAACTCTTTATGTTTTCTTTTTATGTTTCTTTTCCCTCCTTAGAGATTTTAGGAAGTAATGAAAAATATAAAATATATATACACATATATATATATGTGTATATATATATATATATTCCAGCAATTTCTTTTGTTTCTTCTTATTTGTTAAATTCAATAAAAACAAAGCTTAATAATTTTTATTATACTGTACTGGTAGTGTGAAATCATTTTTACAAATTATTTCTGTCTGTGTACTATTATATCTGAGCACTGACATATAAATATATATTAATAATATTCATCTAATTATGGCAATTTCTGAAAGATGAACTTTGGATTGATTTTCTTTCCTTTTTCTTTTCACTTTTTGGGTGTTTTGAAATATGAGTTCAATCATTAAAATGAGCTTGAGGTGCTTTTTAAAAAAACAATGAAATAACTTTAAAAAATAAGAATTAAGGCAAAAGCTTTGGGCTTTTGCATAATGCTTTTATGCTGTTGGTATTTGGAGTTATTTTTTAAAAACCTGAATTTCAGATAAGGTATGCCCATATCTCCAACACTTCAGGCAGCCTCAAAGTGTTAAAATTTGGTAGAGAAAGCTTTCAAGGCGTAACCGCTGTTTTCTCAAACAGACATGATGACTCATACAAAAAGGGCAGATTTTAGTTGTCAAAAGAAACTTGTGCAATTAGTTTCTCATGTTCCGATTCATTCTTGTATTACAATCCCCACCATCTCTTTGCTTTCTGGCATCTTAATATCAACTGGTAATTTCCATCTTCTCACCCATTATTCTGTCTTCTAACACCCTTAGTTCCCCCATGACCTCCACACCTAGTGATTTCTTACCTTGACCCCCTTCTTGGCTGGGTATCTCACAACAGTTACCCTCACCAACTAAGGGATGCTTTTTGTGCCAAGTATTGGTTCTTCCTAAATCCTTTTGTTGTGAACACTAGGGTACAAAGCATATGAATGCTGTCTGCCAGGCATCCTACCCATTATGGTGCTGGGTAAGTTAACCCATGTGCGGCAAGTTACGAGACCTCTGGAAAGAAGATAAGCACACAGTGAACACACATTTCTCAGATACATGCATCTAACTTATTAGTCATTGAAAATATATGTATTCTAAGCAGAACTGTTTCATATATAACAAAAAAAAAAAACATTGGGGAGCCATTGTGGTCTTAAAGAGACACATTTGGTTTTTAATTATCCAAGTGATCATCATAGGACAATCATTTGATGTTAAGATATTTGAAATGGTATAACAAGTAAATTAGGAGAGGTAGGGCACACAGTGGAATATCAGATTGACCTGGGGCTTTGTCACCTACTAACTTGGAATCTTGGAGGAATTATTTTAATGACTCTGAGCCTCAGTTTCCCCATCTGTAAAGTGGAGACTATAATACCCATCTGGGAGAAATACTTGGGTTTCCAGTATCTGCTTCTTCTCTCATTTCTGGACTCATCCTACACGCTTTCCTTCCTCATAGTAAGATGGGCCATGTGACCGGTTCTGGCTCACAGGCATATGTCACTCCTGCACTGAGGCAGAGGAAAGCCCTTTTGCAACTTCCTCTCTGTCTCTTGTGTAAAGAATTGAGACCCTTACTAATGGGGCAAGACAGAAGATTGAAGAAGCCAGTATTTCAGTTTTACAACATGGATATTTGCCTAATCTGCAGTGACTTTGTGTGAGTGACAAAAAAATTTCATTCTTAAGCCTCTGAAGGCATGAAATTGTTGGTCATAAAAGACAAGCCTAGCATGACCCAATATAGGGTGAGGAAATTATGTCAGTTGCTGGAATGTGAGGATGGTGGGGAAAGGGATGTGAAGTGATTATCCATGTTCGCCAGGAGCAAAATACATGCTAAACCTGTGGACACTGGGGAAGCAGACTACTTGCTTCAAGAACTTGTAGCTCCAGGGGAAAGGATTGAAAGACACAGCTTAGTTGTTGGCGCTAGTGGTTAATAGCTACATTTGGCAAGGTATTACAAGAAAGACATGAGTTTAGGAAAAAAATTGACAAATTTTCAAACAGTACTAAGAATAGAGAGGCCCAAGAAATTTAGGGCATTTCAGTTTTGACACCAAACAATAAGAGATAAAATTTTTAAAGATTTTGAGGGACAAAGGCAGATATTTTTAAAAATCTACATGATGTCAAAACACCTCAGTTGACTAAAATAGCTGAGGATAGAGATAAGATCATGGATGTGGCTTTCCCACAAAAGCCTGACTGCCTTAAGGAGACAGCCCCGCATAACATGGAAGCAGGAGGTAATGGGATGTAGCAAACCGAAGGGTTTTGTGATGGCACCAGTCTCCCCCTGTCCATAAGGCGGTACGTTATCAAAAGAAAATTTTAAAAGAGTTATAAAACTAATCAAAGATCAGCTTGACTTTATCATCTCCATATGCCAACAATCCTATGCCATGTCAGTGATATAATTCTCATCCAACCTGAGACCAACCATTCTTGCCTCCCTTTTTATACCATTAGTATTGGGGTAAGAATGAGAAAGCAAATCAATATTTCAGGCTGGAGAACCCTGTCTGTAATCAAATAGACAATAGTTACTAAGCTTTTGAGTTACACAGGTTGAGAATCTATAGACCTGGCATAAAAGAGCCTATGACTGAAACAATCCTCAGTCCTCTAATATTCGAGTCAGGAATTGGACTTAGAAATGTTCTCAGTCCCTGAGAAGGATGTATTTCCTAACATCCACTTTAGATGTGACCAAGAGTAGTAACAGACAAGGAAGAACCTCCCTGAGGGCAAAAAATCTGCTCCATAAAGAGAGGTATACCTGTATTACCAAAAAGAGAAATACAAGGTCATATAATGTACTCTGTACACTTGCAAATGATGAGACTTAGGTTTACTGTTCTATATGGCTGCTGGATATAATGATTATGCTTATATAAAATATATAATAGATGTATGTATGTTATATTAATACAGGCATATGTGGTTTTATTGCACTTTGCTTTATTGCACCTCGCAGGTACTGCATTTTTACAAATTGAGGGTTTATGGCTACCCTATGTCAAGCAAATCTATTGGTCCCATATATCTGAGAACATTATTTTTTAATTAAGGTTTCTACATTTTTTTAGACATAATGTTATTGCACAATTAATAGACTCCAGTATAATGTAAACATAAGTTTTAGGTGCACTGGGAAACCAAAAATATTCATGCACCTTACTTTGTTGTGGTATTTGTTTTATTGCAGTGGTCTAGAACCAAACTTGCAGTATCTCCAAGATATGTCTATACATAATAAATATGTAAATTGGTCGTATTTATTAATTGTGTACTTTAGATGTTCTATGGCTTCACTAATTTTTTATCTACTTGTTCTATTAGATACTGAGGTGTGTTAAACTCTACTGTTATCATGGATTTTTTTACTTCTCATAATCCTGTCAATTTTGCTTAATGTATTTTGAGGCTATGTTACTGTATATACACATATTAAAAATTATTATATTTTCTTGACTCCATTTTTATTATAAAAACTTTCCTCTTTGTTTCTAATAATGTTTCCTGCCCTAGAGTCTACTTGGTCTGGTAGTATATTTATCTTTCATTTAAGGTACATATGGTATATTTTTTCCTTTCCTTTCCTTTAAACCTTTCTGTGTCCTTATATTTAAGATGTTTCTCTTAGAAGTTGCATATATGTGGCCTTTGGTTTTTATCTCTTTCAGTTGGAGTATGTAATCCATTTACCTTTAAAGTAATTACTGTTATATTTGAATTTATATCTATCATCTTTCTACTTTTTTGCTATTTGACCTAGTTATTTTCTTTACTCTCCCCTTTCTTTCTTTCTTTGGGATTAATCATTTCATTATTATTACTATTATTCTATTCATTCTCCTCTCTTAGCTTCTTACTTATATATTATTTTATTCCTCTTTTAGGGGTTCCCCAGATATTACCAAATAAACCTTTGACTTACTTGATGAAATAGAAATTATTACTTTTATCACCTCTCTTGCACTTCTAGAACCTTAGAACACTTTAACTGGGAACCTACAAATAAACTGGAAGACTTATTGGGATTGGCTCAAGAACCTTGTTGGACAGAAACTGACCATTCCAACACAGCTGAGAAGAGATGAAAACGAAGAAACGCATTTCCTTCTCCTACCGGGTCATGCTGAAGCATCCTGTCCTCAGAGTAACGATGACTTGTGTATGACCCCTCGCAGGCCATCTTTTTGCCTCATTATACACAGGGGCCTCCAAGCACCACTCTCTGGGCAGCATGCAGCACTTAGCCCACTGCAGAGCTGCCACAGCAGACAGGAAAAGTAATTGAGACCTATTAGCAGAAATTTTCTTAACAACTTTGGCGATATAAGCCCATTGTTTTCATGCATTAGTA
Organism: Balaenoptera acutorostrata; assembly: GCF_949987535.1. Taxonomy (NCBI): domain Eukaryota; kingdom Metazoa; phylum Chordata; class Mammalia; order Artiodactyla; family Balaenopteridae; genus Balaenoptera; species Balaenoptera acutorostrata. Next base: position 49,640,336 of record NC_080066.1, on the reverse strand, counting down.
TCTGTGTGATTACTGCAATATTAAGCTTTCTAGATGAAAGATCATTGTTGCCTGGGTATAACAACAACCAAATAAATTGCAAGGAAAAACAACAAATTAAAGTAAAAGGTTTCAAATAGTGTTTTCAAAATTATATTCTTAGTGTAAATTATCTTTGAGAAAAACTACATCAAAATAGATCAGATTTTTCAGTGTGTATTACTTGAGTGCATCTCAATTAAAAACTGTTTAAGATAACTTAAAAGTCACAATTCAGTTTCAAATAGATACCAGAGATATTCTTTAAAAATGGAAGTGGTGGGGGGCAAAATTCAATGCCTTACAATGCTTTATCCTGATATGAACAGGCATATTAACTGTCTCCCCTTTCAATCTAGAAAAGCAATACTGACTGGGGAAAATAATTCTATTCCCTCAGTTACCTACCTCATTGCTGGTTAAAGCCTTTGAAGAACTATAATGTAGCATTTGTAAGTATGGTCAGTGAAATTAAAGCAAGACTGTTTACTAAATTCTGAGAACATAGCAGTGACTTTCTACAATAGAACAATGTAATACAACTAAAGACCTTAGCATTTATCTGTCTAGAACTCTGCAAGCTTTTTTTTTTGTAATGGGTCAAATAATAAATATTTTAGGCTTTGTGGTCTCTGCCATAAACACTAAAGCCTACTGTCATTGGACAAAAGCTGCCATAGACAATACATAAATGAATGGGCTTAGTTATGATCCAATAAAACTTTATTAACAAAAGCAAACATTGGGCAACATATGAGATGTTTTTCCTTGTCTGACAACCTCTGATCTGGTTCAGACTCCTCACTGAACATATGACAAAGCTAAGCAACAAAGCCATCATGATTTGTACAAGAATATCTAGTCACCAGTCAAGTTGCCTTAATAGTCCACTCTTCACTAGAGGAACTCTCCCATATTTAGAAAAAAATAGAATTAATTTCAGTAAAGCTCTCTCATTCTCAGGTTCCTTATTGAAAAAAATGAGAATAATGATACTGATAGAACATACCTTGCATTTCATACAATGTTTGGCACAGTGGAAATTCTCAGTGACTGTGTAGCAGGTGCTCTTGGCACAGAATACTGACATAACACTTGTGTAGGGACAAACCAGGCACACTCATAATGATGCTGCACAAACAGAGGCATGAGTGTATATATGTGAGATGACTGCTTATGGAAATCTGGGTCAGTGGTACTTGGATGCACAGTGCCTTAGTGCAAAGGGCAAAGAGATCTTGGAATGGTATTTTTATATTTTGTTGACAGCTACTCACTGCCTTGCTTTTCATATTTTGGCCAGAAAATATCAAGCTGAAGTTTTATTAGAATAAAACTCAAGAGATCATTCAATAGACAAATCTAAAATGTCCAAGTTTCCTAGACAGGTTTGTTGATGAACCCGACAGCTCCGAGATGGAGACTCCTTGCCTGGTGTCTCCATCCACGATGGCCAAGGTTTCTGGGGCCCTGTGTGTCAAGCACTGGTGCAAGAACTTCATATACACGAGCTCACTTAATGCTCACACTACACCAGGAGGTCTTCCTTCAGGCATTAAACCCTCTTCTAGGCACTGAGACCTGGCAGGAAACCACACTGAGAAGGTTCTCATTCTTGTGTGGTACTTTCTTGTATAACTACATATATAATTCTGGGTGCTGATAAGTGTTATTAAGAAAAGTAAAGCAAATTGAATTGTATACTTTAAATAGTGAATGGTATGGTATGTAAATTTTATCTCAGTAAAGCTGTTATAAAAGAGGGGAGGGCAGCCTGGTGCACACCAGCTCAAGTTTAGAAGGTGCCACCAAATCCCCTGCTCCACCCAAGAATCAATTATAAATAACCCCAACCTACATAAATAACCTGCAACTGTGGCCAGTATGAAATGGTATTATTTTAATTTGGGGTCTAGTAAAATCATTGTAACGTAGAAAAGTATAAAAATAAATATTGCTTCTATGAATAAGTATAGAAGTAATGAAAAAGAAAAATAAAAAAGTAAAGCAAGGTAAGGAGACACAGTGACGGGAGAGCTCTTTGAAAGGATGACCAGGGAAGTCGTCTCCTTTAAAGCAGAAGCCTGAATAACGTGGGTGGGCAAGCTAGGAGCACTCCTGGAGCAGCACTTTCCAGGCAGTGGGAGGAGTATGTGCCGAGATCATAGGTTGGGGGGTGCTTGGCATGTGTGAGGAACAGCAGGGATGTCCAGGACTCTTGAGACCAGTGAGCAAAAGTGATGCTCAAGCCTGTGCCCACATTGGGAAGCTGGAGTGTCCCCTCTCTGAGCTGCCCTTGGGATGGCCTCCCCAACTCCTGCAGCAGGCTTCCAGGCCCGAGTCTCTCTCCACACTGGTTGTGCTATCTGCTGGTGGTTCATCTGCACATCAGGGGTTCCCCCAAATGGTACAGCCTTCCAGGGTTCTCATGCAGCACCACTCTCCCTGGCTCTCAGGACTTCCTCCTCTGGATATTCATCCAAAGGGACATTTTCCCTGGCATCAGAAAGGGATTGGCTTACTGGGCAGCCATAAAAAAATAGCACAGGCTAGCTAGCTTAAACAACAGACACTTATTTCCTCATAGTCCTGGAGGCTGGAAGTCCAAAATCAAGGGGTCGGCAGGGTTGATTTCCCCTGAGGTCTCTCTTGTTGGCTTGTAAATGACTGCCTTCACCCCCTGTGTCTTCACGTGGTCTTTCCTCTGTTTGCACATCCCTGGTGTCCCTCTGTGTGTCCAAATTTCCTCTTCTTATAAGGACATCAGTCAACTTAAATGAAGGCCCACTCTAACAGCCTTCCTTTAACTTAATCACCTCTATAAAGGCCTTATCTCCAAATATAGTCCCATTCTGAGGCACTGGAGATTAGGATCTCAACACATGAATTTTGAAGGTGGTCAGTTAAGCCCATAACAGAGGCTTCTGTTCTTGAGGTTTGGTTCATGACCCAAACTTTCTGGGTAGAGTTTGGATGCTCTTTTCTGATGATTGGACACACCCTCAGTGGGTAGAGGATGACCAGACTCCCTGATTTCCCACACACCTGGCACAGAGTGCCCATCCTCAGCATGTGTTCCAAGGGATAGCCAGCCCCCTTCCAAGAACAATCCATCAGACTCCACTTTTCCCAAAGGAAAGAACTTAGGGGATCTGCTGGGCAGAGCATTTTACTGGACACTGTGCTCTAGGAGGAGCTTGTGTTATCCCGCCAGCCCTATACCCCATATTACCTGACTTCTAGCAGGTCCTCAACCCATCTGTATTGAATGAACAGAAGCCCTCAACTCTACTTGGGGATGAAACTAGGAAAGTCACTGCTCATAATTTCTGTTTCAGCAACATGGAAGAACATGCCCAAATGTCAACACAGTGAAATTTTAAAGGTGATCAGAAAAGCTTCAACAAATCCCATTTTGATGAGAGAATTGCCAAATAACATGACTTTTGTACTTGAGGACATGCTCAGTCTGTAGAAATTTTTGCTAGTGGGTTAACTGATGAATTCACTCCATGGTGGCTCCAGCATCCACAAGGCATTTTGTTGTGATTTTAGAATTAAACTATGTGACCCATGTGTATACATTTGCAGTCGTGGTTAAAGTTGGATCAGTGAACGTGCTTTGACCTCCAGTGTCACCTGACACATTTTTATGACTCACTTGCCTCAATTAAAAATGGGGTAATAATGGCTTGATAGATTGAAAGAGAAAGGTGGAGCAGATTCTGTTTTGGAGCATAGTCTTTTTCAGTGTCAGTTCTGAGATGTATGATTTAAACAGAAACTGTGGTGTGTCCTTTCAAAAAAAACCAATCTGACCCCAGTTGACACTCTGATGGTACTCGTATTCCTCATGAGGAAAGCCATGATTATTTGAGCAGGAGATAACAACACAAAGGAAAAAAATTAATGTTTTAGAGAGAATTTTTTAATGAAGGCGTAACATCCATTTTACAGAATTTAATTCAAATAGCAGGCAATGCGTCTCCCAACTGGAACATTACTTCTGTTTCCCAGCTGCCTCATCATTATGTCTTTATTATGTCTTATCTTAAAGTTGTTTCCACCACATCAGAAATAATTTACCCCTAGCCAGGTTATAAATCAAGGATATCCATCAACAAACACTGGTTTGAAGTGATGATGTTATTTTAAATACAGGGGACCAAAAATAAATGAGTTGAAAATGTTAAATGCAGTTCAAGTTCTTGTCACACTATAAGGAAAACATATTTCAAGCCAAATTAATTTAGGAAGTAAGACATTCCAAAGCATCCTCCAATCAACTACAGTTTGATGTATTGTGATTGTCTTGAATAATGCAGCAGGATGTGAATTTCTCCAATATACTAACCAATGAAGAGAAAAAAGAGAAGATAATGTTCCCAACTAGTAGCTCTTCAGACTTTTCCAAAAGGAACACTATTTGTAACAAGATTTCAAAGAACAGCGGGTCTCTGAGCTGGGCACGGCCAGACTAGCTTGCCGGTCAATTCATGTGTAATGTAGGTTTGACTTCACTTGTGCTGGAATCTGGAGCCCAAAGCCCACCCCCTGACTGAAATTCTTCTGTACTTCAGTTTTCCTTTTGTTCCGATGGCAGTTCTCCCAACAGTGCTTGACAATGAGTGATGCTCTAAAACCCTGCTCCTTCACACCCGGTGGGTGACCTATAACTTTTCATGGGTAACCTTTGACCTGGGAGCTGACAGTTTGATTAATTGTCCGGTGTTATGATTTATGAGTATCTTCTCAGAATAATTAACAGACAACAGGTGGCGGCATAATAATTTTGATTACCCAGCGGTTCATGAAACCACGACAAAGGTGACTTCATTTTCTGAATAAGAGAAGGACAACAATTAGAAATTAAACAAAGCAATGCTTTTATGCCACAGTTTTCAGTCTTTTGTCCATCACACAGAAGACTTATTTAAGAGGCCTGCATTCCTCTTAGACACCAGGAAAAAATAAGGAACTTCTACTCTGTGAGTATCAGAAGACACTTTTCATCACCGTATGGGTAGAATTATTTTCCTTTCTTTGGTGAAGTCTTGATTAATTGAGTTATGTCAAACCTGTCATGCAGATCATCTTTTAGCTTCCCGTTTTTGACAATGGCCATTGCCCAGGGAAGAACTGATGGTCAAAGGAAGTTTGGGAAAGCATTTAATTTTCTATAAGGCATTCTAACATAGTTCAACCAACTATTCTTCTAAATATTTCTGCCTAAGTATGCAAACAAAAACCAAAAATACTCCCCTGCACAGAGCTTATTTTTATTTCAAAGTCTACAAATAGGAATCTACGTGTTTTTTTTAAGTACTATATTACTGTGGTCTCTGTTAGTTTTAACTTCCTTGTCCATTTCTAGTTTTTGTGATATTTTTCTCCAAGAGACACCACATCACTTTTATTCAAGTCAAGGGTAGCATCCTCACTAGAGATTTTATTATAGGCACCTCACTCTCCTAGGGATTGACATTTATTTCCAAAAGAATCCTCAGTGCATTTAGGTAAGCACCTACCTTTAAGAATGCCTAATGCTGTTTTTGTAATACTAAATAAAAATCAAGTCAGGTAAGATTTATCCCCCATAGCTCTCCATTTAATCTCTGCCGAAAATGGACCTAAGTGTTACTAATGAAATTGAAGTACACAGGCCTCTGAATATGTAACAGTCCTGCCTGCCACCCATATGCTAGGTGGCTGAGGACCTCCCGTGCATATGAAATGCTGTTTTGTGCGAATCCACCGCAGTGATATTACAGGCTTATCATTTTAATTGACTTCCTGACATATAAAAATATTCCTACAATCCTGCTTTACATTATAGTTTAATAACAGCTTAACACACATCTATGAAATATTCATTCCTGCTACATTCAAAATTTAAAATATCTGATGGAGAGCCTGGCTAATAGATAAAGGAGAGTTCCTGGAATATTAAAGACACTTAGGTGCAGGTAGGGCCCTCCACTGGAAAGGAAAGCACAATTACTGTGTGGACTGCAGATTTTTATTTATTTTTTTAATTCAGAAAGATCCTCTTGAACCAAAATCTGGTGAATATAAGGGCAATTTTGTGGCGGGTTTTTTTTTTTTTTTCTCTGACTGCAGCTGCAAGCTTCCTGTTTCTGCTCCATCGGCCTCACTGAACACAATCATATTTCTGTAGAAAAATAGCAGAAATACCAGATTTATACATTTATGTTTAAAGCATTCTAGGGATAAAACCTGCATATTCGGCAAAGACCTCAGCAAACCCAGCACCGCATAAATTCACCCGTTTGGTTAACACGTTTCTCGGATCTCCACCCACCCCTCAGCTTTGGAGAGCGAGTTGGGGAGAGAGTTTACTTTGCACTCATGATACATGTGCGAATCATGAGGTAATTTTGGTACTTTGTTCCCCATCAATTTTTAAATTAATTATCTGAAAGCAAGCAGCGGTTAATTTTGGCCATAGACTTTTTGATTAGAAGCTTTGACCCCTTTTGCCTTTTGGCATCTCCTATACAATCCCAATGACATGCAGGGTAACCCTTGACACCTGGTTCAACACAAAGTTACACCCTGGCCGGGTGATCTTCGATATTCAGCAATCCTTTTGTTGCCATGGGACATTCACCCACTTCCATCCTCCTCTAAGAAATGTTGCAATCATCTTCCCCTTAAGCCACCCGCCTCTGCATAAAACTTATTTCCCAGGGAAAAGAACACCCCCCGACTCCCGCCCCGACTTTGTGCCATTACTTCTGTTTTACAAACTTTTCACTACGGCATCATCCCATATGTTTGTGCAGCGCACAAGAAGCCTTCTTTAGAAAGCGCTGATGCTAATTATAAATTTAATTTGCATTTTAATTAGAATGGTAGCAAATTAAAAGCGTGGCAGCTGGAGAATTTTGAACGCTTTGCAGAGATTTGGTGTCAGTATCTCCCCGTTTTTGACTTTGCAGCCTTTTCTTTTCTCTCCCTCACTATCTTTCATTCACACAAGCTTATTGGCAATTTTTCTCCCCTCATCCCTCAGTCTCTCTCTTTCTCTCTCATTCCTCTCATTTATATATTTTTCTATTCCTCCATTCTCCCCCTCCCCTAAGGATCAAGTTATGAATTCTTTCTTTCTTGTGCTGATAAATGGCAGGTGCCTGCCTGATGCCAGCATACGGTGTGCAGCGGTGATAGAGTGGGTATTTAGAGAGCTTTTTAAAGCCCCTTCTGGTGCTACTCAGTTTTGCTCTCCATGTCTGTCATACAGGTAGGAATCTAATATTTCCTCTCCTGGAAGAAGAGGGCTGTTTGTACTCTTTTGGCCTCGATTTACCACAAATTTTGGTCTGGATAATAGTGTCTTTAAATGATTCAAAATCTTGGCCACAGGTCTTGGGCACATTAATAAAATATTCATCAGTCACTCGGCTGTCCCCTCCATGTCTAAGCAGAGGCATTGTTCAGGGTATACCTTTGGGCAAAAGCCCTGTGCTGTCAGCCTGGAGCCTTTGGAGCAGCGCAGACTCCAGTGGCTGTGTTTCTCAGAGCTGTCTCTCACTTGGGATGTGAGCATGTCTGTTTTTAGTGCTCACGTGAGCACGTTGAGTCAGTTCTGTCGTTTTCCCTATGTTGTGTCTCCATGGTCATTTTCCTTCCTTCTGTTCACTTCCCCCACAGTGTCCTTGCTCAATAATTTTCATTAATTGATTGACAGCTCTGATAGACCCAACTAACCTCTATCTCACTCTCATGTCTGTTTTTAAATAAGTACTTGTACGTCCAATGACCTTGTCGCCTCATCAGCTATCAGAAAATGAGTATGCAGATATGGAAGGAGCTGATTAGCAAAATAAGCAATAGATCTCATTGCTGGCTGAAGTCCACCATGAGCAATGACAGCGAAACTTTGCCATTTTACATTTCTGAGAGCGTTGAAAAATAAAGGGTAAGCAATAAACAGCCGATGCTGAATCTCACTGGCATCTGTTCAAATGTATTAGGAACAAGTCCTTGCCCATCATTTCATCACCCTGAAGGAAGAGGAAGAGGAAGGTGTAGGGTATGTCCCTCAACAACTCAGGAAAGGAAGACACCCAGCACCCACATCACTGGCCTCCTTAAACCTTGAGAGCAAACATTTCCATTTGGGAGAATTATTCATCCTAATAGGAAGACATGAGCAGCTTATTTCTACAGAATTCTCTGTGTGTGTGTGTGCGTGTTCTACCGTTTTTCCCCCTGTGTATTCTTGATTTGGGGTATGGTAGATAGATCTGCCTTTAAGAGCTACGGTTTGTAATGAGCTCTACAACTCTCATCCACATAATAATCAGGAAAATGTACTTCTACATCATCAAACTCCCAACACTTTATTAAATACTAAGACAAGATAAAGGAAGGTAATCCATATCTGTTATCAGTGAAAATTTGTTATAGCCTGTTTTAAATATGCTGATTTTTACCTAAGTCAATAGTCATATCCTATGAATGAGGCTGAATTGGAAAGTTTCTAATTACTCAATAATAAGAAATCACATTTTTCATACTACTAAAGAAAAAAAAAACTCATACAAATAATGAAATTTATATTTTAATTCCAAATAATTTTTAGTGGATACTGTCACTCATTTTGCTTAATTTCACAAATATTTATTTTATGTCTTTCATTTCAAGGGCCTTGAACATGATTTAAAAACCACTTACATCAGGGGTGCTGATAAAGGTGGAATTTCCTGAAGGAGGAATTATTATACAAATACCATCTATAATTTACACCAAGTTTTGGAAGTTAGAGAGAGCTAAGTCACCAAATAAAGGATTTTATTCTTTTCTAGGGTTGATTAAGGTCATTTCACAAATAAGAAAAGCCTGCCACAAAATTAAGTACTTTAAAATGTGGATCCAGGAGAGTTAGAAAAGAGACAGTATTAGCACCTTCTTTAAGTCGAGGGGCGAATTGATAAGACATGCCACAGGTAACATTGTAATGATAGCAAAAGTATCTGAGAGTCTCACAGTTTGGTTTTCTGATACTTTAAACTTCATGTATAGAATGTATTATATCGCTAAGTTAAACAGATTTTAGCTTTATTAAACATAAATTTGCTTCTTTAATTTGTAATTCTCATATGTCTGAGAATTCTACCTCAAACTTTCAAAAATAGGAGTATCTGTGTGATACTGGCATTTAAAAAATATTAATAAGCATATTGCCGTCAAAGAGTAATTGTTTAAAATAGTGGATAATGGTATGCAAAACGTTGGCCATGACTTATCCTAATTAAGTAACACAATTACAAGACAAAATAGTGACAATAAAAGTTCTCATTTCTGTGCCACTGTGGCATCCACCACTTGCCTTATTCTAAGCCAAAATGTACACACTGTAGTTTAAAACTATACATGTCAATTCCCTGGCTTTAAAAGGAAACACATTTTCGGTGGCATTTTGAAATGGACAATGCAGTTTTCTGAGAGAAATCTTTTTCATTGCCACTTTGGAAAGGTTTAGTTTTTCTTCATGTAATTTTTTGCAGCTGTACAAAACACTTTCATTAACCCAAGAATGGATTATTTGGAGTGCTAATTAATTGATTCTTCAAAATGCCAATTGACACACTCCCAGGGAAAACCTGATCTAAGCAACTATGTTAATCAAGCTATTGTACTTGTGGTTCTGTCTGAATATCAGACCATCTGAAATGAGGAGAACTTTGCCATTACTCGCCTGGCCCTCTCGTGGGCAGCTAATTAATATGAGCTGAATATGACAGTTGTACTTGTACGTTCGCCGTACTGCCTGACAATAACTCTATAAAATTACATTTCAGCTAAAGAATGGAAACAGTGTTAAATACCATTATTTGCCTTCCTTTGATGTCTCAGAGTCATTATGAAAGCAATTACAGCAGTTTCTCTGTCTGTATGTCTACGGGGTATTTATTATCTGTATCTGTCTGAATCCTTTGCCAGGTGGAGAATATATGGCATATTAAAGACAAGGGAATTCAGCCACAATTATCAGGATGGGAACAGAGAAAGAAACAAAATCAGAGTTTTGCAGATGATCCTGCCAGAAAACAGTAATTTAATATTGAAGCCTGGTGATCTGGGGAAAACTTACAGGCTCTTTTTATTTATTTAAATTAAAAAAAAAAAATTCTCCAGGTTCACAAAGCTCAGGAATCTAGGGCAAAATTAATGAAAACCAATAGGGAAATGGAAAACACAAAAACAAAAGGGGGAAAAAAAAACACCTCAGGGCCGCAGCAGAAAACATATTTTGCTTGTTAATTATAAATGAATAGTCTCCCTTTCCACTACCCCTTTCCTAACCAACGGGTGCAATACATGAGATGGATTTTTGTTTTCCCAGATAAAATTACTCGTGGTCTTTTTCACACATGGAGTGACAGACACCAAGCATTCAGTTTTCAGGTCACCTCCAGGACTTTCCCCATGCTCTTGGAATCTGGCATGATTCCCACACATCCCTGTGTGTCAGCTGAGTTCTAACTCCTCTCTATGAAAGATGTCGCTGCACTTCAAAGGACACTTCTGATTGACAAGAAAGGTATGGCTGCCCCACGGTGGAGTTTTTCTCTAGGGCAGTATCTGAGGACTGGCCTCTGTATGATTCAATTCAGAGAATATTGATTGTGTGCTTCCTGTGCATTCAGCATTCTGTGAATGCTGTGGAGAAGGAGAGATGAAAAAGGCGGAGGGTTGTGGTCTCTCCCTTCGAGGGACTGAGGAAGGAGAGAGACAGAGTCCGACCGTTTTGGAGCCAGGTGTTGGGCAAAGTCCTTGATGTGTTTTATCTTGTTTCATCTGTATAATAACCATACAAGGTGGCTTCTATTATCTCCATTTATGGATGAACAAACCACAGTGCCCAAGGGTTAGGCAATTTGTCCAAAGTCACATGATAGAGTGGCAGAACTGGGCTTCAAACTCACTTTCTCTCTGGTTCCAAAGCCTTTCTCTCTCCACCAGCTCACACTCTTCCAAATGTCTGAGCTCACACTGGGGACGACAACAGGTGAAGAGGGTACCACGTGCTGCCAGGTAGGGGGAGAGAGAAGATAATCTAGAGGGAGAAGCTGGAGAGAAGATTCTCGAAGGAGTTTTGACTTGCACTGGCTCCTGCCGAGGGGAAAGCACTCTTAAGGAGGAAAGGTGTTCCCAGCTTTCCTCTCCTCCAGGATTCCTAACTAAGACACAAAAATGATCACCTACGTGATGAAGTTAAAAAAATGTGATTTGGAAAATACTACACAGAGATGTGTTTATTAATGTTACTGATCTGAGACAGATTGAGATAGGATTAATCGAGATATATTTGAAGGACATTGAACAGATTGGCTGGTTAGAATGAAGGGTCGGTATTCTGATGTGCTGTGTCTGTAAAGCTTTGAACGGCGCTGTCATGTGTATCCAGAGGGCAGGACACCCCTGGGTGGAGATGAATGGACACGGAGTTGCTAGACAAAGAGAACTTAAAATAGTCCACGTACTACAACCGAGAGTTGGACAATCTCAGCTATGATGAACAGTTCTCCTTTTTCCTCCTCCATCTGTTTCTTCTTCTTTTTGGACAAGTGCATTGGAAAAGTTAAACCACTGTCCAGAGCAGGAAGGATGCTGTAACAGACCGCAATCAGTAGCACAGTCCAAATGGTATCTCCGCTTGCAAGTATAAAATTGTTTCGACTACTGCAAAAATAAAATCAGCTGCTGAGACATTTAACAAAAGGCTTAACTGGACAAAGGGCTGAATGTAAACTCGTGATGCTAACACCCGGAGTCAGGGAAAATACAGATATTTATTTAATAAGAAGGCCCTTGGAAACATTTTATTTTTTGTCCCATGTAATTTTAGTCTCAGCAGAGTTCACGGTGTTGGCAATTCCAATACCTACAAAGACTGGATCTGAATTGAACCATGTTTCTCTTTTGTCTCCAGAACAAAATGTATATTTTTCAAGTATGTGAGTAATACACTATCTTATATATTTATATTAATAAACAGTCGAAGTAGTAAACCACTTGTGAGGAGGGAAAATGACAAGAGCAGTAAAGTAAGACCAACCTGGTTTCAAAGTCAAATCTCTCCATCTCGGCGCATCTTAGGATATTTTTTTCCTTAAACAGAAACATCATTTGCCTTTCATGGTTACGATGATGGCTTAAGTAAAATAAAAGATATAAATTATCTAGCAATGTATTTGGCACATAGCAGGAACACAATACACGTTATCACTCTCTTTCACTTTTTAATTTGGCGTACGATATTTTATTTTGAGTAGAAAAGGAGATTGGCATAAAAGTTTCTAACAACAATTAGGGCTGGGAACCACTTAAATAATTTCAGCTCTTAAAGATACCTTGTATGTTTCTTTCATGAGAAATTCAATTCTTCCTGTAATCAATGATGGTTTTTACTTTGAAGGTTTATAATTATCATTAAATGTTCATTAGGGAAAAAAAATCCTTCAAAACGTCTGTGTCAGTCAGGATGGGCGAGGTTATGTTATAGTAACAAAGCATTACTGAAAACAATTACTCAAAAAACTCAGGGTCTCAAAGCAACACAAGTTGGTTTCCCATGTCTGCTTCATGTCACTCTCTGCAGGAGCTGCTCTATGCTGTCCCCAGTTGGGGACTTGGAATGTTTCTTGTCCCTGTGGCAGAGGGGAAGGAAGCTAGAGGGTCCCACACAGACAATTAGGTGCTCCAGCCTGGAAGTTACGCAGGTCACCTTTTCTCACAATTAAGGGACCAGAAGGAGAACTGGGAAAATGTGGGGAACTACACTCCTGGTTGCTACAGTGGTCTTAGAGAACCATTTTTACACATTTCCAATACGTTCTTATAAACATCGTTTGTTGAACTTAAAATTTAATAGAAGAGCAGAGTGACTGCAAAATCAAAACACTCTTTTATGACTGTAAACATGTCTCGCAATATTCTTTTTAAGTTCATTAACTACCAGGGTGTTTTGATTTTTTCCTTTGGGATCAGGTTTGTCACAAACATTGAGACCCATGAGACTATTTGAAGCTGAGCAGACCTCTTGGATATTGGTTGCAAGCTCAGGTGAAATCATCTCTCCTGGCCATCGCTAGCACTCCCTTTTGCTGCCCTGATCAATAACTCTAGCTACAAAAAGCATCAAACATCTCAAAGACATCCCAAAGGCACAGGTCGCCGAAGAGAATAAAAAGAAAACAGCACATATATTAATGTTCTCCTTAGGCTGCGCAGACATCCTTGTAGGCCTAAGGCCTACAAGAGGCCAGTGGTGATTGGGATGCTTAAAATTAGAGACCTTGAACAGCATTTCTTTATGAAATAGCTTTTGAGTCTCTAGAGAAAGGAATTGTCGTTCAAAGATTGACAGTTTCCAGTTCCACAACCTGCATTTTCTCACCAAGTAGGTGAGAAAGGACAAAAAAAGGAAAGGAAAAAAAAAGGAGAATGATGCCAGGGATACTGATAAATATGTAATAATAACAATAACATCTTGTTAAGATTGAAAATAATGTAAATACCTGGTGTTGACAAGAGAGTGGGGCGAGCCAGCAATCTCATCCATCACTTGTGATAGCGTAAATTGAAAAAATATTTCTTGAGGGCAGTTTGGAAGTATGTAGCAAAATCCTAAAAAAAATAAAAAAATAAAAAAAAAAAAAATAATAATAATCAAAGCTGTGTTTAAAGGCATATTTACACAAATTATCACATTACTGTAACAGTGAAATAATAGAAATAAGCTGAATATACAATAGGGATTCAATTAGGTATATTTGATATGTGAACTACTGATAAGCCATTGAAACTCACACACGTGGGTGTATTTCTATATGAGCAGAGAAAAAAAGACTAGAGCAAAACAAAGAATTCTAAAGATATTCAATGCAAGACAAAAGATTAGGATATGACAAATTTGTTCTTTTTTTGGCCCATGTACATTATTCGAAAAAAAGATACAAACAAATAAAAATAAACTTTTAGCATGACCCCTTAGAGTTACTTAGTAGGTTATGAAAGTAACCCAAAATACTTGTGTTTTCTCATCTGCTGTGTCTAAAAACATATGTGAGGTAGACAAGGAAGTACAATATTCCCATTTCCCAGAAGAAAAATATGAGGTCTAGAGATTTTAAACTATATCTTAAACTGGTTTTGTCACCACAGTGGGCCTGTGGAAATATCTTCAATTAGAATTAGTATCTAATGATACAATCTAGGTAAACCAATAGTTCGTAAATTAATGAGAATTTACATTGAAAAGTGAACTGAAGCAGTAAGATACTTAAACATTTTTTGTATTAGGTTATATATACTTTAATTTTAAATCATCAAATTTTAGTTAGCATAAGTCATGTTAAGATGTAAAATAAGTCTTTTTTTCTTTAAGGGTTAAGATGTTGTTAGACTCAAGAGATAGGAACAAATTGTTAATATATCACTTTTTTGAAACACATTCTGACATTGTTAATTAAACTTTTCTTAAGGTATAATGCATTGTCAGGATAGGACATATTTTTAGGAAAGCCTTGTGATCTTCCCAAGATTTAAAATAATACAAAAGCCAGTTTTGACATTCTGCGTAATGTAGATAAAAGAGTATTTTAAGCTCATGCAAATCTAAAGAAACAGGGAAATTTGATTCATCCCATTAATTAGTAGGTAACAACATAACGAGGGAGAAACATTGCTTATGTTTTTCTGAAAGGATGATTAATGCAGATTTAAACACCTTTTTTGGTTTTACAAAGTTAACACTGTTTAATTACATGAGATTAAAGTTATACCATACCATACAGTTTTGGTATAGGCAGGGTCAAAAGTTACAATGTTTAGCCAAGATCACCTTTTGCATTTTTCCAATATTGAATAAACATGGCAATTTTAAATTATAAATGCTGACAATATTTAAGAGGTTTCTCATGTCTTTTAATTTTAGCTTAATAATCTTCTCCCTGGAGATCACTCATTTTCTTGGGTCATAATTCCGCACAATGAAATAAACCGAGATGAAAGTGAGGATAAAACCCAAACGCTGGATGTTATCGGATTACAGTCAAGGTGTTATCTGAACAAAAGCTTCCTACAGTATGTGTAAATGTAATTAATGTGAGTGGCTTTGTGGGGAAGTAGATAAAATGCTATTTGCTCAGCCTTACAAAGAGTCTGGGAAACCTATGCCTCTGGTCACTTTCCAGAAGGCAGCCAGGCAGAGTGGGAGGAACATGGACACCAGCCCCACCTTCTTAGCCATGTGACCTTCAGCTGGTGTCACAATCTCCAAGTCTCACTTTCTTCATGTGCAAAACAGGCAATACACAGAGCTGCACCAGGTCTGGCAATGAGTAAAATGTGATGATGTATGTAAAGGGGATGGCATATTAAAGGTGTTTCATGAATATTAGTTTCTTTGCCTCTCCCCCACCCCCTTAACAAAATATTAGACGAACAGGATTGTAACATCAGACACAGGGGATCTAGCTATCTGAAGATGAAGTGCATCTGTAAATTGGCTAAAGTGTAATGACATGTCTGTCTGAACTGATAATCATAAATATATTGGGCAAATACTATAAAATATCTAGACATTTTATGTAATGATGGATTTTTTACAGGGAAGAATGGAAATGGGGGGAGGGGAGAATTAATAATAAGTAGTATCTACTTGAATCATTAATTAGAGATCTGATTTAGGTTTGCTTCTTTCCAAAAGTGACAGAAATAAAACATGCTTTATTAATTCTCATTCCATCACAAAAGCAAAAAAACTTAGAAAAAGAAGTACTGACCTCCAGATTTGAAATAAAATGAAAATACCCAATTGGAATCTTGGTTTTGGACAGAGTAAATGAGACACAACACCATTCCCGTAACTGACAGAAGTGAGTTCCCGTCCTGGAGTCTGTTATGGGGAATTGTCTTGCTGTCATATTCATTGAGTTCCAGACATCCAGTCACAACACTGAAGTCTGCCCAGACTACAGGCACTCCGCTGAACCAAAGATGTGCAAGCAAGAATAAACCTTGAACCTTGACTGCAACTGTCTACATTAAAATTAGAATAGTAACTGCACTTACTTCACAGTTTCTAAAGCGCTTTTGTGTGTCTTTTGGTTGTTAACAACCCTGTACGGCAGTTATTATTGTCATTAATTCCCACTTTCAGAAATGCGGGACGAAGGCTCAAAGAACTAAGGCCATTTCTAGAAGAACTACTTACTCACTGACAGAAATTCAAGACGTCTGCAACCTATGATCCTTGATTGAAATTTGGATAAAAAACAAACCAACAAACCACAAAACAAAGCAAACATACTGAGAAGAAAGTGAGAGCAGAGAGAGTTTTGTGGATGATGGATTGTGAATCCCAGAAGGCGGAGGGGAAGGGTTTAGGCAGCTGGGAAGGGCAGGAGGAGAGGCAGAGGAAGCAATGTGCAGGGATTCATGGTGATCAGAGTGTGAGACACGAGTGGGGGACCCGCGGGCCCAGGGCTTCCAGGGTTGACAGCAGCACCGAGGCTAAAGGGCAGAGTGAGAGTGGTCTGAGTGAACTCAAGGCAGACATAGTGGAAAGACTGCAAAAACAAAATAAAGACATTATTGGGATGTTTGAGGACATGAGAATATGGACCATATAGTAGATTTTATGGAGAAAGAAATAACAAGCACACACAAATGAAATAAAATGTAAAGAATCCATAAATCTTAGTGAAGCTTATCTAGGTATTCATTGTTCTATTCTCGTAACTTTTAGGAAGGCTTGAAATGTTTTTAAAATTAAAATTTAAGGCACAAAGAAAGAAGTTCTTACTGAGCTAAGAGCTGGTTTAGGTGTAAGGCAGAGCCTGTATTCAACCCCAGATCTGATCAGCAGTCAACCTCTTCCAAGCTCCTTTACTTCCCCAAGATGACCCTTTCTTCCACAGGAAGCAGTAAAAGGAAGGCAGAGTCTTGCCTGCAGGGTAGGCTACTCTGAGTCCGGCCCTGCTGCTAACTGTCCTCTCTGAGAGAGAGGTCTGTGGGGCTTGCTGCCCTCGGTCTAAGCCTATAACGGTTCTCAACACCCATGTGCCTTGCCCCTTTGACATCTGGTGAAGTCTGTACACCTTTCTCTGCATGATGTTTCCAAGTACAAAAGTAACATACATGGGATTATAGAGAAAACCAACCATTCACAAATAAAGTTTTTAAAATATAATTTGAAAGTATAATAGAGCAAGATATGTGCTGCTATATTCATACGCTAATTAACAAATAGTGAGTCTGGTAACTACCATGCTTTGAAATAGTGATGAGCATAAACCATGTTTTGAGATATCTGCAACTGTAAAGTGATATAAAAATATCTATGATTTCTACAGGTGACAAAATACAGCTAGTGCTAATACTATCATGATTTATTGCCATCATTCATTATTGAAAGAAATGCTGCATTTCTGTTAGTTGTTAGTGACTGTCGAAATTGATGGACAGAACTCAAGCTACGAATCCTGGTAAGGACATACACAGGTGCCAAGCTCTGTGCTGGAGGATTTTCCAGGACCTCCTATAATTATCCTCTGCAACTCTGAGAACGCTGTTAGCGGTAAACCAAAAATTAAGGGGTTGTTATTGTCCCTTTATACCTTGGGCTCCCTGTTGAAGGCTCTGTTGAATAATGTCAGGGTGTATCATCATGACTCTCTCCAAAAGTCATAAGAGTTGGGCTGTACAACTACCTATCTTTGGATCACCTACTGTGTGGCCCTTAATGTAGTGTTTGTAATTTTTCTTAAAGTAAATGTTATATTTTTCAGATCTTCTCTGTACTTCATGTCCAAATTAAGATCCCAATTATTACCTACTCTCCAAAACCCAGTTTCAACTAAACCAACTTAAAAAATCAGTTTTAACCTAGAATTCACTTTGATGAATATTTTTCAAAATATTATAAACTAATTTTTAACAGTCTTTCTACTGAGCCTTCTCACTTATAAAAAGAATAAAATACAGAACATTTAGATATCTTATTCAATGGAGAGAAAGAAGTCCTGGAATTCAATTCTATCATGTATTGACCACGCTGAACCTTGAGGATAAAGGCCACCTAACCTCTGCCTTATTTATTTAAATCACACCTCATTTAGGTGGCTTCCAGTAAGAATATATGTAATAACATAGATAGAAAACACAAATGAAAATAAAACATGTGTAAGAAACAAAAAAAGTCCAGGTCAGGAAACAAATAGGAAGTAGAAATTAAAAGAGATAGTTTTTATAAGTAAGCCTCCAGAAGATCAATGTGCAAAAGAATTGATGGTCATTAATTTTGGAAGAAAAGGTAAAATTTCCGGTTTACAGGAAAGTCTAGTTTTTCCTAGAAGTAAATTTCAAAGCAGTTTCTCCAAGGAATCTTATGCAGGAACACTGACCGGTGACAAGGACAATACTTTCTTTTCTTTTTTTTTTTTTAATAAAGTTATTTATTTACTTATTTATTTTTGGCTGCATTGGGTCTTCGTTGCTGTGCGCAGGTTTTCTCTAGTTGCGGTGAGCGGGGGCTACTCTTCATTGCCGTGTGCTGGCTTCTCATTGTGGTGGCTTCTCTTGTTGCAGAGCACAGGCTTTAGGCATGCAGGCTTCAGTAGTTGTGGCACGTGGGCTCAGTAGTTGTGGCGCACAGGCTTAGTTACTCCGTGTGCAGCATGTGGGATCTTCCTGGACCAGGGATTGAACCAGTGTCCCCTGCATTGTTAGGCAGATTCTACCACTGCGCCACCAGGGAAGTCTCAAGCACAATACTTTTAGTAACATTCTCACAGCAGAAAATGGTAATGGGTTACATATAGCTGATCTTGTCATAGTCTTTTAACTTGACTGTGATTAGAGTGTGAGTTAACGTGGAATGTTTTTGACCACGTGTGGATTTAAAATCAATCTCTTGGGCACTGTGGCTGGTAGGCTCTTAGGTGGCCCCAGTGAATCACCCCCTGGCATTCATACCCTTGTGTGATTCCTGCCCCCCTGAGTGTGGATGGGACCTGCGGCTTGTTTCTAAGCAATAGAATGCAGTGCAGGTGATGGGACATCAATTCCCTGACAGTGTAACAAAAGATTGGGACTTGCATTTTGCTAGCAGGCTCTGTTGACTCTCCCCCTTTCTGACTCTGATGGAGTAAGCCTTCTTATGGGGAGGCCTATGTGGCAAGGAACTGAGGGCATCCTCCAGCCAACCGCCCTGAGCGAAGGACAGAATATTTCTCATACCTCATGAGCTTGGAGGTAAGTCCTTTCCCAGTCGAAACTCAACAGTTATTCCCACCCAGATCATCACCTTTGCTGTAACTCTGAGAGACCTGGAGCCAGAGGGCCAGCTAAGTCATGCCCAAATTCCTAACCCACACAAACTGTAAGATAATAGATGCGTGCTATCTTAAACTGGTGATTTGGTGGTAATTTCTTATGCAGAAATAGATAAAACACAATAGATAAGATAAAACACATTTTAAGAAGTAGAGCACAGCTTGTGTTTATGCTATGCTGGGTGTGCCACTTGGATGGTGTTCTGGAATATTGGGGAATGTGATGTTTCAGCTTTTGGTCACCTTGCAAGCTTTTGATTATGATCTCTTAGTCTCTTGTTAACACAGATGCGAAATCAAAAGCAGAAAAGCTTATGGTTCATATGTGAGTAACCTTGCCATAAAACCAGAATTACGGAGATTAACTATGTGCACTCAGATAATTAGAAAGTCATAAAATCATAAAAACAAACGTTAAACATGTATATTGTTGTGCTTATGACAGGTGGCATGAGACAATTCTGCTAGCTAATTCAAAGCTCTCCATATAGTTTGTCACACAATCAAAGAAAAAACAGTGTGTTTCAGGGAAATATACATACTCACAGGTGAACAGGGGCTGTAGATGAGGATGTTTAGTACAGAGAATAATCTAATTTTTTGGAGTAAAAACTCTAGAAATTGGGAGATTGATTAAATGAATTGTTTATTTGGTCATTCATTCAGCAATTAACTTTTATCTTCCATGAGCCAGGCCCTTCCTAGATGGTAGAGATAAAGAAGGAAGAGATTTTGTCTTGCTGTCAAACTCACTGTCTAGCATGGATTAAAAACTATGACCATGTATTGAAAAAATATATTCCAGGATATGCTAAGAACTCTATACACTTTGACTCATTTATTCAGAAAACAAAAGTTTGGTACTATGCCAATTTTATTGATCAGCAAACTGAGGTTTAGAAATCACACAGCAAGCACATAGCAAAGCTGGAATTTGATCCTGAGTCTCCTGACCTTTCTTAACTCTCTCCTGGTTTAATGAGAGTCTAATGCCCAAAACTCAACCTCTGTACAATGGTGCTGAATAGAATTTCAGAGACAGAGTTTGGGTGAAGTAGAAAAGAATAGCTTTATTGCTTTGCCAGGCAGAGGGGGACACAGCGGGCTCATGCCCCTTAAAACTGTGTATCCCAACCTGGGAGGATATGGTGAGGAGTTTTATAGCAATGGTTCAAGGGTGGGTTTGCTGATAAGGATTAGAGTATGTGCACACTCCTTTAATCTGATCTCAGGTAGTCTCCTGATGAGCTTCCCTGGTTCCTTTAATCTGGACTCAGGTGGTCTTCTCTGGAATGAAGAATGCTAACATCTTCCATTTGTTGGGGGTTTTAGATCCATAAAGAGCTCAAAGATATTGTTATGTGTATCCCTTGAGGTGGAACCAAGACCCTGTCCCAAGGCTTCACTATTGTTTCTTGGCTGCTCCTCCCTTGTCTCTGAATCCCCTCCCTTCTCTGATTAGCAACAGGCTTCCTTGCCCAGGAACCCCACAGGGTCTGCTTGGTTTCAAGTCTCTCACTTTATAAAAATAATATATGGTTATCATAAAACATTTAGAAAATATAGGCAAATAAATGGGCAACAATTCATTTGATCTCACCACCATGTTTGTATAGCTTTTATTCTGGGAAGTTATGTTTTAGTGGACAGATGGATGGATAATCATCTATGTGAGCATAGTTTATTAAGCAATTTGTGTTTGATTTTCAAGACCCTTCGAGGTTTCTTGCTACAAAGATTTTTGTGGGGAGCTACTTAAAACCAAACAGCTCTTCTGACTTTTATAAAAGCCTAAACTTGTGGAAAAGATGATACTTCCTTGTCTCAAAGATGGAAAGAAAGGGATGATCTTCACTGATCAAAAGAAGAAAGAAGTTCTGCCTAGACAGTTAAGAAGAAAACGGCAACAGATCGTGCTTGGAGGGTGAAATCTGTTTCTTGGAGGTGGGGAACTCTCAGAAAGGGAAAGCCATGGGGTTCCCCAGTGAGGATGGGCCCCAGGCATAGGGTCAGTCCCAAGCATGGCACAAAAGCAGTAGCCCTTCTGCATCCAAGGGACCATGGGGCCATATGCATTGGGATACGGACATTGGAGAAACAACATTAGCCTAAGCTAATAACCTGTAACAAATGACCTGAGGGTCCTTCCAGTAATTGGGACTCCTCGAGACCCAAGGATTCTTGCACATCTTTGAAAAAGGGAAAACTCCAGTTATGAATGAGAGAAAATATTCCATTCTAGCAGCAAGGGTGCTAAGAGGCAAAGGAAAAGATGTGACACTTCGAGTACCCCTGATTTATGGACAGATGCCCACAAAATCTATGTCTGCTCTGCCCTCTCTACAAATATTAATTTAGAGAGTATGATAGAGCAGACATTTTTTTAAATGCTACTAAGACAGATAAGGCAGGATCCCTTCACTTTGTCTATTGACAAAATGTTAAAAATAGTCTTAAAATTTATATCTATCAAGTGCTCAGTGAATCCAGATGGTGCCTTCCTCAATTTTGTAAGTGACAGTTGATCAATCAGGGTTCTTCAGAAAAATAGAAACAGTAAGGAAGAGAGATAGATGATGGAGAGATAGATAGAAGAGATTTATTTCAGAGAATTGTCTTATGTGATTTTGGGGTTCTGCTGGACAAATTCTAAATTTGTAGGGCAGTGCAGCAGGCTGGCAACTCTCAGGTAAGAGCTGATGTTGCAGACTTGAGGCAGAATGTTTTCTTCTGCCAGAAGACCTCAGTTATTGAAGATAATCTTTATCTAAAGTCAAATGATTGTAGCTATTAACCCCATCTCTAAAAAACCCTCACAGAAACACCTGTGATGAGTGTTTAATTGAATAACTGGGTACTATAGCCTAGCCAAGTTGACACACTGGGAACTGTAGACTAGAAGTAGACGTTGAAGGTGACAGGAGCTCACCAGGTGAGAGAGGATAAAGGGCAAGATGACACTGAGAAGGGAAGCACAAGGTCTGCTTTGGGGAATGCTGAGTGGTCCTGTGTGGCTGAAACCAAGGAGAAGGGATAAAGGGATAGACTGGCCGGCCAATGAGCCAGGGCAAGAGGAAATCCCATGGCTCTTTTAACTTGTAACTTGATCATACTCAGATTCTGGACTGGAAAGACCAATTGGGGACAGTGTGGATAATGATGGAGGAGTGGGTTTAGATTTAGAGAAGAGTTATTTGCCTGAATTCCAGCACTGGCAGTGAGGATAGAGAAGAGTGATAAGATTGGGAAGGTATGGGAGAGGTTGACTCCACAGGCCTCGTGTCAGTTGCCGCTCACCCATCACTGTGCTCTTTCCCTCTCTGCCTAGACTTACTTGTGAACATCGTTGTCTACACTGTACTCTGTTTAGCCACTACCAATATGGGAAATTCCTGGGTCATCTCTAGTAGTAGAGACAATAGATGTAACAACATTGTGGCTTTGGTTGTGTAGAGTATTGAACCCAACACACTGACACATACCAACAAAAACCATACACATGCATGCACACACATATGCATCATTCACTGGAGAAGGTATTCCCTTCACATTTTAATCTCATTCAGAAATTTGTGCAGTTGGAGTCCCAGGAATAGTTTATGAGTCTAGCTTTTGAGGTTATAACTAGAAACCTAGCCTGGAAATATCTTTTCACAAAATTAAGTAGTACAGCTTGAGGATGCATAGAGAAAATGTGTTGATAAATATTTTAAATTATAGTTCTGTTTCTACAGAAATTACTTGGGCCTTACTAGGCAGAGAAAGAAATTTCTCTTTGATCAGAGTATGAAGGGATTTATATTTTCCCAGTGTTTTAGCAACAACTACGACTCAAAGTTGGTTGCTTCTGGATCTCCAACAGTCCCCAAACCTGAAATTCATGAAGTGCCCTCAAGTTCAGCCTTATGTGTACTGAGTCTCAACAACTTTGCCCCATTAGGCAAACTTGGTCCCTAAATCCCAAACTACACACACGCATGCCCATCCCACTGTCACCTCAACTCCTTCAGTTTCCTTTCTGAGCACAAAGGGATTGTCCCAAGCTTTCTTCCACCTCCCTTATATCTAAAGTAAGAAAATAAATTCAACATTTATAAATGCCATTTTGAAATATTTTTATTCCAGAAAGCATATGCTAAGCATGCATACCAAGTTCTGGGCGAGGCTCCAGGGATCCAGAAATTCATGAGAAACAGTGTCTTGCCCTCCAGAAGCACAAGAGAAAGAGATACCCAGGCAATGAGGAGAGTGTAGCCCAAGCCTGGGATTGAGAAGCTAGTCAACATGGGGAGGGGTTGGCTCTGAGCACACATCATGGATAAAATACTCCAGAACTAGCGTTATACACTAAGAAGCTGGTGAGAATGGACCTCTCTGCAGACTAACTCAGAAGTTGGGGAAGCGGGGAGGCCATAGCATCAGCATCAGGTTCCAGTACTGGAACGTCCTCAGGGGGCCCAGGTGGTGGTGTCCGGTGTGGAGCCATGTTTCCATTTCCAGTTGAGGCCAGGTGGTAAGGCTAAAAGGATAAGAACCTGATGCCCTACACTATCTTCTCCCTTCTTGATGGCCAGTGGAGGAGCGTCAGGGTGTGGGAGCTCCTGGGACTGGGATTCCTGATAGTCAGGGATAGTAGTACAGGGGAAACAAGGTGTTTCTCCTCATTATCACCTGAGTCAGTGAGTTATGCACCTGTGGGGAGTCAGATGGTCCCCTCCCCTTTGAGTCTCTTGGCTCCTTCATTGACTTGGGGTCCAATCTTCTCTGTGAGCAAAAAATAAGAGGGTGATAAGAGGCAGAAATGTACACAAAAAACACCCATATGTTGGAGGGGGAAGAAAAAGAGTGAGTGAGCAGTAGAGCAGTGTTTCCTAAACACTCTCACTTCATGGCACACGTGGAGAAGATTTTGCGAAGAACACGTGTAGGTACAAGAGTGTTTAGCCAAGGCCCACCCAGCTGCCCCGTGGATAGTGTGTGCCATTATCTCCACACATCTGTAACCTATGCTGATTGGGAAGCTGGGGAGACTACCTAGGACAAGGAGGGCAAGGGCCTCCCTGGAGAGAGGGAGAAGGTCCAGCATCTACAGCTGACCGTGCCTTGTGGTTTCACCTGAAAATTCTCCTCTGATTTACAGTTCCTAAGAGGAGCAGACATGTCATCTCAGGTAAAGAGACACCTGAGAATGCAGGTGCAGCCCTTGAGAATGAAGAGAGGGGACATCCAGGTGGGGGAGAGGCGCCACTCTGGACTTCCTGACAAGTGACCTTCTCTGTCCCTCCCACCATCCTGGGCAGCAGCCGTCCAGATGCAGGAAATGCAGAGGGAGGAAGAAACTCCAGAGCTGGCACTGCCACCTACCTTCCTTTCTGCCCAGGAAACACTGGCCCGGGAGGCCTCCAGGGCTGCCCTTGAAGGCCTCCAGCTGCAGGGACATGGCATGGCTTCTGGGAACTGTTGCTGGGAGGGTCTATGGGGGAGAAAACAGGGACATCAGGATGTCTCTCTTTCTGCGATTAGGAGCCCACCGAGAGCCAGAGCTCTGCGGCCCCACCCCCTGCCCTGGGACTCCTACCGTTTTCTGGGAAAGGCTCTTCACCTCCTGGGGAGGCAACATCTCAGGGCTGGGATCCCTCCAGTGACCCCAGCCTCTGGTCTGAAGGGGGTCTTGACAACTCATAGCAGAAAACAAAAAATGCTGGCAACTTGAAGCGTGTCTTTCCCACAAAGAAATGGTAGCTTAATACGAGCCAGTTCTTCACCTGGGGAAGGAATTTTTGACGGTGGGGCCATCAGACATCTGGGGCAAGGCAGCATCTGGAAAGAGGCGGGAGTTTATTTGCAAAGGCAGGGGCTTTCTCAGGCCCCTGACATCCCAGCCAAAGCGGCTCCTCACACCCTTTCTTCCCTGATGCCCTGGCTGCCGTGAGAAGCCGGCATCCTAGGAAGGAGCAAAAGTGGTTCCCGGTAGGGGCGGAGCAGCCTTCTATGAACAGGAGGCCTGGGCAGGGCCATTCAGAAGCGCCTGCTTCTGGAGAGTTCTGCACCCAGGAACTACATTGAATAAGTGGACGCTCTTCAGTCCAACTGCCAAAGCCCATTCAGAGCCCTGCTGGGCTGCCCTGGAAACCCCAACAGAAGCAACTGTCACTGATGGGGTGGGGGAGGGGCTCCCAGCCTGATAGGGCGCTGGTCCCCTCCACTGCCCGACTCACCATCCTGCTGTCCTGTGGGAGGTCACAGCTCTGAGACCAGAAGGGAGGAACTTAATGGTTCCCACCTGTCCTGGGGAAAACAAGGGCTCAGAGACACCACTGGATAGCTTGGGGGCTGCACTAACATGCCTCCTCAACTAATAGGTCCTTAAGAATAAATTGTATGGCTGTACAAATATATACAATTATATCGAGAGACTATATAGGGTGGCCGTGGCCTACCAGAAACAGGTTTGCTAGCAAGGGGGTGGGCTGCACAGTAGAGAGCACCTGGGCTGCAGAGGAACCCCACAGCTGGCCTCTGAGCTCAGGTTTCGGGCAGAGAGGAACCCAAAGCGCTGAGGCAGCAAGGACGCCGGGCAATGTCTGCCAAGTCATGTCCTCCCACAGACCCCATGGCCCCTAAGCCTCATGAACCCCAGTTCTTATGAAAGGAAAGAGATGAATACACAGGATTAAACGGCACAGGGTCCGGGTGAGTGGAGAGGATGGAGAAACTTATAGAAATAAAGTAGACAAGACACCCTTCAGGGGAGGCGCTGGGCAGCTGTGTGCCCAGGAACCACACAGAATAAGCAGTTTTGGTGTATGTGCCAGAGGCCAGTCCCTGCCGGAGTCCCAGACAGCCTTCCCTGGAGCCCCTGCTGAGGGTCATTGCCACCACAGGGCCCTGTCTGTCTCCCAGCCCACTTCCCAGACCACCCCTCTTCCTGGGTCCAAGGGACCGGAACCAAGCTCCCTAGCTCCTCCTGCCACAGGGCTCTGATGACCCCAGGGCCTGAGATAGAGACCAGAGCTAGGAGATAGTCCAAGCCCCCCTGTGGCAGCATGGCTGGGAAATAAAAGGGACTCGGGACAAAATTGGGGTGCTTGGGAAGTGGTCAAATCACAGTTCAGTTCAAGAAGCCAGCAGCAGGCTGGATCAGGGGTCAGGTTTAGGCTTTCTCTTCAACCAGGCGACCAAGGTGGTTTTCTCTGATCAGCTGATTTGACTATTTGAGCCGTAAGAGACACACCATCTTGGGGTCTGTATTCTTATCTCCTTGGATGGGAGCCATATGTCCCTGTTAGCTTGTACTCCAAGAGTGGGTCCCCCAGAACTTGCCCCAGGTCACCCAACTAAGTACATGACATTGACACAAGCCCTCCCCTTTGCTCTTTTTTCTTTCCTCATTCCACCGCACTCCACAGTGCCTCTTCATTCACTCACGTATATTTCACCAAACAGCTATGTACTTAAACTTGGCACCAGAGAGGCAACAATGAGTGGGAAGCAGTCCCTGCCCTCAAGTTGTTCACCACATTTTAGGGAAAAGCATAGTCCTAAGTATCAGGGGGAGATGGTGATGGTCACAAATAATCACTGTGGCCTTTGCTAGACCTCAGATATCAATATTCCATAGTCTTCTTCCTATATCGCACCTCGTAGAGAACTAAAACCACTTTAGATGAAGATAGCTGTCACTAGGAAACCACTTTAATTAGAAAATAGCTAGGCCTCTGCTCAAGAAGATCTCAAAGACTTGAGAGAGATACTATCCAAATTCTCATCATCTCCCTTTATGCTAGGTTGATATTTTAGGGACCAGGAAAAATCTTTGTAGCTACATGTCCAATGTGGAGAGTATACATGAAATGCTGAAGACCCGGGTTTATAAGGGGTACTGAGGGTGCCATATGTGCTTATAATCAGGGACAAGGATCAGATGCTTCCTGAGCCCAGCACAGGACTGGTGAAGGGAAAACAAGGGAGCCCCAAAGACCCCGGCTTTAGGGATGGGATGTGGGTGCTCACAGAGGCTGGACACTGCCTCCTTGGAATCATCCCCAGTTAAAAGGACAGAGGCCAGGGGCTGGTCCCCAGAAAAGGGTGACAGACCAGCTGATGGCCAATGAATAGTCTTGTGGGGCTCACAGAGGGAGATAGGAAGAGGTGGGGTGACGTTGGAGTATCACCTGAATGTTGCTTTCTCAAAATCAGAAACAGGTCCTGGGAGATGGTTTAAGGTAAAATTTATGTTGTGCATATTTTAACATATTTTTTAAAGGAAAAGAAACAGCACTGAGAAGAAGGGAGACAGTCCTCCCTTCTCCCACCCCCCGGGCTTAGAGAATGGATGGGAGTCTACCCCTGTCTCTGCAGGTCACCAATCCAGTCTTTACTGAGCAGGAAAGCAAAAGGAAGGGCGCTCACTCTGAATGAAATGCCTGGAGACCATGGGACACTGGAGAGACAGAAGTAGAAATTCTGTGCTTGTATCTGCAGACAGAGACAGAGAAGGAGAAGAAGCAGCACTGAGAGAGGAGAAACAAGAACAGAAGTGGGAGATAAGATCAGAGAGGAATGAGTCAGTGCCATATAGGTGAGAACAAAGTCTCCGGCCCCAAGGACCAGAGAGTCCCCTTCACGGAGGGCGGAGAGACAGGCCGCTATGGGAAGCAGGCAGCCACACTCTGCCCCAGGCTGCCAGCTCTCCAAGAGAATCATCAAATTCTTCTGAAATTCATAGTTCAAAAAGATAGAAAATAAGGAATGAGAAGCTTTCAGGGGAGCATGGAAAAGGGCTGGGGAACCCTTTTCCAGGTTCTTCTGGAATGGGGTGGCCAAGATTCTGTGTGATTCAGAGATGCATGCGCTACTTGCCTTCTGTGTAGTAACTCATCTCTTTGGCTACTAATTGCCCTGCAACTTTTGGGCCTAATGATGCCAGAAGAACTAAGATTGAAGAGGAGAAGGAAAGAAACTCAGGACTGAAGGGCTGGCTGTATAGGAAACCACCAATCTCCTCTTTGAATGAAACCATGAGCCACCCAAGACTCCAGGTTAGCTGACCCTCTTGCACCCACCTGAAGGGATTCTTCATGGAGAAAGTGTGAACATGGAGTGCAGGAGAGATGCCCTTGGTCTTAGGAGGCCCAGCCCCTGCTGCTGCTCTCAGGAGCTGCCCCTCTGGACCCAGACCCATAGCCTTGCCCCCCAGGCTCTGGACAGCCTTTGGTAAAGCTCATCTCCATCTCGGACATGTCTGGTGACACCTCCAGTTCCTGCCCAGGTTCATGTCCAAAGCCATTTGGGAAATCTCCCTCTTTCTTCCCTTCAACCCTCCTCCCTCCTGACTGGCTCTCCTTCCTAAAGAGATGAGAAAGTATGTTTGTGTTTTCCCTCCCTACCCCATCAACCCCTCTCTCAGGATTCCTGCATAAATAGTAGTAACATTCCTTCTCAGAAGCAGAAGGATGATGGCACTTGGATGGATTTCTTCCCCAGAGGAAGTTTTATCTTAACACCAAATGGCAGGGATATGGTGTCAGGGACTGGATACCTTATAGTGAATGACTTCTGTGAAAGCCCAGCCCAGGAACTTTCTCATTTTACTCCCTCCTGAAATCCAGGTGGACTTGAAAAACCAAGAACTAACAAAGCCTTTGAAATAGGTCCCAAGTACAGCTCTCCTAGGGGGAAGCAGCAGATGGTTCAGAAAATGCCCAAATCAAAATTTAATTAAATAAGCAAGGAATCCAAAACTGAGGTCTTGGAACTAGGATTGCTCTTCAGTCTTATTTTAACAGGCTTTCCCTTAATCAGCTAACCTCAAGACACTTGTTCCTCTAGAATATCCTATAGACCTTCATCAATAAATTTGCTGAAATTTAGAAAAGGATTTAAGTCCTTGCCTTACAAGAACTTCCTGCCTTCAATCAACTTACAGTCTGAGAAGGGAAGACAGGCAAATGTATAATCATATGACCTTGTATTAAGTGAATATAGGGTCCCCGATGCCCCAACACTCAGAGAACCCAGCTTCATTGAATCAGCCATAGTAAAAAACTGCAGGGCCTAGCAACTCCAATGGCAATGCTTTCTGAGGTCATTGGTCTATATTCAGACCAGCACAGGAACAATGAGACAGGCTCTCACTTCGTGGAGGGGGAGGGAAGGGTTTCCTGGGTCCAGGCTTGTGGGGTTGAAGTACATGGTTGGATCAGGGACTCTTTGCTATTTCCAGTTGAAGACTAGAGAACCAAGGTATGGAGTGGTATGGATAAGGAACTTGTCCCTTATGAACTGCTCCTTTCCAGACTATGGAGCCTTGAAGCATTTAATAAGGAGGGAAAAGGGAAATGGAGACCACCTGTCTAGTGAATCTCGACACTCAAGAAAGGAACCAGGAGCAGGAGGTGGTTGTGTCCTTCTTGGAATGTCCATGACCCTTTCTTGCCTCATGGTCCCTATTTTGTCAACCAGGAGACAATTATTTTCATATTTTAAGTAGACTAACACAGACACAGGATATACAAGATTCTGAAACCAGACGAAGTAAGGAAAGAAATAGAGAAGAGAAGAAAGGGTGGGAGGTTGATCCCGAGAGACAATAAGCAGAGCAGAGCCATGGAAAGAGAATAGAGGACGTTGTAGCCATGGAGGGGGTGAGGGTGGGCATGGACCATGGAAGTTAGAGCCAGGTGCTGGGAGCATGGATGGGGAGCCAAGGTCCCTCTTTCAACAAATACATACCATGTTCCAATCATGCTTTGGAAAGAGAACTCTGATGGAAATGAAAGGCAGCAATGGCCAGGCGTTTAGGAATAAACTGCTGTCTGACTTCTCTGTTCCTCCTCCTGATTCTCAGCATAAGTTTCTGGGAAAGAGGAATTCTGCAAAGCATGAGCCTCATAAGTCTGCCCAAGAGTGGAAGAAGAGAAACAAGGTGTTTCACCAAAGGGAGAGACTGGAGCTGCTACAGTCTGGCCTCTGAGCTGCCCACACTGTGGAGTGCATGTGTAGGTTGGAGGGGAGGGTATGGGGTAAAGGGTGAGGGCTGTGGCTGGGGGAAGGCTTAACAGGGTACTTCAAGCTCTTGTGAATCCAGCTGCTTGGCCTCTGAGCTGTTCCCTTGAGGTCTCCATCCTGATTTGGTTCTCAGCCAGGCCATAGTCCAGACTGGATATTAAGAATTAAATTGACCAAGACCCAGAGATTCTCCTTTCAAAATAGGCGTTCCCAAAACAAATAGACTTGAGCCTGGGGCCCCATTACCCCCAGGGAGAACCATAGTATTTGGGGCCAGCCTTGACTTCCTTTCACTTCTGGAAGGGACATATATCCAACCAGGAAGAGGGGTAGGCTGTCTGCCCCAGGATGGGACGAAGAATGGCTTTCCAACTATAGTTGGGGCATAACCCTATTCCCATGCCTTAGGGAATCATCAAATGACCTATTGGTATAGCTCCTTAAGAAAGACATGGCAAAGTTAAAGTTGCTGAGAAGAATGTGTTGCTCCAATCGCCTTCACCAGCAATCTTCCTTTTACCTTACCCTTCTCTTTGCTCACGATTGCTTCCCCTCCAACCTTGGCTTCAACCATCCTGACTTCATTCCCAGTTATCTCCTTTGGATTGGCTCTTCTATCAGGAGTTCACTCCCACTGAGCCTTGGGACACCATCCTGCTGTTCTATGGGCAGCTGGGAATCTTGCATTTTTGACTGATGTGACCTGGTGTTGAAAATAAGAGAGAACGCCTGTTTTGAAGGGAGGATTTGTGGACTCTGTTCTCTTCCACAGACATTTATTAAACCTGTACATTTAATGTATACATTTTTTTAAAATTTAGACAGGGGCTGAAGGGGTTTGTCTTGATCTATAGTTTTGGCTACAACTGCTTGGGAAAGCATGACCTTCTGGGAACTCCTGCCACCCCTGAGTCACTGACTGACTTACGTTGCCTGGGATCCATTAGAATTCCTCAGTTGCAAGTTCTCTGACACACAGAAGCTAATATCCATCCAATCCTTTCTAGAACTCATGGATTCATATCCCTGCCTTCTTTTTCCAGCTGCTTTACCATTTCTGCCTCCCAAACTGCTGCATATTTTCTGGTCTCTTATATACAAAAAACACTTTGGGAATTGAACGTTAATATTAATTCATTCAGGGCTTCCCTGGTGGCGCAGTGGTTGAGAATCTGCCTGCTAATGCAGGGGACACGGGTTCGAGCCCTGGTCTGGGAAGATCCCACATGCCGCGGAGCAACTAGCCCCGTGAGCCACAACTACTGAGCCTGCGCGTCTGGAGCTTGTGCTCCGCAACAAGAGAGGCCGCGACAGTGAGAGGCCCGCGCACCGCGATGAAGAGTGGCCCCCGCTTGCCACAACTAGAGAAAGCCCTCGTACAGAAACGAAGACCCAACACAGCCAAAAATAAATAAATTAATTAATTAATTAAAAAAATATATTAATTCATTCAAAACACATCCATGGAAACACAAGTACTCAGATATTCTAATAAGTCTTAAGGATACAACAATGAATGAGAAACGGTGTCTTTTCCTCTAAAACCACTTAATATTATCAAATAACCTTCAGTATCTTCCAGGACATTAAAGATGAGGTTGAGTTTATAAGTCGATATGGGGAGTCAGTCTCTTCAATGGGAAATAGAAGAAATGCTTGAAGACACTAGTCCATGAAAGGCTGGGCTTTGGTATAAGGAACCACTGGGAAGAAGCCTGTCAACAAAACAGATACCCTCAGACTTATAGGAAGCACAGAAGTCTCAAAGGATTCATGCTTTCTAGATGTGGGATCCATAGTTGGAGAGGGAAGCTGTCTTATCAGAGTTCCTAGCTGGAAGGCAGAAAGCCAGGTGGGAAGAAAGTCAGAAGATGTTGTTTCATGAAGATGTCAGTTAAATAATGGCTATTGGAAAGGAGAAAGAAGAGAGATCAAGGAAAAGGCAAAGACAGAAGGGGCAAGAGGGATGGAATACCACCTCAGGCAAAAAATGGTTCCCCAATGCCCCAATGACTAAGCTGGTTTGTTGGAGCATGCACTGAGAAGTCATGTGGTGTTTAATTACACTTCTGCTTTCCAACTCCACCTCAGCTCTCCCTGTGTCCTGCCTTTCCATGAAAGAAAAGGTACAAATGAATGAGCTAGAATGTCCCCACCAGAAAAGGGAAATCAGCAGAGAGAGAGAGATTGCTATATAGAGAGATATAGAGAGATGCAGAAAACAAACAAACAAACAAACAAAAATTAGATACTGAGATAATATAACAAAAAGTCATAACAGAAGGAAAACAGCAAAAGTACTGGAAGTACCCCCTGGGAGAAAAGAGCAATGAGTCAAAAAAACCCAAAAAAGAACTGATAGAGAGTATCAGCAGAATGCAGAGGCAAAGAAATCTCTATCAGAAACCTGACAAGGTTCAGAGAAGTCAAAAGAGCAGAAGCTGAACTACAATGCCCTGTTCCACTGAGGTCAGTACCCCTAGCACCCCAGACTCCTCCCACACATTCACAGACAAAGGAGCAGAGGAAAGGAAAACACTGAGGAGGAAAAAGAAGAGGGAATAGAAAGAAAGGGCAGATGCAGGATGCTTTTGAAGAAATGGGGGAGGAGGAAAGGAATCTGGCCCTCAGATTCCTGAAAGGCTGGATATATACCCCACAATCATCACATTCCCCCCCCCTCCAAGCAAGCCTCTGGTACACATGGAAGTGAAGGAAACAAAACAAAACAAAACAAAAAAGAAATACTTGGTTGGATGAGGGTCAGGTAGTTTGGGACCACTGAAAATTCCCCAACTCATTTATCTCTTCTACTTCTGAAATCAAGTATTCAAACTCAGTGCTGACACTTCATCAGGTGTGTTTGGATGCTACCCAAGATCCAGGCCCATCATTGACTCTTTACCCTATGTGAGGGTGAGAGGAGGTTTCCAGTGGATATCAGTGATGGGCTCCTGGGTGCTCAGGGAACTTGTCCTAGTCTGGTGCAGTGAGGGAAAGATGTGCCGTCATTTGTTATGTTTGGCCTTTGGCCTCATATGAGGTCCTGATCCTGTGTTCTGGCTGTTACTGAAGCCAGACCTCTGGACCCATTTCATCTGCTCAGCTTCTGATGCAGTAATAGAGAGGAGAGATGGTTGAACTTGAAAGATGACTTTGAGTTTTGATCAAGTCTTCAAAACGAAAGCACTGAAGTATGGGGGACCATTTCTTCTCTATTTTTTTAGCCTTGATACAATGACCACATAAGAAGATTCCTCAAGGTAGAGGATAGTAGTGTTTGTTTTGCCATCATCCACAGTAGGGCCTAGAGTATATTCTTTCCATTTCGACAAACATCTATTGAGTACTTAGTAAATCACACTAGGATGTCTGCTTTTTCAAAAATTTTACCAGAACACTGTTTGAGGCTAAGCCCAATTCCAAAGACCTTCAACTGTAGCCTGACCCAGACTTCCTTGTGGCAAACTATGGGTGGGGGGAACAGGGAGTCACAGAAGGTCTTGCATTGCTCAAAAAAAGGTCCTATCACAATTCAGATCAATAATCAAGAGCCCAATCTAAAACATGGGACCAGATTTTCCATCAGCTGAAATCTGGGGTTGGTCCTAATTTATTTATTACAGGAGACACGCACCTTTGTGGGGCTACTTACAGTGCAGATGTAGTTGTCAAGAACCCACAGCACTCTCAGGACTGTTCAAAAAACTGGCTCCAGCTAAACCCTAAAGGGTTTATGACTTAAAAAAGCAGTCCAGTGTTCATCCACTTTTTTCCCTCCTTTCCCTTCAGATCCTCTCAACCTGCCTTCATAATTTAAGTTGGCCTTCCCCTCTGACGTAATAGATACACAAAAACATTTTAGAATTTATCTAATATCACTGATGAATATCACTTTAGTTAACAAATATTATTGAGCTTTATTTTATGTCAGGCTCCTGGTAGTGTTGGGAATTCAAAGTCAACTGAGGGGTGGTTTCCCCACACGGAGAAAGTCACTATTCAGAAGGGAAGGATGGACTGCAGAAAGGAAGGCTGGGTCAGGTGTTCTTTGAGGAGTTATCCTATTGGAATTTATGAACAACACTGGGGTTCAAGAAAAATACAGTGGGTGATTTGTTGCTGGTCCCAGTTGGAGAATAAAGAGCCAGATGGTGAAGATGATGAATGAGGAGCCTGATCCCTTCAGGTGTCATTCTTCTCATAGATAATAATTACAGAGGTGGAGAGAGGCCGGGGCACCTAAGAAAGAGTGTGGGAATGGGCTACCCAGATAGTTCTGCAGGGCAGGAGAATTCTGGCTGAATCAGTTGTCTCTTGGTAGGTAAAATGGTGCCCTGTCTCTTTCCTTCCATACTTTATTGCCCCTGTAGCAAATTCAAGCTTCAGCCATCCCTTCTTGTCTAAAAAACATACTAGATGAGCAAAATAAGAGACAAACACTTGGATCCTGACTCTGGCAAACTGTAAAGAAAGAAATGAAGAGACAAGTAATAGTTTTTAAGTGTCTAGAAAGAGAAATGTAGAGCTATAATGGCAAAAAATAGAGAGTTGGAAGAAGAAAACTAAAGATGGAGAAGGAAAAATAAAGCCATGGAGGGAAATGTGATCAGATGGGAATGCACAAGAAGGGAGAATCCTAGGTAAATGGAGGAGGAAGGACAGAGAGTGGAGGTAGTGGGAGCAGTCAACTCCTCCAGGGCGTTCTCTTTTCCTGCTGAGCAGTGGCCTGGGCAGATTTATTTCATGATTCCTGA
The DNA here is from genome assembly GCF_949987535.1 of Balaenoptera acutorostrata. Classification (NCBI taxonomy): domain Eukaryota; kingdom Metazoa; phylum Chordata; class Mammalia; order Artiodactyla; family Balaenopteridae; genus Balaenoptera; species Balaenoptera acutorostrata. The sequence goes on along the minus strand of NC_080066.1, from coordinate 49,605,181 downwards.
AAAGGCAAAAGAGATGTGGTTTTAGGGAAGAGATGAAACCAGAGACCATGTAGGGAGCAGCTGAGAAAGCTGTGTCAAGAACATGAGCATCCAAAGAATGCTCATCCCTCCCTAACTTACCCAACCTATTCCCGTATCCTCACCCCAGCTATGGGTCAGGTGTCTGAGCAATTTAGCTAAAGGGAATAAAGAGAGTAAAGTAATAAAGAAATATGATAAGTGGAGGATATGGGCTGTGGGTATGTTGTGTGGCAGCCTCCACTTACCTTCCTTATCCCAGTCTAATTCGGTTCAAATAACACTGCCCCTTGTTCTTGGGTAGCCTTTGAGGGAGGTGACAACCACAAATCACCCATCCTTTTCTTTTAAGAGTGGTTTCTGTGTAGGGCTGAGATGGAGAGGAACAGAAGGTATCGAGGATGGGCCTGCTGGATGGACTTCAGGAATCTTGCCCTCGTTACCAGGGTCAGGGCTGTTAAACAAATTTAAGGACCCCTTCTTTTACCGAGATAAAGCCCAAGCTCTTTATGTAAATACAAATAAGATGTATACCAGGATTTTAAAACAAGACTCTTGTTTTGTTTTCATTGAGGTTCTAAAAGGCCAAGGAAAAAAATAGGTGAAAAATTTCTGTTACCTGTTAAAGTAAGAAGCTAAGACTCACAAAGAAGGCAGCCCCAAACCAGTTCCAAACCTTAGTCATACACCCACATGAAGGGTAAAAAAGTGTTTGAGTCTAGGAAAAGAAAAGGAACTTCTTCAGAGAAAGTTCTTGGAGTGGTATTTTCCTTCTCTGCACTGGGGAGAGAAAAGCATGTTTCTTCCTCATTGCCACAAACTGAAGAGACCACACAGGGTCCTTGACCTGTGGCTCTGGGATTTCGTGAAGCCCACTGCATTGGTGCTGACCCACGGGTGAAAGCTCTAAGGGAAGGAGCTGAGATAGCAGTGCAGGGACTCAGCTTCAGTGGGAAGTGGCTACACTGCCCCAGACAGAGAGTGGAGCCAAGATGGTTCACTGCATTATGTTGACCAGATGTGCCTCTCAGGAAGAAAATCTGGTCAGAAACCACTTAAAAATTAAGTCCAGGAGGGACATGGTGGTGGTGGGGAGGAGTATTTGACTGAAAAGGAAGAGGTAATTGCAGACCTGAGGATGTGCTTTGCCCATGGCTGGGAAGTGCAGTTAGATGTGCTCAGTGAGGAAATGAAAGGGATACTCAACAGCACCCCACAGAAGAGTCAGCCTCAAACATGCACAAAGCCCAGAGCATGTCATCACCAGATCCAATGCAAACCAACCCACCATGCCTTTCCTGAACGCTGGGGTGAAAACCAAGGTCAGGAGGGGTGAACAGAGGAAGAAAAGCTCAAGGCTGGGAATTAGAGAGAAGGTAACCCCACCCATGACTGAGGGAGGGGAACAGCTCTAAATGAAGTCCACTGTTTTGACTATTACACAGGACTGGGTATTCTAGTTGCTGCAAGGGTTCTGTCTTATGGCTAAACCTGACTGGAGGGGTGGTTATTGCCGGAGAGTTTCTGGAAAAACTATGGAACCGGCTGAAGTTTTCACGCCAAAGAAGGAGGGCAAGAAATAGCTTCACAGAATAGATTTTCAGTCAGCAGTTTCTCTTGAATTGGGTGTCATTTGGGTCTTACAAGTGGTTAGAGGAACTTTCTTCACTCCTTGCTTTGGTCTCACAGGATTCCCTCCAGCCCTGTCGGACCTGTGCAGCTGGAGTGAAGTATCCTAGGTGTTGTAAAAGAATGCTTCTTTCTCTAGTTTCTTGATCTTACCTCACCTTCTTGACTCTGCTGGAATGCACTTCATCCCACCATTTTGCTTTCTCCTTGATCCTTTAGGATGCACCTTAGACTTGGCTTCTTTCTGAAAGTCTCTGGAATTTCTCCCAGGTGATGGGAGGGGCTCACCTCACAGATTCCACTGGCTTGCCTGCTTATCTCTGTGGCTGAGAAGTCAGGGTCATCGTTGCCTGTTTACTTGTCCTTGCTGTCTCCTAAAATACTGTAAATTCCTTGAGGGTAGGAATCTCAAGTATCTTATTTAATTGCTTATTTCCAGGTGTTAGAGAATGTCTAGGCACATTGTAGATGCTCAGCTAATGTTTGTTAAATCAATGCATGAACACACTCACTTCCCCCTACCCCCCGCCCACTCTTGTTTTTGACATGTTGAATATATGTGTATCTACTTCTGTTTACTTTCTGGGCAAACACAAGAATTTCAGTTTCACTGTATGTGACATCTTGGGAGAACAAGATGTAGAAAAGTGGAAATGGAGGGAAGGAATACAGAGAAGAAATAGATTTGTGTCTGAGGGCTTGGTAAAGATAAAGCAGAGGCAAATTAGACACCAAGGAGTTGTGGCATGGGTGCATGAACAAAGAGGTTGCCAAGTCTTAAGTCCAAGGGCAGCTGGCATACTGGGTCATGAAGTTGTTTGGGGTAAAGCTGCTTAACAAGGTTTGAGTGGGAAAAAATACAAACTGAAACTGGTGTAGCATATTTCCTCAACTTCATCTCCAGAATATGAGGCAACATTGAGTATTTAAAGGTCCATTGGGGTTAGGTGAAGTGGATTATTTGTGAAAGGGAGGGGTGAAAGAAAAGACGCTAGAGCAGAAGAGTACTTGAGTGTTCTCCAAATTTGGGAAGAATTAATATAAAACCTCAAGGTCATGGCCTAAAACCCTAACAGTGCCCTAAGGTAGTGGTCGGATGCTAGGGAAGAGGTTCGGGATGTACCCTAGAGAAGCTCCACACAGGGCTTCAAGCTCCCTGCTCTCTGCGCCTGCCGTCAGTGGACTGTGTCTGTAAAAGCCATTAGAGTATCAGTTTACACTGTGACCCAAAGACCAGAGTGTGTAACAACAGTGCCTGGGATATTTGTGCAAGGAAAAGAGAAAGAAGATGGAGCCTCAAAATAAGTGATTATAAATTTTAAGTTAAAGAGATGAGAATTCAGAGGCAGATTGCCTTTAGAAAAGAAAAAAGAAGAAAGCAAAGTAAATGAAACAGCATTACTTGAACCTAATTATTTTTATGAAGTAAAAAATTAAAACTGCTAAACTCACCATACTTGCAATATCTTTAATTAGTAATTGCACACAGAGTTTTAGAAATGGATCTGAAAAATGCCTATTTAGTACTACTGAGGAGATTAAGTACAAATCAAAGTTCTGTCCAACACGGGGCCCTCGAAAATCCTCTGTGACAAGTTATGGAGTCAATACCGTAGAGGAAGACTGAGTAGGAGAAACTCAAGTCAGAGACAGAACCATAGAAGATATGAAAACTTGGATGGGGAACCTGAGACAGAATAAAAAGATGGACTTAGTAGGTGTGCTATCTGAAAAAAAAAAATGCAGTCATTAATAAGCATCTCCTTGAAACTATAATGTAAGTTCAGGAAAAGTTTCAAGTAAGTAAAGCATGGTTTCTGGGTGACATTTAGAGGAAACAATAATAATTATGATCATTATTAGACTTCCAAACAGTGAGACACTAGCTAAACTCAATATAAGCAAAGCCTCCAAGGGCAATCATAACAACAAAATGCCTCCAATGAGTCTTTTAATAAACTGCAAAGCACTGAGTGTAGTCCCATGTATGCAAGGTCCTTAGTAAGGGTAGTGATGGTATATTCAAGGGGAAATGGGCCAGAAATGCTTGACAGTGTTAAGAGTATTCATCTGCTTTAGAATGTCTTCTCAAAGCTGTATCTTAGCCAGTTGTGAGGTTGCATCTGATCATACATAAGCATACACTCTTGGTAAAATATTTTAGCCCTTTTCCATTTCATTGCAGCTTCCAGTTCCTACTCTGAACCTAGAGAAGTGACCAGGAGCATGTTGCACAAGTCTTCCCTTTTCACTGTCCAATGACCACCATCAAAATTGCCAAATTTCCATAGTAAAATTAATCCAGTCATGTTTGAATTGTCATTTGTAAAATTTCAATTTGGAGATGCTCTTAAATGATGAGCTCAGGGAAAGCTGTACATCAAAATAGACATTTAAAGCTGGTCAAAACATAGTAAGCTCAAATTTGATAAAAATTTTTACACTGCCTTGCTGAAATGCAAAACAAGACAAAATTAAAATCCAATATTTGTATAAGTCAAGTTATCATTACTGTCCTTAAGACTATTTGAGATAACCCATTCTCTGAAGTTTTAGAAATTTTTAAACAAATTTTTATTCTATACAAAACTCTTAAATCACAAGCTTTTTTCAAAATACAACAGGAATTATATTGAAAAGAGTTATAGTTTGTATAAGTGGTTTAATAATTGAGATATTTACCTTATGAATAATGAAAACGAATTGATTATTAAGCGCAGGCAAAGTGAATATTTAACCGGTATTCTGGAAAATTTAAACAATACAAGGACTAAGAGTCTAAAATTCTGAGAGGACGATTGAATTTTGAATTTGTCATATTTGTTGTAATTCTCCAGAAGCTTGTTCAAATTTTGCTTCCCATTCTCTCGGGAACATATGGATGATAAAACTTGTATATGAGATGAGAATATCACTCCATCTTTCAGTTAACGATGAATGTTGTCTTAAATAGTGCAAGGTGGATGAATAGCATGGGATTCCATGATTCCTAGTCCAAACAGTCTATTAAGTCTTTTTCTGTCTTAAATGTACACTGAGAGGAATTTTTCCAGAGATGCTCAAACCCTTGCTCTGAGTGTTACAAGGAAACTCCCCAAGTGCAGGTTCTGTATCTAGTGAATATCTCTCTCCAGCACCCAGCCAAGGGCTAGGAATGTAGTGAATAGCCGGAACTGATGCCTTCTCTTGCCAAGACCAGAGGGACTGAATGTGGATCCATGCTGATAGCTTTGCATCACTTCTACTGTTAAAAATGTATCATGAATTGGGAGATTGGAATTGACATATATACACTAATATGTGTATAATAACTAATAAAAAAAATGTATCATGATAAATAGTCAGGCCTGTATTCCTTATACCTCTGAGTTTTTTGGAAACAAACTTGGGCAGGGCCAAAGGCTAAACAGTCCTTTGCTCATCATAAGGTTTGCAACGGCCCTAATTAACACCCTAAGGAACCACGCAAGAAAGAGTTGACAGTCACTAAGTTAGACTGCTGGAGGCTGCACTCAAACTGTCCCCAGGCACTGGGAAATCCTGGAGATATTCTGCTCAGAAGTTTCATTGGGACTCCAACCTTGAGAAGAGAAACATTGTAAGGTATTTAGAACACCCAGTGGTCCATTTCAGAATTCTAAATGATTGTACTTGTGGATGGACTCTGTAATGATTAGGAGAGAAGAAATGGAGACTTCAAATTTGACACTTTTCCTAACAGCCGAATAAATCTGTGATGTTTAGGTTGTATCAGGATGAAAATAACTGAAGATAATAAAATTAAAATCTGATTTTAATCACAACCTTTGTGTTCCCACAGAACTTTGGATAACATAGAATTGTATTTGTTTTTTTAAAAATCAGTTATCTAATACGTGTATAGCTTCCTTGCTAGACAGTGCATATCTTAAGAGTAAACACCATGTCTTATTTATTTTTGCCCTTTTTGCATCATCTCGTAAGTTTAGATTTTATTATAGCTACATAGCAAAAATTTAAGTACATTTGTATTGAATTAACACATAGTCAAATCTGAGCTTGCCATAAAGTCCAATATTGACTTGTTTGTTACATATCCAATAATCTTTGCGGGCATTCTCAATTGACCACATTCTCGTTGACAGCAGTATGTCAGTTGTACAATCAGATCAATTAGGACCTGGGTCAACCGTAGATGTCTGTATAAATGTCAATTAGGACCTGGGTCAACCGTAGATGTCTGTATAAATGTCTGAAATAGCAAAAGTTGTTGGCAATAAATTTGGGATCAGCGTTGAGGTAGTTAGCTGGAATATTTTAAAAAAGAAAACCTCCTGTTTTTAAAATGGATGGAATATTTAAGGAATGTTAATTTTTTTTTTAATAGAATACAAAGAAAATATAGATGACTATAGGACCTCAGCTTGAAGGAGTCTTTTTCATTCATGAAGTAACTGAAGGCATCATAAGGAAAATCTTCTTATTAGTTTCCACAAAACTGTTAATATTTATAAAAACTACATTTATATTTAGAAAATAACAATACTAAATTTCTATTACCAACACTGTTCTATTGAGGGGATTGGAGTAAACATAATTTTTTTAAAAAATTTAACCAATTTATGAGAACATAAAATCTTAAATTGATTAAAATATGGATTTTAAAGAGAAATTTACTTCCATGATACAATTTTAGAATGAGCATGTAAAACGACATCTTGAATGCATATTTCATAATGATGAATTTCACTGAGGTTTAAAAGAGTGAAATAACAATCTTTTAGATTAATATTTAATTAGAACTAGTATTAACTGCTCTTGTGAATTTAAGAGAGCCTTTTTTTTTTAAATGTGTATTTGTGTTTCACAACCAACTTAAAATAACTAGATGACTGACTTTCTTACAGAGGATGAAGATGAAGTCCTTATATGAATAGAAATTCTTTCAGGGATTTACTTTAGAAAATGTGGAAAATTAATTTTTATTCTGCTACATCTATGTGATCCTCTCTGCATATAATTGTTTTTCACTTATAAATGCAAGCTTCTTTTGTATAGTGAGGGTAATAAACTTTCAAAATGAACATGAGATCTCAAAATACCCCCTTGAGATGTTGGTCACGTTTCAAGGGAAGTTTTCTACTTTACTCAATGGTGGCTCTGCTCACTGGAGTGTGTGCTTTCTTTTCTCATAAACATGCAAAACCACATATTTTGAAAATTATCTTCATTAAGTGTTCAGTTCAAGCCAGAGTCTTATCCCAGAAACAAAAGGTTCCTGGTCAGAATACTTTATTGTAAAAAAATGAAAAGGAAGTGGTCATGTCAGCTGCTTTCATCTTTGCTTCCTAATTGACAGGTGTAGCAGAAAGGAATCAGACTTTCTTCTTACAGGATATTAAAGATGGAAAAGGCCTTGGAGATCATCAAATCTAATCCCTTTATTTTGCAAAGAAAATGAGGCTAAGAGTAATTGACCTGACAGATATAAAATGATTGAAAATTTAGTTCTGCTACTTACTTCTATGAGGCTATTTTGAAAATAGACCTCTTATCCCTTTTAAATTACTCTGGACTTCAGAAATAACCGTTGTATGCTAAACCCATCTGTATCTTGGGGAAGAAAGACCCTACTCAAAATAATGCAGGTGCTGATGGTCAGCTAGTCAAAGATGAAGATTCTTAATGCTAACAAATATTTATTGCATGCTTTCTGTCTGACACTGAATTAATCAGCATGGTATAGAAAAAATATATATATATAAGGTCTGAAGCCAGACAAGTGAGAATTTAAAGCTTACTTCTGTAACTTACTAGGTCTAAACTGATATTTTAGGTGTTCTTGAACTCTCTGGGCCTCAATTTCCTCATCTGCAAAATTATATATGAAGAATATTTTTAGAATTATTATAAAGGTAGAATGAGACAACCTATGAAAAACACATACAATAATGGATACTCGATAGATATTTAGTTCTCTGCTGCAGATAAGGGATTAACAAAACCTTTCTTCTTCCTCTAAGGGCATTTGTCATTAGATTCACCTTCTATCTCTGTTTTGCTGAGATATGATAAAGGCAGAAAGTCAACTGTGTCTCTAGACCAAATTGCTATGGCTAAAGTGATCCCAAACTGGGGAACTGCACCCCTACTAAGAGACAGTATAACAACTTGGTGTTGTGACTCTTAGAACAGAACATGGTCCTTGCAGGGACCCTGGCAGCTAACCCAGAGACTGTTGCAGAAGATACTGGTTTCTAGTTGGAACATGGAGCTTCTAAGCCAGGAGACCTCACTGAGTGTTGCCTGGAATAAGTCTCCTTCCCTCACCTGGGAGCTGTCACTTGAGGGACCAAAAAGAAGCCCTTGGACAGATGCGCAAACTTCTGTGAGGACCATTCTTGATGTTGTTGTGTGGGCACTGTGTGTTTTCTGCAGCCTTCTGAGAGCCAGGTCTGGCCTGTGGCAGTCGTGTAGGTCTGTTCTCTTTAGACGAGCAAGATCCCAGGATGGGCATTGCATCTTCCCACAGGCATGCTGGGGACCTATAATGGGGAATAAGACTTGGAATATACCTAAGGGTTTGTGGTCTAGTGGTGAAGCATTGGCATGCATGCAATTAACAATAAGACAAGCCAGAAAGTGATATTTCAGACCTAAAATCAACCAAAAAAAAGGTTATAGGAGCACAGAGGGGGAAAAATGGAATCCAGTTTAGGGAAAGGGATAAGGTGTCTTTCATTGGGTAGCATTTAAAGCAGGTCGGCATGACACACTTTCAAAGGGCAAAGTATTCCAAACAGAGCCTGCACTGAGCAGAGGCAAGGAGGCCAATGACCTGAAGCTGTGAAAGATGAAGTGAGGGGGAGTAAGTGTGACAGATGGAATGGCAGAGCATAGAGGGCAAGGAGAACCAAGCCATTCACAAGGATTTTATTATGTAAATAATAATAATAAATCTATTGATCTCCGAAGTGGCATACAATTACTCAAGGAGAAAGAAGATACCAATGAATTAGGAAACAGCAGAAAAGCAGTAGACATATCTTAATAAGGTAAGGCCTCCTGCTAGGTGTAAGAAGGCCAAATATGACTTGAAGAGAATAAAGAATACTGGGAAACATTTATGACAGGTATTGAGCTAGTCAACTAGCTATGAAAAAAAAAGTTGTCAAGTGGAAGAGTGATGTTACAAAGTTACAGTGGAACCCATAATCTCAATTGCAAAGCTTTCTACAGAAGTTGCTTTTAAACTTATTTTTTACCCATAAATGCATAAATACATTTTAGATTACCACCCATCCACGCATAGGTTTCCCAAACATATAAGACAAATTGTTGCATATAACAAAACTTTCCCAAAGAACATTCAGCCCTACTAAATGTAATGTAACTTATGTTCTATGGTATTTTGAATGCATCTTCTGACCCAGTACATTGATTTTAGAGCTGGAGCCTTGAAATGCAATCTGAAAATCACCATTCTAACAACAATGTTTACCAGCTGCAGGTGGAAAAGGCAGAAATCAGATTTATTGAGAACTGAAGACAGACAGGGTAGTCATTGGAAAGTCAAAGAAGGAAGGCACTCCAGTGCCAGCAAGGTCACAATCGAAGTGCCCGACTGTGGGGAGGGAGACACATACCTAAGAAATGGGACTGTGAATTAAGAGGGTACCAGGCACTAAAACATTGATGAAAGATGTGTAGTTGGAGTTACAGAGACCTGGGTTCAAAACCCAGCTTTGTCCATCTCTGAACTGGAAAGGACAGAGTCGTTGTGAAATTACAATCAGATAGATTGTATAGAGCTCAGATCAGTCCCTACCATATAGGAAGCATTGATTTAGCTAAATCCTAGCTGCTAATTTTTGGTTAAAAAGAAGGGTAGGCTCAGTTGTAGAGGAAAATAGGAAAAGTAACATACAAAGATGTCCTCAGAAAGGGAAAGCTCTGGATTGAACATTTAAAAGTTGGAAAAGTGTTTGGAAACTTAAAGTTTGGTCTAACGAGACCCCGATGCAGTGAAGGGCAGTTGCAAGTCATTAGGGCTGAGGAAGTTGAGGCTTTGAGATGAAGGTGTGGTAAAATAACTTGGATGTGGAATAGGCAAGAAGGGAGGTATAGCAGGGAAGGAGGGCTGGGAGTCAATTCTAACGTAACCAAAGAAATTTGGAGAATGTCTCAGAGCGATATCAATAATTTAAAGAGCTTAGGGAGTGAGTAGATATAGGGGAGTCCTATAAAAAAAAACACAACAAAAAAACTATAAACCTGTTATTTGGGAATAAAAACAGGGCTCCAAATTTGCTTGAGTAAACTATTTATCTGAACCACATTTTCGTATTCCCAGTGTACAGGATAAAATATTTTGACACATTATTACATGCATATCATTCATATATATAATACTTTATGACACAGAAACATAATGTATCATAGTGTCCAAATATTCATATCCCTATTTTTGAATCCCTATCCCTAGGCATTCAAAAATATTTGTTGAATACATGAAAACGCCCAGCTTTGCCAGCTGGCCACACAAACTGAAGGAGCCTTAGTTATGTCATCAGTAAAATGGATGTGTTAATACCCACCTCATGGAATGAGATAATACATCTGAAGTACCTGGAATATATGAGGCACTCAATAAATGGTAACTCCTATCATTTTTAGTACATGTCAAGCACTGTTTTTTAATTGCTTTTTTAATCATTGGTCTAAAATATATTACATAAAACATTTTCTATTTTATGTGGGAAATATGCATGTTTCATTTTTGAAAGTGAAAAATGTGTTTAAAATCTATCAAGTATCAAGTATACAAAGCATCTTGATTGTATATTGTATTAATAATGTATAATTGTCATCCCCTAGACTAATACAGGTACCTATGATTCCCTGGAACCTGGTTTGCATAAACGTATTGTCCTCGTGTGATGTCAGAAATATCAGGAAGACATGAGATTCTGACCCAATTTTTCTCTGAGTGAAAAAAATTTATGAACCAAGAGATAAATAAGAAATACTGTTTTCTCCATGAAATCTATCCAAAAAACAGCAACCTTGTCAGTCATTTTATATGATCTTAAACTGTTCAGAGCTGTTAGAATTTGCAACAAGTTAGGCTTGCGGAGCCCTCTGTCGGGTAGGGAGTTGAGCGTCAGGGTCCTGTTCTAATGCCCCTTTCAGATAGAAGGGCACTTCCTGAGAGTGTGGCACCATGATGACATTCCAGTACCCGGGACCTGATATACTTTCTCTCCAAAGCCTTGAGTTCTTCCATCAGCAGAGGAGAGAAGGGTACGTTACATAAAGTGGAGCCTAAGACTGTATATTTTATTCTTTACACTAGAAATTTTAGGATATAAGAAACTATTTCTTTCTTCCTCCACCTCTTTATTCAGAATGGAGGAGTAACACCACCAGGGTTTTGAAAATCAGAACTAGATCAAAACCCAGGTCTACCTTTTGATGATTGTGTGATATTGACAACATTTGTTAACCTTTGGCACTTCAATTTCATCATCCATAACATAGGGAGAGTGATACATTTCTGGTTGAAATTAAATAAAATAACATGAATACATCTGAAAATATTGAGGATGTTCAACTAATATTAATTCCCACTCTTTTGCCTCTTTATTCTCTTCTGGATTTTTTGAAGAAAAAGGGGGGAAATAGTGTTATCAGCTAGGTGCAGAGAGGAAAAATTAATGTAGATTTTGTATACTTAGAAAACTTACAACACTCAATCTGTCAAAGATACAAAATTCCATCATTATTGTGGCAAATCTTATTCAAGATACTTAAGGAAAATGTACTTAGAGTCATGAATAGTTCAACTTCATGAAACTCATTGTTACTGATATTTTCAAGTTGTTCCATCTCAAAACCCACTAAAACCATAAATACACTCACTGTTGATGACTCCACTTGGAATGTTCGGGTGGGAACAACGTGCTGTTGAGGGCACAACAATGGTGCTCCAAAGACTCCCGAGAATGGTCATGACCTAAGGACTTTGGGGATTGAGTCACACTATGTAATATGATTGCATTTAACATGGAACTGGATGAGTGCTAAATTGTAAGGTCAGATTGTGCCTTTGTTAATCAGAAACACAACACTGCCATTCCCATTTCCATGCTTTGTGCATTTCTAAAATCAAGAGTCAGGTTTACATATGTTGGTGCCAAACAAGGTGAAAACAGCATTAGCACCAGAATAGACAATTCTAATAAAATCCATGAAGCATAAGGAGCCCAATCATCCTTAATAAAAGAATAAGTGATTTAGTGAAAACCTCTTGCTATTCCTTAAGCATAGGAACATGAAAATTAAAAATGAGATTTCACCTCATGAAGAATACGATAAAGGTTTAAATTTTATTTTGCAGGACCAAGAATTGATATGCTTAACTCTTATTACATGTAGATAATAGATCTAAAATTTATGAAACTGTATGAATAAGCGTCCTTTTTCAGGCAGTAGCTATAATCTTATTACTTTAACTGAAATATCAATATTTACAGTTTTCTATTTTTCTAAAAAAAATGTTTCTTTAAAGACAAGAAACACTTAAGTTAGTCATTTTGGAGGCATCTCCCACTTAAGAATCTTAATCTGAATCAATGGTTATTTTTTTCTTCCCATAGTCCAACAATCGTGCTGAGTTTCACCTGTCAAGAATTAGAAGATAAGATTTTCATGTGCTGGACATGATATATATATCATGTCCAGGATATATATATCATGTCCTGGATATATAGGATATATATCTGTAAGTTAAGAAGGAAGTCCAAGGATACAAAAAAGGTAAGTCAATAGCTTAGATGGCATTTATCCACATGGGGATGCATGCCTCTTCCAGAAAATGAAAGTTGACAATTAAAGTCAGGTCACTTGCTAAGTGTATTCAATGCCTGTATAAATATTTATAAAACTGCTTTCCCTCTTTTCCTTATTTTGCTCATAGAATGGAGGCAAAGACACTGAGTTGTCATATGGAAGGATTTTAAGTCCAGAGATAAAGCAAGAATAATAATTAGGTTCATATCTGTGGTGTCTGCAGGATTAGTAACTGCCAAGGGCTCTCAAGCACCCTCTATCCCAATGAAGCATCACCCGTGAGCATATCTCTCATGTATTTAATATATATCTCTTTCCACACCACCTATCTTGCATTTATATTCTTGAAGAAATGGTATTTTTCATGCTTGTAATCATATAATATATAATATATATTCTGTTCTATTTCCTACTTTCTTGTACAATTACTGAAATCTGTCCATGTTGTTACATATCAGTTTCATTCTTTCTGCATTATTGCACCATATGCATATTCCACATTTTACTTAACATTCCTCTTATTAATGAACACCTAGATTACTTCTAATCTTTCCCTTATAAAAATAAATGCTGGGACAACATCCCTATACATGTCTCCTTGTGAATATTTGAGAATTTCCCAGAAGTATATAATCAAAAATGAGACAAGTAAATCCTACAATATATCCACATTCAGCTTAACTAAATACTGTTGATTTTCCTCTAAAATGACTGCATCAATTTTTATTCCCACCAGCAGCATTGTTTAGCCAGGCTCCACCAACACTCAAGAATACCCAACTTTTAACAATATTCGCTTCAAGAAATGCTATCTCAGATTCACATGGAGTCCGTTTCTCTAGCTGCTATTAAATTTAGACATGTCCCTCACACACTCATTATTTGGATAGATTTCTATTTCTGTAAAGAGTCCATTCATAGCCTTGATCCATTTTTCCTTTATGAGTTAAAGTACTTATACTTACATATAATAGGTATTAATCGTTTGACATATGTAGACATAAAAAGTATTACTTCCAGTCATTTATCTCTTACTTTGTCTGTGATAGCCTTCATTGAATAAAAGTCTTTAATTGTGATATAGCCTAATCCATTAATTTTCCCTTTATGGCTTATATTTTGTTCGAATCTTGTTTAAGATGGTGTAATAAAATATTTTCCTACATTTCTTTCTATCAATCATATAACCTCAACTTTCACTTTTAGGCTTTAAATCTATCTGGAATTAATTTCTGTATATGGTGTAAAGTAGTTATCTATAATGAACTGATTTTTCCCAGCACCATTTATAAAGTACTCCATTTCCTCACTGATGTCACTGATTTGTGTAAACTGACAACTCTATCATGTATCAAATTCCTATGCACATGGATTTGTTTCTACACTAAACTGTTCCACTATTCATTTTTGTACACCTCCATTCTTTTTACACTTTAATTACTGTAGCTTTGTACTATCCTATAATATACAGTATAGTTAACTCTACCCTGAATGTGAGCTCCCATACTTGTTTACTTTTTTCCAAACTTTTTTTATATTTTCATTTTATACAAATCTTATATAAATGTTAAAGATTTCCAAAAACTCCTTTCTGGGCTGTTGAATTTATGGGTTAATTTTAGAAAAATTAACACCTTTATAATATTGCCATCTCCTCTAGAACATAATAATATTTCCATTTATATGGTGCTTTCTCCATCTCTTTTAATGAAGTTTTAAATTGCTCTCCATGAAAGTTTTGTGCATTATTTTTATAATTAGCTCCTAGATTGTTTGTGAAAACTCTTTTTTGTGCTTAAAATAGTATTTATTTTACTATTAAAAGTATCATTACTTTTTCTGATTTTTTATTTCTAGGATAATGGACAAATGTTGATTATTATATATAGATCTTGAATCAAGTTATCCAGTTAAACACTAATTCAGTCCAATACTTTATCAGTTGATTCTTTTTTGATTTTATATGTAAATACACAGGAAAATGAAATTTTTGTTTCTTGATTTTCATGCTTCATACAGCTTCTATTTCTGTTCTTACTTTCACATCTAGGACCTCTAATACTAAGGTGAAAAATAGTGATTAGAGTGAGAATCTTTGCCTTGTCTCACACTTTTAAGAAAACATTTTAAGAAAACATTTCTAAACTTTCTTAAATGTGAAGTTTTATATAGGTTTTTGTTAGACCTTATCAGCACATACTTTTTCTGCACTTTTTAGTTAATTTGCTTTATCTTCTTTAGGCCATTGATGATGAACTGCATTTTAAGATAATCTTATGTTCAACTACCCTTACGTTTTTAGGATAAATCATACTGTTCATGATACATTGAAATAGTATTTTATTGGCTCTGTAATTTCCTTTTTTTGTACTGATCTTATTCCGTTTTAATTACACCAGCTTCACAATAATGAACTGGACAGATATTTTGCTTTTTCTATTATGTAAGGACATGTATAAAATAAGGTTATCTATTTCCTGAAAATATCTAAGCCTAGTTTTAAGTTATATCTCATTCTTTTACTTATCTCTAAGAAATTGAAACCGACACTGATATTTTCCTTATCAATTTTGTAATCAATATGTATGTTTTTCTCCATTAAGTGAAAAAAAAAAGATTTTCAATTTTTATCTTTCTCCAGTTTCTCCACTCAACTCTCATCTTCCAGATTGATATTTTCCGGACTTTTGGATCCATATTGTAAAGGAAAATTTGCTTCATTTTTTTTTTAGACAAGGGTATAATTTATTACAACCTTTGGCTCTATTTTCCAAGTGTCAACTCTTTTCCCTGAATGTCTTTTCTTATAAACTACGTCCTCAAGAATTCTTACAAAGAGATTTGATGTATGGCAAACTTTGTAAAATCCTTTATTTCTTAAAATATGTTCATTTCATCTTCACATTTAAATGTTACAAATGGATGCAAAAACTGAATTTCAAATTTAGAGTTTCAATCTTTTGTATCACTCTCTTGTGCTCTTGCTTCCAGCATAGCTGTTGAGATATCTGATACCAACCTATTCTGTGTTCCTTTATAGACACTTTTCTCTCTCTGGATGACTTTACAATTTTCTCTGTCTTTGAAGTCATTAAATTTCACTCTCACATCTCCAGATATAAACATGTTTAATCTGATGTCTATATCTCTAGTTAAATCTTGCTCATTATTTTAAAATATTTCCTCCTCATCATCGTTTCTTTGCTGTCACTTCTACCTCTAGCCTCATTTTCTCTCAACATTTCTCTTTTTTCCATACAGTCATCTCTGATGTACTTTGGGAGACGTCATTGACCAAGTCATCCAGATCTTTAACTGATATTTTTGATTGTGTCTATTCTGTTATTCAACCAATTAATGTTTATCTACACAATTATTTTTATAAACAATATCCCCAACTGGTTTTTCTATATTACCACTTTTCAGGAATTGTATTTCTAATAACACTCTCTTATTTATCGCAGAGTGTTTATTATGCCTCTGAGGGAAAAGCAAGAAGTGATTTAGTCCAGATTGCTATACGAAATTTTTCTACCTCGATGAAGCCCTTACTTACTCCATTCCTGGCAGTGCATGGTCCTCGGGGTATAAAAATGAGTTCATAGGAAACAGTTATGGGATATATGAAGAGTGAAAAGCCCAAGAAATAAAGATAACAACAGATACAGAGGCACTCTCCCATTATACCTGGGTAGCAATTGTGAATAAACAATCTGTCATATACGCAAAGGCATTAGTAGTTTAAAAAAGGCAGAATTGCTTGTGTTAATGGAACACATGGTTGGTCTTGATCAAATAGGTGGTAATGTATTGGGTTTTTTTTATATTTATACTAAAAGATTAATCATTGTTTATCCTTTTTTAATTTTTGAATTTTATTTTATTTATTTTTCTATACAGCAGGTTCTTATTAGTCATCAATTTTATAAACCTCAGTGTATACATGTCAAACCCAATCTCCCAATTCATCACACGACCATCCCCAAACCCCACGGCTTTCTCCCCTTGGTGTCCATACATTTGTTCTCTACATCTGTATCTCAACTTCTTCCCTGAAAACTGGTTCATCTGTACCATATTTCTAGGTTCCACATACATACGTTAATATACAATATTTGTTTTTCTCTTTCTGACTTACTTCACTCTGTATGACAGTCTCTAGATCCATTCACGTCTCAACAAATGACCCAATTTCATTCCTTTTTATGGCTGAGTAATATTCCATTGTATATATGTACCACACCTTCTTTATCCATTCGTCTGTCGATGGGCATTTAGGTTGCTTCCATGACCTGGCTATTGTAAATAGTGTTGCGATGAACATTGGGGTGCATGCGTCTTTTTGAATTATGGTTTTCTCTGGGTATGTGCCCAGTAGTGGGATTGCTGGATCATATGGTAATTCTATTTTTAGTTTTTTAAGGAACCTCCATACTGTTCTCCATACTGGCTGTATCAATTTACATTCCCACCAACAGTGCAAGAGGGTTCCCTTTTCTCCACACCCTCTCCAGCATTGGTTGTTTGTAGATTTTCTGATGATGCCCATTCTGACTGGTGTGAGGTGATACCTCATTGTAGTTTTGATTTACATTTCTCTAATAATTAGTGATGTTGAGCAGCTTTTCATGTGCCTCTTGGCCATCTGTATGTCTTCTTTGGAGAAATGTCTACTTAGGTCTTCTGACCATTTTTGTATTGGGTTGTTTCTTTAATACTGAGCTGCAGGAGCTGTTTAAATATTTTGGAGATTAATCCTTTGTCCGTTGATTCATTTGCAAATATTTTCTCCCATTCTGAGGGTTGTCTTTTCATCTTGTTTATGGTTACCCTTGTTGTGCAAAAGCTTTAAAGTGTCATTAGGTCCCATTTGTTTATTTTTGTTTTCATTTCCATTACTCTAGGAGGTGGATCAAAAAAGATCTTGCTGTGATTTATGTCAAAGAGTGTTCTTCCTATGGTTTCCTCTAAGAGTTTGATAGTGTCCGGTCTTACATTTAGGTCTCTAATCCATTTTGAGTTTATTTTTCTATACGGTGTTAGGGAGTGTTCTAATTTCATTCTTTTACATGTAGCTGTCCAGTTTTCCCAGCACCACTTACTGAAGAGACTGTCTTTTCTCCATTGTGTATCCTTGCCTCCTTTGTCATAGATTAGTTGACCCTAGGTGTGTGGGTTTTTCTCTGGGCTTTCTATCTTGTTCCATTGATCTATGTTTCTGTTTTTGTACCAGTACCATATTGTATTGATTACTGTAGCTTTATAGTATAGTCTGAAGACAGGAAGTCTGATTCCTCCAGCTCCGTTTTTTTCCCTCAAGACTGCTTTGGTTATTCGTGGTCTTTTGTGTCTCCATACAAATTTTAAGATTTTTTGCTCTAGCTCCGTAAAAAATGCCATTGGTAGTTTGATAGGGATTGCATTGAATCTGTAGATTGCTTTGGGTAGTAGAGTCATTTTCACAATATTGATTCTTCCAATCCAAGAACATGGTATATCTCTCCATCTGTTGGTATCATATTTAATTTCTTTCATCAGTATCTTACAGTTTTCTGCATACAGGTCTTTTGTCTCCCTAGGTAGGTTTATTTCTCGGTATTTTATTCTTTTTGTTGCAATGGTAAATGGGAGTGTTTTCTTAATTTCTCTTTCAGATTTTTCATCATTAGTGTATAGGAATGCAAGAGATTTCTGTGCATTAATTTAGTATCCTGCAACTTTACCAAATTCATTGATTAGCTCTAGTAGTTTTCTGGTGGCATTTTTAGGATTCTCTATGTATAGTATCATGGCACATGCAAACAGTGACAGTTTTACTCCTTCTTTTCCAATTTGTATTCCTTTTATTTCTTTTACTTCTCTGATTGCTGTGGGTAGGACTTCCAAAACTATGTTGAATAATAGTGATAAAGGGGACATCCTTGTCTTGTTCCTGATCTTAGAGGAAATGCTTTCAGTTTTTCACCACTGAGAGTGGTATTTGCTATGGGTTTGTCATATATGGCCTTTATTATGTTGAGGTAAGTTACCTCTATGCCCACTTTCTGGAGAGTTTTTTATCATAAATGGGTGTTGAATTTTGTCAAAAGTTTTGCTGCATCGATTGAGATGATCATATGGTTTTTCTTCTTCAGTTTGTTAATATGGTGTGTCATACTGATTGATTTGTGTACAGTGAAGAACACTTGCATCCCTGGGATAAATCCTACTTGATCATGATGTATGATCCTTTTAATGTGTTCTTGGATTCTGTTTGCTAGTATTTTGTTGAGGATTTTTGCATCTATATTCATCAGTGATGTTGGTCTGTAATTTTCTTTGTTTGTAGTATCTTTGTCTGGTTTTGGTATCAGGGTGATGGTGGCCTCATAGAATGAGTTTGGGAGTTTTCCTTCCTCTGCAATTTTTTGGAAGAGTTTGAGAAGGATAGGTATTAGCTCTTCTCTAAATGTTTGATAGAATTCACCTTTGAAGACAACTGGTCCTGGACTTTTGTTTGTTGGAAGAGTTTTAATCACAGTTTCAATTTCATTACTTGTGATTGGTGTGTTCATATTTTCTGTTTCTTCCTGGTTTAATCTTGGAAGGTTATACCTTTCTACGAATTTGTCCATTTCTTCCAGGTTGTCCATTTTATTGGCATAGAGTCGCTTGTAGTAGTCTCTTAGGATGCTTTGTATTTCTGCAGTGTCTGTTGTAACTTCTCCTTCCTCATTTCTAATTTTATTGATTTGAGTCCTCTCCCTCTTTTTCTTGATAGGTCTGGATAATGGTTTATCAATTTTGTTTATCTTCTCAAAGAACGAGCTTTTAGTTTTATTGATCTTTGCTATTGTTTCTTTCATTTCTTTTTCATTTATTTCTGCTCTGATCTTTATGATTTCTTTTCTTCTGCTAACTTTGGGTTTTGTTTGTTCTTCTTTCTCTAGTTCCTTTAGGTGTAAGGTTAGATTGTTTATTTGAGATTTTTCTTGTTTCTTGAAGTAGGCTTGCATAGCTATAAACTTCCCTCTTAGAACTGCTTTTGCTGCATCCCAGAGTTTTTGGATCGTCATGTTTTCATTATCATTTGTCTCTAGGTATTTTTCGATTTCCTCTTTGATTTCTTCAGTGATCTCTTGGTTATTTAGTAATGTACTGTTTAGCCTCCATGTGTTTGTGTTATTCACATTTTTTTCCCTGTAATTCATTTCTAATCTCATAGCGTTGTGGTCAGAAAAGATGCTTGATATGATTTCAGTTTTCTTAAATTTACTGCAGCTTGATTTATGACCCAAGATGTGATCTATCCTGGAGAATGTTCCGTGCGCACTTGAGAAGAAAATGTAATCTGCTGTTTTTGGATGGAATGTCCTATAAATATCAATTAAATCTATCTGCTCTATTGTGTCATTTAAAGCTTCTGTTTCCTTATTTATTTTCATTTTGGATGATCTGTCCATTGGTGTAAGTGAGGTGTTAAAGTCCCCCACTATTATAGTGTTACTGTTGATTTCCTGTTTTATAGCTGTTAACAGTTGCCTTATGTATTGAGGTGCTCCTATGTTGGGTGCATATATATTTATAATTGTTATATCTTCTTCTGGTATTGATCCCTTGATCATTATGTAATGTCCTTCCTTGTCTCTGGTAACATTCTTTATTTTAAAGTCTGTTTTATCTGATATGAGTATTGCTACTCCAGCTTTCTTTTGATTTCCATTTGCATGGAATATCTTTTTCCATCCCCTCACTTTCAGTCTGTATGTGTCCCTAGGTCTGAAGTGGGTCTCTTGTCGACAGCATATATATGGGTCTTGTTTTTGTATCCATTCAGCGAGCCTGTGTCTTTTGGTTGGGGCATTTAATCAATTCAAGTTTAAGGTAATTATCGATAGGTATCTTCCTATGACCGTTTTCTTAATTGTTGTGGGTTTGTTTTTGTAGGTCCTTTTCTTCTCTTGTGTTTCCCACTTGGAGAAGTTCCTTTAGCATTCCTCGTAGAGCTGGTTTGGTGGTGCTGAATTCTCTTAGCTTTTGCTTGTCTGTAAATCTTTTGATTTCTCCTTTGAATCTGAATGAGATCCTTGCTGGTTAGAGTAATCTTGGTTGTAGGTTCTTCCCTTTCATCACTTTAAGTATATCATGCCACTCTCTTCTGGCTTGTAGAGTTTCTGCTAAGAAATCAGCTGTTAACCTTATGAGAGTTACCTTGTATGTTATTTGTCATTTTTGCCTTGCTCCTTTAAATAATTTTTCTTTGTCTTATTTTTTGCCAGTTTGATTACTATGTGTCTTGGCGTGTTTCTCCTTGGGTTTATCCTGTATGAGACTCTCTGCACTTCCTGGACTTGGGTGGCTATTTCCTTTCCCACGTTAGGGAAGTTTTCAACTATAATCTCTTCACATATTTTCTCTGGTCTTTTCTCTCTTTTGTCTCCTTCTGACACCCCTATAATGCGAATGTTGTGGTGTTTAATGTTGTCCCAGAAGTCTCTTAGGCTGTCTTCATTTCTTTTCATTCTTTTTTCTTTATTCTGTTCCACAGCAGTGAATTCCACCATTCTGTCTTCCAGGTCACTTATCCGTTCTTCTGCCTCAGTTATTGTGCTATTGATTCCTTCTAGTGTAGTTTTCATTTCAGTTATTGTATTGTTCATCTCTGTTTGTTTGTTCTTTAATTCTTCTAGGTCTTTGTTAAACATTTCTTGCATCTTCTCCATCTTTGCCTCTATTCTTTTTCCGAGGTCCTCGATCATCTTCACTATAATTATCCTGATTTCTTTTTCTGGAAGGTTGCCTATCTCCACTTCATTTAGTTGTTTTTCTGGGCTTTTATCTTGTTCCTTCATCTGGTACATAGCTCTCTGCCTTTTCTTCTTGTCTATCTTTCTGTGAATGTGGTTTTTGTTCCACAGGCTGCAGGATTGTAGTTCTTCTTGCTTCTGCTGTCTGCCATCTGGTGGATGAGGCTATCTGAGAGGCTTGTGTAAGTTTCCTGATAGCAGGGACTGGTGGTGGGTAGAGCTGACTGTTGCTCTGGTGGGCAGAGCTCAGTAAAACTTTAATCTGCTTGACTGCTGATGGGTGGGGCTTGGTTCCCTCCTTGTTGGTTGTGTGACCTGAGGCAACCCAACACTAGAGCGTACCTGGGCTCTTTGGTGGGGCTAATGAAAGACTCTGGGAGTGCTCATGCCAACGAATACTTCCCAGAACTTCTGCTGCCAGTGTCCTTGTCCTCACAGTGAGCCACAGCCACCCTCAGCATCTGCAGGAGACCCTCCAACACTAGCAGGTAGGTCTGGTTCAGTCTCCCCTGTGGTCACTGCTCCTTCTCCTGGGTCCTGATGCTCACACCATTTTGTGTGTGCCCTCCAAGAGTGGAGTCTCTGTTTCCCCCAGTCCTGTCGAAGTCCTGCAATCAAATCCCACTTGGCTTCAAAGTCTGATTCTCTAGGAATTCCTCCTCCCGTTGCCGGACCCCCAGGTTGGGAAGCCTGACGTGGGGCTCAGAACCTTCACTCCAGTGGGTGGACTTCTGTGGTATAAGTGTTCTCCAGTCTGTGAGTCACCCACCCAGCAATTATGGGATTTGATTCTATTGTGATTGCGTCCCTCCTACCATCTCATTGTGGTTTCTCCTTTGTCTTTGGATGTGGGGTATCTTTTTTGGTGAGTTCCAGTGTCTTCCTGTCAATGATTGTCCAGCAGCTAGTTGTGAATTTGGTGTTCTCAGAAGATGGAGTGAGAGCATGCCCTTCTACTCAGCCATCTTGGTTCCTCCTCCATCTTGTATTGCTTTTTATAGAAAATTATTTTATATATTCTGGATATAAAAAAATATTTTGTAAAATAATTTAAAAATCCCTGTAGACCTAAGTTTTTTTTTTTTTTAGGAGAATAATTTTAGGATTTCAAATTTATTTTGTTTCAGACTTTAAAATAATCTTTGAACTCATACCCACTTATTGCTAGTTGCATCAAATGTATTCCCTTGCCTATAATTCTAATAGCATGCCCTAATTAACTCATTTTATCTTTTAGTATAAATCAATTACAATTAAAATAGGGTTTGTTAAATCTCAGTGGAGTATTGTTCAATGTTAAAAACATTTTTACTCAAGAGATCAAGTGTGATTAACTTCAGTAAGAGGCTAAAAGGTCAAATTATTCTGAGTAGAGGGAAATAGTCACAAGTTCTTTCTTTATAGAATATTCCATTTCTAATAGCAGGATGGTAGATCTCCATTAGTCTTATTAATTTACTCCAAAGTAAATTTTAAGAGTTTTTCTCAAGTAACAAGCAGGCATGTGAGGTTAAATCGAAGGCAACTACACAGGGGCTGTCAAGTATGATCCCCCAAACAGATTCTCCTGAAAGAGATATGAACACTGGATTTTGTGGCTGCCACTTTGACTTCTTGGTCTGATTTTTCACTTCTCAGAGTGTTTTTGAGATTGATCCATTTTGTTGCATGTATCACTCATTTCTGGTTTCTTTTTTTATCCCTGAATAGTATTCCATGGTCTGTATTTATGTACTAAAATTTATCTGTTCACTTGTTAATGGATACCTAGGCTGTTTCTAGATTTGGTGACTATTAATAAATTTGTCATAACCCTTCACATATATACATAGTTGTAGGGACATATGCTTTCATGTGCTCTATGGTAAATCTCAGGAGTGAAAATGCTAATCATGTGTTTAACTTTCTAGGGAACTCTGTCTTTTCTACCATCATTACTGGTAGAAAGCAATGATGGTGGAAAAGGCAATTTCTTACAATGTTGCATTGCAATAGTGCATATATGAAGCATTTATGAGAGTGCATTATTCAGCTCCTTGTCAGCACTTGGGATTGTCAGGATTTTTGTTGCTGTTGTTTGTTTTAATTTTAATCATTCTCATAGATGTACAGTGGTATCTCAGAATGCTTTTAATTTGTTTTTTGATGACTAGTGGTTTTGAACAACTTTTTATATGCATATATGCCATCCGTATCTCTTTGGTGAAGAGAAGGCACCAGTGAAGTGTCCAATTAAATCTTTCATCAAATTTTCATTAGAGATTTTTTTTCTTTTTATTGAATTTTAGGAGTTCTTTATATCATCTGGATAAAAGTCTCTTATCAGATAGGCGTTTGCAAGCACATTTTTCCAAGTGTGGGGCTTGTCTTTCCATTTTCATAACAGTGTATTTCAAAGAAAAGTTTTTAATTTAATAAAGTGGAATTTATCATTTTTTCTATTATTTGTGTTTTTGTTGTTACATTTAAGAATTTTGTCTAATGATTACAAAAATTTTCTTCCATATTTGTACCTCAGGTTTTATAATTTTAGGTTTTATATTTGAGGATATGATCCATTTTGATTAGGGCTGATTTTTCATATACAGTATGAGGTCTGAGTAAAAGTTCTTATATCTACACACAGATATCTAGTGTTTTAACACCTTTTTTGAAAAGATGACTCTTTTTCATTGTGTGTGTGTATATATATATATATATATATATATATATATATATATACCACATCTTCTTTATCCACTCATCTGTTGATGGACACTTAGGTTGCTTCCATACCTTGGTTACTGCAAATAGTGCTGCTGTGAACATTGGGGTGTATATGTCTTATCAAATTAGTAGGGTTTTTTTTTTTTCAGATCTATACCCAGGAATTGTTGGATCATATGGTAGTTCTATGTTTAATTTTTTGAGGAATGCCCATACTATTGTCCATAGTGGACAACACTATTTACATTCCACCAGCAGTGTAGTAAGGGTCTCTTTTTTCCACATCCTCATGAACACTTGTTATTTCTTGTCTTTTGACAATAGCCATTCTGACAGATGTGGGGTAATATCTTATTTCCGTTTTGATTTGCATTTCCCTGATGATTAGTGATGTGGAGCATCTTTTCATGTGCTTGTTGGGCATCTGTATGTCTTCTTTGGAAAATACCTATGAAGGTCTTATACTTAAGTCTTTAATCCATTTTGAGTTTATTTGTGTATGTAGTGTGAGAAAATGTTCATTTCATTCTTTCACATGTAGATGTCCAGGTTTCCCAACACCTCTTACTGAAGTATTTTTCCCTGTTGTATATCCTTACCTCTTCTGTGCCAGTACCACACTGTTTCGATTATTGTACCTTCGTAGTATAGTCTGCAGTTATAGCAATATGCATTTAAGGTCCCTCCATGTCTTTTCATGACTTGATAGTTCATTTCTTTTTATCACTAACTAATATTCTATTATATGAATGCACCACAGATTATTTATCCATTCACCAATGAAGGACATCTTGGTGGCTTTCAAGTTTTGGAAATTATGAATACATTTTCCATAAACATCTGTGTGCAGGCTTTTCTGTGGACATAAATTTTCAACTCATTTGGATGAATACCAAGGGACACGATTGATGAATCATGTGGTAAGAGTATGTTTAATTTTGTAAGAAGCTGCTAAACTGTTTTCTAAAGTGGCTATACCATTCACACTCCTGCTATCAATAAGTGAAGTGTTCTTTTTGCTCCACATCCTCACCAGAATTTGGTATTGCTGGTGTTTTGGGTTTGAACCATTCTTATAGGTGTGTGATGGTATCTCATAATTTTTTTTAAATATGTAATTCCTTAATGACAAATGATGTTAATCATCTTTCCCTATGCTTGCATCTGTATATCTTATTTGATAAGGGGTCTGTTCAGATATTTTTTTCATTTTATAACTTAGTTGCTTGTTTCCTTATTGTTGAATTTGTGCTTTCACTATCAGCCACAATATTTTCTATTTGTTCTTGCTAATTTTCAATTATTTGGAGATTTTGTAGACATCATTCTATTACAGATTTTTAGTTTAATTATATTGTGGTCAGAAAAAATGCTTTTCATGATTTCAATTACTTTAGATTTTCAAAGTTTGTTTTAAGGTCTAGAATATAGTATATTTCTCCTTTTAGTTCTATCAAATTTTGTTGCATGTATTTTGGAGGTTTGTTGTCAGAATTGTTAGAATTTTTATGTCTTCTTGACGAATTGATCTCATTATCATGTCAATTCCTCCTTTATATCTTATAATATTCCCTTATATGAAATCTGTTTTGTCTTATATTAACATTGCCACTTCTTTTGATTAGGGTTTGTGTACTATATTTCCCCAGACTTTTACTTTTAGCCTACATCTTTATATTTGAAGTGGGTTTTTCTATTGATAACATAGAGTTGTGTCTTGCTTCTTTATACAATGTGATAACTTCTTCCTTTTAATTGGGATATCTAAACCATTTATATTTAATGTAATTAATAAAATGGATACTTTTAAATCTACCTAATTATTTTTGCTTTCTGCTTGTTTACTTGTTAGTCGTTCCTTTTTCCCCCTCTTTTTTTCAGCCTTATTTTTATTTAATAAATTTTACTGCATTTTTCTACCACTACTACCTTTTTTTAAAGTTGTTGCTCTAAATATGCATACTTAATTGATAAAAGTTTACTTTCAAATAATATTATATCATAAGACTCTTACAGTAATATACTTTCAATTCCTCTTTCCCATTCTTGTGCTATTTTTGTCATGAATTTTATTTTACATACAATACAGTACTATTTTTGTTTTAGGCAGTCAATTATCCTTTATTTAATTAAACTGTTTATTTGGAGATAATTGTAGATTTGCATGCTCTTTTAGGAAATAAAAAAGAGAGATTATGTGGATTCTGTACACAGTTTCTCCTATTGTTAGCATCTTGCAAAACTTGTGAATAATAGATATCACAACCAAGAGATCAACATTGATACATTCAAGATACAGATCTGTAACAACACAGATTCTTCATGTTGCCCTTTTATAGACATATCCACTTCCCTCCTGTACCAAACCCCTCCCAAACCCCAGAAACCACTAGTCTCTTCTCCCTTTCTATTATTTGGTTATTTCAAGAATGTTATTTAAATGGGACCATACCTTTGGGGACTGGCTTTTTTTCCTTTAGTATAATTCTCTAGAGATTCATCCAGGTTGTTTGTGAATCACTAGTATGTTCCTTTGATTGCTAAGTAGTATTCTATGGTATGAGTTTACCACAGTTTGTTGAAATATTTGCCTGTTGGGTTGTTCAAATTTGGGGTATTATGAAAAAAATTACTGTAAACATTTATATATGGTTTCTTTTTGATAATTTTTCCCCCCTCTGGAATAAATGCCTAGAATGCAATTGCTGGGTCACATGGTAACTGCATGTTCAGATTTTTAAGAAAGTGTCAAAGTGTTTTCCAGAGTAGCCATACCATTTTAAATTTCTGCTATCTATTAGTGATCCAGTTTCTCTGTATTCTTGCAAGCATTTTGTGTGTCACTATTTTTCATTTTAACCATTCAGATAGAAGTGTAGTGATATCTCATGGTTTTAATTTGTGTTTTCCTAATGATGATAAACATCTTTTCATTTGCTCATTTGTCAACTATATAACCTCTGTGGTGGTAAAATGTATCTTTATATATTTTGCCCATATTCTATCTAACTGGATTACTTGTTTTTAATTGTCCAATTTTGAGTTCTTCATCTATTCTAGATAATAGTCCATTGTGAGGTATATGTTTTGCGAATATTTACTCCAGGTCTGTATCTTGTCTTTCCATCTTGTTAAGTGGATTGCTGGCAGAGCAAACGTTTTTAATGTTGATGTAGTTCAGTTTATTAATTTTTTCCTTTTACGTATTGTTCTTTTGTAACACACCTTCCTTAAAATGATGACTTTTTACACTCTTCCAGACCTAGAGAAGGAGAGTGCCGATATCTTTTTCTGAATCTAGAATAGCCTTGATTCAAATAACTGACAAGCCAGCAGAGAAAAGCAAATTAAGGACCAATGTCACAAATCATGATAAAAACAGTACAAATCAAAAGTGTAATAACAGAATTTTTTAAAGAATCATGCCTAGCAGTTAAGTCAGGAGTATAGACCTCAGGAGTATATTAACAGATCAAGGGATAAAAATGATATAAAGACCTAAATAAGTACCCAAAGAAACAATTTAAAAATTCTGATCCTTTCCTGATTAAACTAAAGGAATAAAACTTGGTTAAAAAAAAAAAAAAAAAGGAACAGATGGACATTCCATGGCATTATTATATGTATATAGTTATATATACTATATATATTTATTGTATACATTATATATATATACCCACATATATATATAGTTAGTATATAGAATGGCTCAAGTCAAGACTGATGCTATATGACAACAACAGATAATACACTTTCAGGTTGCAGAATAATTATGCAAATTTATTTTAAAATGTTTATATTAATTCTGTTATTAAAAACTGCTGGATTCAAATTTCAAGTATGACATTAAGGTGTAAGAGCAGTCATTTCTCAGGACTGTCAGCAGCCAGATCATACTTGTCACTACACTGCACATTAGCGATACCAAGCAGGCTCTTGTACCTGAGGTCATTAGAGGTACCTGGGGCAGCATCTTGATTTCTTTTTTCTTTTAGACCTTATGTTCATTTTATGTCTGAGATGAAGATGATTAATTGTGGATAGTACTGTACCTGATTTTGAAGCTTTTTTTGCCTGAGAAATTTGGAGTTGGCAAAGTGGGCATTCTGCTTTTAATTCATTCTAAAGAGATGTGAAAAATTATCTAAATACACTTTTATTTGGAAGACTTGGCCTAAATGGAATTAAATAGCTAAACATAAGTTTAGCATAAACATAACCTTTAGTTCCTAAAGGTTACTGTGTTAAATGTTATGAATTCTAGCCCAAAATAATTCTATGAAGTTTGGAATCATGACATGATCTTATCCTTATTATTATTTCTGTTTTCATTAAAATTTTATTATTTTTGGCCCCAAAATATTCTAATTTACTTACCCAATCTGGTCACTTTATATTCATAGCCACTATCAATCTATTTTATTAAAAATTGCAAACTCAATTTTTTGCATATAAAAATAACATCTTTTAAAATAATTGATTATTGGGCTTCCCTGGTGGTGCAGTGGTTAAGAATCCGGCTGCCAATGCAGGGTACACGGGTTCGAGCCCTGGTCTGGGAAGATCCCACATGCCGTGGAGCAACGGGGCCCGTGAGCCACAACTACTGAGCCTGCGCGTCTGGAGCCTGTGCTCTGCAACGGGAGAGGCCGCGACAGTGATAGGGCCGCGCACCGCAATGAAGAGTGGCCCCCACTCGCCGCAACTGGAGAAAGCCCTCACACAGAAACGAAGACCCAACACAGCCAAAAATAAATAAATAAATAAATTTATTAAAAATAATAATAATAATAATAATTGATTATTGCATCATTCAAATCTTACTATCTTATATGTGACTGTTAGCATTTCACCATTAAATATAAAATAAAATATAAAATAAAAAATAAAGCTTGTTTGCTTCGAGTTGCATGCAGATCACTAATCTTTACAAAAATAGAATAAGACAAAATAGTATGTTAAAAATATATACCTTGTTTTTATTATTTAGATTGTATTACTTACACATATTAAATATGATAATAATCTATTTGATCATTAATTATACACTAAGGCCAGAAAATAACCATTCCAAAAGCCTCAGTCTTCCAAAGGCCAAGGTCAAACAAAAATGAATTGTCAATATGTACAGAATATCAGAACTATGGCTGAACTTTTGTACAGCCGTAATATATATGTATGTGTGTGTGTGTGTGTGTGTGTGTATGTATGTATGTGTATACACACACACACACACACACACACACGTGGCAACAGAACAATTAAACAATTTGTCTTTCAATGTACCTCTCCTCTATAAAAGTTAATAATGGTTTAATGTCATTTTCTTCTTTGAACATCTTACTTAAATGTTTAATCAGAGCTATTCTGTCTAAACAAAAGCCAACATCCTATTCAAAAACAGAACACTAGAAGAATTCCAATAAAGTTAAGACTCTTTCAAAGATGTTCACTCACCATTGTTTCTTAACCAGCCACATTGTTTAATCATCCAGGAGAGTAATTCCTGGCCAGGGCTAGTGTGGCCAAGGTGAGTCTGGTTGGGTGAGTCTGTGCTCCACAGGCACTGCTTGGAAACCAAGGACATTCATTCCACTACAGTGATCAGGATAGACCAGTCACACTAAGCTAGTGAAAACCAATCTTAAAAAAAGAAAATGTAATGTTTCATACATTTCTACCATTTTTCCATGTTTATTGTTTGGAGTATTGATTTTTTTTCAATTATTTTTATTATCTAAGGAAGAGAGTTTGCAGGTTCCCATTAACTATGAAATATATGGTGCAAAATTCTAGCTATCCCCATTTTATAATGACTGATATATGTACCAAACATTCTCTCATTTAATCCTCACAAAAACATCATATGCAATATGAATTCGTAAGCTTATACATAGGGAAATTGAAGCTATGACTTGCCCTACATTTCACAACAGTAAGATGCAAGACCATCACACTTCAAATCCGGCATCTACTCTACCCTAATGCCTGCTGGTCATGTTAGCACCTGTTTTCCTTGGCATCAGGTCTGAACAGCTTAATACAGAGCAGTAAGATCCCTGAAAGTCAGAGGATTTGCTGGGGTTTATGCCAGAGCAAAGTTCCCTGCATTTCCCAAGACACACACTCAGCACAGCACCTGAATTCATCCTTGAGCAGGGGGCTACCACTCCTGGCAGCCAGGCAACCCCACACTAAGATCTGCCTCTGTTCAGCCCTGGATTTCTGCCACCCACCCTTCATTTCTGTAATTACCTCTAAATTTAACACACGGTCATTAATGATGATGCCTATGAGAATGTGATAATGTTTTCCTTCTTTCATTGGATAAGTGCACCTACCCGTCTTACCCCACATTATTAACAAGTGCAGCCTTAGATTAGCAAACCACAGGTTTTCTTTCTGACCGTGCTTCCATGGAAAGCTTATAGTTTTCTCTATTCTAAAGTTCACTGAAGTACTTTTCGGCTTTCCTGCAGTTTTTAAGTAGATAATAAGTTCCAAAATTCACCAGCATTTTGCTGAAAGAAGCTTGTCACGGTGGTTGGTAGCTAATGAAGGCCCCTTTAGTTTATCTTCATCAATTGTCAAATATTTGAGTCCGTGAAGTGGTGTGATGAGGTACAAAGACAGATATTTGAAGGGATTTTAACTCATTTGAGCAATTACATGCTTAACTGCCCTGCGATAATCTGCCAGTCTGAGTCTTTTCTACATAGTACAAGTGGAGAGTGTTAGAATAGATGGATTTAGAACATAAAGGCTTAGTCTGAATGGAAGAAAGGCACCAGAGAGATTAATTGCCAGTAACAAACAGCAGGGCTGCTTGCAAGTTATATATCACATAGTTACCTACCAGCAGTGATGGAGGCCAGCTCACAGAGAGCAGGCCAGGTTGGGACAAAACAGGCATTACACAGAATCCTGAGTACCAATGACCACCAATTTACAGGGAGGTAGAGAATTCACTTTTTAAAAAGTATATACATACATACATTATATATATACAATATATACATACATTTACAAATGCAACATATACATTAATGCCTGCACCATACACATACATTTATACATGCAATATATATATATGGTTAAAAAATAGCAGCTTTTGTCAACACACCCATTTAGAGATTTTAGAGGTTTCTTCTAGGGTCATTCTTCTAATAGTTAACTGAGTCTACTAACCCATTATTCCTATACCCTAGAAGTTTAATGTATTTTAAGTATTAGAAATTAAAATAAATGTGATTCAGGATAGATCATATCTTGGGTCACAAATCAAGGCTTGGTAAATTTAAGAAAATTGAAATCATATCAAGTATCTTTTATGACCACAATCCTATGAGACTAGATATCCATTATAGGGAAAAAAACTGTAAAAAATACAAACACATGGAGGCTAAACAATACACTACTTAATAACCGAGAGATCACGGAAGAAATCAAAGAGGAAATCAAAAAATACCTAGAAACAAATGAGAATGAAAACACGACGACCCATAACCTATGGGATGCAGCAAAAGCAGTTCTAAGAGGGAACTTTATAACAATACAATCCTACCTTAAGAAACAAGAAAAATCTCCAATAAACAACCTAACCTTGCACTTAAAACAATTAGAGAAAGAAGAACAAAAAAACCCCAAAGTTAGCAGAAGGAAAGAAATCATAAAGATCAGATCAGAAATAAATGAAAAAGAAATGAAGGAAGTGATAGCAAAGACCAAGAAAACTAAAAGCTGGTTCTTTGAGAAGATAAACAAAATTGATAAACCATTAGCCAGACTCATCAAGAAAAAACGGGAGAAGACTCAAATCAACAGAAGTAGAAATGAAAAAGGAGAAGTAACAACTGACACTGTAGGAATACAAAGGATCATGAGAGATTACTACAAGCAACCATATGCCTATAAAATGGACAACCTGGAAGAAATGGACAAATCCTTAAAAACGCACAACCTTCCAAGACTGAACCAGGAAGAAATAGAAAATATGAACAGACCAATCAAAAGCATTGAAATTGAAACTGTGATTAAAAATATTCCAATAAACAAAAGCCCAGGACCAGATGGCTTCATAGGAAAATTCTATCAAACATTTAGAGAAGAGTTAACACCTATCCTTCTAAAACTTTTCCAAAATATAGCAGAGGGAGGAACACTCCCCAACTCATTCTACGAGGCCACCATCACCCTGATACCAAAACCAGACAAAGATGTCACAAAGAAATAAAACTACAGGCCAATATCACTGATGAACATACATGCAAAAATCCACAACAAAATACTAGCAAACAGAATCCAAAAGCACATTAAAAGGATCATACACCATGATCAAGTGGGGTTTATCCCAGGAATGCAAGGATTCTTCAATATACACACATCAATCAATGTGATACACCATATTAACAAATTGAAGGAGGTAAACCATATGATAATTTCAATAGATGCAGAGAAAGCTTTTGACAAAATTCAACACCATTTATGATAAAAACCCTCCAGAAAGTAGGCGAGGGAACTTACCTCAACATAATAAAGGCCATATATGACAAATACAGAGCCAACATTGTCCTCAATGGTGAAAAACTGGAACCATTTCTATTAAGATCAGGAACAAGACAAGGTTGCCCACTCTCACCACTATTATTCAACATAGTTTTGGAAGTTTTAGCCACAGCAATCAGAGAAGAAAAACAAATAAAAGGAATCCAAATTGGAAAAGAAGAAGTAAAGCTGTCACTGTTTGCAGATGACATGATACTATACATAGAGAATCCTAAAGATGTTACCAGAAAACTACTAGAGCTAATCAATGAATTTGGTAAAGTAGCAGGATACAAAATTAATTCACAGAAATCTCTTGCATGATGAAAAATCTGAAAGTGAAATTAAGAAAACACTTCTATTTACCATTGCAACAAACAGAATGAAATACCTAGGAATAAACCTACCTAAGGAGACAAAAGACCTGTATGCAGAAAGTTATAAGACACTGATGAAAGAAATGAAAGATGATACAAATAGATGGAGAGATATACCATGTTCTTGGATTGGAAGCATCAACATTTTGAAAATGGCTCTACTGCCCAAAGCAATCTACAGATTCAATGCAATCCCTATCAAACGACCACTGGCATTTTTCACAGAACTAGAACAAAAAATTTCACAATTTGTATGGAAACAAAAACGTCCCCGAATAGCCAAAGCAATCCTGAGAAAGAAAAATGGAGCTGGAGGAATCAGGCTCCCTGACTTCAAACTATACTACAAAGCTACAGTAATCAAGACAGCATGGTACTGGCACAAAAACAGAAATATAGATCAATGGAACAGGATAGAAAGCCCAGAGATAAACCCACACACATATGGTCACCTTATCTTTGATAAAAGAGGCAAGAATATACAATGGAGAAAAGACAGCCTCTTCAATAAGTGGTGCTGGGAAAACTGGACAGGTACATGTAAAAGTATGAAATTAGAACACTCCCTGGCACCATACACAAAAATAAACTCAAAATGGATTAAAGACCTAAATGTAAGGCCAGACACTATAGGCAGAACACTGTATGACATAAATCACAGCAAGATCCTTTTTGACCCACCTCCTAGAGAAATGGAAATAAAATAAAAAATAAACAAATGGGACCTAATGAAACTTAAAAGCTTTTGCACAGCAAAGAAAACCATAAACAAGACAAAAAGACAACCCTCAGAATGGGAGAAAATATTTGCAAATGAAGCAACTGAAAAAGGATTAATCTCTAAAATTTACAAGCAGCTCATGCAGCTCAATACCAAAAAAACAAACAAGCCAATCCAAAAATGGGAAGAAGACCTAAATAGACATTTCTCCAAAGAAGATATACAGATTGCCAACAAACACATGAAAGAATGCTCAACATCATTAATCACCAGAGAAATGCAAATCAAAACTACAATGAGATACCATTTCACACCGGTCAGAATGGCCATCATCAAAAAATCTAGAAACAATAAATGCTGGAGAGGGTGTGGAGAAATGGGAACCCTCTTGCGCAGTTGGTGGGAATGTAATTTGATACAGCCAGTATGGAGAACAGTATGGAGGTTCCTTAAAAAACTGAAAATAGAACTACCATATGACCCAGCAATCCCACTACTGGGCATATACACTGAGAAAACCATAACTCAAAAAGAGACATGTACCACAATATTCACTGCAACACTATTTACAATAGCCAGGACATGGAAGCAACCTAAGTGTCCATAGGCAGGTGAATGGATAAAGAAGTTGTGGCACATATATACAATGGAATAGTACTCAGTCATAAAAGGAAATAAAATTGAATTATTTGTAGTGAGGTGGATGGACCTAGAGTCTGTCATACAGAGTGAAGTAAGTCAGAAAGAGAAAAACAAGTACCGTATGCTAACACATATATATGGAATCTAAAAAAAGGAAAAGAAAAAATGGTCATGAAGAACCTAGGGGCAAGACAGGAATAAAGATGCAGACCTACTAGAAAATGGACTTGAGAACACGAGGAGGGGGAAGGGTAAGCTGGGACAAAGTGAGAGAGTAGCATGGACATATATACACTACCAAATGTAAAATAGATAGCTAGTGGGAAGCAGCCGCATAGCACAGGGAGGTCAGCTCAGTGCTTTGTGACCACCTAGAGGGGTGGGATAGGGAGAGTGGTAGGGAGGGAGATGCAAGAGGGAGAGATATGCAGATATATGTATATGTATAGCTGATTCACTTTCTTATAAAACAGAAAGTAACATACCATTGTAAAGCAATTTTACTCCAATAAAGATGTTAAAAAGTAAAAAATAAAATAAAATAAATGTGATGATTAGAGAGCCAAAATAATTTTGAAAAAGATGAACAAATCAAATGATCTGATCTCAAAACTTACCATAAAGCCATAGTAATCAAGATAATGTGGTACTGGTATAAAGATAGATATATTGATCAATGGACAAAATAAAATCTTGACATAAAATAAAATTTCATAAATGCATTCAATCTTTAAAAACATAATTCTAAGAAATCAAATACCAGGAAAATATAGTTTTATTACTGTTGTTGCTTTGGTTACTGAATCTTGATTTTCTGCTGTCTTTCCTGGATTGCTGTTTGATAATTTGTTTTTCTAGCAGGAGTTATCTAGAGTGATACCATGTTGATTACATTAGAACATTGTGATATATGATGAGATATTCTTAAATTTACTCACTTGTTCATTCACTAATTCATTTGTTTTATTCATCTAGCTAAAGTTTCCTAAGCACTCCTTGAAGTTTTTTCAGCATAGGAATGGAGATCAGGAGAGAATGGGTGAAGAGGGTGGCATCTCAGGGGGCTTTGAAGACTAGTAGGATTCCCAAGAAGTGGGGAGGCTCGGGCATTTCATGTGGGGAGAAGAGCATGAGCAAAGAGCGAAAATATGGAGAAAAAGTGCAGTGGATTAGGAATGAAGGGTATTTACTCTGGGAGGCCAGAGATGACATACCATCAGAGAGTTAGGGGGGTAAGAACAGTGCTTCGAGAAGGTTAACCTGATAGAAATTGTGTCAGGAGAAAAAAATCGGTGGGAGTGGGGAGACAAGTAGCATGGCTTTAAAGATAATCTAAACCAACCCACAATGAAGAGCAGTTGTGCTATGGTTAGGAAAGTGCAGATAGAGTGAGGGAAGGATATGTAGAATTAACAGCGGCATTTGTCCTCTGATTTGATGTGGTGGATGACAGAGGAAAGCATAGAAGATGGCCCCAGGCCTTGAGACTGGTGCCAGAGAGAAGAGTTGATGCCATTAGAAAGGAGAATGTGGAGGAAAAGAATGGAGAGTAGATTTGTCAAAGAAGATCACTGTTTTCCTTCAGACAAAGTGTCTGTGGTCCTGGCTCTGGTCCTCAGCTGATCAAAGAGTGGAGCTAGTGCCCTCCTGTGTCATGAAAGAGGACACAGATCTTGAGTTTCTGCACTGGCATGGTAGTTGAACTTGGAGCTGGGTGAGACGAACAAGCAAAAGGGACCAAGATCAATTCCCTGGGGGTCACCCTGCCTGAGGGAGGAGGGTGGCACACTGATGCTCACTGACTATTTCCTCTGGGAAAACACTGAGTTGAGGGCTTGCACATGATTCCTTTATCTCATTTAATATCCACAGCCACTGTGTAAGACATATTATTCTGACATGGCCAGTAAATGTCATAATTAGGTCTAGTCTGATGTCAAAGCAGGAAGAGACAGGTAAGAGGAAAAAGGGAGAGAGAAAACAAGGGGAAATCTCATCTGTAGCAAAATCAGTGTGTTTAGGACATGAAGGTGTTTTCCTTCTCTGTACTTCAGTTTCTTCCCCTCCAAACAAGTGACAATCTTGCTCTACAACTCAGATGAGGATAGATGAATGAAAGGATCCCACACTCATCAGTGAGGAGCTAGCAACTGAGCCCTTCTCTAGAGAATAATGCAAAAATAGATGTGCAAATGGAGAAATAGTCATTCATAGTCATACAATTTTTACAAATACCATTGAGTCATCTGTATTTTCAAGATGCTATTTGTGTACTTATTGATTAAAACATAGTAGGTGCTCAACAAATCTTTACTAAATGAGAGGATTGACAAAAGCCTCAACAATCATATTTTTACACTTATGGGCTTAACGTATGGATCTAGGCTGGGAAGAAATTAAGATCAGTAACTGCAGCGTCCCATGGACAGTTTCTTAGCGTAATAGTGCTACCTACTATCCATCTCCATAGGAGGTGCAGGATGAGGGAGGTCATGGATTTGTTGTTTCTAGGAAACAGGTGGAAAATCTGCATTAGAAGGGAAAAATCAGTAGTGAGGAATTAAATAGTGTGAGAAGGTAGAGGTGCATCATTATTTAGCCAGAAAGTGTGCATAATGAATTAAGTTATTCCCAAGGTATTTTCATCTAATGGAATTTGATACCCTTTTTCTGGAAACAAAGTGACCTCCAAAAGCCAGCCTCTGGCATCATTTACCCATAGGACAGACAAATTTGTCCTTCCCTCTCATACTTCTTACCCAGCCTCCTTTGAAGTCAATATATTTGGAGTTAGTTTGCCATCATTAGAGTGCAGTTTCTAACACTGGAGCATAACTGGCCAACGGGCCCATCCAGACCTTTACAAGACTTGATGACTGACTTGGCCTAACTAGACATATAATGTACTGATGACTACCTGAAAAGCACTGGATGTAAATGAACTTTTCCCTCCTTAGTCCTTTCTTTCCACAAGCAAGTACTAGACAACTAATAACTGCTTCTAGGTCTATGAAAGAACTCCCAAGAACAGAGGGCATGAACTGGTCTTTCCCTGATCCAGCCAGGTCTAAGGGATGAACCCAACCCAAGCTAAAAATTTTTACAAATGTCTGTTTTATCTCAGCATGCCATTAAATATCATACTGTACCCCTTCATATGTCCAAACACTTTATTATAAAACACTTGGTTTCCAAAACATTTGCATAAGATGGCATCCCCACTTTGGCATACACTTTGGCATAAAAACTGCACACGACCAGACCCACTTCACCCCAATGTGGAAAGCATGGTCCTTGGAAAAAGAGAAGTAAAGTTGCCACCCTCAAGTGCCTGACAGTCTAGCAGAGATGATAAATGAGGAAGCGACAACAGAGCATGATAAAAGTTATGCGAGAAGTGAGGGCCAGAAACCAGAGCTATGGTCTCCTTTCCCTTTGCGAATACTAGCACACAATCAGAGGATCAAATGACCTAACTGAGCCCCTGCCAGAGAATCTGAAAACAAACTAGGAAGGTCTTTGATCCACCATGATAATATAGCACATCTTTTCAGAAAGTTGTACATATGGCACCTAGTTTTGAACATTACAGTACTTCTCAGGACCACTTCCAGGTGCTGTTTCCCATCTGCCTGCATCCAGAGCATGGTTGCCCACACCCTCAGACTGGCAGAGAGTCAGACAATATGTGCTCTGCACTCATCTTTGCCTCACCCAGTCAGGTCTGTCTCCATGGCACCACTAACCAGCAGCTTGTTTCTCCCTTTCCACGTGGGTGCTATTACACTGCCTTAAACCATCCCAGTCACACTGTTCCTCCTCCAACTGGCTGCCACTTCTCAGGAGGGCCACGCTGATGGACATGGCTCTCCTGCCTTCATGCCATCACTACTCATGTGATTTTTCATTTGAAACGATCACCTTTAGCTGAATTTCAAAGTGCTCTCAAAGCAGTAATGAGATTCCCAGGCACTCTTTGGAACCCAACTGATTCTCTTGGAAGCAGCACATGAACTCCACATAATCTGTTTATTCCTATTGTTCGGGTGGTAGCATATGGCAATGGCAAAGAGAGTACCTGTGCCCTGATATTGTGAATTGCCATCATTGGCAGTCATCTGATGCACACGGATGACAGTATATGGATACAACGTGGCCTAAGAAAAAGCCATATCAGTCAGCAAAACAACACATGCCTCTGCTGTATGGAATCAAACCCTCCTAAGTCATATGGAGCACATTGTGCTGATGCTTTACTGCTAACCAAGGCAAGGCTTCCTTCTATTCCTTAGCATAGCTCACCTTTCGAGGAAACTACATGTCAACAATTGTGCAAAGGCTTCTTTTTAAAGGTAAACCTGATGGGTTACTTTTCTGCTTAATGTCTTAGAGGTCACCCCTCCCCACCCTATAATAAATGTTAAAGACCACACTCCATGGTGTGAGCTGGCACATGAGTCATCTCCCATCATCTTCCATTCTCCCTCCATAAGGAGCTATTCATCAATTGCCAAACACATGCAAGTTCTCTTGTGCCCCTCTAGGCATCTACTCACAATGTTTCCTCTCCCTGGAATGCCATTCTTCCTCCTTCTACATCGAAAACATCTGCTTGGGCTTCCCTGGTGACGCAGTGGTTAAGAATCCGCCTGCCAATTCAGGGGACACGGGTTCAAGCCCTGGTCCGGGAAGATCTCACATACTGCGGAGCAACTAAGCCGGTGTGCCACAACTACTGAGCCTGCGCTCTAGAGCCTGTGAGCCACAGCTCCTGAGCCCGTGCGCCTAGAGCCCGTGCTCCACAACAAGAGAAGCCACCGCAATGAGAAGCCCGTGTGCCGCAATGAAGAGTAGCCCCCGCTCGCCACAACTAGAGAAAGCCTATGCACAGCAACGAAGACCCAACACAGCCAAAAACAAAATAAATAAAATAAATTAATTAATTAAAAAAAAAAAAAAGAAAACATCTGCTTGGACTTCAAGGTCCAGTTTAGGTACTGCTTCCTCTTTGTAGCATGGAGAGTCCTTCCTCCTTTGGTGCCCAGACTGCTTTGTACATGTATCTTTTGTGCTATTCCATCCTTATTTATCTATATATCTGATTCTCAGGCCAGTCTGACTTCCTTGAGAGAAGGGTCACATCTTTCTGATCTTTGCTCAGGTCCCTAGCAGAACGTGTAGTACATGGCGGATCCTCTACCATCATGTTGTGAACTTCAGCTTTCTTTAGATCTGTGAAATGCAGTCAGGGCTAAGACTTCCTTTGGGATCAAAGTCAAGCACAAACTCAAATCTGTACAGGAGCCAGGTGAGCAGCAGAAGTGAAATGAGCAATGTACATTCAGTAGAGACTGCGATACACTGAAGCACTCATGACTCATGACTGGCTCCAAGGCAGCTGTCACGACTCAGCCCCAGTCAATCATGACTGTACAGGACTGTGGACTAGGTCTTACTAGATTGTTGGATTACCACCACCCCAACCCTCACCACCTCCCCCAAACCGAGAGACTCCAAATTTTTTAAGATTAGTTTCTCTTACTTAACAATCAGAAAAATTCAAACTTCTAAAGTAATGTGTAAACCAAATATAACACATCTGTGGGATTTCAACCTCGGCTTTACCTAACCTCTTTTAATCCTGTTCCAAGGTGGGGTAGGGAAGCTAAATCAGTCTTCCCCTCCCCCAAGCACATGCCTCTGATGTGCAGAGGAGAGCTTGGAGCTGATTAATTATGAGTGTTAATAGCCTGACACTTAAAGTGATGAGGAGAAGCAGCTATATCGTTAAAGGGTTAGTTTAATACACTAGTCTAAACGTTACCTTTTCTCCACCTAACACACCCTCAAATTGTCACCTCCAAATATTGAAGCATAAGTGTGCTTAGAATTTATAACACTGAACACAGCGGAACAAGGTCAAGCCATAAGTCTAACATTCCATATGTCTGAGTTCAGTATCTGACATCCCCATTCCCTTGGGGTACAACTTTTTAATTATTATTTATAGATCATCTTTTTTCTTAACCACCTGAGAGGTGCAATTATCACCCTGAGATGCAATGTCTGAGGTATCATTTTTTTCTGAAATGGAAATTTTCTATCCAAGTAGAGATCGAGGCATACAATTTATTACTATAGCATCCCTGACAGCCAGTCAGAAATATGAGTGTGCAGAATCTGAAAACTAACTCATAATTAACAGTGGAACTGGATCATTTAAAAAAGAAAAAACAAACCAAACTCCTTTGCTTTCTCATAAGATTCCTTTTCCCGACTTATCCCCATAGCTATTCCTATTATTGATGGAATTTTTGCCCTTATTACTATCTTGGTGCTGAACATAAAGTGTTAGGATAAATAGTTTTTATAAAATTTAATGAATGTTAGGTGCACATTTATTTTTCATTCCACATTTTGCAGACTGAATATTCTCCAGAGTGCTGGCATATTACCAAAATTGACAGTCATGGCATGCATGGAGCTCTAGCTAACATCTGAAGGGAGCATAACACCCAATGGGTTTTAAATCCAAGACCTCAGAACCAGCAGTCAAGACACTCAGGACTCATTGCCAGTTTTCCAAGATGAAAGATGTTCAAAGCTAGCAGTATGTAACTGCATTAACAACTCTGTAATTTTGAATGGATGATGCTAGGGGAGAGAATGGAGTTAGAAGTGTATAGGAGGAGAAAAAGAGACTTGACCAAAACTTTGATGACAGAAACCTGGCCAAAGGACATAATTGTATATGATGCATTTCAATCCCTGTGTTCCAGATGACTACTCTATGAAGTGTAGGCAATATTATGCTATATCCAATGAATTTATGCCTTGAGTAGTAATCTTGGTTTGCCCTTTCCTGGAAAGAGTTCATACCAGACTTCATTCTCCTAAGAGTAGAGCTAAAATCACCATTGAGCTCAGCAGCTAACTTTGTATGATCTGCTTTCACCTGTGAGTTGGAAAGGACTTTGCAGTTCAGCTAGTGACTTCCACCATCTCGCTATTGTCTGAATCCCCTACATGACAAGTCAACAAAAGGCCATCCATTCTGTGGTTCTGTACCTCCTGTAACAGGGAACTCAGAAGTATCTTTCCTATACTGAATCTTTCCCTTTTAAGCTTCTATGCATTGATCTAAATCTGAGCTGTTGAAGATATACAAAATACAATGAACTTATCTATATGACATCTATTGGACCTTTCCTCAAACAGCTGAAGACGGAACCCATGACCTTCAAAATCTTTTAAGTTCCTAGTTAAACAACCACAGTTCCTTCACTTCCTCTGCATATGATGTGGCCTCTTGACCTTTGCTTGACAGAATAACTCCACCCTGGAAAGTAGTTCCTAATCTCACATTAGTATCAGCTGACTATGAGCCTTGTGCCAGCCATTGCTTATTAGGTAAGCTTGGAAATTATCTTAGTCTGGATTTCTCTGACTTCACTTTTATTTCTGGAAAATTATTTATAATTTTGATTTTTTTTTTCTGCTGAGCCATACTAGTCATACAAGTCAGACTATTCAATAGCATTTTGATTATTCATTTACTTACCCATATTTTTAAACATCTACTCTGTGCCAGGCAGTGTGATAGATCAGTACTGAGGTTATAGCTGCTGACAAAACATTCTTCCTGCCTTCATGGAGCTGTCATTTCTAGCTAGATCATTGACCCAAATCAATTCCTTAGTAGTTATGGTTTCTGTATCCTAGGAAAAAGGAAAGACTGGAGAGAGAAGTTGTTCTTTCAGAAAATCTCTTACCCTTGAGCACTTGCATGTGGTTGCCTTACTACAATGCAGACAGAAAGTAGAAGACCATCACCCTGTTCTAGAGTCTATGGGTGAGGCAGGAAGTGGGAAGTTGACAAAACAGTACATCGTCCATGGGCAAAGACCTTCATCAGGAGAGCCAGGCCAACTGGGAAGTGAGACCCCTCCCTCAGAACTTCATTGCCCCTTGCATGTATCTCTATGTGGCCCTTGTCATTTGTAAAGTAATTGTTTGTTTTCATATCTGCCTTCCCTGTTAAACCCTAAGGCTCCTGAGGGGAATGGCTCCATATCTGGCCAGAGGATGGCGCCCAGTGGACAGTCAAGGAAAGTTTGTTGAACACATGCCTTAGCTCTCATCTGCCCTAAGTGGTTTGTTGACCAAGATCATTCATTGTTCCAAGTTATTACTTCATGTTGCCATTGTGAGAATTCAGGATAAATACTTTGCTTGTGGAGAAAGAAGCTCTGGAAATAAGGGTTTGCTTTAGTCCTCTTTACTATGCCATTTCCATAGCTGTAATTACTTGGTGATTCGTGAAAATTATATCAGATTAACAATTAGAATGACTCATAATATGCAATAATTGTCATAGCTATCATCTAGATAGTCTCTTTGATTTTTCTTTTTTACAAAAGTATGAAATGCAAAGATGGAAATAATATATTGAAAAGATATCAAATAGTTTTGAAGTACTTGATGGAGTCAGTTAATGGGTTATACTCTTATTTACATTTTAAATGAACCTAAAAAATCAATCATGCAGGGTAGCCTTCTAATGGATACACTTATAAATATACAATGCATTTGATATGGCATGTTAAATTTAAAAAGGATAAAGATGTTTGCTGCATCTACCGACAAATCCTATTGATAAAATTGGTTCAACGAAGTTGTCAAAATTTACCAACAGAAAACAAATGACCTCTAAATTTATCATCACTAAAGTTTCCTGCTAATTAGCATCTAGAGATATCGTGTTATAGATGCTTCTTTAAAAGCTATCAGCCCTCCAACTCTGCGTAGTGACATGGTATCTATCAACGTCTCATGGTGCCTGCAATTCTGACAAAAGGCACTCGGAAGAACTGGCACGTACCACCATATTTGCATTTTTGCATCTCATTAAGGACATAATTGCATACCAACACAGCAATTCTTCTTCACTGTCTCAAAAAACATTATCAGCAATGTCTGAAATAAATGCTTAAATGTCAGCTACTGACAAGCAAGAAAAGCTGACCTTTGAAGGTTCTCATTCTTCTGAGATGTGTCCTACTATGACTTACTTCTTAATTTTCTGTCTGTGTTTAATAACAGAAAAGGGACACAGGGACTCTTAAGAATTGTGGTTGAGTATGGAAAACTAGAAGGGAATCAAGAAATTGCAAAATGGCTACCAACTTACTATTCCTACTAACAGTCAACTGGAATTGATTGAATATTTGCAAAGACAAATTCTTAAAACCACAGAAAATTTAAAGAGGGTGAACATCAACTTTTTTTGTTTACAATGCAATTTCTGCAAAAGTATAGAGTGCCTCCACGTTAATAACTAAAATGAGTTTATCCATGATTAATGTTATGACAAAGAACCAAACAACCTTTCTCCTATGAGCATGCAACCCATTTTACACATTGTCACAAGTGGAGGTTAAGTGTTGGACGAGCACCAACAGCTAATCTAAAACTGCACAGAACCATTTACACCCTATCCTCCAAGATCTCATCTCACTAGAGTGCCCGTAGTTGCATGGATCTCATATCCTATCGTACGCCTTTATCCTGTCATCATCCCCTGTTTGGAGCTACCTCAATTTGCACAGCAATTTGGTACACATTTTTCCGAAAGCACTAATCAATTTTAACTCACGCTGAAATGCCATAGAAATGTCTGCCAATGTCCAGAAAATGCTAATCAATTTTGAAAATCTACATCATGGCTCGCATCCCAGATTTTCTCCCCAATCCACATCAAATAGAAATGATAGAAAATCATGTTAACATGTTCAGCCGCTTGTTTGCTTGTTGTCGCTGAGACATTGGTCATGCTTCAATGGCAAACTAACCGCCTGCTTGGAAGCTCATCCAGTTTGCACTACTTTGGGTGGCTGTGTGGCGACAATGTGAAGTGGCTGCCACACTTCACGTTCAAAGATTGGGATTTCCATATGAATCCTTTCCCCCACTTCGATTTTGAAGAACACAAGGGATGTTTTTTTCTTAGATGGAGAAATATGCATTTTTAATGCTTCTATTTCCCCCAAAGAACATCCGCTAGTGGGAAAGCTGCTTCTGTGATAGACATGACACATAAATTTATATTTCAGATGCACTGAGTAAATCTAGATACTATAGAAA
This sequence comes from Balaenoptera acutorostrata, assembly GCF_949987535.1. Lineage (NCBI taxonomy): Eukaryota > Metazoa > Chordata > Mammalia > Artiodactyla > Balaenopteridae > Balaenoptera > Balaenoptera acutorostrata. The sequence continues at coordinate 49,560,785 of NC_080066.1, read as the reverse complement.
AGAGAGAACAGTTTAGTGTGCAAAGCCCATACAAATAAGTCTCTCCCAGCAATAAACAAACAATCAAAAATTCCTCTCAGAATTTTGATTTGGAAGGGAGCTCAAAAACCAGCTGGTTTAACCTCCCCATCATAAGAAAGCTCTTCAAAGACCTCCCAGAAAGACAGTCCTTCCGATTATTAGAATTCCACTACTCCCCGGGAAGGGAAATTTCACTAAGAAGTCCATCTCTTGATTCAAAAGTTAATGATAAATCTAGGCTCAAAATCTTCTTTTGTTGAAACCTCTCCTAATTGGTGCTCAGCTGTTCTAAAGGAGCAAACTGTTGCCCTGTTTCTTGACAGTAATTACTTTGCCACTAAGTTTTCTTGGCTCCAGGGAAAGCATAATCTCATTCGGTCCTTGACTTCTTGTGAGATGTGGCTCCCAGATGGCCCCTGGCTCTCCTGGTCAACTTCCCCTGGTCACTCCCCAGTTGGCCAATAGTCCTTTTGAAACACCTGGAACTGTCCCCAGGACTGGATCTGATTGTCCCAATGGGACAATTGCTTCTGGGACTCTGGATGTTATAGTTCTAGGAAAACAATCTGAGGACATTTTAGCATCCTTAGGAGCAGGAATGCCCACGTTGGTGCTAAGGAGTTCATAATCTGCCTTACTTCTTCAACTAAAATCAGTTTGATTCACTATTTTTGTCATAGCTTCTTTTTTTTCTTTCTTTCTTTCTTTTTTTTTTTAATGAAGCTAAAGAGTCTACAATCTTAAGAGGTCCTCAGTGCCAAAGAGAGGAACTCAGCTTTGCCCTGGGTCTAGCAAAGTGCTAGCATGTCTTGATCATCATCATTGCAGCAATAACAGAATCTAACCATTATTAAGCACTTAATATCTAAGCTCGCTTCATCACAAGCCCATGAAGTAAGGATGATTATTATGCCTCAGTTTTGTTTGTTTGTTTTTTAAATTTTTCTTTTATATTGGAGTATAGTTGATTAACAGTGTGTTAGTTTCAGGTGTACAGCAGGGTGATTTAGTTATACATTTACATGTATCTATTCTTTTTCAAATTCTTTTCCCATTTAGATTATTAAAGAATATTGAGCAGAGTTCCCTGTGCTATGAGGTAGGTCCTTGTTGGTTACCTATTTTAAATATAACAGTATGTACATGTGAATCCCAACCCCCTTTTGGAGATGAGGAAAGTGAGATCCTGAGAGGTTAAGTTACTTGCCTAAAGCCACAGAGCTGGTAAATGGTGATTCTGACTCCAGTGTGCCCACTAACCAGTGCAGAAAATGGTCTCAGAAAATAGCAGGAGCTCAGAACCTATTTGAGACACTAAACTGAAGGATTTCCTTCCTGTTATACATATGTTTTCCTACTAAAGGAAAAGAGTCTAGCCCCCGAAGTGACGGCAGCATTGAGACTCCAAAGGCAAGCTCTGCTTCGTACTCTCCATTCTGCACCAATGGAACAGTGAGCACGGTTAGGGTGAGACAGGAAGGTGCCATCTGCTGTTAGTAGAAGACTATGCTTCCCAAGCATGAGCCCATCTCTTTGCAGATCACAAGGCTGGCAGCCTTTAACCAGGAGCGTATCATTTCTCCCGAATTTGAAATGCCCAGAAACACCAGAGAGCCCTGCCTCCCAGATCCCCATGGTCCCCACTTCACCGTGCAGTGCCAGCCCAGTGATGGAAGTATCCAATGATCCCCAAGCCCTGCTGGATTTCAGAGGACTGGGATCAAGTGACATTGATTTCCTGTGGTCATATGTTTTATGCTAAGACTCAGTCTAGAATTCTTCTACGTGGTTGTATTATTTGAAGGAGAAAATGACGGCCAGCAGGTAAAAATAGCAGAACTGAAAAGAAGCACTACATTTAATTCCATCTAATTTATGCTGCTGTGGGTGGGAATCAAAGTTCATCTCCTAGACATTAATTAAAGCAGAAATGCAGGGAAATGTCAGTCCTCTGGCTGCCAGGGCCCTTTTCAGGAGGAAGCCAGGAGCTGGGAAAGTAGGTCTGCTATTTCCTTGCTGTCACAGAGCTCATAATAGAGGGCAGCAAACTTCATGGGTTCTCAGAAACTGTCCTGTCTCCCAATCAAGAGCGTTTCAGCAAAGAAGGAGAGGACCTTGGGCCTGGAGCCCGGCAGCTGTATCCATGGGAATTCCCCACTGACAGGGAGGAGAAGGTATTCTGTGCAATTAAGGACGCGGCAGTCAGCCCTGATCACATATTAACATTCCCAAGCATCCCCCCAAAAGCGAATTTTTTATTTTATTTTATTTTTATTTTTTAAATTTTTGGCTGCATTGGGTTTTCGTTGCTGCACGCAGGCTTTCGCTAGTTGCGGCGAGCGGGGTCTACTCTTCATTGCGGTACATGGCTTCTCATTGTGATGGTTTCTCTTGTTGCAGAGCACGGGCTCTAGGCGCCCGGGCTTCAGTAGTTGTGGCGCACGGGATTAGTTGCTCCACAGCATGTAAGATCTTCCCAGACCAGGGAACGATCCTGTGTCCCCTGCATTGGCAGACAGATTCTTATCCACTGTGCCACCAAGGAAGCCCCAAAAGCAATTTTTTTTCACCCACCCACACACTTTGCAAAAACAAAAATACTGTGCTCTTCTGTTTGTCCTCACCGCCCTGCCCTTTGGACTTTTTCCTTCCAGTTTTATGGTGAAAAAAATGAACATACATCACTGTATACGTTTAAGGGGTACAGCACGATGGTTTAATTTACATGTATTGTGAAATGGTTACCACAAAAAGATCAGCTAACATACATCTTCTCATATAAATACAATAAAAAAGAAAGGTGAAAAGGAAAAAAATAATTTTCCTTGTGATGATAATTCTTAGGATTTACCCTTTTAACAGCTTTTCTATGTATTATTACACAGCAGTGTTAACTATAGTCCTGTTGTATATGACATCCCTAGTATTTATTTATCTTATAGCTGGAAGTTTGTGCCTTTTTTCTTCTTCAATTTAATGAATTGTCAATTAAGAACCTTCAGAGAGAGAGGGGCAGGGAGATGCTGGCTTTAAACTAGGGGAAATAAAAAAAAAAGGGAAAAGTAAGACCAGAGTAAGGCAATCTCTTTTCCTAAATTTAGAAGGCCTTGACATCTCTGGGAAAACGTGCTGTGTTACAGTGTGCAAAGTTCTGCAGGAAGGGAAACTGACTTAAATAAATAATTCTAGAAAACCCCTACATTTTGAGGCCAAATTCTCTCTGGACCTGAGGACAGGGCCACACCTGAAGGCAATGTGAGATGAGGAATAAAGTGCTCAGCCCATATTGGTCTTTCTTTTCAGAAGACATAAAATGTGCTCTACCATTTTATCCTAGAGATTTGGAGAAAAAAAGAAAAAAGAGCACCTGAGAGAAACAAGACCTGAGCAGTGTTTCTGTGAATATCTTTCTGCTGGACACAGAACCCATTTGGCAGTAATACCAATAAATACTTTTATAGAATGCTGTTCACCTCAACTGCTTTTTGCTAGTCAAGCAATAAAAACAAAACCAGGTTTATCATTAAATCAAGGCACTACTGTTTTGTTAGACCAGGCAGGGGTCAACATATTTTATCTGTAAAGGGTAAGAGAGTAAAAAATTTTAGGTTTTGAGGGCTATGCACTTTTTGCCCCAACTACTCAGTTCTGCTTTTGTAGCACAAAGTGTCAGCGAAAATATATGAATGAAAGGCCTGATAACACTTATAACTCATAAATATATGAATGAAAGGCCTGTTCTGATAACACTTTATTAACAAACAATGAAATTTTAATTTTGTCAAATTTTTATGTGTCACAAAATATTATTCTTTTGAATTTTTTCAGCTACTTAAAAATGTACACACAAAAATGTAATTCTCAGTCTGTACAAAAGCAGGTGATGGGTTGGGTTTGACCCCTGGGACACAAATTGTCAACACCTGTCTTAGTCCCTGTTGAGCTGGTGGAATCAGTTCCTACCTATTTTTGTAATCTGGGTTTGCTACAGCATGTGTGCTGACAGTGTAATTTAATTTCATTATTCTAAATACTGATGCTGGATGGAGACTATGTTTCTTATACTTGGGCTGTGGTATTCAGGCAATGTTTAAATATATGCAGTTATTTTGGTCAGTGTTGATCAGCTGCATATGACTTGGCAGGCACTGTGCAAGATAATGCATACATGTACCTATATGACATGCAAGATGAGGCATGACCTTACTGTGATTTCAATGGTAATCATGGAAGGTACAAGCTGGTGGGGTTTACATAGGATTTGACACTATCCTATGCGTACTCCATACCACAAATCTGTGAGAGGGTGTTATTTTGCAGCTTCATTTCACAGATGGGAAAGCTCAGGATTAGCCCTGTTATTTACATAAGACCACTCAACTTGTATGTAGTAGAGCTGGAATTTGAACCCACGCTTTTCCATTCTCTCTCCTAGGGCTCTCATCCCTTCAGGTCTTCCACACTCGAGATCAAGACCTTAATTTAATCAGTCATGACTATGACCTAACTTAGCATGAACTCATGTGAGGCTACTTCTGGTTTCTAATTTTCCATGTAATTCAGGTATTTCCTTTAAGAAATACGAATGTGTAGAGGCATGGAGCTTACGTGCTCTGGAGAAAACTTTGTTAAGTGAAAGAATACAGCTACAAAATTATTGGCATCTCACAAGTAGTTAAAGGCATTTGTCAGTTCAACTGCCAAATATTTATATTTGAAGATCCACCCTGTGCTAAACGTTTGTCTAGGCACTGAGAATGCAGCAGTAAACAAAATAGACAGAAATCCCTGCTCTCGGGGATTTATGTTATACTGGGGGGAGACAGGCAGTAAACAATAAAATAAGTAAAACATATGCTATGTCAGATGGTGATAAGTGCCGTGGGAATAAAACAAGCAGCGAAGGGTGATTGGGAGTGCCAGAATGGTATGGGGGTGGGAGAGAGAGACAGGGACACGATTTCAAAGAGGCTTGTCAAAGAAATGTCACCAAGGAGATAAGGTTTGAGGAAATACCTAAAGGAGAAGAGGGAGCCAGCCATGTTTCTTCCAGGGAAAGGGGACTGTCAGCAGAAGGAGTGGGGTTGAGAAGTGGAAGGCAGAGCCTTCCAAGATTCAGTGCCCAACGGAAACATTTTGAAGGAACCATTGAAGCATTTTAAGCAAAGGAGTGGTATAGTCTAATCTAACTTATAATGTGATAGGATTACTCCAGAAGCTGTTTTAAGCAGAGACTGTAGAAGGCAAGGGTCGAAATAACTGTCATTGTTTAGGTGGAAATGGTGGGACTTGGACGAGGGTGGCAGCTATTAAAGGTGACATCTTAGTTCTCGCTGCAATAACAAAGCACCATAGACTGGACAGCCTACAAACGACACACATTTATTTCTCACAGTTCTGGAGACTAGAAGTCCAAAATCAGGGAATGGCAGATTTGCGAGCTCTCTTCCTGACTTATAGATGGATCTTTCTGGAGTGTCTTTTATAAGGGCACTAATCTCATTTAAGAGGGCTCCACCCTCATGTACTAATCACCTCCCAGAGGTCCCACATCTTAATACCATCACCTTCAGGGTTAGGATTTCAATATATGTATTTGGGAGGGGACACAAATGTTCAGTCTGCAATGGTTTCCTACCACTGCAGATGGTAGGAAAGGATCAGATTGAAATCTAAGCCCACAGGACTTACTGGCCATGGGATATGGAGCATGAGAGGAAGAAGGAATCAAGGATGACCTCCAGGTTCTTGGCCCAAGCAATGTGAAGGATGGAGTCACCAGTACCTGAAATTGGGAAGACAGTGGCAGGGGCAAGTTGCAAGTGGAAGATCAAGGAGTTTGTTTTGGATACGGCAAGTTTGACTTGTCTATTAGACACCAAAGCAGGAGCGTGAACAGGCAGTTGGAGGTAAGAGTCAGAAGTTCACACTGTAGTATGTACCATAGGTTCAGGGATAGAGGCAGGAGAACGAGAAAAGATAAATCTTTGGTCCTGGTCCAATTGAAATTTGCAGATGAAGAATGCAGCCAGTACAATCCCCTTTACATCTGCTACCTTATATTTTTCTTCAACAATTTGAAAGTTTGGCCAGGGTCCACTCATTTGAGGATGACGCTGTTCAGAAATTATCTGCACTCCTTTTACTAAATGTTTGATATGATTAGCTGGAGAATTTGTGCTTAATTTTATCACCTGGAGATTAGAGATTAGAGGTTCTTCACTATTGACACTTTATAATTTTCTCTTAGGTTGAGGTTGCTCAACTCTGTGGTGGTCTTTTTTAAATCTTGATATTTAAAATGTACTTAATATCAATGAACTCAGCTTAGCACAAATAGTACAACATACATTGCTCAAGTCACCAAATCCATTGAAATGCTTAAAATGAAAAGAAAGAAGTTGGATGATGCCTGAATCCAATACAGGTGGTACATTTTTGCATTTTCTATCCATGAAAAACATCAAATGGATCATGTTTTAATCTGCTGTTATTAAAATGTTGGGATACATCTCCCACGTGATATCCACATTTTTAAAAGGGAATCTATTGCATGAATTGTTGTAATTTCCTTTCACTTTGACAACACTGAGATGGCAAAACCAGTGTCAGCTGTTGGTCCAGGCTCAAAGGATCACACTCTGCTGTCTGCTTGCCTCTCACAAACTCCAAATGCTCATTTGCAAAATCTCATCCGAGGAAACAGTCACAACATCTCTCCCTGCATTCCCACCTTCTTCTCTCACTTTATAGAAATAACGGCAAATATTTCATAATAGTATTTTACCTTTTATTCATGTCTGCTAAATTTAATATTAGAAAATGATCTTCAAGAGGACTGTGATTTGGGATCAAGCTTAAGTTTCACGCATAGATTTTATACAGCAGGAAAAGAAGGTGAGAGTATAAAACATGCCAAGGTATATTACACACAACTGGCTGCTCACCGCTTCTCTTGTGAGTTGCAAATGTAAAAATCTCAGGATTGGGCAAGATTACTTTCGGGAAAAGTGAGAGACTTTCTCTAAACATGACTGTTCTTTTCGGAAAATAAATTAAATTCACGAAGGATATGATTTGTTGGGTTTTTTTTGTCCTGGGGTTGAAGTGAACCCTTAAGTTAAAAAAAAAAAAAAAAAAAGCGATGTTTCATTCACCTGAATTTTAGCTGGCGCTTTGGGAGAAAATGCCGGCTGGGAGAGGAAACTTACTGGACAAATTCCCACGCTCCGAGTTGGGCGGGAAGTCTCTAGCTGCTCAAGGGGCAGGCGCAGAGGAGCAGGCGGTCCTGGCTGTCGGACCCTCGCGGTGTGTCAGCAACCTGGGTTGAGTCGAAGCGCGTTTCTTCGCCTTGATCTCGGCTTACATTTGAGACACCATGTTACCCGTCCTGTTGCCCACTCCGCCCTGGCTTGAGATTTAAATAAAAACAAATTACAGGTCTTAACAGTGATAGATGGACTGCTTTTACATTTGTGTATTTTTGCTCTAAGATTAAAGGCTTACGCACTTATCTGCATAAACTAACCCCTGGAGTAGGGTACTGCTGACATTTTCCAAGAAAAATGAATCTCCTAACTTATTCCAAAGAGAAGACTTGGTATTTGTATGGCCAGAGTGACCTTTGCAAGTGCCCTTTCAGATTAGGTGCACTACATGGAAAATTGTGCTCTTACAGTACTCCATAAATCATACCTACCAATTTTCTTTAAAGGGGTATGTAAATATCAGTGTACCAGGTGGGTAAACAACACTAACCTCATACAAATGGCTTGAAAATTGAAGAAAAGCACCTTATTCTGCTGCTGAAATTGCTTTTGAAGCCCAACATCGGGGCTTGGTTTGTAGAATGCATGAAATGATTGGTGCACGGGGAATAGAAAATGGGCTGATGGTAACCACCCTGGACACAGTTCCCCTATTTCTGAGTTCTTTCCAGGATCAAAGATACCACTGCTATTTATTATTTTTCTTTGCATATCCCAATGCATGTACATTTTAACTGACATCTTCATAATCTGCATATTTCAAAAATGGTTAGACAGCTATTTTAGCTGGTTGATATTTCTAGAGAAAGTTCATGGAAGCCTTCTTGTTTTGATCACATAACACTTCATTTAAGAAGAAGGTGGGGGGGGGGAAGGAAAACTTTAGAGAGAAAACTAAAGAGAGAGCTATAGCTTTTGAAACTTCCAAGGTCTTAATATGAATAAGTACTATTTTTGTGATTTAGTGAAATCTGTTCATTGCATCTCCTTATTTTAAAATAGGAATAGGCAAATGGAAAAAAAAATTTCCTGCTATTGAGACATTTTAAAGGAATGCCTGTGGCATAAGATACAGCTTGTACTGCACCCAATTGACGTGAATAGTTTGAAACTCAGTTTTGTACATTTTTTTCATGAGCTAGAAATCCTTGACTTTGACACCTTTGGTAGTTTGTGGCAAAAATCATGGTTCATATCCTGAGAAGAACTTTACATATAATAAAATTCACATTTCTTAATCAGAAAACTTGCCAAAGGGGTGAGATTTTTATATCACATAGAGTTTAGGTAAATAACTCTTGATGTTCCTGTGTGCTATATAAATAGTTAGGAAAACTGCAGAATCATTTCATTAAACATATGTCATTTGCCATCGAGTATGCTAGTTATTTCTGAATGAATGGCTTATCTTTAAGGGGAAAAATGGACTCTGTAAGATACTTTTTTCTTCACAATAATTTTTATTTTCTATGTGCATTCCACTGAGGAAAATATTCCTAGAATGAAGGCTTTGGTTTTCTAGCTCTTAAACAATGAAAAATGAGTTTCTGCGTTTTTTTATAAAATGAATTTCTAAAAAATTGAATCACAAAATGGTACAAGCAACATGTGGGCATCTACGTTGCTTTTCTAGTTCTTCTCTAGTTAGTTGCTATGTGTGAGTGCCTTCCTTTCTTTTCTACCTACTGGGCATAACGAAGAAGAAAGAATGCCTCTTAAGTCATGGGGGAGAGGTGGGGGGTAGGCAGGGTGTACCAAGTTAATTGCATTCTTTGTCTTAAGAGCATTTTCAGCTTTGGGTTCTGTTCTCCATTCATCCCCGAGCACAGTATTTCACCATCTATACTTTTCGACTTTGGTTCATCAATTTCCTGTTGCTCATAAGCAGAGTCCTTAAGACCCCTTCCAAATATTTCCCTGCCTCCTTATGAAGAGGTAAAGGTTGAAAACTTTTACTTCATATTTTTGTAAGTGGAGGTTAAAAATAGAGTGAATGTAATTTCAAAACTTAACCCCATTAATTATACTTTTCACTGTTAATGAAGTCAAAAAGTCTCAGATTTAAAAAAAATAAAAAAAAATTCTTTTTGAACACAAAATTTCAGAGCATGGAAATTCATAACTCAGTACAACTATTATTTTAAAAAAATATATAGACCTCTATATTAAGTACCAAATTACAAAACAGGTAACTTAGGCTCATCAGCCCACAATTTTTTATCCTGTCTATAATGCAGTTCATAATACCTTCTCCAGTCTACACCAATATATGCTACTTGTCTGGAGAAAATGAGATTATTGGAAAGTATATTTTCATCCAAGGAAAGGGACTGCTCATCTGACCTCATTGCCATTGTGCATCTCTATGGCACCTTGTATTTCATAGAATTTTCTTCTTACGCCCACTCTTGCCTTGCTTCGTTCAATAAATATTTATTGAGTGCCTACTCTATGCCAGGGACTGCTCTAGGACCTGAGAATACAGCTGTGAAGAAAACAAAACAACAAGAAAATAAAATCCTTGCCTCAAGCAGCAGAATTAATAAAACTATAAAATGAGATCAGCCATTGTTTAAAAATTGAATATGTAAAAGAATAGTCAGTATTTTGCTCTTTACCATATTTTCAAATTGTCTCCATAAATAAAACATTTTTGGGAAATATAATATTTATTATTTAATTTATTTCTAAGAGGGCTTATTCATTTTCCTACAATGGGTAGATTATATGAATCATTAATATTCACATTTTATTAGTAAATCTCTATTATTAATCATAATGCTTAGCCTTGAGTCCTTCATACCTTTTATCCAACTGGTTTAGTCCAAATCAACTTCTACCATCTAGGTTTTCTACTAAACTTACAGGAGGTGTACAGTTCAGCAAACACTGATTTTCTAGTTTTAATTCCATGGCCTGATTTCCCTTACTGTTTTGGAAAACCCTGAAAGAATGGTTCATTTCTTTCACTTTATGTCCTCTAGCAGCTAACATAATGCAGACAGTAATAGCTCAATAAACACATTTCTTTTCTACTGAGTTCTATGTCAGGGTCTTCTTTTTTCTTTTTCTCCCAGGACTCACCTGAGACCTGGGATGTGACCATCCTCTCCGGCCCCACTTTCTTTCCCATAACATTTCCATAAGACTTTATGTACAAAAACAAGAGGTGGGCTGGCATTGGCCTGGAGGCCACAGTTTGCAAACACTGTCTAGCTTAATCAAATAATTGGGGGGGGGGCAAAGGACAGAGAGGTCTTCCAACTCCCATAAATCCATACCACATAGCTAATTATTCTCATGAAAAGTCATCCCTGAATAAGTGGGATACCAATGGACCCAGCCATTTTCTGGCAGCAATTATTTAAATTATATTAAAGACATTAAATGCCCAATGTCTCTATGTAATTTGCCTCCCACATTCTGCTTTTTTTTTTCTTTTTTTAATCACAGCCAGTGAAATACTATATTTCTCTCCTTATACGCAAACGGGCTTCTTTTCATTACAGAGAGTCAATCCAGCTTCTCTCTTTGCCTTGGCCATTAGGAAGCTCACAGAAAACTTTTGTACTCTATCACTGTAGCTTTTCTCAGCCTTGATAAAACTTTCTCATCTTCTTCCTCTTTGGCTTAACTTTTTTTCTCACTCATTTGTTGTTAATGGTTTATTGCTATCATACGTTCACAGTAGCTACTTCTAATCCTTTTGGGAAGTACTGAAAAATAAAGTAGAGACCAAAGAGAAGTGCACGAGAAACATTCTGGAAGGAAGAATGGTGCTTTTGCTTCCTGGTGAAACCGAAGCCACTTTGTAAACCATGTCAGCCCAACATATGCTTCAGACTAGTATGTTTGGCCATATTGCAGGTTGAAAACATTTCCCTACTATTGTGCTGATAGACAAAACAGTCTGTTAGTCCAGACGCCTTATGGAAGGTGTATCACATTCTATGTTTGTAAGCGACCTAACTGGTCACTTGGAGATCACATCTGACCTCTGCAGGGCAGGCTGACTGGCAGGGGTGGGGCTCTGTCGGGAAGCTGCTGCTGCAAGGCTCAGCTAGGAATTAATTCCCTACTGATAGCACGGGGTAGCCTAGGGCCACTGGCTGGCTGCCCCCTGAGGTCATTAAAATAAACTCTGAGGGCCTCCTGATGACAGCCAATGTGCTGGGATGGGAGAAGAGGTACAGGGCAGGGGGCAACCATTGCTGAGCTAGCTGAATAGTGCCCCTAACATGGGGCTACCCCTCCTAACTTATCTCAAAGTCCTGGAAGCAGCATGGCAGGCCAGGAGAGGCAGTGGACCAGCAACTAAAAGATGTGTACATAATCTGGCCTCTGTCTCTGATATGGTCGCTGACTCAACTGCTATGCAATCAAGGATAATTTGCAACTGTAACCGAACACTTTCCCCCAAATAACCAACATTCAGCAGTAGAGGAATATTTCTCGAATGAGAGGATGACTCTCTCCCCCTTTCCCTCTCCAGTCCTACTTCCCACTTCTCTCAACTCCTAGCTACACAGCTGAACTAACCTGTGGTCAGCTCTTACGGATAATTAACTATTGCAGTGTAAAGTCTCTTGTTAGATAAGTACAACCACACTGGGGGTAATTATGGATAAAAATACCAACAGTGTTTATAATATATATATATATGTACTAATGCGAATGTACAAATGTATGTATGTATAGTGGCCAACTACTTAGTAGTTGAATGCCATAAGGCACCTTGTGCAAACAAATAGAGAGCTGATGTTTTTAACTATCTCCAGGTAAATATTTAGGATGTCAGACCAGTATTTTGGTAATGACTTGTGTTCCTTCTCAAAACCCTTCTTTTACATAACAGGCAAATCTAGGCAGAAGTGTTTTAGTCCTAAACACTGCCTTTCTCAGATATTGTCGGGGCTGTGAAGTTCTTCAAGGAAGTGAGTCAACCCCAGAGCCTCTGAGACCATAAATAGATCTCTTAGAGAACCCCCAGCATCCCTGAGACCTGGCTGCAGCACCCAGGATCAACTTTAAACCCCCTTTACACCCACGATGACAGTTATCGGTCTGGGTCGTGTCTTGGGGAAGTACTCCCAGCAACTGGGTGGAGGAGATGTCAAGACTTTGCATGAAACACAGAGTTCTTAAAATATGTGGCACTGACTACATTATTCCCAGGTCTGTCATGTATTGTTTTAATTCGGTGCAGACAAATCAGCTACAGTTAAGCGAATAGCTTGGAACACATTACTGTGAATAAATGCACAGTTTTTTTTGACACTTTGAAAATATGAATGATACGGCTTGGAAAAATACCTTTATTATTTTGTTTTTCAAATCCTAAAGGTCAGAGGCGCCCCAGCTGAGAATGCAGAGCTCTTCATTATGACACACCTTGTGATGAGGCGATTATAATGGACTGCAGTTTTTGGAAGCGAATGAAGAAGAGGAAGGGGAAGCTGGCCGAGCTCAATCAGGTGCTGTATGGATAGTACAGTTCTAAAGTGACATTGTGTTGTCAGGGTTGGCTGATCCTCAGATCAAAAGAGCCATCCATCTTCCCCAGATCTATACAGATCTGTCCTGGGTCAGAAGAATAATCAATAACCCTTAGTTCTCACTTCACAAAAACAAAGGAGCTGTTGGTTTGTTTACCTTTCAGATTGTGTCTTGATTAAGCATCATTAATGGGCATTGTGGAATGAAACTATGTGTGTTGCTAACTCCTCTGGTTTACATTTCAGGATGCAGCATGTCACACAGAGGCAAACCCATACATAGTGTTCAGAGAGAGCTCTCAGGAACAAGGGGCACACACGCCAGGGCCGGGATGGCGGGACATAATGAAAAAGCTACGGAGGATTAGAGGTGAAGGGACATTAGAGATAATTCAGCACAAACCTCATATTTTACAGATACAGAAATTGGGGCTCTGAAAGGGCATCAACCTACTCAAGGTCACTTAGCTGGATAAAGTCAATATGAGATGATACACCTGCTTATAGATATATAGTTATTTCTTGCCTGTTATGGACAATAGTTAGGGTTTGTTACTATGGGTTGGAGTTTTGTATATCCCTGACCACTTGTTTTATTTTCTTATTGAGGAGTAGTCTATCATGGGAAGATAATAAGCTTTAGAGTCAGAAGGGCTTGAATTCAAAACTTGGTCTGCCATGGACAAACTGAATAACCTTCAGTGAGTTACTTACCTCCGAGAGTCTGCTTCTTCATTGCCATCCTGAAGATAATAATATCTGCATCTTAAGGTTGTTGTAAGAATGAAACAGAAATAATATAGTTAAAATCGTCTAGCATGATTCATGGCACATAGCACGTGTTTGACCCATATTTGCTTCCTACTCTCTCTCCCTTTCCTCCCACTGTACTACAAGTTGGCTCTAACTATTTGATGAGAATTTGTCTTTTTCTTTCACAGCTGCTCCTGAAATGTGGATAACAGAATTTCTGTCTGTCTGAAATTCTGTATAGATGATACATAGGTAGATGGATAGTTAGATAGACAGGCAGAAAGATAGATAGATAGATAGATGCACATATATGCAAAATTGAATAACTTATGCCCATAGGTAAATGTATGCATACATGTCATGTTTGATCAGCATATCCATATATGCAAATGATGTGTGCTCAACAAGAGAAAAAAGGTAAAAATTAAGTACCAAAATGTAAACTTGGGGGCTTCCCTGGTGGCGCAGTGGTTGAGAATCTGCCTGCCAATGCAGGGGACACGGGTTCGAGCCCTGGTCTGGGAAGATCCCACATGCCGCGGAGCAACTAGGTCCGTGAGCCACAACTACTGAGCCTGCGCATCTGGAGCCTGTGCTCCGCAATAAGAGAGGCCGCAATAGTGAGAGGCCTGCGCACCGCGATGAAGAGTTGCCGCCGCTTACCGCAACTAGAGAAAGCCCTCACACAGAAACGAAGACCCAACACAGCCAAAAATAAATAAATATTAAAAAATATATATATGTATATATATAAGATGTAAACTTTATGAACATTTCAATATAAACTGTGAGAAAGAACACATATTACCTCAGATAATAAAATAAAAACAATCATCACTAGGAACAAAACTACAACAAAAATAACTACTCTAACTAACTGAATCCCACTGAGTTAAGATCCATATAAAAGTAATGTTCTTTAAAGTAACAGTCCGTGATTATATTTTGAACCAAACAATGATACGATAGCTAGTTTCCCTGCATATTGAAATAGTGAAGCTGAATTAGGCCTCTGCACCCCAACAATGAATTAAATCCCAGAGACAGGGTTTTGGGTGAAGTAGAAGAGAATAGCTTTAGTGCTTTGCCAGGCAAAGGAGGCCACAGTGGGCTAATGCCCTCAAAACTGTGTCCTGACCTGGAAGGGTTAGTGAGAAGTTTTATAGTAATTGTCCAAAGAGGGCGTGCCCAGCTCATGGACACTCTTCTGATTGGTTGGTGGTGAGGTAAGTGGGAGTGAGCATCACCAACCTTCTGGTTCCAACAGGTCTGGGATCTACCTGCTTGCGGGCAGCATACAGTTAACTTCTCCCACCTGGTGGGAGTTTCAGTATCTGCAAAACGGCTCAAAGATACTGTTATGTATTCAATATACCTCTTAAGGGGGAATCAGGACCCTGCTCCAAGGCTGCACTTTTTTTTTTTGACTTTTTCTCCCTTGTCTCCACATCCCCTCCATTCCCTAATTAGCAACTGTTTGAATCTGCCCCATTGGAACTCAGGGAAGGTCATGGAGGCTGAATGAAGCCTACTCCCTGTAATCAAGAAATGGGGACACAGAAAGGCTTTTGTGCCCAGGAGCCCCACAGGGTCCTGCTTGGTATAAATAGGAGTCCTCAAGCTATTCCAAATATCCCAACTGGAGAAGTGTCCAGAAAACTGAGATAGGTGAACTGAGCTGGGACAGCAGTCAGTATTCAGCTCCAATTGGTTTATATTTTCAGTTTTCACTTTAGTTTCCTTTTCCTGAGTCACATTCCCCCTGGTGGAAGGCAGTAGGGTCAGTCAGTGAGAGGAGTTTCAAGCAGACTCAGGAAGACATCACATGCACCCTGGTCGTGATCCTAACAGCTTCCTCTCCACCTCCTGCCTGGACTCCCTGTAAATGGCTTCTGCAGTTACTCTACTAACCTCAAAAAATTCTGCAAGCTGTGTGTCCTTCTCTTGGCCTCACACCCACCCACTAAAATCTGCCTGCCAGATTTTTCTCCTACTAAGTCACTTATACCCAGATTTCCAGGTCTCTGGTTGACAATTTAACTGGACAGTCAACCTAGCTTTGATTTTATTTTCTCCATAAAGCAATGCCTCTGTGTGGCCTCAGTCACCAATCCTTGGTTGTCTCCCTCTTTTATTTGGGTCAGGTCCAGAAAACATTGTGTAGCATCGCCCTATGAGTGAAAGTTTGCCTACTGGAGTTTCTGCCGTTCTTTCTTATGGTTCCACCATGTGCTGTATTTGAAGGTCAACATCTCCTTTCAAGCTAAGAGCCAATTTATGCTATATGCATCCTGTTATCATTGAGACGTAAATAGGATAAACCGTATCATTGTTCAGACGTGATGGAAAGGAGAATCCAGCTCTAAATGATGAAAAGCATGTGACTCAGAGGAATAGCCCTCATGCTTTGATGCCCTCCTACTTTTCTTGGGCATTAACTGCCATCCATCCTCATGGCAGACCAGCAAGGATGGAAACATCATCTCTACCTTACAGATAGAGAGCATGATGATGAGAAAGTTTACCCACGTGCCTAAGCCACAGAGCTCGGAAGTAGTGGAGATCAGATTTGAACCCGGCTCTAATGGACTGCAAAGCCTGAGCCATCACTAAGAATATACTGTTCAGGCTCTTCTGCTAAAGGCCCTTCTTCAACTAAGTTTGTAGAAAAATTCTGGACCGTTGTGGAGTTTGGTTGGGCTGGGCAGTTCTGAATAGTGGAGAACTTTCATCTGGGTGATATGAGGAAATGAGAAGCCTGGAGAATTAGCTTAGAGAAGTGAGCATTCAAAGAAGCAGGACTCAGAGTAACAGCTCTCCTGCTACTTTTCTTGGATATTCTGCCAGAAGAAACTCTGTGATAAAGAGGACAGAATGGGGTGAAAGGGTGACATAGATAAGAAACACCTAAGAATACTTGAAGGAGCTTTCTAACAAGTAACACTGTGCAAAAGTTTCCCCAGAGGAAATAGTGAGCTCCTTGTCATGACATGTATTTTAAGCAGAAGCTTTGGAAACAATTTAGTGATATTGTTAGAACACAGCCAAATACCTAAATGGCAGCTAATAAGACTGAGTGCTTAATCTGTACTAGGTATTCTTCTGGATACTTTCCACATAACATCTCAATTAATCTTCCCAACAACACCGAAACCAAACTGGGTATTATCCCATTCAAAAGATGAGAAAACTGACGGTTAGAAGGGTTAAGAATTTGCTGTAATTGAGAAGAGCTGGGATTTGAGCCCAGGTAGTAGGCATCAGAAGTCCTGCCTTTATCTAAGAGGCTTCGAATGGCCCTGCTAATTTTGAGATTATATGAAAACCTCCTTCCCTTTCAAGATTAGAGGTAATAATTTCTCTGTCTCCCCACACTCACAAATATTGTCCATTTATCATCAAATAGTGATACTATGGTCTTATTTCTTTACCATGTCAATGCATAACACATTAAAATGAACAATAACTGAGAATAATGATGAGTGTCCATTAAAAGAGAACAAATTAAAGCTAGATGACACATCTGTACCAACACCTCAGCACCGCACATGACAGGTCTCTGATACTTAAGGACATATTCAAACAAAATGGCACTTTGAACTATAAATTTATTTGCACTGAAGTAGCAAAGCATTGCCTGCCCCTGCATCTATCTCATAGGAGATTCAGAGCCTGGTTTTGACAGCTAGTTCTAATAATAAAAAGATTTTAAATGTAAGGTATAACAGCGTTCCAATCAGTGCCTAATCAGGGTTATGCTTTTCAAATTATATTGTGTCTGCTTTCACCTCCTGCCTATTATCTGCAATAAAAACAGAAGTGCTTAAGAAAATCCTTGATCTGTGTACATATATTTTTTAATATTAATATGTCAGGCCAGTGGCAATAAGGATATTAGGGAAATGACGGAATTCTCCCCAGCTGGACATGTTAATTGAGAAGCCAAGTTTGGAAGGCAAAGTTCACATTTGTGCAGATGGCGGGACAAAGCCGGGTGTCGATGCAGGTCAGTGTCAGCCCCAATCCCCGCTCTAATGGTTCAAGTCTCTGCTTTCTCCGCATCAGCTTGTCCCTCTGGGCTCTGTAGGTTGGGGAAGTCTGTCTCTCCATTTTTTTTTGCCCTTGACTCTGGGGTGGTAATTACTCTTGAGATGTCAATGTGCTTTCTTTTAAAAAAAGGAAAAAAAAAAAAAAAAAAAAAGCAGGGGGAAGGAAAAAAAGTTTAATCTTTCTGGTTGGAGGAAATATAAATTATAGCTCACCCTGCCCTTTCCTCCAAGGTCCCCCATCAAAAATAAAAAGAGTAACTACATTATTTGGGGGATGGAGAATTTTATAATCATCCCCAAATAAGAAGTTGAACTCTTATGGACTCAAAATAGTGACTGGCCCAATGCATTTTTCCTTTTTTTATCTGGTTAGCTTTAGGATTTATCCACATTTATTACCAATTTTCCACCTACCACGTATTGCCTTTAATGTGATTTATGTATTGCTACCTACCCTTCAAATACAGTAGTATGGTACCAGCAGTCTTTAATAGTTTCAGTTTCCTAAGTGATATAATTATTTATTATCTCTAATTAAAATTCAGAGTTTGGCTTTCAGCATGAGTCTGGATGTAAAGCCTGTTTTAATGAAAAGAGCAACTGTGAGCTCTACATTTCTTTATGAAGGAGATAACTTATGTAATCACTGGTAACCTTTTTCAAGAATATTATCTCACTATTTATAAAACAATGCCTTTTTTACTTTAGAAATTTTCATTTGCATATGAAAAAGATGTATTTATTGATGCTTTTGACTGATGCACATTTTCCATTCAGGAATGCTCTTTTCAAATCCTTCCTATACCATTGAATTTCTCTTTGAAAACTCTAAGCTATGGTCCTTTAAAAGATGTTCATATATATATGTCTATATATACATATATATAAATAGCCACTAAGAAAGTTTTCAATTGTTGGTTTCTTTTAAAAATTTCTAGTTTGAAAATTCAGAACCCTTTATGCTTCTGAAGCCACTTGTAATAAGCAATGACACTATTCTTTCCCCCATCCAGAGGCATAGACCTAAATACCTTTTCTTCCAGAGATGAAATCATATTGGTATTTAACTATGATGAGTTCTAGCTAAAGATATTTTCAGGCTCCTACTACAGTATTAGTAGCAGACATTTTCATTTAATTCACAACATCTTTTTGTTTGAGTCATTTCACTAATAAACACACTTTGAGAAAAAAGGAACCACTTTCTAATATTGGTGCAGAAATTTGTATATGAAAGTTTTCACATGGAGGCAAGCAAGACAGGGTTTAAGTACACGTGTTTTAAGCTTCAGTCATATAACTTATAATGTCCCTCTTCAGGCTCTGGATTTTGCCAGACCATCAGTTTATAATGAGTCACTATGATGAAACAGACACCATGGTTTAACTACCGCCTACAACAAAAGGAAATGAATGGATCAACGACTTTTTCCTCCCTGTTCTCCCCTTGCTCAAGCCTCCAATAATTTCCACATCACTTCTAAGATCTCTTTTTTTTATTTGAAACTTAGGACCTATTGGTTGAGCTTATGAAATAAAGTGAGCAAGTTGAAATTATTTTTTTCCTGGGGAGATCTTAAAATTTATCAGAAATCCATTCTTCACTGTCACCCCCATGCACAATCACCCCCATGCACATTCTCTTTTTAATTAAGCAAGTTAACTTATTTGGCATTTATGTTTCAGGCATGACAACCCACAGCTTTCAGATTACTTCATTCTTAGGCTGAGTGATTCAGAAGCAAAAAGACCCATATAAACATTTTTATCCAGGTTGTGTTAGACAACATCAATGCCAGAACAGGACACATAGGCATGCCAAAAGGATCTGTCCAAATTAATCAAGATCAAGATTTTGCATCTACTTTTTTGGTCAAGGTAATCATGATGTTTCATAGAGGAAAGACTTTTAATTAACTAAATTTCTTCTATAGACCCAGACACAAGCACAATAAGGAAAGGTGCTCGCCATACATGATTTACATTGCATTAGAAAAATTTATTTTTAGAATTTATATATATTTTCATTATTGTTTTATTAATTATTTTATATATTAGATGTCAGCTGAGCTCCAGACACTATGCTAAGTGCTTGGGGAAAGTGAAGATGAGTGAGACTCAGTTTCCGGTCTCAGGAACTTAGCAAGGAAGCTGACACATGCCCGACTAAATCTCTTACAGAGCAAAATAAGGTTTCATGGCAGAGGTAGAAACCAAGTTGCGTGGCCTTCCCAATAGAGTCATTACTTTGTTGGTAAGGCAGTTGGCATAGTGGTCAGGAGAAAGGTTCTGGGGTCAGATTGCCTGAATTTAAATCTCAGCTCTGCCAGTTACTAGCTGAGTGACTTCTGTTTCAGCTTCCTCATCTGTAAAATGGAGACGCAAATAGTTTTCACTTCATCTGGTCTAGCCAATGAGTAATGAGTCCGAATTAGAGGGTTTTGGGGGAGAGGAGTGGTGGTGTGAGAATGGCAAAAGCAGCTACTATGAACAATACTTTGAATGGGGCAGGTGGAGAGAGGTGAAGACATCCAGGTTTTAAATTGTGGCTCTGCTTCATGATACATATTTAAAATCAGAAAAAAGTGACAAACTCAGCCTAAATCAAAGAGGCAATAGGACAAAATAGATTTCAATATATATTGATAAAAACACTATCAATTTTCAGGAGAAAAAATCTGGATTTGCCATAGTATCATTCTGCAGTACTATTAATTAATTTCATTCAAAGAAGTGAATACTATGTATAAAGATAAAAGCATAAAGTATACTTTATATAAAAGTATATAAGTAAAAGTATAAAGTAAAAGTACAAAAAGTAAAAAAGTGTAAAAGTGTAAAGTACAGAAAAAAAGCTGCAAATATGGGATGAAGTGTGAATTTTCTTCTACACCTTATATAATTCCATTTTGGTGTGGAACATCTGGGAAGCCAGCCGGTGCCCTGGGAGAGTGGAGTCCTCCTATTCACTTGCTAAAACAGAACTGTAAGTTAATGAAAGGTTCCTAAGAAGGGAGTAAAAGTCATGTGTCATAAACATATAATTTATTTCTAAAACATTTGGATAAGTAATAGTTAAATCTTAACTATTTGGTTTAATTTAATTTTTAATTTATTTAATTTTATCTTGATTTATAATGACAAACCCTACCACTTACACTGAACGAATGAAACCTAGTAAATACCTCTTTTTTAAATAACACTTTACCTTTCATAGGGAAAGAAACTCTTTGTCTTTTGTAAAAATTTTGGTTGGTGTGATTTCACATTCTAGGGCATCTCATCGTATCAGGTGAAACTGTTTTTACAAAATATCAGTGGAGTAATTCAAGGCAACACGAAGTACACTGTTTCTTTTTATCTATAACTATTCAGAGTCATTTTGAATGTAACATCCCTCCCTCCTTTCCTCAAAGCACAAAATTCATGTCAGCTGATCTCACCAAATATTTTTTCATCTAATGAGTCAAATGATTGCTGGTACCCCTGTTAAACATTAATGCATTTTGCATTACTGTCAATGGTAAATCTAAGGTATTCTAAAATTACTTTTAGACTTCAGTAATAGGGAATAAATATTGTTGCACTATTGTGTTAATGCAAATAACAGAAACCTTAGTGTATCCACAGACAATTCATTAATACTCTGGTCAACTTGATTAACATTGATTCACCATATACGCGGGTTGTTACAGAATCTGCATTGCATGTGGTCAGTAACAATATCATTACTTACTGTAAGTGTGTCCACAGATCTGGTCTACATTTCATGATTATTACCACAGCTTATTCACATGAAATTATGGGAGATCTTCAAGTCCACAGACTTTGACCACAGACCCAAGCAGGTGTTTGCTTAATATTTTAGTCAAATATCAGTGAGTTAAAGGTTAGGCCGGGGAGAGTGAGAATAGAGGGGTCACCGCACTTGCAGGAGGGGGATGAGACTTGATCTTCTCAGGTCTGGAACGGTCAAACCCCAAGGTCACCCATTAGTGATCCTGCCTTTAAGGACTGTGAGATGTCAACAATAAATTCACCATGCCAGAACCTTTAACCCTCTTAATGCTGTGAACACCAGGAGCCAAGGCCAAAACCCAGAAGGAAAGGACCCAAGGAGAATATTCGCACAATTGTCTGAGGGATGTGGCATTTATGTCCTTTAGGTTTGCCTCTGTTAAAGCAGACAGCTAAGAAAAAAATGAGAATGTTGTTTGATGTCCAAACTCTCCATGCACACAATTCATCCATGCACGGGATGCAGACATGATATAAATATGGTGCAAATAGCATTGTTCAATTATCACATTTTCATTCTATCGCAAGTGTATCTAAGTAACAGAGTCTTAACGTAAGATACCCCCCCTCACGCCTCCACACTTAGAAACAATCAATCCATTAAAGATAATGGGATTAACACAGGACATGAGAAAATTTCTTTCTTAGTAAGAACAAGATTTACATAGGAAAGACTACAGATTTTAAGAAAGCCTGATGCATGGATCTCAAACATAATTTTGCTTAATATAACAATCACTCTCTAATCATTTCTGAAATCCAATCATTTATCAAATATGTCATCAAATGGTTTTCAAAGTCAGTCCCCTCCCAGCAGACAACCACAGTGAACATGCTTAAATTTCAATCAGCTATGAACATACTGATGCTACCAACCCAACTTTTAAACCCTTAAAGCAGTTACTTCGTCCCTCAAACACAGATTTCAGTTTAACCCACTGCTGGGAAGCAGGTTTTTGTTAGCATGCCCCTAGCAGGTCTGTGGGATAGAGAAAAATGAGCAAAGTCACTCAACATCTACAGAGCTAGAGTAACATTGCGGTCCTAGAAGCAGCAATGTAAAGACAGGCAGAACCAAAACCAAGAAATGATGAAGAAATATTTTGTAAGCTGATTTTTCGATAGTGGATCCATTGATTTTTTAAAAATCCATTGGAATACTGAGTAGTAATGTTAATTTGTTATTATTCTTATTCCCACCTCTGAGTTATGGACCACCCAGCACTCATCAAGTCTAGCATTTTTCTTGGACAAGTGTCCCAGTTTAGATGATAAATTATGTGGTTGCTATACCTAGAGGTATATTTGAGCGGTCACAATGTGAAGGTGATGACATACATGCTAGATCTGAGTGGCTCTATACAAAGGACTAAGGAATTTACAATGCAGCAGGTAGGAAAGACAGGGGAGACTGTTTCATGTTCAAAGTACCATGGGAGCAGAGAGGAACAAGAAATTAATTCAGATTAAGAGAATTCACAGAGGCTCTGAAGCAGTAAAATGAAACTGGGGTGCAGAGGGAACAGCATTGATTGGCCTGGAACACTATGTACATGAGAGAGAGAAACAGACCAGGACAGGAAGACTGGGACATGTGGTGGGTACTTTGAACATCAATAAAGCAGTTTAGAACCATTCTATGAGTAACTAGGAGTCTGAGAGATTTTTAGCAGAGAAGTTGTATAGTCAGATATCCATTTAAGAGGGTTCTTTCTCCCTACTATATATATATATATCAAAGGGGAATATTAGAGAATGGTTAGGAGGCTACTGCTTCAGACCAGGGTGGGAAGAGAAAGGCCTTTATTTAGGAGCTTTTCCATACCAAGTCAAATATTCATTCTCATTCAATCTCCTGAACAACTTCAGGAGGCAGGCATGACTATTATGGTGGCTGTTATTGTTATTCTTTCACAAATGAATTAACAGTATGAAGGAGGTTGAGTTACTTGCCTAGGTTCACAGTGAACCAGGACAGAGCCTGAATTTGAACCCAGCTCTCCTCTGACTCCATCACCTTGCACACAAAACTGTCCCCCGGAAACGGAGGCGGAGCTTAGAGCCAGCAGGCAGTTCAAGGTGTACAATACAATGCCTGTTTGTTTATTCTGGAAAAACACTGTATAGCACTTAGTTTTATAGTCTAGTGAAATCAGTAGAACTTTCTGATTTCCTTTTTGTCCTTTGGAAAAAATTAAGTCTACCTAAAGAGTTACAAGGAGACTTCAGAAAAATAGTCGTGCATGGTTGCTAGATTTTAGGAGACACATGAATTCAATGTGCTTCTTTTTCTTTTTCAGATTTAAGAAACACTTACTAAGTACTTGCATCATTTCAATTCATGTTCAAAAGAACTCCCCCTTAGTACTGTAGTGATCAGATGGAGAAACAGAAGCTCAGAGGGATAAATGTAATTTCTCCCAAAACCAATTTAGCAAAACAGTTACATTGTCAGGATTACACATTCAGGTCCAGAGGCTTCCAGCAGCTTTGTGAATCTAATCCCAGGTTCTCCGCTTTCTGTGCCTTGGGGTGATATGAATGGACCCTCCATTTCCCCAGACTCAGTGTGCTTCTGAACAATATTTCACAAATCACTGGTGTATATGATATACCCCTTGGATTGGTGAGTCCAAGACTAAATGAACTAAAAGTGCTGGGACGTGGTATAAAAACCCACGGTCGTCAAAGTCTTCCAAAAGAGACAACTTCCAGACTCGATAAAGTCTTTCTTTCTTGTCTTCCTTTCCATTGCACAAGTCAAAAAAATCTAACAAAATTAAAAACAATAGCAACAACAAAAATGAACGAGACATTAAGCTTAACAGGGAAGAAACAAAAATAAAATCCTTTTATCTAAGTGGATTTAGAGCCATATTAATAGCCTAATGAACAAACACCCAATGGCTTTTCCAAGAAAACTGGGAGGCATTAATTTCTCCGAATCTGTTTCTAGTGTTACAGAGAGAAAGAAGAAAGAGAAAGACACGTTGACCCCTTGTGAAAATATTGATAGACATGATAGACATTCCAAAAAAGACCCTGAATCATGATCAATTAAAGCCCAACTCCTGGTGAGGTTTGAGAATATTTAATGCATCTTCCAAATGGTCTGCCCCCTCATCAGGCACACTGTGAAAGATGCTGAGCGCACCTGTTTATTTTCGTCTCATTACACAAGAGTATATTTTGGGTTGGAATCATTAGTTGCAACAAATGAAATCTCTATATTTATTCAAGCAAACATAAGAGATGTTTAAATGACTCTGCAAAAGGAGAATATGAACCAAAAACAACAAAATTATGACAACAAATTATATAAACTTTTTTTTTTAAATCTCAAGTTATATTTTTTCCTGAAACCAGAACATCTACAATATGTTTCCATTTTGGTAATGTGTGTATTGTTGGGATTTTTTTTTTTTCTCCCAACTTCAAACATCCTTTGAAAATAACACATTTTTTTCTAAAAATAAGAAATTGGCTCTAAAATGATAGAGGAAAAATATGCTTGTCTAACCATAAGTTTTTAGGGGAAAGAAAAAAAAAACCAGCTGCTTTAAAAACTGAAAGACAAAGAAAATATATTTCACTATAAATTATTCATTGCACTCATTTTGGATCAATATTTATAGATATTCACATGCTTCTTATAAAGCTTGGGAGATTCTTTTAAATGTCATAATTTCCTCCTCAAAGCCATTGTCAGAAGCACAGCTTAGGGCTGGCAATAACTGAGCACAACTTGAGGCTTATGCTCTATTCTCTCCATCTTCAGCATCAGAACTGCTTGATACACTGTGGGTTTCTGCCACTGTTCTACCAAATCACCCTGCTGCTGACCTTCTGCATTCTGTCAAGTGGCTGCATTCTATAGGAACAAACAAAGAAACTGGTCGCCCTTACCCGTTGAATAAGAATGGAAATGTGGCCACTATTGTGGCTCTCAGTAATAGAATTTAGGGTAAGTAGAATTTGCCTTCAATCCCATGAACCCACGTTAAGGGAGCAACAAAGGTTCTAGGAACCTGGTTGGGGGGAGCCCTGTTTACATGTCACAGCTTTCCGGGAGGACTGCTTTCTGTGTTTGGTTTGGTGGGGACAAGTCTGAAGATAAGGTTTATAATAGAGAGGGGGTTGAATCAAAAAATGCCCTGCCAACACCAAATCTTCATGCTCCTGAAAGTCCTTTCTTGCTCCACGAAACCTCAGATTTCTCTACTATGAAAAAAAAAATCAGCACTTACAAGGTTCTCTTCTTGGGCCCTTTGCTAGGAGCAGGGCTGCAGTGAAAGAAAAACGGGTTTCAAAAGCTGCTACAACTATTTCACCTGTCCAGCTTAAGAACCAAAAAAAGTTTCTCCTTGCACCATCAGGAAAACATTTTCTTTGTACCTTCCTCATTAAGACAGTACAAACAGGTTTAAACTATTTAAAATAATACGAAAGCAGCATTCTTTCTTTGATGCAAAGTAATTGGGTAAGAAAAAGAGTTTTGGAAATTCTAAGCAGAGTGAAAACAATTAGAGATCTTCACTGTTACTATTATTATCTGCACAAACAATTTTCTTTTCTATTATATTGAAGAGATGGAGCCAGTGAATTTGCATAATTGTGGATGGCTTTGTAGGAACCAAAAATAAAGTCTAAATCTCAAAGTCTAGGAGATAGTGCAGCCAGGTACCCTCGTATGGGTCTTGTAAGCCTTCATCTTCCTGTGTCACAAATGGGTGCTCCCAAAACAATGGTTAGGCTTTCAAAGGACAAGAGAATTCAGCAACAAGGCCAGTGTTTACATTGAATGCTACCGTGAAAAGCTCTTGCGCCTTTTATTCTTGGTCTTAAAATGATCACTTCATTAAAATGGATCTTTTCAATAAATGCATTGCCTTCCCAAGTAGTAACAGCAATTCAGTCACTGACTATATTAGGGTATGTAATCTAGAATATTTTGTTCATGATTTTAGCTGCAGAATGCTTTGGCAGTCTTCAGGTTGAGGGGTGTTAAGATCAAGCAATCACTAATATCAAGTAATACCTTTAGACAAAAAGCGCTCTATGCAAACTTTGATACATATCAAAAGAGTTATGACAACCCTTCTGGAAAATGATTGAGGTAATCTGAGCATGATTTTTCCTGAGTAGGGTACAAACCACACTCTAGTAAATAAAGAAAAAAGCATTTCAGTTATATTTATTTTTCCAATATACAGATCCATCCCCAATTTCAGCTATTTTTTTCCTCTTTCTTGATCAAAAAGCACGCCAACTTGGGGCCAATACACATCTTTTCTATTTTCATTTGAGCCCCCTGTGTCTCTGGAGAGGGCTGATGGAGTTCAGCATCTTGCTTGAAGCCTGAAGCCATTTCCTCAGAGTCTTCCTTACAAGACTCCAATGCCTCAGTGACTTTCTGCTTCAGCAGTTCCATCTTTGGGGCAGGAAGATTTATTTTCTTTCTTCCTACAAGTGAAAGTCCAGCGTGTGAGCCCCCCGCCTGGTACCCAGAGGGACCAACAATACAACCACCAGGATCAACTTGAAAAACTCGTCCAGGGGGAGACTTCCCAGCACCTCTGTGCTTCTCACTAGGTTAAGTGCTTCATATATCAATGAAGGCAAGCTCTACTAAACTGAATTCCCACAGCAGCTACATGCCGCCGCAGTTATCTGGAGCTCAATTTTTGCAACCCTCCATGTCTCCTGCATAGAAAGTCTACACACAGCATTATCAGTGCACGCATGGACATTCAGGATGGATTTTGACATTGGGGCCTGAAAATCACATCTTGGTCTAGGGCTGCAGTGAAAATAACAAGGTGTTTAATGGATCAGGAAACATTAATGCGGCCATACATATATGTGTACCTTACAAATATTATTTATGGTCATTTTTTAACACTCAGACTTCTTTAACATGTAAACAGACTGCTTAAAAATAAAAGTTTTCATGTTTCAAAACAAGGAAAGTCCCCTTTTAAAGCAGACTTGACAGTTTTAAGAAAGTATTTGGATTTTTAATTGACATAGTTGGGGAAAGGAAAAGGCAAGGTTTAGTCAACATTAACAGTATATTTGTTTGCAGGTGGATTATTTTCTGTGCTTTAAGAAAGTACTTTTCTGTTCTATGCAAAGGAGACTGATAGTAGGACATGGTAGTGGAGGTAGATAGGGGGAGTTTAGATATATAATCTGAACACACATGAAGGAGGACAACTAGATTCCACATTTACCAGCAATGTGGACCTATACAGTTATTTTAAAAGTGACCATATTATTTTCCTATGTACGAAATAATGTTATGCTTGATTAGTGTCAAAGGTATGAGAGTAACGACATGGCGTGTTTCCTAAGCTCTACCTCTCTACAAATAAAATAAATAGTAGTGTTTAGAAGAACCCAAACTAGAAAAGGGCTCAAGTAATTTTAATAGAAATTACACTATGATCTTAGCTGGGAAGGGTGTTTGTCATTTTCCCATCATTGTTTGACCACTGAAATTTTCTAAAAGAAAATTGCAAAAAACTCCAACTCATCCTTTGAAAAACAAATTAAGCAAATAAATATTGCCTTGAACTAAGTATAAAAACACTCTACAAAATGATAATTTCACTTTTTTGAACTAACCCAGAATTCACTGAAATTTGATTACACCAGTATGCTATTTCAAATTTGAAATTTACAAAAAATAAATTACTACAATGTGTAGCTGTCTTTAAAACCATCAGCTGTAACACATATCTTTAGAAAAATAAGTGTTATACCTTCTTATGATGTATTTATATTAAACGTATTTTGTTTTATTCACAAAATGATTTATTTTCTTCCATATTTTGCTTTCTCTACTGTACGCACCTTAATACTTTCGGATAAAAGTTGCCAAATAAACATTCTTTGTCATGTCAAATGCATAGCTTTCATCTGCATCCTGTTGATGAAGACACCCTTTACGAAGTCCCTCACATTTTCAAAAGAACCTATTGAAATAAAATTTGAAGAAAATGTTCATAAATGAAGCTGGAGAGAACTTCTCCAATGTCTGCAGATTTAAATGTCAAATTCCTATCAAAATTTATCACAGTGATAGGAAAGCACATAATCTTATAAAGAAAAGGAAGCACATTTATCTTTAATAACAAAAATAAATAAAAGAGCAGAAGACATTTACTGTTCCTCTTCCACCCTCATTAGCAAAAATCTAGCAAGCAAACCATCACAAGTAGTGTTGATTTAACAACATTATTTTTTTGCTGGTAGGGAGTGGTGATGAAAAGGGTAGATTAAAATGATGTATGTCAAATATTAGTAGCCTTTTAAGAAGCCATCCCCCATGGCCCTTAACCCCTTACAGATGGCAAATCAGGTGCAGAGCAAATGAAATTAAGATGATAGTGTGTTGACAGGAGCAAGCAGATTCCAGTTTTCATCCCTGCAGACAACAGGAATGACATCACATCTTTTCAAACTGACACCTTAATGAATTTAGCAACACCTGAACTTTTCTGGCACTGGACACCTTTGACATGGGTAGGTCCTTTTGTGTCAGTAATAATAGGATTCTGTATCATTCCCCCACTCCATATTTGATGGCAGAATTACCTTTTGGGCCCTAACAAGTTGACAGGGTTTCATTTTGCTTCCTCTTTTAATGACGTCTTCTTTGCAGGTGAACTAGAAATGTAATGACTTCCTTTTTTGTCCTGGAGGATTCCTAAATGTCATTGAGAGACCCAAGACATCTCAATCTGGCTTAATGCAAACAGGAAGCCAAGGGTTTTTAAAGGTGAAATGGGTCTTGCTAATGAAGAAGTATCACTCTTCCTGGGGCAGGCAGCTTGTTAGTTCGAGTTAGGTGAGTGTCACAGGTTAGGGTTCAAGCATGACATGGGGTGTGACTCAAGATGTCATCTTTTATTTATTGGACTTTTAAAAAAAACCATCATTGAATGCTTGGGCAATAAAAACAGGGAACCCTTTCTGCACTGGGGAGCAATCCGGAGAGAAAGGTAATGAGCTCTTGCCTCAGAAATTTGCCATGATGGGGTCCCAATGATGATCAAGTTCAAATATGTGAACTTTAAATCTGTGAATGGTAAAGCCACCCTGTAAATACAACTGCCTATTCATGGGGACCAGAAACTCAAGTTTTCTGTTTATCTCGATTCTTCAGTCTTTTTATTTTTCCCATGAGTGTGACTCAATAGTTACATAGTTGTCTCTTTGTTTCCTTCCCCCTTCTTTTACACAATAAAAAGGCAAGAAATACAATACTTGTGGCTATCGTGAATTTGCAAAATGGTCCTGAGGCCCAAAGGGGGGTGGAGAGGAGGCCGCCCAGATTTAAAAACTTGGCACCGTTTAGAACTTCCTACGCATTTAAATCATTTCGAAATTCTCTGCTTTGCTGTCTTTTTCTGATATTACTCACCCGGCTGGTCGCCATTTGGGGGAAATATAAGAATGGAAAATCCGATTCACACAATGACATAAAATCCATCGTGGGTGAATAAAGCCAAGCTTCCCAGCAAACTCAACTTAAATGTGGATGTGCTTGCCCAGAGCCGAAAGGGTTAAAGAGACACCTTCTCAGCTGTCGGCTCAGGGCCACCGTCAAGTTACAAAGATACACCAAAATATAATGTCTCAAATTATAAAATGATAACATTTTCAACCCATCCGAGCTAATTAGCAGATTCTACTTGCCTCGTGAGGCCACTCTCCCTTTCTTTCTTTTTTACCTTAAAATGTCTAATTACCACGGCCAAAACTTTTTGCATCCAGAGGTTGGTGAAAATTCAGAACCTAACCCTTTTACGAGAAGGCTATCCCTGCCACATAGCTCCTCTCTTTTTCCTTGTCTGCGGTGTAGAATCCATATAATGATTAACTGTTAGGTTTGCCCCGTTTACCTTGATGGAACAAAAATTATTCCTTCAAAGATGAGGAGGGTTTCTCAATTAAAACACTTCTGTGAGTCATGGCCTCTGTGTCATTTTAGGAAAAACACACAATCCCATTTGGTTCTAACAGGTAAAATAATGACTTCTTCACCTGTCAACGGCTAGCTTAAAATTCCCACACATGTAGGCCATTTCTGTTTCATCTGTTCTTTGAATTTCAGCTGCTTTGCTTTTCAATGCCTCTGTTTCACTGGTGTCTCTTTTGTGTCTGAGACGCTCACACTGGGTTCTCCCTCTTTGGTGCTGGGCTTTCTTTTCACAGTGACATTTCAACATAAACAGTCAATATTCATTACCTCAAAGGAGACTTCCCTCCTATTGCTGACCAATTAAATACCAGCTGAGATAGGCAGACAAAGGTAAAGGAGCTGTAACACAAGACAGGCTTCGAGCATACCTTCCGCTTCCTTAAAGGAAGAAAAATTGTCATCAAAACAAAGAAAGCTGGGGATTGAGGGACTATCTCTATCCAAGAGACACAATTCCGTTGGATATTATGGTTCCCTGCCTTTTCATCTGGCGTACTGCAGAGTGTGGTTTTTTTTTTTTTTTTTGTATTTGTGTGTGTGTGTGTGTGTGTGTTGTTTTAAATAATTCAGCACCATGCATTTTTGAGGTTTCACTGAGAAGGACAATCAGCCCTTAATTAGTTCCTGACTGAAGATGGCCATATTGGCATAGGCTGTTTACTCAGATGCTGGTGGACCTGACCTTTATTTTCTTCCTCTGCTGACTGATTTGATTTAGCTTGATTTCTGCGTTTCTCCACCACACAAGAGCGACTCAGGACGTGCCACTTAGAACATCTGTTGAGACTGAGCCCTTTATGGTGAACTCTCCGCTGTACGGGAATTACTGGAATGGCTGGGAGACCTGTCAGCTAAGCTCTCTGAGCTGTGCCTTCACTTCAGGGGGGGTTGGGGGGGGAATGCTCTGGTATATTTCCTTGACTCATTAAACAGTTCAACTCCCTTCCCACCCAGTCCGCCCCTCCCCCACACTCACAGGCTCTCCAAGATACACCGAAAAATGTAGGGCACTTAGAAAAACATTTTCTTAGGAAAGCTGGAGAGACTTTTTAAAAAAATAAGTCTGCAAATGTCCAACTACTTCTCTCTCTCTCTTTTTTTTTTTTTTTTTTCTTTTTTCTTTCCCCCACAATTCTGGGCAGCATACATGTGCCAAGCTGCAAGACCTTTCCTCTCCACAAATGAATTGTGTAGTAAATTGGGCATTTGGATCTTTCCTTTGTGGAATCGTCCCCCAAGTAAGCCATGTATTCCACCTTCACCAAATGTAGTCCTCTTGGGTGCTGATTTTTATATTTGAAATGTAGCCTAGATTTAAATGCTTGTAACCCCAACTGCTATCAGGACTGCCATCCACAAACAAATTCAACATTTTCTGAAGGACTCATTTAGATAATATTCCCTTGCAGAGTGACCTTAAAGCAGAAGGTTACATATAAATGAAGTACACACACCCCATTCATTTTCATAAACATACATATGCATCCTAGCTTTGTCATCAGTTCTAAAAGCCACTGAAATATTCCTAAAACAAACAAACAAACCAGAGTCACTCTGGATGGCAATCCTTACTCAACTTCCTTTAGAAACAGAATTAAAATCAGTGACCAATAGTCAAAGTAATGCATAGTCCAAAATTTCTGTCTTATTAATCAGCTGCTTGAGAGAAGTGAAATACCAGTTTCATTCTTTGAGAATCCCTCCTGAATTATTACTCTGTTTTGTCTTGTGAAAACGAAAGTGCAATTAATTCAAGAAGGTAAACTTTTATTTCTTTTGATTTTTTTATAAAGAAAAAGAAACTTTAGCTCATAGGAATAATATTTTTTTTTTCCTCCCAAGCCAGATTAGGTGAATTTAATCATCAGAGAATTTTGTTTTCCATGTGTGCTTCCAGCAGCTAGAGGGCACAAAAGAATGCTTTTACCTTGCCTTGTCTTTTTTTTTTTTTTTTTTTTTTAATCATGGAGTGGAACTATATAGACTCAGAAATAAACAAAAATACAGGGAAAGCTGGTGGATTTTATGGCAACTTCCTTCCTCAGATGTCAATGTTTTCATATTTTCCTTCCAGCAGGAATCCAAATTCTTGATGACAGTAATAAGTGACAGGGAAATAGAGGAATTTCACCTTCCCCCAAAAAAAGAGTAACTCCCAAAGAATGAGAGACTCGGACTGGGGCATGATTATTCCAAGTCTGGCCCATTGTTATGTTTCTGAACTATTTTGTAGAGCTCTTTGTTCAAAAGCAATATAAACATATGTTTAACCTTTATCGTTCTAGCATCTTAAATATTAATGTTGGTGGTGATTCTGCATGAACAACATCTATTATTTTTGCACTAATAAGAGGCTTACGCGAATAAACATGAAAGGCTTGGAGCAACCTTCCTGTCAATTAAGAAACAGTCAGTAGTACTTCAAATGAACAGTTCCAGCAGGTCTCGCGGCAACTGGAATCAGAGTGGAAATGCATGCTTCAAGAGCCAGAAAAGAGACCCCAACTCATGACTCTAAGTTTTGCAAACCATCCTCTCCACACTCTTATATACCCCCCATCTAGTAAAGCTAGCTACTAAGACTCCATAGTAAAAGACATTCTTTTTGGAACATTTATTTGAAAGCATAATAGTTTGGCATTTTTCTGCAAGAAACACTAATAAACCTCAGGAGGAGTCACATCTGTTGCTGGAGTACAAAATGGGTTGGGCCTCAATAGCATAATATATATAAACACTTTTTCCCCCTAATGAACTGTACCACCCCCTTAGGCATAAATGAGTTGGATCTGGATAGAGTGCCATTTGCCAAATTGTAAATTGCCTACATTTATTTTGGGAGTGCACTAAACAGAGTGCTAATTGCCTTGTTTAGCACTTTCCTTTCTTTCATTTGCACTGGTGTAAAATCTTAGTAAATTAACTCAAGGCTTTTATTATGTAGGTAGCATTTGAACAACCAAGAATTAGTGAGGAGGCAGCATGAAAGGACTGATAAAAGAGGAGTTGGCTCTACCCATAATGCCATTTATATGTCCCTTGAATTAAAAGGATGGAATTAACTTTTAATCCTTGGGCTTTTTAAATAGCTGATGTTAACATAGAACGTATTACGCAGCCATTTCATTCAAATTTGCTCACTTAAAATGAGTAGAATGTTAACAACCATGATCATATGGGGAAAGTGCAGCTCGCTGTATTCATATACACAAGTGTATATATTAAGATTCATTCCAAATAGCAATTTATGTAGTTGCAGTCAATTGCATAGTCAAGATTCCAGCTTATTGTCAAAGACAAAACACTCCAAAGTCATTAACATCCACTGCTGTGCAGTAGCCTATGTAAAATGAGTTGGGAGTCTCGTTGCCATTCCTAATAGACAGGTGTAGACTTCAGAAAAGCCATCATCAGATTTACTGCAGCACAGAAAGTGCACTGGCTGTTTGACTGTAAAGCATAGAGGCAAAATAGCCCCCTGAGACTGAAGGTCTTGTACTCTTACAGGTGGCCTCTTGTGGGGGGCTTGTTCAGGGAGCTGTGGAATCTTGCAGATGCAGATAAACAGATTATTCTATTCTCAGCATTCTTGGTTTGACTCAGTTCTTGGTTCACTAGGTTTTCCAGATCCTTTTAAAACTAGGTATACAGCCTCAAATTTTTCCTTTCAGAAGAAAAGAAAATATGTTGCAAATGGTGATTTAAGATGAAAAGCAATAAAACCCATCATCTTTGATTTTTTTCTTCATATCTTTTCCTTTAAAAATCAGAAGTTGTGCTTAGATGGAAGTCTGCCAATATGAAAAGCGGAATGATGAAACAAAAATTGATTCAACTCCTAATCATTTGTATTAACCTCTCATACATAGAAATCTACAGGTAATTACACAGAGACTAGAGGAGATACTTAAATGAGGACGAATTCTCTGGTTTTTAAGAAGTTCGACTGGACCTTGATTTTGGTGCACACTGACTTTAGAAATGTTTTTCTGGAGCGGCATTATTTATGTTGTGGAGGGTAGCAGGGGGCACAGGTGTCCTTGCTCAAGGTAGTGGCAATGGAACAAAGTTTTAGAGTATAAAAAGGCAGTTGGTATTTGCTATGTTGAATGTCATTGTGAATCCAGTTAGAAAGATAAATTCAAGTCTTGATCATCTTATTAGCAGAAAAGGAACAGTATGTGTTTTGCTCAATATTCCCTAGAAATCCAAGTAGTATCCATGATTTGTTAATAGATAATATGCTAACGGTACAAAAGATTTTGAATTCAGGCAGACATTTGTGGATTCCAACTTGGCCACTGGAACTCTGATCTCTAACAAGAGACCTCACCTTTTTGATTATTTATTTCTTCATCTCTAAAATAGGGCAACAATACGAATGTGTAAATGCTGTTGTGAGAATTATATGACAATGAATATAAAGTTTCTAAAACATGTACATACTCCATACAAGTTCATTCCTCTTCTGGTCCTCTTTTTATCTTTTTCACCTCTAATCCCACTTCTTCATTTAGTTAATGAAGCAAAATTCCCACTTGGATAATAGAAGACATAGTAGTATAATTACTTTTGTTCTTCCAATGTAGAACGTGATAATAGAACGCCTCAATAATAAATATCTGAGGAAAGAATAAATGAATGAGAAAAAAAATCACACAATGTTTTAAGATTGCATCTGGAATAATAACAAATTCAATGGGAATATTAGTCACAAATATTATTTACTAATCCCACCCAGACTTAAAAACAGCTGGTAGATTTAATTGTGCATATAATTATAGAAGATGTTTGTGAGATATATATATATATATATATATATATATATATATATATATATAATACTAAAGGTTTTATGATGAAACACATCTGTGAAGTTTCCAGGCCAGAATGGTTTGGAGCCATTTCAGATTGCTAACTGGAATTCCACACAATTTTTAGAGATACTATGTGGTCTACCTATTACTCAGCACCAAATTGTGGTTATTTATAAGTTTTGCATGAAATAAGATAGGACTGAATATATTTTTGAAACAAGTTTATTTGCCAGGGAAGCAAAATGCTGGCTTAACTACTAAGCTTTGTCTGAGTTCTCATTTAAATAAAAAGCACATTGACAATGAAAACTGGTGAGAATGAAATAGGAGAAAGCTGAGAGAGGATATTTTAACCTACATGATCTATTTTATGTCTTTCATAATACAAAGCCTTTTCTAATTTGGGGGTGATTGCCACTTTTAATGGAATAACTTAATAGCAGTTCTATGAAATAATAGTTCCATATGAAATAACATAGGTTTCAGTCATATGAGTCCTATGAGAATTCATTTAATGACTAATCCTTGATTAGAGCTAAACTGTGCTGAAGATTAGTCTTTAGAGTCCTCCAAAGAATTGATTCCATAGTTATATCAATGTGAAAATTTACTCTAACAGGAGACTTGGCCAAAGATTTCATAAATTCAAATTTGTGTTTCCCATGAGACTTTCACCAAGGGCAGAAGCATAAGACTGGTCACCCATTCTTTTTTTTTTTTTTTTTTTTTTTTTTTTTTTTAATTTTATAGCTACTTTATTTATTTTATTTTTGGCTGTGTTGGGTCTTCAGTTCGTGCGAGGGCCTTCTCTAGTTGCGGCAAGCGGGGGCCACTCTTCATCGCGGTGCGGGGACCGCTCTTCATCGCAGTGCGCTGGCCTTTCACTATCGCGGCCTCTCCCGCTGCGGGGCACATGCTCCAGACGCGCAAGCTCAGCAGTTGTGGCTCACGGGCCCAGCTGCTCCGTGGCATGTGGGATCTTCCCAGACCAGGGCTCGAACCCGTGTTCCCTGCATTAGCAGGCAGATTCTCAACCACTGTGCCACCAGGGAAGCCTTTTTTTTTTTTTTAACATCTTTATTGGAGTATAATTGCTTTACAATGGTGTGTTAGTTTCTGCTGTATAACAAAGTGAATCAACTATACATATACATTTATCCCCATTTCTCCTCCTTCTTGCATCATCCGTTCTTTAATGAAAGGAACTGAGAGTCTGACTAATGATAACTGTTTCTATCATTTCATTCCTACATGTTTTTCTTTCTTAAATCATTAGACAAATAATTGTCCATGCTTCAACTTATTATTTTAACAAACCTATAACTTTTAAGGGTTTACATTTTATCTCTAAAAACCAAAATGGTACTCCTCATGCCTCACTTTCTAGTTTTTCTCTCCATCCTTCTTCCTTTTCTTTGATCTAAACTGTGACATTTTTATCTATTACCAGATACTCTTAAAAAGGAGCTTTAACAGAAACTATTCAAACAGGTAAGCCATGATTATTTTCTTCAAAGAAAAACATATTCTTTATGAGTTACTTTCCCATCTTACAGTTCTTGAGGTTCAGTCTTTTTGTTTTGGAGTATTCATAACACTGATGACCCACAATCAGCTTCCATCTTGGATAAACTTGTCAAATGTTTTATGAGTGTGTAATTTTACCATCTAACTGGCCTTGGTACATGGAGCCAAAGCTACCTCAGACAATCAAAATGCTGGAAAACCCAAACAAAATATATTTGTTTTGTTAAGAAGGAATTTATAAAAATGAGAGTATACAAGTTTTGTATACAAAAGTATTATGCATAAATCTTCACAAATACACCACTTTTCTCATAAAATGTGGTATCAGTTTATCAAGAAAAACTTGGTTTAAGGCTACAATTACCTATTAGTTATCTAAATTGCTATAGGTTCTTTGCGTAACAGAGGGTTAGTTTTTAGCCTCTGAAAATATTCCAGACTTGGAACCTTAGCAGGACAGTAGATGCTAATCCAGAGTAAAACTTGAAGGAGAGAAGCAGTATATACTAAAAGAAGGCCTTGTCCATTACTTTCTCAGACTATGATCACCGGATCAAAACCAAAGATACTCTTAAGTGCGATTCTGTGAGTTAAAAGTCAAAAAATATAAAGCCCCTCATGATCCAAGAAGTTTTCTGGGACATATCTAACCATTAGTATAGTAGAAGAGATTCCTACACCACAAGTTTCATTAAATATTCAGGCAATTGTGCCAATAAACAAATGTCCAGAGATTGCCTAGGCTCGCAGTTTGGTTAAGACTCTTTCCAATAATGAAGTGAACAATTCTCACACAGGCTAATTTCTATCTGTTTGGTATACTGCCTATTTCGACTACTAGGCATGAAAGACCTGTTTAAATGTGTTTTTGAAGTGTTATAATATTTTCCTTTCTATTCTTGGAGTTAAAGCTAAAAATACTTGTGTGTGTGCCTTTTAAAATAGGATTTATATATACAGGTCTTGTTTTTGTATCCATTCCCCCAGTATATGTCTTTTGGTTAGAGCATTTAATCCATTTACATTTAAGGTAATGATCAATATGTAGGTTCCTATTGCCATTTTCTTAATTGTTTTGGGTTTGTTTTTGTAGGTCTTTTTTCTTCCCTTCCTCTTTTATTCTCTTCTCTTATGGTTTGATGACCATCTTTAGTGTTGTGTTTGGGTTGCTTTTTCCTTTTAGTGTGCATAGCTATTGTAGTTTTAGGGTTTGCTGTTCCCATGAGGTTTTTTTTTTTTTTTTTTAATAAATTTATTTTATTATTATTTTTATTTTTGACTGTGTTGGGTCTTCGTTACTGCACGCAGGCTTTTCTCTGGTTGTGGCAAGCGGGGGCTACTCTTTGTTGTGGTACGCAGGCTTCTCATTGCAGTGGCTTCTCTTGTTGGGAGCACGGGCTCTAGGCACCTGGGCTTCAGTAGTTGTGGCTCATGGGCTCCAGAGCACAGGCTCAGTAGTTGTGGCGCACAGGCTTAGTTGCTCTGCAGCATGTGGGATCTTCCTGGACCAGGGCTCGAACCCATGTCCCCTGCATTGGCAGGCGGATTCTTAACCACTGCACCACCGGGGAAGCCCTCCCATGAGGTTTTGATATAGGAGTCTATATATGTACAAGGTTGATTTAAGTTGCTGGTCTCTTTCCTGCCTAGAGAAGTTCCTTTAGCATTTGTTGTAAAACTGGTTTGGGTTTCTAGTAAAGAAGATCTTAAACTAAATCTGTTGCTTTTAAAGTGTTGACTCTGCCCTTCTAGCAGAAATATATCTTAAGAAAAAATCTCAGATGAGGGAAAGCCTTAAACAAAATGATTTAATTGAATTATTATTTTTAAAAAGTATTATTTTAATATTCAATAAAGCATTTGCTATAACCCAAAATGTTCAGAAGATGAAATGTTGGGTGGTCAAATAAAAAGTATTGGGTTGGCCAAAAAGTTCGCTCGTATTTTTCTGTAACCCAAACGAAGTTTTTGGCCAACCCTATATGTTTATTAAAATTCTAGTAATATACAGTAATATTGACTGGGGAAAAAAGTATAGCACAATTTACATATGACATGATCTTGACTCTCTAAAAGAGAAAAATACAAAGATAATTAGAAGAGAATCAACTGTGTCAAAACAGTTATTCTCCCTGGGCTGGAAGCTAAGATTATGCAAACTATTTTCTACTCGAATATACTTTTCTCTGTAATGTTTTTATAATTAAACAAAAGGAGATAACTGGGGAAAAAAGAATTCTTCAACATGATTATTCAAAGCAGTTTCTTTGTGGAGATGTGACCGCAGTTAATGATACAAAAAATGATACAACCTGTATGTACACTTGTCTTCAGTCCCTCACCTCTTTATAAATCCAGAATAACATGAGGACCAAAGAAACAAATTAACAGTAGCACTAGAACCTGAAGACAGGCTCCTTTGCTGAACTAGAAACAAGTTTAAGACATCTTTCTCTAGCTTCCTTTTCTAAGTGATAATGTGAATTATTATAGATTAGATTTGCAAAGTTCATTGTCCTCATTTTTTATTTTGGAAGTAAAAGACATAGGTGGACAAAGATGGTGCAAGAAATGATAAAACAAATACAAACACAAAGAAACAAACACCAAGGGCTGAAAACTGCATCCTTCCTCACGAGAAATTCTAGTTTCACTGAACACTTTCTTGCAAGATTTTAGTTCACATATTTCTTTGCTACCTGCATCTTCCATGATTCCCCTCACCTTCTAGAGTGCACACACTCACACACATACTCACACACATTCTCACACACTCACACACATAGAATTGACTCTACATTTGAGTTAGCCATGAGCAATTCGGTTTTCCTTTTGAGCACACAGACATCTCTTTGTGCTTTTAAAGAAATTTCCCGAACAACATTGGTGTGTGAGGCTCACTTAATTCCCAATTCTCTTACTTAAATCTAACACTTTCTCCAAGTAAGGAAGCTAAAGCTGAGAGATTAAGCCACATTCTGAAGATCACAAAGTCAGCAGTGGAAGCCAGGCCAGAATAAATCCCAACGGTGGTGTTTCCCTTAAGAGATCCCTGTCACTTTTAATCTACACGGTTAGAGTTACCCACCCCCCAAGACTTAAGTCTCAGCAATACATAGTAAATGAATATTAGATAGTATGCTCATTGACTGAACTTTGAGGTGTTAGAGCTCTCTGCCCACCAGTCTAAAGAAAATTAAGCTTTTTGAAGGAAATGTGGTCTCTATTAGTAAAGGGTTAAACACAGATTATGCAAATAAAGATATTGTCATTTGTCCCCTCTGTTCATTCTGAGAGCTGCTTTTCTGTTGTTGATTTTCTTCTCCTCCAATTGAGAGATTAACCTGGTCCCAATTGAAATGGCAGTCCATATCATACCTTTCCTTGATCTCACAGCATGGCTAATAACAGCTGGGGCTCACCAAGCAAGAGTCTTTATTTTTTCTTTATTGTTCCAGACTACACATCCGTGAACCTTCAGCATGTTATGTACTTAACCATGGTCAGGTTGATGTCATTATTTTCTGATTGTCCGGGAGCTCCCGGGGTACTGGCCCATATTGACAGAGAAGGGCTGGCATGCTCTTTGTAGGGTAACCTTTGAAAAAGAAGTCCCTCGACCACCTGCATGTTTAGCCTAGGGCTGTGACATTGCACTCGGCCAATTGGTACGCTTCAAAACACATATTAGCACCAGTTGTGCTAGTTCATCTTGCTTTTTAATTTTCACTTGGTCTTGTTAGATAAACCTTATCTGTGCCACAAGCAAATGCTTCACAGAGCAGATTTTTCAAGATCTTAGCAAGAAGGTCTGGTATGCATGGGTCAGTGTGTGCTTTGTCTAAATCTAAGCATAGCTATTTGTTAGCTTCCCCCCCTCTTTTTTGTATTTTTTTCTCTGTTGCCTGTCCATATGTCTAAGTAACTAGCCAGGCTAGCCAAAAGCAGACAAAACCAGGGACAGGAGGACAGAACGGCAAGAAAAGTGGGGCAAAGTGCTTCTCTGCGTGAACCTTCTCCACACTTAGCTTTTACAATCCTATAAAAATTGGTCTACTTGTTATCAGTTCAGACTGAAAAGCAAGCAACAGCCCTCGATTGCCTCAGGCTTTGATGTAAGCACCCCTGACTATTTCTGTTTAAACTCTAGCGGATGGAAGACACCTATAAAGATATTAATTAGCTCCAGTTGTCACCAGATGTGGTTCACATTCTCTACGCCAGCTCTGAAATACTGGAATTTTTATTAGGCAAGGTAATGTTTATGGCTCTCATTAAAGTCTGAGTCATAAAAGACTGAAGATGAGATTGGAAGGGGCGGGGATGGGGGGAGAGTTTTCTCTTTGTTTATCAACTTTCAAAAATCCAAAAGACCTGTGCTTTAGATTTGAGTGGCATGTTAACTTTCAGGGATTTGGCAAGAGTCTTATGGTGTTTACACTTTGAGGAAACCCTTTGAGTTATACCACATAAAATGACTGGTTTGTGTCAGAATTATGAGTTACATTTTTATGCTTAATTATAATAACATCAGCTGGGTAGCACTGCAACCATGCAAACGAATTCAGTACTAATTGTTACTGGACTGGATACTTGCTTCTGGGATATAATATGACAACAAAAGGAATTAATTGTTTATTCAAAATGGGTGAATAGTACTTCTTAACTGGCAGGGAGGGGTGGCAGGGAGAGGAAGAAAACCCAGAAATATCTTCCAAACTCTTTTCTCCAATGGTCCCTTTCCAGCCCATTTGCTGCCATGCTTTTAGGACTCTTAGGAAATACTTTTGTTAATTTTTTCTCTTGGATGAATGAGAGGGTAATGGCTAAAACATGCTACTAGACTATTTATTAAAAAAAAAAGAGAGAATTCTTAATTTGAGAAAGATTTGCAGGCCAAACTAGCTGCTAAGATTCCTTCAATATCTTCCCTGACATCCTTTTGAAGTTCCCCCTCTCATGAAACCTACACACATAATAAGACAGGCCCAATTCTTCTGCCAGCCCACATGATAATCCATGGTCTGGGGTCCCCAAATGTAATCTATCTTCAGCTTGAATCCTCTGATGACTTACATCAGTGTATCCAATTTACAGTTTCATAAGATCTTTGGAGATTTTAAATGATATTCAGAAATATGCGTATGCATTTTTAAAAGGTTCCTTTTTTCCCATCTGAACTCTTTTAACAAAGGTATTACACTAAGTACAAAAGCTGTCCAATTTTTTCCAACCTTTTGGTTCTTTCTA
Organism: Balaenoptera acutorostrata; assembly: GCF_949987535.1. NCBI lineage: Eukaryota > Metazoa > Chordata > Mammalia > Artiodactyla > Balaenopteridae > Balaenoptera > Balaenoptera acutorostrata. The sequence goes on along the minus strand of NC_080066.1, from coordinate 49,518,818 downwards.
AAACACAGTCATTTTGTTAGACATTGAAAATGTCTTGATTTAGTTGTCTTGCTATTTTGGGCCTGTCCTGCCCCCTGCAGTGGTAATAAGGATGGGGGTTCCTGCTGGGCCCTGAAGAATACCATTTCACGGCCGCCACAGAGCTGGCAGCTTTTATTTATGGAGCCAAGAAAATGAATGGGTATTAGTGTCCAAACATTTCAACATGCTCCCGCGGCCATGCACAAAAGGGACTGATTTGCAGCAAATTTCCACTTATTTTCCAAAAGTATTTACCTTACCGAAGCTTGGCTGATCACTATAATGGCATAGCTGAGGGGGAAAAAAAATGACCATTTCAGAACCCAATTTTTATATGTATATTTCTGAAGCTTAAAAGTGTTCTACTTCTTCCGAATAAAGATAATACCCTTGGTTGCTAGGCTTTCATGGATATATGGATAAATCTAAGGTGCTGGGGTTTGTAGTTCTCATTGTCATCTTCAATTCAAACAAGAAAAGGCCCCACACAGCCCAAGGAAAGATAGTTCATATCAGCAGATACAGGCTAGACATAAGGGACCATGCTGCAAGTAACTGAGGTCATCCTTGGACACTCTCAAAGAGTAAGTCCAGCATTTTAATGTTTGGAATTTGGTCCAGGAATTGAGGGCTAACATGTTCTATGTTTACGATTTGACCTCAGACTAATTGATTTGTAGGCAATCCCGAGATGCTATAAATCACTTTACATTTTACAATGTGCAATTCACTCCTTTTGTCAACAAATATTCATTGAGCACCTACTTTGTGCCAGGCATTAAAAAACTGCCTTGCAGAGATGTTAAAATGTCTTTAAATGTGGCTCTTCAAGAGCTTTGTTCAGGGTGTCTATACCCTCTGCTCAGGTACACACTTAGGAGATCACTTCGCCATCCATTCTGCAAGCCCTGTCTCTGAGCAGGGCTGCTCTTCATTCTCTAAATATGATATTGCTTTCTCAGCTCTGGACCTTGGTTCTCTCTTCTTAGTACACAAGGAATATCTTTTGCTACAAATCGAAGTTCCTGCTCCTCAAATTCCAGCCAAAAGATCTATTCTTACATGACCAGTCCCCCAGGTCCCTACTCTGGAACTAAAATCTCCTTTCTCTGAACTCCATCATGTGTTATGACTGTTGTGTTTATTTGTGTGCACAGACTACTGGGTAGTAACCATCTGAGGGGTGAATTAATGCTGGTCACCTTCCCTAAGACTTGCATGCACTTTGCACATAGTAGATGCTCTCTCAAGGGAGGTGGGGAGACCTTGATGAAAGAATGAGTCCATGATCTTATATATCCATCCCATTGTCTTTTTTACTCCACAAGAGGCAAGATTTACAAGTCAAAGAGATGTGTGGATTTTCTCTTCTTCCTGTTCTTCCAAGATCTGTGTTTAGTTTTCTAACATTTATGGCAACTACACCATGGCTGTACATCTCCTGGCCACCCTTCAGAGTGTCACCATTTTATTGCCCAAACTCCTATGCAGAACAGTATGACAATTTCAAACTTCTTATATAAGTCCAGCTCTAAACTGCTAAAATGTTGCTCACAATATAAGAAGTTATTAGAGTATAAGAAATGTGAAATAAATAAAAGATACAAAACCAGCAATTATTTCATTCTGGCTCCATTAACTACTAGCTATATGACTTTGGGCTGGTTACTTAGTTCTCTATACCTCAGTTTCCTCATCTGTAGAATGGGGGTAATAATCATAGCAACTTCATGAAGTTACTGTGTAGATTTAGTGAGTTAATATAAACACACAGAAATTGCTCAACAAATATTAACGATTATCTCATATTTGAGAATGTATGAATTTCAATTTAGAGTAAACATTGGTAGGTTTACTTGTAGTCTTTGAATAAGAAATAATAAATCTCCCAGGCATATCTTCTCCAATCAAAGCTACTTCAGCCAAGGATACTATACTGCCTTTCCATATAACAAGATTAATTTTGGAAAAACTTCTTCCAGGAAATTCTGTCATGTAGGCTTCTGATATCCTGGGTCTCAAAAGGTTTCCAGTCTTGGGTCACTGATTGGGCCACTCCCATTGTGTCCAGGTCTGTATCATAAGCTAATAAATTGCCAAATGGCCCTACTCCTTTAGATTTCCAAATGGATATTCTATAGACCAGTCAATCAATGGCTCTTTCAGCCAAGCTTTTTCCTGACCCTTATGGTTTGCCCAGGCATCTGTGCTGGCTTTTGCCCTCTTTCATAAAGAAAGTCATTCAATTCCTGTGTATTTATTTTAGGACCAGAGTTCCATGGATGTTTTTGTTTTGTTTTGCTGACAGGTGAGATAGTTTATTCTAGTCAAACTCTGCCATTGACAAATGATGTGACACCACTTACTTTTCTCTGTGCCTCAACTTTCTCATATGTACAATGAAATGATTGACTCAGAGGAGTATTTCCAAGGAGCTTTTGAATTGTACATTCACTAATCTTAAAAGTTCAGTTTTATGGAGAAAAAATTCTCAATCTCAGAAACCTTCCTTTACATCTTCAAAAAATGGAACTAGATGTGTTCTTATTGGAAAGCTCTCACACAAGTCATCAATATCTCGGTTTTGGGCAAGCCTACCTTAGCCATACTTCATGTTTTTGACCTGGCAGGGGCACAAATTGACCAACCCATTACCAAAGTCCAGTATGTCAATTGTCTCCCTTCTCAGATGAAGCAGTATCTCAGACACATTCCTAAACTTAACCAAACAAGAAACCTGCCCACAACTTTCATGTCACAGTGAACAGAGCTAAAAGCATAACAGTGAATAAGACACAGTTTCGCCCTCAAGAAGTTCACAGGCTAATACAAGAAATACATGTAGAAATAAGTAACTACACTATGGATTGATCAGTACAAAACTACATGTGGGCATTTGAGCATGTTTATCCCATGTATGTTAGAAGTGGGGGATGGAAGTGGGGGAAGAGAAGGAGAAGGAGAAGAGGAAGAAAGAAAGAACAAAATAAAGTCTGGGGCTTCCCTGGTGGCGCAGTGGTTGAGAATCTGCCTGCTAATGCAGGGGACACGGGTTCGAGGCCTGGTCTGGGAAGATCCCACATGCCATGGAGCAACTAGGCCCGTGAGCCACAACTACTGAGCCTGCGTGTCTGAAGCCTGTGCTCTGCAACAAAAGAGGCCACGACAGTGAGAGGCCCGCGCACCGCGATGAAGAGTGGCCCCCGCTTGCCACAACTAGAGAAAGCCCTCGCACAGAAATGAAGACCCAACACAGTCAAAAATAAATAAATAAATAAATAAAATTTTAAAAAAATAAAAATAAAAAAATAAAGTCTGAATCTGGGCATGGTTTTTTGGGGGAAATGCTAGAAGAAGCAAAGTTAAACAGCTTTTCTTAGTATAGGACTTCTCAGGGCCTTGAAATTATGACTATGTATTGTGAATCTCTAAGAGTTTATTTGCAAAAAAAGAGCTTATTTTTCCCTTTTATTGTTCAGATTTAACTGTTGACATCTTGGGAAACAGTAGTATTCTACTGGATATAATTGGAGAAACTCTATTGGAGAGAGAATGATAAGTATGAGTATAGAAGCTGAGTAAAGTAATCTGAAGTCATGTCCTGACTCCTTTAGTATTATAATAATACCTTCCTCAGGGGCTTGTTGTGAAGATTAAGTGAGTTAGGTTATATGAAGTGCTTAGACCAATGCTTCGCATATAAAAATATTTAATAAAAATGTATTATCATTATATCATTGTTATTATTATTGCAACAGAGTGGAAATTCATCAGTACTATTGGGGGCTGGAGTTTATTCAAGAAATTCCTAAAAAACTCTATGAAGATTCCTTAAAAAACTAAAAATAGAGTTATCATATGATCCAACAATCCCACTCCTGGGCATATATTCAGAGAAAACCATAATTTGAAAAGATACATGCACCCCAATGTTCACAGCAGCACTATTTACAATAGCCAAGATACGGAAGCTACCTAAAGGTCCATTGACAGATGAATGGATAAAGAAGATGTGGTGAATATGTGTATAATGGAATATTACTAAGCCATCAAAAGAATGAAATAATGCCATTTGCAGCAACAGGGATGGACCTACAGATTATCATCCTGAGTGAAGTAAATCAGACAGACACAAACATCATATGATATCATTTATATGTGGAATCTAAAAAGTGATACAAATGAACTTATTTACAAAACCGAAATAGACTCACAGACATAGAAAACAAACTTATGGTTACCAAAGGGGAAAGGGCAGAAGAGATAAATTAGGAATTTGAGATTAACAGATACAAACTACTATGTATAAAATAGTTAAACAACAAGGTCCTGCTGTATAGCACAGGGAACTATATTCAATATCTTGTAATAACCTATAATGGGAAAAAATCTGAATCACTTTGCTGTACACCAGAAACTAACACAATATTGTAAATTAACTATACTTCAATTAAAAAAAAAAATTCTAAATTAGTTCCCTAACTGTTGAGTTAGATTCTCCAGGGAGAAGGGGCAGAGGTGGCGGGAGGAGAGCTTGGCAGGCAGAGGAACCAGCATAAGCAAAGATCCAGAAGTGGAAAGCCTGGCTTCATTCGTTTAGAAATGAGTATGCAGCAGCTCAATGCCCAGAACGTCTCCTAAAACTAACGGGAAATTGGAGAGGGTACCAACCGTTACACTGCAACCTCCATTCACCCGCCTTTTCAAAAGCCTCCTTAGTGAAATACTTCAGTTCACAGCAGCCCTATCCAAAGGCCATTATTAAATACTATTTGTTATTGATGCTTCAAATTAAACCTAACCATTATTTATTACAGCTTCTTTTTCCAAATGTATTATTTCCAGGAAAAGACATAAGCAAAAACTTCAGTGAACTGGTAGAACTGCCACACTTACTGACACTTTCTAGAAGCTCTACTTTCTTGAGTCTTCTTACCTATATGACATTTTAAAATAAATATCAGTACTTAAGAAACCAGAAAATTCTTAGTGTTTGTGGCAATTTACAAGTAATTTGCATTACACCAAAATCACAGCGATGATTATATGAAAGTACCAGCCTAGTTTTTTTTTTTTTTAATTACATTGTTTCTTTCAAAGAAACAGTCTAAACAAAGGTCAGATTTTTTAATAAATATTTATGAACAGCCTGCATTCATATTGTGCCATTAATTTTACTTTGTCATGATTCAAGTATTTTGCAGAATCAAAAATTTTCAGAAATTTCAAAAATGAAACCCTCTTTCTCTCTCTCCCCCTCTCCCGTTCCTCTTCCCATCTTCTTCCTCCATTCTGAATTGACAGAAACCAACTGCAGTCATCCTTGTTATGGAGGGGGATTGTTCCAGGACGGATACCAAAATCCACGGATGCTCCAGTCACGAATGTAAAATGGGACAGTATGCAGATACAGAGGGCAGACTCTAATGAGACACGGACGTCCATGTTTACTTTCCAGTGCATTAGATATTGAATTTTATAGAGCTCATAGGGGAGGTGGTGAGAGAGAAGGAGAATTTCATAAAGTCATCAGTATCTCAACAAATAAAAGTAGTAATTATTAAACACATAGCATTCACTTATTGAGCTGCACCCTGCACACACAGTAGACCCTGCAATCTTCACCAGTGAGATGGCCCCTCTTTACAGATAAGAAAACTGAGGCTCCTCAATGCTGTTAAAATCTCCCACTTTGCACAGCTAGTGAGTGATGGAATGTGGACTTGAAAATAGGCCACACAGACTGCAAAATCTAGGCTTTACCCATCTGTCTCCAGGAGTTTCTCCTAGAAAACCCAAGAGCTTTATGTTCACAGAACAGCTCACTGGCTGAAAGCAATTTAATAAACAAGGAATCCCTCGAGTTTTTGTTAGAGTCAAAATTTGGAGGAAAAAATTTTATCTCTAACTAAGTTGGAATAAGATTGATTAGAACATCTATGGATAAAGCTCCTGCCTCTCCTGGATGTCTGCAAGCAAGGACAGAGACCGATGTTAGCAGAACCAGGTGGCTGCCCCTGGCTAGAGCATTAATTTAGCTATTTGATAGCTTATCCTCCCTAAGCCTCAGTTTCCTCATATGTAAAATGGGGATGATAACTTCCCTTCTGCTTGTTCCTGAGTTGTTGAGAGCATTAAATGAGCTTAAAAATATGAAATATGCATATATATGAAAATAGAGTATAAATACATAGAATATTAATTAAATATAAAATATAAAATTATTGTCATCATTATATACTCTGAACTGATTAGAAGCCCAGACTTTCTCTGAAACACCTGGCTTTATTATTTTTTCTTGCTTTTGCTTGACATTTCAGGATGAAAGAAACTCAATATCAAGTCATATGAAAAATTCATCCAACCCAGTGTTCTGTCTGTGACAGCTATCAGCTTTCTGAGTTCAGCTAGTAACTCTATCTCCTTTTAAATGAGTGTTATTATGAAATATTTAAAATAGAAAAATAATTAGAAAATCATATAACAAACATCTGTGTACTCAGCAAATCTTGTCATTTTTCCATTTGCTTCAGGTATTTTCTTCAACAAAAATAAATAAATAAAACATCACAGGTACAGCTGATGTCCCTCATGTGTTTCTTCTGGATTCTATTATTATCTCTTCCTTGCCCAGAGGTAAACACTGGCCTGGAATTGGTCTCTTATTACCATGCAACTTCTTATATTTTTCCTATAATATTTTTATATTTTTACTTGTACTTCAAATATACCTATACATTTACAAACAATATGCAGTATGATTTTGCATGCATTTAAACTTTATTAAAATTGTATCATATTGTACACATTTGCCAATCAACATTTTGTTTGGATCCAGCTGATTAGTTGTAACTGCTATTTAAGTGTGACTCACAATTTACTCATCTGTTCATTCTCCCAGTGGTGGGCACCGAGGTTGCTTCCAATTGCTTAATGTTACAATCAAAGCAATGAATATTCTTATGTTTGTCTCCCTGGGCACATGTGGGACCAGTTCTCTAGGGCAGTGATTCTTAAGGTGTGGTCTTGAGACTAGCAGCATTGGCATTACCAGGGAACTTATGAGGATCTTACTTAACTCTTTTCACAAAAATCCCTTGTTGAATCAATACCATATTTTGAATTTTCCTTTTTTCCTCCGCTAATCTACCATATTACCTTTGTTCTGTGTCATGTTTTAGTGTATGTATGAGCCTGTTGCTCAGCTCTATATCATATTCCAATTTTTTTCCATCTACATTAATTTTATACTGTATTTCTTATTACAGGTTCACTTTTTTCCTCAATCAATATTAATAAAGTCTAATCTATTATTTTATTAATTTTATTTTTCTGGCTTGCTATTTCATTAATTTCTAATTCTACCTTTCCTTCCTGCTATTTTTAAAATCTGTTTTTTTTTCTAGATTGTTTAGCTAAATGCTTGGCTAAATAATTTTCAGCATTTATTCTCTATGATGTAAACATTTATGGCTATATATTTTCCCCTAAGTACTGCCTTATCTACAGCCCATATAATTTGATCTTTACTATTTTAGTGTTTACAACTAAATATATTTTAACTTTCTCTATGTTTTCTTCTTTGCCCCATGAATTATTAAAGGAGTGTTTACATATCCAAATATGGGGGGCTGTTTGACTATTTTTTTCTTATTTGTCTTTATAGCATTGTAACAGTGAGAGAACATGTTCTATGTGATATTCATTATTTACTATTTACTGACACTTCCTGTCTTGCTCTGAACTTGTGCAATTTTGATTCATATGTCCTGTATAATTTTAAAAGAATGTGTGTTCTTCAATCATTCAGTAAAAAAATTCAATATATACTTTTCTCTATTCCTTTTCTTTCCTAAATGCACGTTTTATACTGACCTTTCTTTCATACATAAAAACAAAAACAAAAAAATTTTCCTTAAGTAAACCTAAGAGACCACTGATTATAAAGTAAGCCATTATTTTATCTATCACTAAGAAAGAAAACAGGCTGGTAATTAATTTTTAAATTACAAGACACAAACTGATTTCAAAGATTTGAAGTGTGAAAAAATAAAAATAATTATTTTGCATTTAACTTTGGAACTCATTTACAAGATGCTTCTTTCTGTTCTTTCTTTGTTTCCTCAATTAATTTGTAAGTTTCCTGACTTCTCATATTTTTAATACTTAATAGCATAAGCAGTTTGTGTTGAAAAACCTACTTTCCTTTTCTTTCTTTATGAGTTATTCATGACTGTTTGTTGTGCTACTTTATGTGTAGGTTTTAACTCTTAGTTAATCCTCCTTCTATATAGTCTTCCTATGGGGACTGAGAAATTCTCAGCACCTTAAACTCTGTTCAGCTCAGTCCCTTAAACCTTCATTGAAGTCAGTGGGTCTTTCTTCACAAATAAAGGGTATCCCTTCACTGGCTCCAGTTCTTGGACACCTAACTTCAAATGTGGCTCTAGGTGGAAACCCAAAAGCAACAAATCACACACTTCAATGTATGATTTCAAATCACACATTGTTACAAAAATAAAGAGAGCCTTAAGAGAAACTCTAACTGTAATTGGTTTTCATCAGTAGAAGACATTGTATTCACTGTTTCTTAAACCCAAGAGAGATTTCTGGATGAAATTGGCTATATTAATAAACAAGAGTTACCCAAAATTGACTTGAAAAAGGAGAAAAATCTTAAGCCTACATATAAGCAGTAGAAAATGCACTACAAGTGAAATCCAAAGAACTGGGTTCTATTTCTCAGCTCACTCCGAAGCAGTCTCAGCGTTTCATTTGTGAAGTTACTTGGAAGGCAGTCACCAGTTCCGTCACTCTACGATTTTTATTTACTCTTTGTTTACTAGCTTTTTTCATTATTTTAAAGCCAGGTGTTGTCATTCAAATTCTTCTTTTCTAATCTGAACATATTTCTTATTGGCTTCTTATTAAGTACAATCTTTTGGTACCGAAATTCATATAGCACTGGAATTTCTTCCTAGGTCAAAGGCCTTAGTGAAAGTCTGGATATCTTGCATCACTGCAAACTGGAAAATTACACTGCAGGTAGATAGAATTACATTGCTTAACCCAAGAGTCTAACCTGGTCAGACCCCCTAGTTTGATGAATAGTTTTTCATTTTGCACTGCAGGCCCTTTCAGATAACAAAAAGGAAGAAAAAAGAAAAGAAAAACCAAAAAGCAAACAAACAAGCAGAAACCTGTGTTTAGTGAGAGAGAGAGAGATCAAGGGAGAGAGATGGTAAGAGACGTTATGCAATAGGGTTTTGTTATATACCATTATGACTTATTTCTGGCATCCCTGCCAAGTGTTTGTTAAGTAAGCCTTGCAAAGAGACGTGCTTCCTGCAGGGCGAGCACCAGAAGCAAGAAGAGAGCCTCAAAGCACTGACTCCAGTTATCAGGCACTCCCCTACATGACTGGGAAATTTTCATGATTCCTGGATGGATCAGTTGATCTGTTGACACTCATATGATCAAAACCAACTTTGAGTAGGGTTCATTATCTATCCCTAATGGTAATAAGCGATGTTGGATTATCTATTTACTCTTCAAGTAATTATTGAGATTCTACTATGTGCCTGGTGGGATAGCGCATGCTGGACACACAAAGGTATCGTGGAGGAGTTCACAGATGAGTGGTGCTTCTAGAGAAGAGAACCCAGGGGACTAGGAAACAACTATTAGCAATGGGCCCATGGAAGGGAGTGTGGGTGATGGTGCGGGGCAGAAAGAGTAGTGTTAGGGAAAATACAATGAAAGGAACTAATACTTTTCTAAGTTTGAACTACTTATTCCTCCCTCTCTTATTCTGAGTATTTCCTGCTCTTGGCGTTAACAGTAGACAACTGCTCAACGTAACCTATACGAAATTTTTTAAATTACTTCTTTAGAACACTAAAAAATAGGTTGCAAGGATATCCACCTAAGTACCCAGTGCTGAAAAACTGGTACTTTCTATTCAAATATGTTTAATATATTTTTGATGAGTGTGTTTTGCTTTCTGACAGGTAAGGAAACACTAGCTTGCTTTACAACTGTACGTCTCACATGATTTCATTCTAACACATCAACATATTTGTTCAAAAATGTGAATTTCTCTGAGTGTTCTTCAGGTCACTCTACCCTTTATCCTGATGTTAACTTTCTACAAAATAAGGAAAAATATTCTAACAGAGAGATAGCTACCTCATCAAATCCCAGCTCTACCAATTACTGCGGATGTAACCTTGGAGTAATGACTTCTCTGGGTCTTAGGTGCCTCACTAGTGCAGAATCAGTGACAATAAGTGCTAACAACAACAACAACAATAATAATAATAGCTGAGATAAAATGATTCCACATCATATGCAATGAGATAAGCCCAGCTAAAAAGAATTGCCTCAAAAAAGTTTTCAACCAAAATTTAATTTACATTTTAAAAAGCATCCCCTATTTCAGAATCTACTGATTTCATTGTAGAGATTGATTTTTTGTAAAAAAAAAAAATTATTGAAGAATTCTCCATTTATCACCATGGAACTCAACTTCTAAATCAATCAATCTTGTTTCATATTTTGGTTCTCCCACAAATGAGAATCTTAAAATATTAAGTTTAGGCCGGTAGTTTAGGGTGGTTTATAATTGATCTCAAATTTGTGAGAATTGAAGATGGGCTGGAAATTTCAGCCAAGGCATCAGCTTAACATCATTAAGCAAATGACTGTGCTTAGGGTATGAGAAAGAGTAGGTTTCACAGGGGCTGGCATCCAGATGTTTGTTAAGACAGCTTTGACCTGGGTAGAAATGTGAGGGATGGAGTGGGGAAGAGGGGTGTTGCTATAGAGCATGAGTCTCTATTCCAAGCAAATCAGCCTTAAAATTCATTGACCCATATTAACCACTCCTATATTTCCAAGATTTAAATGATTCATTTGCACTCCCTTGGGCCAACACCACATTTTTTCCATCTAGTTCAAGGTTATCAGTTAAAAATCAAATAAGATTCTCCTGCTTATACCAATGTAATGATCATGTCATTACTATTATAGATTTTTCTCCTATCTATGCAATCACTCTGCCTTCACATGCTCATTTAGCTCCACTGGAGAGCCACTTTCCCCTTGCTCAGTCTTCATCAACTCTTAAAGTTGACTACCATTAACTGCTACTTTCTTATTCCTGGTTATTCTGAATGACATTACCAACTGAGCTTTGATCATCGGGGCAGATGTGCATGTTTGAGGATTAGGAGGAGGTCTTTGGATCAACTGCCACAAAGAACTAAGTTCTTGTAGCTTTGATATATTTACAAAACAGAGGATCTGTAGATAAGCAGAACACTGAGCTTGAAACAGTGCTGTCCAACAGAACTTTCTGGGACAGTGGAAATATTCCATACGTGCTCCATCCAAAACAGTAGGCACTAGCCACATGTTGCTACTGAGTATTTGAAATGGGGGTTGTGTGACCAAGGGACAGAATTTTAAATTTTATCTAACTTTAATTAATTTATATTTAAATAGCCACATATGGCTAGGGGCTACCATATTGGACAGCACAGCTTTAAATAATCAAGCAAGTAATATAAAGATATCAGCTTGCAATGTCAGCTGGGGAGACACCATTAGTAGGATGGAACACCATTATACATAGGTGCCACCAGGGGACTAAATCAGATGTGAACAACAGGAATTCAGCTGATGAATAGAATACAGAGAGTCACAGTGTGTTTGTGCATTGAACAACCTTATGCTAACACAGAAAGCGTAGCATACCAGTAAACAAGTCATTTTATCCAGGTTTTACCAGGATTACTCTGAAGTGTTGGAAATGTCCTCTGAAACCAAGCTAGATGGACTTTTCTTCAAAGTTTTGGATCTCCTTATGAATCATAAGAAGTAATCACTGAGCCATGGGACACTCTTTGCTGCAGGAATTTAGCCTCTGCCTTCAGAATGGGCAATTCCAAGGATCCTATATAGGATGAACATCAGTGAAGCCAAGTGTCAGTTATCAGCAAGTCCTAATTCATCTGCATGACACATCATCACCATGTACACATTTCATACACAGTACTCCTTTCCATCTTGCCATGACTGTATCAGTTCGTATCTTGGCAAGGTGATTTAAGGATAAACATGAAGTTCTCTTCTTTGATTTCAGGCAAAGCATTGACTTCTCCAGTTTGAGTTTTCACCATTTTGTTGGTTGTTCAAGCTTCAAATCTCTGTGTTGTCCTTAACTGCTTCCACAATGTGCCTTGTCCTACGCACACCACTATCACTGCTGGTTCAAAGCTATTTTACCTGTGGACTAAGTTGTTACATAAATTAGAACTCAAGAAGATAGGGGATTGAATTCCAGTTATTCTATTTACTTTCTGCATGACTCTGAGCTACTTAATATCTTTTAGTCTCCATGTCCTCAATCTAAATGGGGCTAGTTGCATCTACCTCATGATATAAGTAAAAGTATCTATATAAGCATAATGCTTAACAATTAGCAGAAATGAAACAAATATTAGTCCCTTTTCCCCTTCTTTTCTTTTTTATCTTCACTTTCCATTAGTGTCTTTCATTCTGTTCTCTGGTTTAAATACTATGAAAATAGATTCCAAAATTCACGTCCCCATTTCTGTCTTCTTCTCTCTCCCAGATTTGTATATCCAACTTCTGACTTAATATTTCCATTTGGAAGTCTAATAGATATCTCAGACCTTACCTCAAACCCACTCTGCCCTCAGACCTCCACATCTCAGTTAGTACTCATCTAGTTTTTAGGCCAAAAAAGTAAAAATCACTCAGACTTCTCCCTTCTCATATTCCAATTCCACTTCTTCTCCATTTCTTTCAAAGCATTTCCTAAATCCAGCCACTTCTTTCCACACCCACTACTAACAGCCTACACAGACCTGGACCATGGGCATCAACTTTGAAAGCTGTCTCTGCTTCCTCTCTTGACCATTACAGTCTATTCTCCAAACAGCACTCAAATGCTCTTTTAAAAACATAACTCAACCCACATCATTCTACTGCTCAAAACTCTCTACTGTCTTTCCATTGCATTTAAAATAAACTTCTTACCAGAAGCTGCCAAACACTACATGTTCTGACTACATGTACATCGAACAACTACAACTTCATCCCTTACCATTCTCTGCTTCACTCTCATGTACAGCTTCATGGTTTTTCTTGTGGTTCCTTCAGCAGTTTAAACCCTGTTCCCTCTAACTACAATACTCTTCTTCCAGACCTTAGCTTATTCCATCCCTTCACTCAGACTATCATTAGAATGTCACATTCCCAGAGAGCCCACCACTGCTCTCTTTCCTTTATTCTGCTTTATTTTTCTACCTAGTGTCTATCACTATCTGGCATTATCATATCAATTTGTTCTTTTGCCTATTGTCTGCTTCTATTAGGATGTAGGAAATTTTCTGTTTCGTTCACTTTGGTATCCCAACAAATAAATAGTGCCTGGTGCATAGGAGGCACCAGTTAGTGATGAGTTTGCTACAGATGTACTGGAGTTATTCATCCCCACAATGCTCAGGCTTTGAAGATCAGGAATTGGGAGCCCCCAGAGGGTCTGCCTCTGACAGAAGCTGCCTCATCCTTTACTCTAGTGCACCATCCACAAATTATCATCATGTATCTATGCCATGGCATGGACTTATCTAGCTGGAGACCAATAAACCCTAGCTAGTCAGGTGCTCAATAAATGATTGGAATTTGTGACATTGTGATTTTTGCAACAACTCTGCTGTGTGGTTTACAAGGACATAGGAAGAAAATGAGACAAAGGGAGACTGAGAAACTTGCCCAAAGTCATCCAATCTGTAAGTGATGAACCAGAGATGAGAACCCAGGCCGACTGACCCCAGAGGCCATGCTTAGTCCCTGCACTATAAATACTACTTCCTATATTAGTTGCTGTAATTATCTGAAACTAATGAGCACAGAGGATCTTAAAGTTTGAAGGTGCTTTAGAGATTATCTAGCCCCACTGTTTCTTGTGGAAAAAGGGAAGTAAAGGTTCTTCAAATAGGTAAATGACCCATGCAACCCTATGGCTGGCTAGCCCCAGAATTGCCACAGAATGTAGATCTCCTGATGTCCTGCCATTACCAGGTCTTAAAAGGTACCCTTGATAGGCAAGAGACACATCCAGGTAGAGGTCTTTGGAATCATCCCTCTCTGATTTAACATATGTATTTGTTGATTACCTATAGAACGCAGGCTTCCAATTCTTTAATCTTTACATTCATTAACTTACATCCATTGATTAGGCATCTCTCTGGTCAATGAAGAAATAAGAAAGGAAAAGAAGGGATATTTTAGAAATTTAGTGCAATGATGAAAATGATCAATTCCTCCTAATTCTTAAACCAACTACAGGTGGATATGCTCCACAGAAAGCCATGTTTAAATCTGTAGCTACCTCATTCTTTTGCCAATCAATATACCCACTCATGGTCCTTTATTCTTAGATCATTCTTTTTTACTGGCATTACTAGATTACCATTATTAACACTCCAGTTTAATAGCCTTTAGTGTAATTATTCAATGCAATTTTCTATGTAAGATAATTCGCAACTTTTAAAGCATTGCAATCTTTGCTAAATGGCAGGAATTTCTCTTCTACACCTGGCGCTTTCTTGGGATGTGATTCACACTTATTAAATATGTGCTGTTTGAGTGCTTTTGTGCACTGTTTTTTTACAAAGGTCTGAGGTGTTACTTTTATAAGTTTGAGTCCATACAATAAGAGACAAGAATATATTGGTAGAAAGCCCAAAGTTTTCTAAATGTAGATGAGCACAGATTAAGAAAGCAGTAATTAATTTCCTTTGACCTTGAGCTGAAATTTCTTTCTAAAGCTGTCATAAAGAGAAAGAGGCCAGAAAGGAGAAGTGAGACTGTGTAACAATGCAATTAAACCCTTGTAATGAGGTCGGGCCTTGGACTTGTTGCAACTGATATCATTATAGCAATGAGAAGGCCTTATAGGGATGGTCGGATGTTTTTTTTAAATTCATGCTTTCTTTTTTAACTCTTTACCACCAGGCATGTACTCCTTTGTAAGGGGAATATATAGGCCTTATGTATAAAGAAACACAAATTTCACTTTTTTTTTTCAGAAGAAACATTCAGTTGGCTCAGGCAGGTGATCTTTTGTATGCAAAGCAGGAAA
Organism: Balaenoptera acutorostrata; assembly: GCF_949987535.1. Lineage (NCBI taxonomy): Eukaryota > Metazoa > Chordata > Mammalia > Artiodactyla > Balaenopteridae > Balaenoptera > Balaenoptera acutorostrata. The sequence continues at coordinate 49,503,622 of NC_080066.1, read as the reverse complement.
GTGTGAAAGGAACAGAAAGAGCTCAGGATTAAGAATCAAGACGTTAACTGGTCTCTTGCACTGTGGCTCTTAATTTACATGTGTCTCCAATGAGCTGAGGCCAAGCACCAGGTCGTAGGGCTCTAGTCTTGAGTCTCCTGCTAAGTAGCTGTGTGACCTGAAGCAGGTCCTAAATGTCTCTGAGCCTCAGCTCTCTTATTTCATCAAGTGAAAAGAATACCATTTACTGTTTTTTTTTTCTTTATGGTTTATCTCATAATTAATAGGATAAATTTGATCTAAGTCATCCTATTATGAATGCATTAGTCTTGTTCTCTCTGCAAATATTTATGTCTATTTGAGTCCACTCATATTTGTCTAAGACTTCTAGTAGTTCTATTAGGCAGCATTTTGCTGTGATTAAGACCATGAACTCTGAAGTCAGATTGCCTTGGTTCAAAACCTGCTTTGCCATCAAGTGATATAAACTAGGTAAGATACTTAATCATTCTATGCTTGCTTCCTTAGCTATAAAATGGGCACATTAATAGCACTTATTTCATAGGGTTGCCATGAAGAGTCAATGAATTTATGGATGAAAAGTGCTTTAATGAGAATGAGGGCACATAGTAGGGGCTCTATAAGGATTAACTCATTATTATTTAGCTAAACAATTCCATTCTTAAAGAATTGAAGAGGGACAGATTTCACTGAACTTCCTAGAGAAAATCCCCTGTTCCTGGAGTCAGGACACATGAAAAATACTATGCTAAATTAGAAATGAAAATGCTTTGATCACAGCTTTGTGTCATCAAATTGAAAACCTCTTTCTTGGATATAAAAACAGAGTGGTCAACATTAAAAATTACATATGGCCTTACCTAGAAAAAGGAAAATAGATGAATAGAATAATTTTATTTACCTTCTATAAGCATTTAATAACCATTATGGAGTACATGGAGTAAGGAAACAAGAGTAAATAACAATAAATATGACTGTATGCATTCCAATAATACTCAGTTTCTCTTGTTGCTTTCCACGTACCCAGTGGGTTTTCCAGATTTTTCAACATCCCTATTTATGAAGGATTAAAGAAGGATGTGAGGGTGCTTAAAAATAAAACAAAACAAAACAAAAAACTGGATAATTCTAGAACAGAACAAAAATATTTAAAGAAAACAGACACACCCCAAGCACCTAAGGTGACTCAAGTACTCTAGTAGAGTGTGAAAGTGGCCTCAGAGAGCTTCCCAGCAGATATGAAGTGAAAAAGAATCTTAGGTTGCACAATTCTCACATCTGATGAAAAGAAACATGTTAAGTCCCTCCATTTCACCAGCTGCTTGTTTAAAGAGATTATTGCATGCTCTCCATACACTCCACACTGAGTTGAGTGCCATGGATGTGAAGATGACAGTCCAGTATGGCCTGTAAGACACTTGCAGTCTGCAGGCAAATACATCCTTGGCTCTGAATTCTATGATGAGTTGATGATAGAGATCCATATTAGAAAGATGTTGGAAAAAATCACAGATAGAATCTTCAAACAAAATTTTCTAAATGACATAAAATTTTATTAAATTTTTAACTAGCTTTAGATTTCCTCTCTAGAACAGTTATGATAACATAAACCCCACCAAAAGTCTTAACACCATCAAAACCATGAGAATTCCAATTGTAACTAAAATATCACAGCATAAATATCTGTGCACATCTTCATACTCTATCGAATCATTGCTTTTAATTAATTCATTCAGCACCTATTCCCTGAGGCCCTGGCATGTGTCAAGCTCTGGGCTCGATTCTGGCTCTGTAGCAAATGAAAAATTAGACGTGGCCTTCGGTCACATTGAGCATACACTCTGATAGGTGCACAAAACTTCAATGAGTTTTTGAGTCATAATTAATTTTCTATTTCCCTATTAAGTTGTTTTCAATTATGTGTCAATGAATAGTTTCACCCTTCTGTCTTCTCTTTCCTCTCTGAAAAAGTTCTTAATAGGGAAGCTATTGCATCCAAGGATATGGACAATCTTATAATTCTTAAAGTATTAGTACAATTTATAAGTTCACCAAAAATATATAGGAGCCTACCATTAACACTTTCAGAACTGGTTTTCTTTCGATTGAGATTGTGCTTTGTACATGAAATCACATTGTTTCTTTAAACTGAATTAAGACATCTTATTAGGAGTTTGTTTTCCTATTTATTATTTGTTTCTCCTTCTAGAGTCTGAATCTTTCTTTTACATTTTTTTTTCTCCCTAGCACCTCACTACTGAGCCTGGAACACAATAGGTACACATTAAATTGTTCCATGAGTGAATGAATACAGCCCTCTAGAAGAGTGGTTTTCAACTTCAGTGACACATTAGAATTACCTGGAGAAGGTTTCAAAATCCTAATGCCCAGGCCACATTCAGATCAGTTAGATCAGAATTGCTGGGGTTGTGAGCAGGTGTCAGTCTTTTTTAAAGCTCTCCAAGTGCAATATGCAGCCAAGGCTAAGCATTGCTGCCCTAGAGCCTGGCAACTCAGCGTGTGGTCCAAGGACCTGTAGCACTGGCTGGTTAGAAATGCAGAATCTCAGACTCCATGCAAACCTAATGTGTGCACTCCAATCTGTATTTTAACACAATCTCCAGGTGATTCATACGCATTTAAAAGTTTGAGAAGCACTCTCCTAAATGATTTTTCCAACAATTTTAAACCTATACATCCAGCTGCTTCTTAAGCCTGTTCCCACTGCTTGGCACTAAAACCATACCATTGCATGGAAGACATTTGACTTCTTTATAAGTGAACAGGAAAATACAAGCTGCCAATTTTCAAACAAGGTTCCCTTTGTCAGTCAATTACCTCTGTCTAAATTCCTCCCCAAAAAGGAGGCGGGAGAAAGGACAAGGCAGAGACTTCCCAGCTGGGATAGCTGAGTAGGACTTTCCCACATGAGGCAAATGAGGATACGGAATAATGGGAAAAGGTCAGAGCTGGAAATCCCAAGGCATAAGGTCCAAAATGAAGGGGCCCACCTGCAGGTAGCTGAGGCTATAAAAAGCCAGGGGCACAGCTGGAAGAATAAGAGTCCATGAGTTCAGACCAAGTAAGTTGGGATGAAGGAGTCAGTCATGAGCATCTCCAGCTAAAGGGACAGGACGATGGGACAGGCTGTTTCTAGTTTACATGAATGGGAAGTAGTAGAAAGTAGAAAGTGCATCAGACACTGGCAGACTTGGATTTGAATAACAATGCAGCTCTTCTAGAGACTAGGTAAGTTATTCAATCGTTTTGATCCTCATCTGTAAGCTGGGAATAGTAATTCTTACCTCATAGGTACATAGGAAGATTAAAAGTGGCAATGCATGTAAAAAGCTTAATAGTGTGCCTGGCCCAGAGGAACGTCTCAATAAATGGAAGCTGTTATTCATTAGTATCTTAACTCTTTTTCACAAACATATAAAACTGAAAGGAACTAAAAAGATAAATATTGTGTTTGCTATTTTTTATGCCCTTTCTTTCTGTTTTCTTCCAAAACAACCTAAAGAGAGGTTAGCATTCCTTGGTGTGTTTGGTAAATTCCGTTGAATGACTGAGAGGATTGTATTTTCCAAGATGGCCATGATAGGTTCTCCCATCCTGCACACTCTTCTCCTGTGACATTGACACCCCTCCCAGAAGAAGAGAAGCCTGTGTGCCGTGCACTCACATGTCAGCAGGTTTGTGACTCTGGAGCAAGTGAAGATTTGTGACTTTTGAGGCTAGGCCATTAAAGATGATACAGCACTTGGGGATGCTTGCACATGGGACACAGATACCATGTTGCAAAGAAGTAGAGAGACCACATGGAAAGGCCACATGTAGTTCTGGCTGATTCCCCAACCAAGGCTCAAGCCAGCAGCCAGCATTGACCTCCAAGCCTTCAGATGATTCCAGCTCACAGTCTTCAAGACATCACCTGAGTTTTCCAAGCTGAGCCAGATACTGTATCCCACCCCACCGCTCTCCTCATGTCCTCTGTTTCTCTGACAAATTCTTGAGAATTTGTCAGCATAATAAAATGTGACTCCTTATGCCACACAGTTCAGGATGATTTGTTACACAGCAGTTGATAACTGGACCTCTGATGTCACAATATTTTCTCATAGTATTTAAGATTCCTATTGTTCCAGCCCTAGCAGTCTCTTGTTTACTGACTCTCAGCAATAACTTATTACAGAGTACATTTAATTTAATTATAAATATAGCTCAGAATTGTATTTGGCTGCATATAACAGAAACCCAACTGAAATTATTGTCCTTTGCATTAAGAAATCCAAAAGTAGGTGATTCCAAGGATGGTATGGTAGCTCTATAATGCCATAAGATTCAGGCACCTTTTTTCTTTCCACTCAGTAACTCTTCATGTGTGTTGATAAGACAGCTGCTGCACCATATGAGTTGAGGAACAATCTCTATCAAGGCAGAAAGAAAGGGGAAGGATCAAAGGTTAAAGGCTGACAGCATCTGTCCCTTAATATCTGGGAAATAATAACATTCATGGAAACATCACCAATAGACTTCAGCTAATTTCTTCTTGGCCAAAATAGACATGGCCTCTCCTGGCTGCAAAGGAGAATGAGAAATTCATTTTTGTAAGTGGGTATGTTGCTACCTTGAACAAAATTGGGGAAATCGGCAAGGGAGAGATTATCAGTAGACAACCAATAACATATGCCATAACTTTAAAATAGAAACATTAATTAAAGGGTCCTTTGAGGAGTGTGAGAAGGGGAGGAGGCCTATGATGCTTGTAGGGCCTTGTGCAGAATATGGGAGAAACAGTGTGATGTAGAGCAAAGATACAGAGATTGGAGTCAAGGGGTCACAGGCTTAACTTGCCACCAGGCCTCTGTTTCCACAACTTGCAAACCGAGTATTATAAGAACACCTATATAACAAAGTTGTTGTGGGGATGAAATAAGAGGAGCCCTGTGAAAACACATGGCAGTTTTTTAAGCATGCTAATTCCCTCTCTTCCATACTTTGCCTCAAGTCACAACCAAGAAGGCAAATGTTAAGTTCAAAATCATCTCACCTTTGCAACTGTCCATGTTTCATGGTGTTGAACTTCAGAACTTAGAGGAAGTCCCAAATCAGAAAAACCTAGACTCACACAGCCTAACTAAACATGGAGTGAGGGCCTGCCTTGTGTCTTGTACCTCATACCAGATTTTTGCAGCAATTGAACATTTTTTTTTTAACTTCCAAAAGCAAGGGAGGCCTTGGGGTAAAGTCATAGACTGACTAATGCACTGAGTCATGTCCCCATTCAAGAAAAGAGATTCTAAAATGAAGAGTCACCAGTGATAAAAAAAAAAAAAAGGACCTCATCTGTTGGGAGAATTTGAGCTGAATTCTTCCAGAAGCCAGATACACTGAACTAGAAAAGGAAATGAAGTCTCCCGAACAGCTTACTTTGGGTGAAGACAGAAATCATAACAGCAAGGAAAAAACTTTGCTTCAGCACTCTGACTTGCTAGGGTGAGAATGAAAAAATATGAGATGGTAAGAAATCCTGTGAAGCTTCCAAATCCTGATAAAAGGTTGTCCTCCCTTTACTCACATCACAACTAGAGAACAATTTCCACCTTAAAGAGTAACTCTGGTGACTTGCTATTAATGTAGCAGTTCTAGAAGTAAACAACCTGTAGTAATGCATCCATGGTTCTCCTCATCATGTTTGGCTGAAATGCAAGGTCCCATCACCCCAGGGTTGCATTTATTACTTCACTCTCCTATGGAAGGTTTCTTTTACATTGCAAATGCTCAGAGGACTCCTTCCGTCCCTTTGGTTGACCCCTTACCTTAAAATGAGTGATCAAGGCTGAACACCATGATTAGTATTCAGAGAAGTAATGAACAGCACTGAAATGTAAATGGATAAGGAAAGCACCTTCTATTTTGTAAAATAATTATCCAGCCTAATAATTATTTCCATGACTCTTTTGGATTGATTGAGAAAGGGCAACTAGAAGCTGAGAATTGTCTTTCAGATCTAAATTCAAGAAGCAGAGCCCCAAAACAAGGTCACCCTTTAAGAGGAAATGGCAAAAAGCTGATTATATTTTGATGTGGGGAGGCTGTTTACACCCATTTGTTTCCACTTTCAACATTTTTCACTGGTGAAGAATTATCACTCGGCGAAGGCCAAGGTAGAGTCCCCCTACTTCCAGGCTGTAATTTTAAGAGCCAATATATACTGCAAATCCCAAAAGAGACCTTTATCCCCTCCCCACACTGTCTCTGCAGATATAGTGTGAAGGATTTGGGAAGTTGGGAGGAAGAAGATTTTTTTAAATTAACTATAAGTTTTCCATACCTTCATATTTAGATTGCTGGAAAAATGCAAAACAGCAATATTTATATGTTGTTATCCTGGGCCCACAATGAGCATGCTCAGACTGCTTTATCCTTTTTCATTCTTACTTAGAGCTACTTGGTTTGTTTCACTTTTGATTTCTATAATAAACTGGAAATAGAAATTTTTAGGAAATAAGAGACATTCATATAACTATGAAAATAGAATGTTCTCTTTTAAGTCAGTAAGTATGTCAAAAATAGTTTTTCAAAATCTTTGGTAATAGATAAGATTATGAATTAAGTTATCATTTCTCTCCTCATTCATTATTTAGTGATTCCCTCCTTTTGACCAATAGTAGGTGAGGTAAGCCTGAATAATTCCCAGAATAATGAAACATACACTACTTATAAGCATGCAGGATAAAGTTATTTCTGTTTTCTAGCAGAATACTAGAGGCCCTTGTGCCTGAGACATGATGAAACAGAGAGGAAAAAGTACAAAAATTATACAGTTAACCCATTGGATGTATTCACGGGACTGTTAAGCTCTAGGGCAATCTCTTACAATTTTGGAAGACAGGTAAGAAAAGTAGAAGTAATGCACTAGAATTGGCAAGGAAGATCACAGATAAAATAATTCCCCTGTCACATAAGAGAGCTGCACCCATGGCATCCTCCAGGTGGCCTGGATTCAGGGAACATAAAGAGGAAAATGGGATGATTCCAGTGGAAGGGGATGAGATGGGGCACTGACCCCTGACTGATTATGTGGTTCTGGGGAACCCTGGACTAGGGCTAGGATGGTAAACTCAGTGCTTGCACTTAAATTTCTGCTTTTCAAAAGCTTCCTGGGCCCATTTCAGTTACCACTTTCCTGAAACACCTTTCCCATAACCTCCAGTTGGGATCATTCATGCCCTCCTTCCCAACTCCTACTCTTTTTTTTCTACTTGCATTAAAATTTTATGACCCCCCTGTAGTCATATCCTATGGAATTGGCACCACATCACATTAGAGCCCACATTTCCTGAGCGTTCACCAAATGCCAGATAATGCAGCAGGAACTAAAGGAAGAATACTGCTATGTTCTGTGCTCTCAGAAAGCTTATCGTCTGCTGCAGGAAGCAGACAAATAAAACCAAGTATACAAACAAAATAATTACCAACTAGCTCCAGTTGATTTAACATGCAATGTTCTAACAGATGTCAAGCAACTAATGAAATAGTAATGAATACACAATTAAAAATTTTTTTATTATGCACAATATTTAATAAAACCAGTCATCATCTTAAGATCTGGCTGGTGACTTCATCTCAGTCCCACTGAACTGCAGAGCATCTCTAGGTTGTGCTATACTTCCCCACGGGTTTCTGGAGTCTTAGCTTGTATTTGGCTGTGAGCAGCAATCATAATGGATGAAGGGCCTCCAACAGTGGGTTGAGTGAAACCTCTCCATCAGGATAGCAGTTGGTGTATTATTTGATGGTTTTAACTCTTGCCCCCAATATCCTGCAGTGCTCCCGGCTGTAATTCATATTCCCTATGTCTGAGTTGTCCACATTGATTTCACCATGTTCATTATTGAATCCAGTACTTTCACTTCATTATTCCAGCAGCATTTTCCTTCCCTTCTCATTTCCAATTGTTTTTCTTTTTTTTTTTTTTTTCAATATTCTCCATCCATTTTCAGCTAGGAATTTCATTTCCATCTCAGAGTCTGTTTGAACTCTACTCTTAACGTTTCATTAGCATTTCATCTCTCATTTTTCTGAGTTCTCTCATATGAATCAGGCATTTTTAGATGACGTCTCAAAACTTTTAAAAGTCTAAGTTAATACCTGCTTGCAATGCATAAAATTTTCCAATTAAGAAAACTAACTCTCATAAATGCATAAAAAAGAGTAATGCATTGCATTAGATACAAGATAGATACTTCTTTAATGTCACCCTAAGTTTAATTTTAAAATACTGAGTAAATAAATGCTCATAAATGCATATAATTTATGTAAATAGTCACTACCTTTTTGCCTGTCTCCGAGTTAATATCAACATTTAGAAATTACTGTAACTGGTTTCTCCTGATTATCAGATGCTATGCATTCATTGGCTGCATAATGATTCTCAACTCTGGCAGCACATTAGAGTCACCTAATTAAAAACAAAACACTCATTCTCTACTCCAGAGAAATCAAATATCTATGTGTGAGTCTCTAGCAATGGAATTTTGTAAAAGTTCCCTGGGTGATCTTAATGTGCAGGCAGGGGTGAAAACTACAAAAAAAAAAAAAAAAAAAAGTGCCCAGCTAAATCTTGAAGAGACACATAGAAGAATATCTGAATACACAGCATATGAGAAATGCTAAGAAGAAAATAAAAACAATAATGAGATGGACTGTCATTAGTGTATTTATTGTGCCCTTTTATTTTCCAACGCTTTGACACCTGGAGACTGTCTCTCTCATGGATAGCCAATTCCTACTTTCATATGAAAACTAAGCAATCCAAAGGCATATCCTTCAACTGTCTCCTTTGTCTGACTCTCAAGCTCCAGGCCTCTATCCATTTGCTCTAACCACTTCTAGGCCAGGCACCAGACAAATGGAGAAAACCTCTGTGCCCCAGAGTCCACTGAAATTATTCAAACCAGGCAATCCTAAGCCTGGTTAGCCTGCCTTGCCTTGACCACACTTTCTCCTCACTCCCTCTGCCTCCTGCTGACCCTGGTGCTTCCCACTGTGGCCCTGCATGGCATGGCTTACCTCCTGCTTCTCAGCATCTGTGGACACAAACTTCTTCCTTTGTGACATTCTTTTCCATATCTGCATATCTTACCATACCTGATAAAAACAAATCCCTGATCCATTTTAAAACAATAGGGAAGGCTTCTCAGAAAAGGTGAGGTGTACACTGACATCTGAAGAATGAAAGGGAGATAGCTTTGGGAGGGAAAGAATAAGAAAATCCAAAAATAGAGGTGCCCAGAAGTCAATATCCTGGGAATTGGCAAGAACTTAACTGACCTGAAGCAAGTGGGAAAGAGACTAGCGGTGAATTTGGACATGGTGTAGAAGCCACATCACTGGGGAAAGGTGTGACCTTATTCCAGTACAGCTACTGGGGTGCGGGGTGAGAGTGAGAAGTTGTTGTGCCGCGTATATGCTATTCCTGACAAAAGAGTTCGTAGTAGCTTAAATTTCTGTTATATAAAAAACACTTTTTGATTCCTTTTCCTGTACAGAGCACAGAGCTAGATGCCACAAGGAAACAAAAGTAAAAATGATGTATTTGGCTCTCTATTTTTTTAAGTTGTGAAATCTAGTAGGAGAGATGGTTAAGCAATTAACTCTGGTTTAAGTGGAAGGTGAGACCAAATTCCTTGATTTGAAATTTCCCAAAATTTCATTTGGGAACATTGGGGTTTTAGTATGCAACGGTTGCTTTGACATAGCCTTAAAATATTGCTCTGATCTTCCAAAACTGTGTTCATTTTTGCCTACTTCATGAGTTAAAGTTCTCCAGCACAATTCTCTTTCTTCCTGTAATTTACACAAGTTTTGTTTCTTTTATAAATATATATATTTGGTCTCAATACAATGTTATCCAGGTTTGAATCTTCATACTATTATATCTTCACAGTGGTTTTTCCTGTTATCATGGCTTCCCTTCTTCTCTCCCCTCAGTCCCTTCCCCCAGAGTTGCACTTTGGTATTAAAATTATAAGGCTTTGTTGTTCTTCCTTTTGTATTTTTTTCAGATGTATCTTTGCCTCCCTCTTTTTTGTTGTTGTTGTTACCATGTGGTATGTATGTTTCTTGTAAATAGCTCATGGTTGAATTTTATTTTTAATCTAATCTGAGGCCTCTTTGTAAATGAAATTACTATCTATTTGCAAGTGGAGTGTTATAACTAGTATGCTTGGTCTTATTTCTATCAGTAGATGTGGCCCACCTTTCACTTGGACTGTTCTCCACCTTAACCCACCACTGCAGGCTCTCAGATAAAATTGCGGGACACTCTTCCATGTTGGATACCACTTCCAGGAGAGAGGAGCAATAAGAATAGTGTAGAATTAGAATCAGGAAAAAATAATATTTGGAACCAGCCCATCTTTCTCTGAGGCTCTTTGCCATTTTGGGAGGCTTCCTTCTTTCTCTGCTCCTCTGACCTTTCCAGCTGCAACGCTGTTCCCTACCCCCAGCCCCTCCAACTCCCTCTCCTACACGCTGCTCATTTTCTCACTCCTTCCTCCCCTCGTTCACATCACTCTTACTCTGAACTGACCATGAAACAAGTGAATTCTCTCCAAAAGGTCAATTACTTCAGTCCCCACTTAAACTCCCTAGGTAACAGGTCGTTGATTATGTGGAATATGTAAGGAGCTATGGGACAGATATTTTTCAATCAGCAGTCTTTTCTTCTGGAAAAAGGGAAATCTGGGACCCGCAATCTTGGTGACTCAGAGACTCCCCTGGAAGACCTTAGAAAGTCTCATTATCCATCCCAGTCCCCATTCCTCTCCCTGAAGATGGTCCCACAGATGCTTTCTCTCAGGCATCACGCCTGTTCTGCTCTTAAAGGAGGGCCCTCCAGCATTTGCCACCTTCATGTCTCCTGATAGACATTGCAACTACTAACCCCATCCCAGGGGTCCAGCTCAAGGAAATATTTGTCCATTGGCATCTGGCCTCTCCCAGTAACTGAATCTCCTCAGTCCTCAGCTTATAATCACATGGATACACTATGGACTGAGGCTCTGGGCTTGAGCAGATTTGAGTTCAAATCCACACCTTGCTATTGTGATCTCTAGGACCTTGAGACCTATAGGTCTCAGTTCCCTCATCTGTATAAGTAGAATGGAGTGTGTGCCTATTATGTTGTTTTAAGATAAAATGAAAAAATACGGGCAAAGGGCCAAGCCTCCCTCTTGATTCAATGTTGACCATGATTATGGTTATGATCATTATAACTCCACGGTCCTCAATTTTCTATAGTGATCAAATGACCACGCTATCTAAACCAACTTCACTCAAAGGATATCTAAGGGAACACTGATTTTGATTTTCAAAATAAAGTTCATGTAATTAAAAAAATATTTAAAACCTCCCAGCATTATATCATGTTGCAGAGTACCACAGAACCAAGAGAATCAACTAAGACATTGCAAAATGAGTTACGTGCTAAAGCTTTCTTTCACTATAAAAGGCATCAGTTGAAAATTTGTTTTTAGAATTGGGCAAAAAGAGGGGAGAGGGTAATAATTCAATGAGTTTTACGCAGCTTAAGAAAATGGGAAATAAATCCAGTATATGTGGATTTTCAAGATGCTCCATCAGGACAAGACAGAGAGTAACTGAAAGAGAAGGAAATTTCTAGGAACTTCGATCTCACGTAGGGTAAGTACCACTGAGAATGGCTAAAACTGGAAGAGAGGCTGACCTGGCCTGATGGGGCAGTCCTATAACATCACTAATAATAGGGGAAGTGTGATTCTTATGGAACAAGTCCATTTCTGAAGCACAATTAGAAACACCAGCCTAACAGATTTTACTCACAATTTGGTAGAGGAGTAGAAGTATTTCTCAATCTACAGCTCAGTTAAAGCAATTCCTCCAAATCTAAACTCTTCATCAAAATAAACCTATGTGTTGGATGTCTTACTCGAATGTTATGTTTAAACAATAAGCAAACATAAAAGATTTCACACAGGAAGCTACATTATTCAGTCTCTTTGTCATTCGCCACTTGACGGAGGAGGATGGATGGTGACCAGAAGAAACAGTTGATTTTTAAATGCCTGAAATATTTTTGTGCTGATCTTTTTACAATCCGAGTTTTCAAAGTAGTGTCATTCAGAAAGCAACATCTTATTGGATTGACCCAAACCTATAGCCTTAGGTAAAAATGAAATGACAGCTGTCACTCAAATGCTTTGCAAGTTATAATCAGCACAGAAGTTAAATAATATATCAAAAGACTCTCTGTCTTTTCATGACTATAAAACTAGGAGAGAGCAACTTCCTCAGTGTTCATAAAATTGTAGATATGATAAGCCTGAACCTGCCATCAGACTGTGTCCAGCCACGCCCCCAACCCAACTTGATGTTTTTCTGATTTCTATTCTAAAGTGGTGTGTGGAAGTTTTGTAATTAGTGCCGGGCTTTTTTTCCCAGGGTTTCCTTGCCAAGGATATCATTAAGGGATTCTGCAGTAACAAGCATTCTTCTGTTCAAATTTATATCAATTAGTTTAGGACAGTAATTCAATTGGATGGCCCACTGGATTTTGAAAGACTCACGACCATGTCAAAGTGACGACCTCTTTCCTTCTCTCTCAGCCAAAAGCAATTTTTTAACAAGGAGCCCTGGAAAGAAATGCTGGTTTAATAATTAGTTATCGATCATGGCCAATGCCATGGCAAACACCATTGGATTAGTCAGAGGCCAGCAAATCGGAACATGGGAGTTTTCCTTGTCAAGATTGGGGTGGCGGGGGGAAGCAAAGAACTGACAGAATAAGAGATCAAAAATAGCTTAATTAGGTATGTTTTCATCTTTGATATTCTTTTAATTTTCAAAAGTAGAAATAAAATCTTTAACTTGGATAGATTCAAAGTTTAACTATCTAAAACAGCTTTATTAATATAAAGCAACTTAATAGTATATCTCCATTTAAAAACATTATAAAAGACAAGATATGAGTTAAGTAGACTTGGAGACCACTAAAATTGCTTTGAAAACAATGCCATGCAAAGTTATTTTGATAAATTAACCCTGCTTTGGCCAGCATTTTTGCCTGGCTAAGATACCATTAACCCCCATGCCCTGAAATGCACATTAGAAACAATTTGGATACATGCACAAGAAGACCGTAACAATTATAGACAGTAGCTTTAAAAGTATAATTGACTTTTCTGAGCACTAATTTAGGCATCACTTTAGGGCTGCATAAAATATCTCCACATATGAGACATTTAATGGAAGGAGAAACTTAAAAGAATGATTTTATTGTACTTTGAGGGGGAAAAATGTTTCCATTAGTTGTACAATTTCTTCGTAGAATAGGAAAGAAAAAAGAAAAAACACTGAAAATGCACAGTGTGGTGACAATGAAGTCACAACTTCTAACTAGTTTGAAGGTGGATATGTCCAATCCTCATGGCTGACAAGCAAGAATGAAGGTCCTTTTGGGTTTGAAGTTGAAATCAACCTGATCCATGATAAAGCAGCTATGGTATAGACATATTCTTTAAAATAACATTGTTTTAGAGGTGGATGTGTGGATACAGAGCAAGTAAATCAAATCACTCAACTCTAGCCCTAGGGTTTTATCTTTTCGGGAGTCACCATTTCTCCAGGGGAAAAAAAGCACATTTCTACTAATTTTGCATCCAATTTCAATTAGTTCTGATGGTTCCAGGGAGTAGAATCACACCCAAATGTTGGGACTACTTTGGGTCAATGTAAGAAAGAGATACACTACATTTAGCTTGTCGTCACACAGTGTCCCAAGAATCAGTTATTTCTCTATCACAAAAGATGGTCAAAACAAATCTATACAACGATTTGATTGGGATGTCAAAGAGAAGAGGTAATGTCTGAGATTCTTCACAGCCCTGATTCAAGATATCTCCTGGCTTCTAGCTGATTTCAGATTTTCTGACATGAGAACGGTCCATCTCCTGAAGTATGATAATATCCTGGAATACTTCTCAGAAAGTGAAGCAACTACAATGATCAAGTTTACCACCTCACTTTTTTATGTCAACCTGCCCTTAGAGGATGAAATTATTGGTTGTTAAAAGGCTGATGTTATTGCTACATATATGTTAATTATATGCTTCTCAAGAAAAATAGCCCTGCACTTTTTGTGCATGTGTAAGAGAGAGAAAAAAAAACCTTTTTTTCTTAAATAACAACCATATGTGAAGACCTGTGGGCTTCAAATAAAGTGAGTGTTCTACTTTTGGCTTGATCTTTAATGAGCTGACTAACTTTGGACATGACACATCAACTCTCTGTTCTTTGTTCTCATCTATAAAATGAGTATGGTGTCTAAATCCTCACTATGCATAGTGTGATTTATGGGCCAGCAGTACTGGCATCACCTGAGAGTTTGTTAGAAATGCAGAATCTCAGACTCTTTATCAGAACAATTGAATCAGGACCTGCATTTTAACAAGATCTCCAAGGGAGAAGCTCTGATCTAAAAAAATCTTTAAGATCAGTTCCAACTCTATTCTAGGGGGAAAAGGGAAAGACAAACTGCTTAAACTTAAAAGGACAGCCCAGATGGATGTCTTAATTAACTTGATGGTAGGAATCCTTTCAGAATGTATACGTATATCAAATCATCACATTGTACATTCTAAATATATTACAATTTTATTTGTCAATTATATCTCAATAAAACTGAAAAAAATAGTGTATTTGAAATGGGCAATAAAAATAAAATAAAAGGACAGCCCAACACTCCTGTATTGTGTATGTGTGTGTGTGTGTGTGTGTGTGTTCACTTTCCAGTGTTTAGCTTCTTTACCACATGGATGCCCTGAGGCTGTAGGACACATGTTTACCTAAGCAAATGTGCTGTCAAGTGCCTTGAGATGGAGCAAAATGGGATGAGGACCTTAGTTCTGCCGTGTTGTTGGTCTGACTCAGATGTTTTCCATAGGGTCATGGTGCCAAGAATTAAAACCTCTTTACCACAAGAGCTCATCCAAGCTCACATCCAAATTAGGAAAGTACAAGAAATAAATAATCTTATCTGTCTTTTCCTTCCAGCATCACCTGATCTATCAAGTCTGTCTTTAGTAGCCCTATGCCAAGCTGACAGCTCCCCCACCTCTACATCGGATCAGCGGGGACAGACGCCCCACCCCTTGGAAGATTCACTTACAGTAACTGTTGAGGTGCAAGCAGAGAATGAACAATAGAAGGCTGTCAAGGCCGACAGCCAGCCCTGGATGTATGAGCGCTGAGCTGACAGCAAGGGCCTCAGAGGGTAAACTGCTTTGCTGGAACTAATTAAACAGATGAAATTATTACATGAATATGCAGATGTTGTTTACATTTTACCATATGGTATTATTTCAGGTAATAACTCGCAGGAGAATCCCTTCCTCTCATCAAGAGGAAATGGGTTGAAAAGAAGGCCCCCCGTGTCACCTTTCAGTTGCTAGGCAGATACTGATAACTCGCAGGTTTCCTCCCTGAGTCATGGCGAGTGTTCAGCCTGGATGCCCGGGCACAACAGGATAAAGCTGAGGCTCCTCTCTGGAAGGAATAGGGGAGTGTGTGTGTGCTGGGGGGAGAGGGGCTGCTTTAGCTGAGCCGAAATGGCTACAGCTGCTAGAAAATCCGCCCTGGGGTGGAAGGGCATCCAACAATGGACGTGCTGCCCTTCTGAAAGTTGCAAGTAAAAGCCAAGGGACTCATCACTGCGCTGGGCATTTCCTCAAGACTTGGGAGTGTGCAAATCAAGGCAACTGACTCGTAAACTGACACATCAGAGACAAACGTTCCAAATGAGTATCAAATCCTCCAGTGGGCCACAGTCAGAGGAGACAAAGCAGTTAAGGAGAGGAGGCTGCACGTTAAAGGGGAAAACATGACAGAGCCAGTTCAGCAAACAGAAGTCATTCCCCTCCCCACTTGCCCCTGCCTTCCTCCTCATTACTTCCATACGTCTGTTAATACATCAAGCCATGTGGCCAGTCTAACTTCAACTTCCTCTTATCCCTCATCAGTCACATCCAACTCATCACAAAGGCTGTAGGTTTTGCCTCCAAAATGGTCCTCCATGTCTTCCTGCTGCCTCATCCCCAGGTGCCTGCCCAGATCTCTGGCATGAACTGTGGTAGCAGCCTTCCTCTTAGGCAAAACGCTGAACGAAACTGCCTGCCCTGGCCAGGCAAAGACAGTAACAATTTGCATGAGTTATTTTACGACAAGAGATCCTGGTAAGGAACACGGAACTAACAAGCCACCACTAACCAGAAGAATACGGGAAAGGTCAAAAGGAGAGAGGAGATGCCAGTCCATATATCCTACCAACCTCCCAGAATCCTCCTTGCTGGAAGCCATCTTGGCTGAGAATTTGCACTCACCACCAGCAAGGACCCTGAGTCAGAGTGATTGGCCAGAGACAACCTGGAAACTAACCCCATCACCATAAGACCTGAGACTTCAAGCCACGCGGCAGAGCAGTTCTCCTGGGTTCCCTTACCCTGCTGCTCTTCTCCCGGGCGCCCCTTCCCAAAGAAGTTTTTTGCTTTGTCAGCACATGTGTCTCCTTGGACAATTCATTTCCATGTGTTAGACAAGATCCCACTCTCAGGCCCTGGAAGGGGTCCCCCTTCCTGCAACATTCCTACTGTCCTTTTCTCACTCTGCTATATTCAGTCCACTCCTGGCCCCACTGTCAGAATCATTTCTAAAAGCCAAATCTGATCAGGCTTCTTCCTGACTTAAAAACATTCATCTGCTTATTTATCACTGGTTTTAGTCTCAAGCCAAACTCACCCTGCTCTACAAGGCTGTTCCTAATCCACATTCTACCCATTCTAAATTGGTTCCAATTTTCACTCTAGGCTGAATCCAGAGCTGTCTCCCTTACCTGGAATATTTCCCCACTTTCTCCTCCTCTTAACTAACAGTGAATCATTCTTTTTATGTTTGCATTGGGATCTGTTGTAATGACTGATATTATTTTAAAGAAAAGGAACCATCTCATCTGGTCCCCCTAAAACACTGCATTATTTATTTCTTTGAGATAATCGGGTCAAAGAGCTTTCTCTGAATTCATCCACCTTTCCCCATGCTCACATCAAACGTATGCAAACACACACATACAAAGTCTTTATTTTTTACAGACCTGGGATTCCATTATTCATGCTACCCTGCAACTAGCTCTTGTCACTTTACCTTGTCATGAACATTATCTAGATCAAAAGATAGAAATAGAACACATTCTTTTCGATGCTGCAAAATATCTCATGCTGCATATACACTATCATTTAACAAAGTATTTTGCTATAACTAAATATTCAGGATTTTTTCTTTTCTGTACTTTCTCTTTTATTCTTTCCTTGTTGTGTTTTGTTTTTTCTTTCTTTGCAAGTGAAAATAAAGCTATTACAAATTTTCTTGTATATAGGTCCTTACATACTGATGCCTTTATTTCAAAAGGATAGGTTCCCCAAAGTGAGACTACTGAGTCTAAAGGCACATGCACTTTTAAATGTAATAGATATTTCCAGATCGTTCCCCCAAAAGGTTGTAATAATCTATACTTCCATCAGCAATAAATGTGTGTCATCTGCCCACATCCTTCATAATGTTATATTTTACTGCGTTTTATGTAATTTTTATTGCTGTTTTCATTTTGCCAATAAGAACAATAAAAATGTCTTATATTAATTTTTAGTTCCTTCACTTGTGAGATAAGTTCAGCATGTTTTACTATGTTTATTTTCTGCCAAGATTTCCTCTTCTTTGAGCTCTATGCTCATATCCATTTCTCATTTTTATATTAAGTTGTTTGTCTTTCATAAATTTGTAGGACTTTTTGTAAACTAATTCTTTGTCTGTCATATGTGCTGCAAATATATCTTCCCAGGCTATCTCTGTTTTTCTTTAGAGCTTCTTGATATCTTAAGTCTCTTGAGAAGGCTTTTTCCCACGCTAAAAGTTTATTCAACTATTCATTGAATGTTTAATTAGTTTATTTTTATACTTCCTCTTTTGGAAAATTTTCTGGGCTAGTTTCAATATTTATTTTTCCATGTGAACTTCAGATTCCTTCTGTCACATTCCTTACCCATTGGCAAAAAAACTGGTTAGAGTTCTAATTATAATTATATAGAATTTACATATTAACTTGAGAATGTTTGAAATTCTATGATATTGTATAAAAAAAACATTACTCACTATTCTTTCTAATTTATTTTTAACCTTCAATAAGATTTTGAAATTTTCTTTACTTAAATACTATGACTTCTTGTTAAATTTTTTCTTGGAATTTTAATTTTTGTTTTATTATTTTTAATGCATTTTTATCTTTCCACTTTCAACTAATGATTACTGTAATTGAGAAGTTGTGAATATCCATATTACCTTATTAATTCTAATTATTCATATTATCTTATTAATTCTAGATTTTAATAACTAGATTTCAGTGGCTACTCTTAGGTTTACCAAGGATGCAATCATATCTTCTGCTAAAAGATAATTTTATCTCTTCTTTTTCAATGAGTAATTCAACTTATTTCATTTTCTTGCTTTATTGCATTAGCTAAAACCTCCAAAAGAATGTTAAATAATGATAATAGTAGAATTATGCATTGTATCTGAATTTAATAAAATGTTTTCAATATTTCACCATTTAATATAATGTTTATTGTTGGTTTTAATATATAGATTTTTATTATATTTGAATATATTTTCACATAAAGATTTTATTAGTAATAGCTTCTGAATTTTAGAAAATGCCTTTTGGGCATCCATTGATTGAATAAATTATATTTCTTGATGTAATTCATTATGGTGGTAAAAGTCCAAATTTTGAATCTTTTTAAAATTTCTGTTATGCATGGTATATTATTCTTTTAATACTTTGCGAAATTTAATTTGTTAATACCTTTTAAATTCATGTTTTAGCTAAATTACACTGTCTTATCAGATTTTGAAATTAAGGTTCTTCAGCTTCATAACCTGAATTGAGAAACTTTGGTTTGTATTGGTTCAAAGTGTTGTGCCTCCAAGTGTGACTTTTAGACCAGTAGCACTGACACTGCCTGAGCACTTAAAATTGCAAAATCACATGCTTCCCCAGATCTACTGAATTAAAATCTGCAGTTTGACAAGATCCCTAGGTGATTAGTATGTACATTAAAATTTGAAAAGCACTAGTGTAAATAACATAGTGTTTTTTGCTTTTTTTAATTTTTTTTTATTTTTAGCTGTGTTGGGTCTTCGTTTCTGTGCGAGGGCTTTCTCTAGTTGAGGCAAGCGGGGGCCACTCTTCATCGCGGTGCACAGGCCTCTCACTATCGTGGCCTCTCTTGTTGCAGAGCACAGGCTCCAGACGCGCAGGCTCAGTCGTTGTGGCTCACAGGCCTAGTTGCTCCGCGGCATGTGGGATCTTCCCAGACCAGGGCTCAAACCCATGTCCCTGCATTAGCAGGCAGATTATCCACTTTTTAAAATTCACATCACACTCAGCCAAAAAACTGGTTGTGGCACCTATTTTAAAATGATAGATCACTGATTTCTTCCCAAATATTTCTTATATGCCTGATCCATCATATTTATCCCTCTTTTTGAGCCAAATGTGAATGTTATATTTTGCTAGGTAATCATGTTTCTTCTCACATTTCCCTATGAATAGGTCTCAGCATAGATGTACTAGTCTCCAAGGATACCTTCCCAGCACTTGTAGCCCTGCCTCTGTGCTCATACTCCCTGCTCCTTTAGCACTCTCCTCTTCCTCTGTCATCATACTTATATTTTATTATTATGTCTTCTTTAGCTGCCTTTCCCCTCTGGTAGATTATCAAATCTAGAAAAGAGGATATTATGTCTGTCTTGTTCGTTTTTGTATGCCTGGCATCAAACAAAGTCTCTGACACACAATAGGCATTCAAAAAATATGCTGAATGACAACTGGATGCATGGATGGTTGGATGGATGGATGGTTGGATGGGAAAACAGACTTTCTTAAAAGTAGTGGCTGATACAAAATTATCTTTGTATCCCTTGCACATTTCACAGTGACCAGCATCTTGCATACTTCCTGGCCCATGAAGACCACTCAAATTCCTTTTTAAAATATAAACTGCTGGAGGAACCAAGATGGTAGAGTAGAAGGACATGCTCTCACTCCTTCTTTGTGAGAACACCAGAATAACAACTATCTGCTGAACAATCATCAACAGGAAGACACTGGAACTCACCAAAAAAGATACCCCACATCCAAAGACAAAGAAGAAGCCACAATGAGACGGTAGGAGGGGCACAATCACAGTAAAATCAAATCCCATAACTGCTGGGTGGGTGACTTACAGACTGGAGAACACTTATACAACAGAAGTCCACCCACTGGAGTGAAGGTTCTGAGCTCCACATCAGGCTTCCCAACCTGGGGGTCTGGCAACGGGAGGAGGAATTCCTAGAGAATCAGACTTTGAAGCCAAGTGGGATTTGACTGCAGGACTTCAACAAGACTAGGGGAAACAGAGACTCCACTCTTGGAGGGCACACACAAAGTAGTGTGTGCATAGGGACCCAGGGTATGGAGCAGTGAACCCAGGGGAAACTGAACCAGACCTACCTGCTAGTGTTGGAGGGTTTCCTGCAGAGGCGGGGGTGGCTATGGCTCACCATGGGGACAAGGACACTGGCAGCAGAAGTTCTGGGGAGTACTCCTTGGCGTAAGTCCTCCCAGAGTCTTTCATTAGCCCCACCAAAGAGCCCAGGTAGGCCCCAGTGTTGGGTTGCCTCAGGTCAAACAACCAACAGAGAAGGAACCAAGCCCCACCCATCAGCAGTCAAGTGGATTAAAGTTTTACTGAGCTCTGCCCACCAGAGCAACAGTCAGCTCTACCCATCACCAGTCCCTCGCATCAGGAAACTTACACAAACCTCTTAGATAGCCTCATCCCTCAGAGAGCAGACAGCAGAAGCAAGAAGAACTACAAACCTGCAGCCTGTGGGAAAAAAACCACATTCACAGAAAGATAGACAAGATGGAAAGCCAGAGGACTATGTACCAGATGAAGGAACAAGACAAAAGCCCAGAAAAACAACTAAATGAAGTGGAGATAGGCAACCTTCCAGAAAAAGAATTCAGAATAATGATAGTGAAGATGATCCAGGACCTCGGAAAAAGAATGGAGGCAAAAATCGAGAAGATGTAAGAAATGTTTAACAAAGACCTAGAAGAATTAAAGAACAAACAAACAGAGATGAACAATACAATAACTGAAATGAAAACTACACTAGAAGGAATCAATAGCACAATAACTGAGGCAGAAGAACGGATAAGTGACTTGGAAGACAGAATGGTGGAATTCACTGCTGTGGAACAGAATAAAGAAAAAAGAATGAAAAGCAATGAAGACAGCCTAAGAGACCTCTGGGACAACATTAAATGCAACAGCATTCGAATTATAGGTGTCCCAGAAGGAGAAGAGAGAGAGAAAGGACTAGGGAAAATATTGGAAGAGATTATAGTCGAAAACTTCCTTAACATGGGAAAGTAAATAGCCACCCAAGTCCAAGAAGTGCAGCAAGTCCCATACAGGATAAACCCAAGGAGAAACACGCTGAGACATATAGTAACCAAACTGGCAAAAATTAAAGACAAAGAAAAATTATTGAAAGCAGCAAGGGAAAAATGACAAATAACATACAAGGGAACTCCCATAAGGTTAACAGCTGATTTCTCAGCAGAAATTCTACAAGCCAGAAGGGAGTGACATGATATACTTAAAGTGATGAAATGGAAGAGCTTACAACAAAGATTACTCTACCCAGCAAGGATCTGATTCAGATTCGATGGAGAAATCAAAAGCTTTACAGACAAGCAAAAGCTAAGAGAATTCAGAACCACTAAACCAGCTCTACAACAAATGCTAAAGGAACTTCTCCAAGTGAGAAACACAAGAGAAGAACAGGAACTACAAAAACAAACCCAAAACAGTTAAGAAAATGGTCATAGGAACATACATATCGATAATTATCTTAAACATGAATGGATTAAATGCTCCAAGCAAAAGACACAGGCTTGCTGAATGGATACAAAAACAAGACCCATATATATGTTCTGTACCAGAGACCCACTTCAGACCTAGGGACACATACAGACTGAAAGTGAGGGGATGGAAAAAAATATTCCATGCAAAGGGAAATCAAAAGAAAGCTGGAGTAGCTATACTCATATCAGATAAAATAGACTTTAAAATAAAGAATGTTACAAGAGACAAGGAAGGACACTACAAAATGATCAAGGGATCAATCCAAGAAGAAAATATAACAATTATAAATATATATGCATCCAACATAGGAGCACCTCACTACATAAGGCAACTGCTAACAGCTAAAAAAGAGGAAATCAAGAGTAACACAATAATAGTGAGAGACTTTAACACCTCACTTACACCAATGGACAGGTTATCCAAAATGAAAATAAATAGGGAAACAGAAGCTTTAAATGACACAATAGACCAGATAGATTTAATTGATATTTATAGGACATTCCATCCAAAAACGGCATATTACACTTTCTTCTCAAGTGTGCATGGAACGTTCTCCAGGATAGATCACATCTTGGGTCACAAATCAAGCCTCAGTAAATTTAAGAAAATTGAAATCATATCAAGCATCTTTTCTGACCACAACACTATGAGATTAGAAATGAATTACATGGAAAAAATGTAAAAAACACAAACACATGGAGGCTAAATAATACGTTACTAAATAACCAAGAGATCACTGAAGAAATCAAAGAGGAAATCAAAAAATACCTAGAGACAAATGACAATGAAAACACGATGATCCAAATCCTATGGGATGCAGCAAAAGCAGTTCTAAGAGGGAAGTTTACAGCTATACAAGCCTACCTCAAGAAACAAAAAAATCTCAAATAAACAATCTAATCTTATACCTGAAGCAACTAGAGAAAGAAGAACAAACAAAACCCAAAGTTAGCAGAAGGAAAGAAATCATAAAGATCAGAGCGGAAATAAATGAAAAAGAAACAAAGAAAACAATAGCAAAGATCAGTGAAACTAAAAGCTGGTTCTTTGAGAAGATAAACAAAATTTATAAACCATTAACCAGACTTATCAAGAAAAAGAGGGAGAGGACTCAAATCAATAAAATTAGAAATGAAAAAGGAAAAGTTACAACAGACACTGAAGAAATACAAAGCATCCTAAGAGACTACTACATGCAACTCTATGCCAATAAAATGGACAACCTGGAAGAAATGGACAAATTCTTAGAAAGGTATAACCTTCCAAGACTGAACCAGGAAGAAACAGAAAATATGAACAGACCAATCACAAGTAATGAAATTGAAGCTGTGATTAAAAATCTTCAAACAAACAGAAGTCCGGGACCAGATGGCTTCACAGGTGAATTGTATCAAACATTTAGAGAAGAGCTAACACCCATCCTTCTCAATCTCTTCCAAAAAATTGCAGAGGAAGGAACACTCCCAAACTCATTCTATGAGGCCAGCATCACCACATACCAAAACCAGACAAAGATATTACAAAAAAAGAAAATTACAGACCAATATCACTGATGAATAGAGATGCAAAAATCCTCAACAAAATACTAGCAAACAGAATCCAACAACACATTAAAAGGATCATACACCATGATCAAGTGAGATTTATCCCAGGGATACAAGTATTCTTCAATATATGCAAATCAATCAATGTGATACACCATATTAACAAATTGAAGAATAAAAACCATACAAGCATCTCAATAGATGCACAAAAAGCTTTTGACATAATTCAACACCGATTTATGATTAAAAACTCTCCAGAAAATGGGCATAGAGGGAACCTACCTCAACATAATAAAGGCCATATACGACAAACCCACAGCAAACATCATTCTCAATGGTGAAAAACTGAAAGCATTTCCTCTAAGATCAGGAGCAGAACAAGGATGTCCACTCTCACCACTATTATTCAACATAGTTTTGGAAGTCCTACCCATGGCAATCAGAGAAGAAAAAGAAATAAAAGGAAGAGAAAAGAAGAAGTAAAACTGTCAATGTTTGCAGATGACATGATACTATACATAGAGAATCCTAAAAATGCCACCAGAAAACTACTAGAGCTTATCAATGGATTTGGTAAAGTTGCAGGATACAAAATTAATGAACAGAAATCTCTTGCATTCCTATACACTAATGATGAAAAATCTGAAAGAGAAATTAAGGAAACAATCCCATTTACCATTGCAACAAAAAGAATAAAATACCTAGGAATAAACCTACTTAGGGAGACAAAAGACCTGTATGCAGAAAACTATAAGACACTGATGAAAGAAATTAAAGATGATACCAACAGATGGAGAGATATACCATGTTCTTGGATTGGAAGAATCAATATTGGGAAAATTACTATACTACCCAAAGCAATCTACAGATTCAATGCAATCCCTATCAAATTACCAATGGCATTTTTTACGGAACTAGAAGAAAAAATCTTAAAATTTGTATGGAGACACAAAAGACACCGAATAGCCAAAGCAGTCATGAGGGGAAACAACGGAGCTGGAGAAATCAGACTCCCTGTCTTCGGACTATACTACAAAGCTACAGTAATCAAGACAGTATGGTACTGGCACAAAAACAGAAACATAGATCAATGGAACAAGATAGAAACCCAGAGATAAACCCATGCAACTATGCTCAACTAATCTATGACAAAGGAGGCAAAGATATACAATGGAGAAAAGACAGTCTCTTCAATAAGTGGTGCTGGGAAAACTGGACAGCTACATGTAAAAGAATGAAATTAGAACACTCCCTAACACCATACACAAAAATAAACTCAAAATGGATGCGAGACCTAAATGTAAGACCGGACACTATCAAACTCTTAGAGGAAAACATAGGAAGAACACTCTTTGACATAAATTACAGCAAGATCTTTTTTGATCTACCTCCTAGAGTAATGGAAATAAAAACAAAAATAAACAAATGAGACCTAATGAAACTTAAAAGCTTTTGCACAGCAAAGGAAACCATAAAGAAGACGAAAAGACAACCCGCAGAAAGGGAGAAAATATTTGCAAATGAAGCAACTGACAAAAGATTAATCTCCAAATTTACAAGCAGCTCATGCACCTGAATATCAAAAAAAAAAAAAAAAAAAAAAAAACAACCAAATCCAAAAATGGGCAGAAGACCTAAATAGACATTTTCCCAAAGAAGACATACAGATGGCCATGAAGCACATGAAAAGCTGCTCAACATCACTAATTATTAGAGAAATGCAAATCAAAACTTCAATGAGGTATCACCTCACACCAGTTAGAATGGGCATCATCAGAAAATCTACAAACAACAAATGCTGGAGAGGGTATGGAGAAAAGGGAACCCTGTGGCACTGTTGGTGAGACTGTAAGTTGATACAGCCACTATGGAGAACAGTGTGGAGGTTCCTAAAAAAACTAAAAATAGAATTACCATAGGATCCAGCAATCCCACTACTGGGCATATACCCAGAGAAAACCGTAATTCAAAAAGACACATGCACCCCAATGTTCATTGCAGCACTATTTACAATAGCCAGGTCACGGAAGCAACCTAACTGCCCATCGACAGACGAATGGATAAAGAAGTTTTGGTACATATATACAATGGAATATTACTCAGCCATAAAAAGGAACAAAATTGGGTCATTTGTTGAGTTGTGGATGGATCTAAAGACTGTCATACAGAGTGAAGTAAGTCAGAAAGAGAAAAACAAATGTCGTATATTAACGCATGTATGTGGAACCTAGAAAAATGGTACAGCAGATGAACCTGTTTGCAGGGCAGAAGTTGAGACACAGATGTAGAGAACAAACGTATGGACACCAAGGGGGGAAAGCCATGGGGGGTTGGGTATGGTGGTGTGATGAATTGGGTGATTGGGATTGACATGTATACACTGATGTGTATAAAATTGATGACTAATAAGAACCTGCTGTATAAAATATAAATGAAATAAAATTTAAAAATTAAAAAAAAATAAGATAAAGTGTTTTGTAAACTAAAAAGTGATATAATGATGGTGCTTGGGGATAGAATGACAAATGAAAAAGTCATAGTCTCCAGAGAAGACTGCTTACAATGTGGTAACTTTTTTGTTTTAATTTGCTTAGTCATATCGTTTAGAGAATTTTGGAACTCCCCTTAGGGTATCAACTTTCATACCTACTTGTGAAAATCCTCAGGCACAGAAAATCATCATGTAAAAGATAGGTTTCATTTCAGAATCAGACAAGAATAATTTATTGACAGGACTAGAAAATAAGTATTTGATAGTCAAGCTTGGCAAAAACAATCTTAAGTTAAAAAAATCAAATGCATATAAGGAATAACAAAGCTAACTTTCTAATGGCATACCAAAGTCAGTGCTGAAAACATGATTGTCTAGAACGTGTTGAAGGATGGAGCAAATGCATGACCCTGGAGAGGCACGTATTGAGGGTCACCCTGGGGCACTGGTGAGGTTCCAGTTTCTGTATTGGAACATTATCTCATTTATTCTTTCTAGGCATTCCTCAGTCCATGGACAGATTATTTCCAAATGGTGGTTTTAAAATTGTTTATAATTCATAATATTGCTCCTATGAGGGATGTGTTGGTACCCCAGGACAGACCACAGGAAGCTATTGGGTGGCTACGTAATGGAATCATGATGCTGAGACGACTGACCGCATAGTGCATCTAGAGTGTTTTCTGATCATGTGGGACCCCCGGAACGAATATTGAAGTAGACACTTGTATCGGTCAGGGTTCTCCAGAGAAACAAACTAATAGGATATGTATGTGTATGTGTGTATTTATTTTTAGAACTGACTTATAGAATTGTTAGTCTGGCAAATATGATATCCAAAAGGCAGGGCAGTAGGCTAAATTCTCAGGCAAGCGTTGATGTTGTGATCCTGAGTCCAAAATCTGTAGGACAGACCAGCAAGCTGGAGACCCAGGAAGTTTGGAGTCAGAATTCCTTCTTTTCTGGGAAATCTCAGGCTTTGCTCTTGAGGCCTTGAAATGATTTGATGAATCCCACCCTCATAATAGAGGGCAGTCTCCTCTACATTGTGTCAGCTGATTGTAGATGTTAGTCACATCTACAAAATACTTTCACAGCAACATTGACACTCAGACTTGACCAAACCACTGGTCACCACAGCCCAGCCAAGCTGACAAGTAAAAGTAAACCTCCACACGGTGCTTGGCCACCTGTCCCATTTCACAACCACTGCCCACCCTACTGTGGCTTTGTGCTACTCTAAGCCTTCCTCACACGCTCTCTATTCACACTTTCCTCAAGTTTCTCCTGGTCTTTACCTGCCCCCCAGAAAAAACACTCATTCTTTCAGAACTCAAAAGTTATGAAAAAAGCAACATGGATGGACATTATGCTAAGTGAAATAAGTCAGAGAGAGAAAGAAAAATAATGTATATCACTTATATGTGAAATCTAAAAAATACAACAAACTAGTGAATATAACAAAAAAGAAGCAGATTCACAGATATAGAGAACAACCTAGTGGTTACCATGGAGTGGGGAAATATAGGGGTAGGGGAGTGAGAGGTACAAACTGTTAGCTGTAAAATAAGCTATAAGGATATATTGTATGACACAGGGAATATAGCCAATATTTTATAATAATTATAAATGGAGTAAAACCTTTAAAAAGTGTGAATCATTATATTGTAGACCTGTAACATACAATATTGTACAGCAACTATATTTCAATTAAAAAATAAAATTAAAAAAAAGCAATCTAGCAACCTGGTCAGGCTAGCTTATACTAATATGTGAGTGATAGAATTTCAGGAATCAAAGTCAAATCTTTCTGCATTTTTGGAGTGGAGGAGGAGCAATTTGTAGGAATAATTTGCACTAAATGAGGGAGTCACAAAACACTTGAGGAGGGAAGCTGGCAGATGACAGAAGTGAGGAGAGAGGGCTCGGTCTAGAACAATACCTCGGGGTTGAAAAGAATCATAGGTAATCGAACAGTCTCTAACCCAGCTCATCACTGGCTAGTCCTTGCCCCATGGAAGCAGCCCCAGTGTTGCCAGATTTTTTTCAGTTTTTCAAGAAAAGCTGGAATTCTAGATTTTTATGTGAAATTTCCCAATAACGGAAGCACTCTTTTTTTCTTGTAATTCTAAGTTCTCACATCATCAAACAGTTGGGGGTTTCCACAGTGTAACTCAGCCAACCCCAGCAGGAAGTCAGGGGGGAAGGAACAGAGAGGAGAAAGTGGGAAAGGACTTATGCCTATGGCTCATTGGTCCAAAGCCAGGTGTTTCTACGTTACAGATTCTTTTTGCAAAGTCCTTCCCCCTATACCAGGGTCTGGTGGGCTTCGCCATGCACGTGGCGTTCATAAATCAGGCTTTTTTTTAAAAAATAAAATCTCATTCATGTTGCAAGTCTGCTGAGAGCTCTCAAAGGCACACAGTTCCTCTGGGATCAGTGATTGACAGAGTTTCTTCAGGACCAGGACACAGGGCGTACCACACACAGGATCCTTGGAGAATAATCACACCACCCTAATCAGACCAGCTTCCAAAAGGAGGACAGAACAAGCAACCATCGTCCACTTATTATTTAGTAATTTCTACAGGCAGAGGTGTTTCCATATCTCTTCATTTATGTTTATTGAAGAAAATGCCCAGGCCACTCAGAGTGGAAAGGGTCTTAGCAACTCTCGAGAGAGGGGGAGAGATGCCTGCCGCATCAACCCCTGTGGTCTGACACTGACCCTATGAACCGGGCCTAAGGTGGTGCTGACTTCCCTTCAGACTGATAAGATTCACCTGAGGGGCCTGTGAAGCATACAGACCCCTAGGTCTCAATCCAGAAAGTCCCATCCAATACATTTACCAAAAAATCTGCTTTTAAAAGTGCCCCAGATGAGGTGAACTGAAGAGGAAACTTCAAGCACACCATCCTCAGGGAAGAAAAGTAATATATTTGGGGAACTGCTGAGCAGTGGTTGGTGGGGGGCCGTCCCTTCTAAGCTGGAGGCTCTACTTCAGTAGTAATAAATGATGCTTGGCAGTTCATCTAAGAGTCACCAAAACACCAGCTATGTAAAACTGAAAGTTTTTACTTAGATGGACCCAGTTGTCTTCTCTTAATTGAGAGACCAGGGATGGATTTCCATAACAACTGGATTTCATGCCTTCTGTTCTTTCTTCCATGGAACTCCGAACACTTACAGAATATTGTGATGGGAAAATTTACCCTGCAATAGCCAATTATCCATAGTATGTCTGCGCAGTGGTCAAGCAGAGAAGTTCACACACTGTGGCTTATCTCTTTTCACACACCTAAATTCATTTTCTGAAGAATGGAACAAGACTCACCAGGCCTTAAAATAAAAATAGTGATGCAGTATTTAAAGGAAGATTGGAATTTAATCCCATCTTCGTAGATAAGTGATTAAAACACATACTGTCCTTTATTTGTTACTTTGGATAAACAACCACAGACATACCTACCAGGGGTTCAGCTGTTAGTGCAAATGAAGAAGAACATTGTGTCTGCCTCTGAGGGATTTTTTTATGTACCTGACAGTCAAATACAGTGTTCTCTGCAACAACTCTAGGGAAACTGTTTGTTTACCATCTCAGAAACCCTTTGGTGCACGCACTGCAAAGGATAACTCTTCATCTGCTCATCTGCAAGGCTATAGAGCTAAAGACCCTAAAATCCTGCTAAAATGAGAGACTTGGCTTATTTATGGAAAGGAAAGTATTTGAGGCAACTAAGATTAGCAACTTACTCTATCTGGAAGGTATTGTTTTTACCGGGCTCTTCTGAATGTTCACACATTACATGCCTGATGCAATAATTTATTAGATAACAGGCCCTTTTCTATTCCTCATCTGCAGGGACAGATAAAAAATGCCATTTTCAGGTATTGAAATTGGAGAATAAGGGGAAAAGCCTTGTTAATGCTTTCTGTTTTTTAAAAAGTCTTCATGCAGAGAATCTCAACCTAAGGCATACTGGGATAATCTAGAAAGCTTTTTTAAAACGTTAATAGTTCAGCCTCACCCCAGACAATGAAAACAAATTCCCTGGGGCTGACCAGATCATTTAAACCTCCCCCAGGTGAGCCTAGGGCAGCTAGCCCTAGCAACCCTATACATCGGAAGTCATGCTGAGGGGTTGCCTCTCAGGTGAGACCCTTTGAGAAGATGCGCTTCTGGTAGGCACCTCAATACCTAAAAACCTGAACCAGGCTCACAGCAACAAATTCTGAAGTGTCTGAGTGATGTTCCACTAACAAAAGTGCAGACAGTAAGAGGTCATTCTGAGCAAACGAGGGCACTTTTATTTAAGGTATGCTAATTCTAGGAATCATTTTGAAATATAAGGATCCACAGGTTTAGTTTGAATCTGGGGGCAAGAAGGGGGATCTAAGCAGAGTCTCAGTGGAGTTCAACAAATGCTATATCTTCCTTCTCTCTAAACAGTGACCCCTCCCACCACCCCCATCTACCCACCATTATCTTGGAAGGTAGGATGGAGTAAGCAATGGCATCAGTTATATACAACAGGGCTGGTCACTTAGAAAGCACTCCTCCTTCATCCTCTATATGAACACTTGCAGCTAGTTGTCTGTATTAATTGCTAAGCATCAGGTTGGAAGAGTGGTTTTACCAAGGAAAAGAGGACCAACTTGGAACCAAAGGAGCCAGGTGTATTTGTGCTAGCTGGGCACTTGGGCAAAGTGCTTAACAAAGGCTATTGAATACCCCTCCTCTCTTTCCATGCAGATATAGGTAAAATTTGGAGGGGGTGATGATGGAAACAAAACAAGAAACAAAAATGCCACCTAATAAGTTGCCCTGGCATATCAATTAATGTACCTCCTGTGGAGAACTCAGGCTACAAAGAAAAATCAATCCACCCCTTCAACTCCAAGTCAAAGCCTACATCAGTTCCCAATGGAATCTGGTCCTAACAGGAGGTCACATTCCCCTCCTCCCAAGGTAGAATTATGACAAATTTTGTTCAGAAGTTCTCAAGATTTTTCATTTTGTTTAGTCTTATATTCTGAACAGAATAAATTATAAACTCTCTGAAAATCTCCACATGTTTGTAAACTAAAAGTCAAAGAAATGATTGAATTGTTTGTGCCTCTCCAGAACCCAAGCTCACTCTTCCAGCTCCTGTATTCTAATTTCCTCAAAGATCTGTGTAAGCAGTGAATGTTGGCAACTCATTCCCACAAGTGGTCGGGTTGAGTTTGCGACCCCAGTGGGAGGCGGGTTCCTGTTCCAGCAAGGGTGACCTGCCACAAAGAGGGGCTTCACGGGGCTGCTACAGGAGGTGACCCAAGTTAATGGAGTATAATACTTTCCTCCTGGCTCATCCTCAGGCAGGTTACGGCTAGCAGCTCAGACATCATCTCCCGGACCAGCCAATCCCAGAATTCCTAGAATATTACCCTTTTACTCCCCATGGCATTCCTCTTCACCTTCTATTTTCTGGCTTATTTATTGATTTATCATTTATCATTTGTCTCCCTTCCAAAGAATGACAGAGTAACAAAAAGAGGGACCTCACATGCTCTGTTCACTGCCTTATCCTCAGCCCCAGCACTGTGCCAGGTATAATAGCCACTCAGTAAATACCCACTGAAGGAATGAAGTGATAAACAAAGACATGGGTGGTTGAGGTAACCAGACCAGGCAGACAGTGGATGGTGAGTTTCCCAGACTGTCTGATGGGCTCTAGTGTGGGGAGAGTCTGGAGAATTGGGGGCCTGCGTGAGTCTGGACAGCAGCCCAGAGGAAATGAAGAAGTTGGAGAGGAGATACCCCAGACCCTTTTTAGTCACTCAACAAGCATGAATGCAACACTAATTTTTGGAGACTCTACTATAGCCCATACATTGGGATGACAAAAATAATTATCACATGGCACCTGCCAAGTCTGAGGCAGGGAGACCAGTTTATAAACAAAAACATTTTGGGGGAGATGTTTATAACAATGAACATCATAATCGCATCTCATATTTATTGTAAAGCCAAGTACTTTCCATGGATCAACTCATTTAATCCTCCCAAACCATCTGAAGTTATCTCCATTTTGCAGATTCAGAAACTGAGGTTTAAGTCAATTGTCCAAAGTCATAAAACCAATAAATGGTGATAGGTAGGTAAAAGGTTAAGTGGTGGTAAAAAAAAAAAAGAAAGAAAATCATAGAGGGAGGGAGGAAAGGAAAAAGGGAGAGAGAGAAAGGGTAGGGAGAGCAATCTAACAAAATAGCAGCTTAAAAATGAGGTTTATTTTCCCCTTGGGTGGTAGTTTCAGGAGAGAGGTGGGCTGTTGCTTCGTTCTTACCCCTGCGTCCTCCCAGCCAGTCTCTCTGCCATCCCCTGCTCTCCTCGGCTTGGCTAAAGTTCACGGAGGGAAAGGGGCATGAGGGAGGTTTCCAGTCCTGTCCACATGTGACACTGCAGCACTCACACCCACATGCCACAGGCCAGAACCTGGTCACTCTGCTCCCCTTGTCACAAGGTGGCTGAGAAGTACAATTCTTCCCTGAATAACTGCATGCCCAGCTACAACTCTATTGCTATGGAAAAGGAGGGTGGATGGATTGGGGCGGTCAGCTAGCAATCTCTACCATAGCGGTAATGCTGAGATCCACACCTGACTCCCAAGCAGCAAGACCAGTGTGGACAAATTAGTGTATCTCTTTATCCCTCAGAGAGAGGAGGGGAAAGGGCCAGGTTGCAGAATATAGAGCAAAGGATTGATATTCAAAATGGATCAAGCAGAGATCTAATGCACAGCATAGTGTTTACAGTCAACAATATTATATTATATGCTTCAAAATTGCTAAGAGACTAGATCTTGTGTTCTCACCACAAAAAAGAAATTATAATTACATGACTTGATAGAGATGTTAGCTAAAGCTAAGGATGTAATTATACTGCATTTTATAAATTTATCAAATCAACAGGTTGTACACCTTCAACTTACACAATGTTATAGGTAAATTATATCTCAGTTTTTTTTCCTTTAAAATGGGCCAAGAAGAGTGAGTAGATATTTGCCAAGCAGATATAGGAGGTAAAGTTTTACCTCCTAACAATGTAAAAACATAATGATTACAGCATGTTATTACCAATGTAAGTGGTAACAACATGAGCAAATACAGAAAGTGTCAGGCATACAATTTTCATCTTGAAAAGTAGGTAGTCTAGTGGAGATAAGGACAGGAGCTGAAAGGGGTCAGGGATAGTGCATGCTGACACCAGGTAGAGGCACAGTTGTAAACAACCTTGGATTTCATATTATGGAATTTGTGGGCAGTGTGTAACAAAGACATTTTTTTAAGCACCAGCCAAGGGGGTAACGTGATTGTATCTCTCGTAGGATTCTCTGAATTTTGAATTACCTCCTGGAGAAAGAAGTTGTAGACCTGCTCTGACCAACTCCTGCAGAGAGATTCCTACCCACACAAGAAACTCTAAGTGATACTCGGCTGGGAAACTTCTGTGACAAGGCTCCCGTCCATGCAGGGAATCTGTGTTTCTGTTTTTCTGTAGGAAGAGTTGGAAAATGTCTCATCCTAGATGAGAATTTTCTGCTCCCAGAGTATGAAAACATGTGCCACCAAAAATTGTAGACGTAATTTTGCTAGGGGTTGGAAAGCCTTCCATATATTTTGGGGGATAATTTTCCCAATTGCTCTGGTTCAGGTTAATAGTGATACTTGTTGGCATTCTCTAGGCCAACAGCTGCCAGCGGCGGGGGAGGTGAACCAGGAGTATGACATAGCAACAGAAAAATAACAGCCTAAAATGAGATTCAGCTGAACTCAGTCACTAAATGAACAAAGTGGTTGGAGAGTGGCAAGGTACACGTGAATAGGAGCAGCATGTCATTGTATGAAAAACATTCTATCATGAAATTGTCCAGTTCATGTCACAAATCATCACAATCCTGAAATCCACATTCAGGTTTGTATTTCACTCTTGAGGGTGCAGTTAGTGTCTATTCTTAGATAAGCCTCTTAAAATAGGGGGTCTTCATATTTTATGAGTCATGAATTCCTTTGACTATAGAATAAAAGTTGGGATGAATACACATGATTTTGTGGAATTCCTTGGAAATGGGGTCCATGGTCACTAATAAAGGAACTCACTCTTTTTTTTAAAAATCAAAGTATAGTTGTTACAATGTTGTGTTAGTTTCCGGTGTACAGCAAACTGATCTGGTTATATATACATATACTTTTCATATTCTTTTCCATTACGGTTTATTACAAGATATTGAATATACTTCCCTGTGCTGTACAGTAGGTCCGTATTGTTTATCTATTTTATATATACTAGTGTGTATCTGTTAATCCCATACTCCTGATTTAGCCCTTCCCCCCTTCCCCTTTGGTAACAATAAATTTGTTCTCTATGTCAGTGAGTCTGTTTCTGTTTTGTAAATAGCTTCATTTGTATCATATTTTAGATTCCACATGTAAGTGATATCATAGGATATTTATCTTTCTCTGTATGACTTACTTCACTTGGTATGATAATCTCTAGGTCCATTTGTGTTGCTGCAAATGGCATTATTGCATTCTTTCTTATAGCTGACTAGTATTGCATTGTGTGTGTGTGTGTGTGTGTGTATATATATATATATATATATATATATATATATATATATACACACACACACCACATCTTTATTCATTCATCTGTTGATGGATACTTAGGTTGCTTCCACGTCTTGACTATTGAAAATAGTGCTGCTATGAACACTGGGGTGCTTGTATCTTTTCGAATTAGAGTTTTCTCCAGAAAAAAAAACACCCAAGAGTGGGATTGCTAGATCATATGGTAACTCTAGTTTTTCAAGGAACCTCCACACTGTTTTCCATAGTGACTGCACCAATTTACATACCCACCAATAGTGTAGGAGGAAGAACCTCACTCTTAAAGATCAAAACCATGTCTTAACACAAAAGGAGGACTGGCCTGGACTCAGGGTGTGGAAGAGCCCCAAACAGTGGCCCAGGGCCTCAGGTTCATGGTTTCCCAGATTCTCAAGATCCCAGAGCTGAAAGAGAAGGGGTGTAAGAGGGCTTGGAGGTTGGCTGTACCAGGAAAGAAGGAGTAATTGTACACAAAGGTCCTGCACATCATGGGGAACAAGCACAAGCCACATTTCTTGGAAAAGATACTTGTCAGGAAGGAAAAAACTTCTCAGAGTCTCCAACCCCTAATAGTAACTCAGATCAAATTGGTAGCTATGTCTTTCTAATTTTTAAAAATATTATTTTAAGTGGATACATTAGTACTAATTTTATGTTACTGATAAATATGAAATTTAGTTTTCAAATCACAAATATCTTCAGAGTTCTATGGTCCTCCATTGGTTTTATTATGCAAATGAACATACCAGTTTGCAGGTAGGTAATAGATGGCTCTCTAAAGATCTCCACAGTGTAAACAAGTTCACTGCCATTCTCTCCTTAGGTCAGATATGTATTTGGGGCCATCACTACCTAAGTTAGAATTTTAAAGTGTGTCCAGCTTCATATGACGATCCCACTGCTTTGAAGGCAGTGGAATGTTTGCTGAATTTCCGGCAAGTGGATTCTGTTTGGATGGTTTAATCCTTCTGATTCTTCAGCCCAGTGTTTTCTGGCTAGAGTCCCAAATCTGATGCTGAAAGTCACTTAGCTTTACATTCGCAGAAAAGATTTCAAAACTGATCTGTTTCTGATATTTAATGTGGGGTTCATTTAATGTGGGGAAGCCAGACACATATAACCCAACCTGGTTCCAAATCACATGATGCTCTCCACGAAAGCAGGAGTGAGAAACGTGTGCCTAGCCTGACCTAGCCATACCAAATTCCATGCTGGGAGCTCCAGTTAAGAAGGGAGTCCTGTCCGATGTCCTGGCTTCTCGCCAGTCATTCTCTCTATTAACATACTGGCTGTTTTAACATGCATGTGAAACAGATGCTACAATTTGCATTCACAGTTTTGCTATGGGAAAAGAATCCAGTGAACTTTTTCTTCACTTCTGAAACACTCTTTACTATACAGACACAGAGCTCCTCCGAAAATGGAACACTACTTTAAATTAAACATTTAGTTGGTTTACTTCTAGAGTGAACAAGGCAGTGTGCTGCATTTTACAAACTTCTTGTTTCTGTGTAGATCTCGCACGTATCTCTGGTGGAGCTGGCTCATTTCACTGTGCTAGAGAACAAGGGACTTTTCCAGCCTCTGTAGCAGGATAAGGTGTGTTTCATCTTGGTGTGGTTTCAATCACTCCCCATGTGTTTACTGAGCACTGGCACTGGTGTGCAGTGGCCAACAGGCAGAGAAGGAGCCTCAGGGAAGTCAGTCTACCTGGAAAGACGTCAGACACGAGTTCTAACGACAAGAAAGTGCAATGAGTGTCACATTTGGAAAGGTACCTCTCACAATAGGACATCTCCTCATTGGGCAGACCCACTGTGTCCTCTCTCTAACAAAGAGGAAGATTCTGAAACAGCTCTTCTAATTGTTTGGATTTTGTGTGTCTAGACCCACCCCTGAACACTCTAGATGTAGGAGATAATATGGCATTAGACTACTGGGTTCAGACCCTGCCTCCTCCATTTTCTAGCTGTGTGACCTTATCCAAGTTCCTTAACTTCTCTGTGACTCAGTTTCCACATCTGTAAAATGGGCCTCATAAAAGTATCTATCACACAAGTGTAGTCGTAAATGTTAACATACATAAGAGCTTTAGAAGAGCACCTAGCACACAATAAATGCTTTAAATATAAGATATTGTTTTTTCCTACTAAATTAATGAATGAATTCAAAGAAGGAATGAATGAACTAATTTATAGTTCTCTCTCGTGATCCAGGTAGGGCTAACTGTAATGAATAACATTTTGTAAAGAGAGAAAACGAGTCTAGGAGGACTTCATGGTTTTTATTGTTTTCATTTTCTTAAGGTTAGAGATAATAAAGTTTACCCCTCTTATTTAATGGAAGCAGAAGTTGAGGTCCCCACTGGGTGTCATACATCACTTCACTTCTAAGAGCAATCCCATGAGGAAGGAATTACTATCCCTATTTTATGGGTTTTATCGATGAGAAAAGTGAGTCTCCAAGAGGCTGAGGAACTTTCAAGGGGCCATAGAGCTAGTAAGTGGTGGAGTTGGGACTCAAACTCAGGTCTCTCCGGTCCCTCCAGAAAGAAACCTTGCT
Source organism: Balaenoptera acutorostrata (assembly GCF_949987535.1). Lineage (NCBI taxonomy): Eukaryota > Metazoa > Chordata > Mammalia > Artiodactyla > Balaenopteridae > Balaenoptera > Balaenoptera acutorostrata. Next base: position 49,466,302 of record NC_080066.1, on the reverse strand, counting down.
GCTCCTGGCAGTCAGAGATATAAATGGGGGGAACTGTCAGGACTCAAAAGCTCCGGCATGGTCATGGCTCTGTGCTTCTACCCCAGACCAAGCTTTCCTTCCTCTACCTTAAATTCCCTTGTTTACTGTAAACAACCCCATTTACTGATGAAGCAATAGTTTCTCTAGGTGACTCAAACAAGAAGATTTGGAATTTTTCATGAATTTGATTCATTTCTGGAAATATACAGTCGTGAAAAAATAAATCAAAATCTCATTAAGTCGCATGTTTCCAAGCTTGAATTTTCAAACAAAACCAGAGGGCATTACAGTTTTAAAATAATGCCTCATGATTGACTCAGAATAGATCGTTTAATGTTTGCACTGTGGCTTCAAGGAAATAATGATTGAAGTAATCCACAATGGAACAACTTCATAACCAGAATAATAGTTTTTTTGTTTTTGTTTTTGTTTTTGTTTTAAGTAAGAAACTCCTAATATATAAAAAGCCTAAAATATAGCCACTGGGGTTTTCTAAATCTTATTATTATATAATTCAGAAGCCAAATAGGAAACTTCTAAAATCCAACGATAATTGTTTATTGTTTGTCTATAGTTTGTTTTTTGTTTGGGGATGGCAATGTACATTTGTTTATTTGGGGAGGGTTATGAAAATAACTGTGTCATTAGCTTCAAGTCTGAGCTGAAAAATAAACTCTGATCATAGCTGTATTTCTAGATTTTCCAGAGCAGGAAATAAATTTCAGGAAGTTGAGAAAGTTAAGAATTACCCATGGGTACCTTTCCTTTCGAGTCTGCACATCCAGAAAACACTGAAATATATTAGGAATTCCATAAACACATATTAATTTAGTACGTGAATGAATGCTGACTCAAGGTCAAAGAATAAACACAGAAGTTGGAACAACAACAGTTTTAGTATATGTTGTTGCTTGATCTTACAGCAGAACATGTTTTAAAATATTTTGTTAACAACTAATTTGTGAATTATCCTCAGAAAGTAGAAATAAAACTTACCCCTTTAAGCTTTCTTTACTGCTATATTTCTCTAATGCTTAAAGTATTAACAGCATATGAAGTAAATTAATTATAATTTTTCAAGCATAAAAATAAATTTATTAAGCAGTTTTAAAGTTGATAACATTTTAGCACCTTAAATTTTAAATTTCTGGTTATTTTTCAATCCAGGAGAATGAATGGAGAAATCTACATCTCCAGGGCCAGCATTCTGAAAGAGAACATTTCTAAAGGCATGTGAGATTTTGCACCTGTAATTATTTTGGGGTACAAAATTGGCTACACCAGTAATTGCTCCTATAAACAGCTAATTGTAGCTGCTGTTAGCCACTTGTGGGTGTAATTAGCTGCTTGCCCTTAATCTTCATGGAATGCCCAATTCTCCCTGTAATTAGTCAATTGTAGATGCTGTTACTTTAACAAAAGAGGAAAGACTGGATTATCTCCCTTAAAAATTTGTTGATCAAACCTTTAAATTTGAATCTCAATTTCTAGAAAATGTGAAGAGAAGTGATTCCTCTGGTTAAATGGATTAGAAATGGTTTTACTTTCCTACCTGTGTCTTAGAGACTCCGTAACAATCAGATGTTGCAGGGACATCTTCGCAAAAAAATCTGTTTTTTGTTTTTTTGAGTATTGTTAACAGGTATCATTATTTTTATTTTGAAAAAAATGTACTCCTACTAGAAATGTGTATAAAATATTTAAGGTAGCTCCAGGTGCTTACATAAAAAATCCTGCTAGAAAGGGCCTCAACATTTAGAAAGTTAAACAGTGGACTTATGCAGCTTAATAAAATTAGAGGCAGAACACTTGAAAGTCTGAATTAAAACTTTAGCTCTCTTATATGCCAACTGTGTGGCTTTGGGCCTGCTGTTTAACCTCACTAACCTCAGTATTCTCCTCCGTAAGGTGGGAACAATGATTCTTCTACCTCTCCAGGTGGTTGTGAGGATTTCACAAACAAATGCATGAACAGTCTGAGCATTTGATAAATATTTCTTGATCTTACTGCATCAAGTAAAATTCAGTTCTTCCTGTGCATTGTAAAGCATAGCATCTTTCTCACTATAATGTTGAAATGTGGTTTTGATATTTGCTTCTCAAATGGAGCTGCTGTAAAACACATAAAATTCTCCAGAGCCATTACTTGTTTTCTTATGAATTTTCAGAATTGTAGTATTTTCTTTTTAAAAAAAAAAAAAGTATGAATATTTTAAAGTGGCAAATTTTAGTAGACTATAACTAATTTTAAAATCAGTTAAAATCCTGACATGATGTTGTACATACATATATTATATAGTGTAACATATTGTATATATAAATATGAACTTGTATTATGTGAGTAGCATCAGTCTCTGAAAAGTTACAAAGGATTCTTAGAACCGGAACCCTCATCGTCAGGAGTCAAATGTTTCTCCCAGTTAAACCGCGAGATCCTGGGAGAGCTGCCGAGAATAATCAGTCGTGGGTGGGCTGACGACAGAACCCCAGGCTTCAGTCCAAATGTAGCCTGTTGGGGTGATACTACCAGCTTTTGCCCATTATTTCATTACAGAAGAAAAACTCTAAACGAGTTCTACCACTCCTGGAATCATCTGAATCTTAGCTTTGAACTATAACTTTTCCGATTTGGCCATAAATCATTCTCTGCCCCAAAGATTGTATATATTCTGATTATCATATGAGTGTTTGCGTGTCTGTGCATGTGTGTGCGTGTGTGTGGATGTGTGAGTGAATAATGTTGTCATAAAATAGACTAGAAGCCTTGGGAGCTTGAAGCAATATCTTTCTCCACTAAACTGCTTTATTACTGCCATACCCTCCCTCCTGGGCATGCAGTCATCTGAGACTAGGCCAAATTGGCAGTCATTTTCGGAAAGCCTGGCAGGCCTGTGATCTCTGGGAGTTCCCAGACGGTGCTTCTCTCTCAACCAGCCCTCCAAGGGTCAGTAGCAGACCTGGCTCCTGGGCTGCAGTTTGCCTGGGCTGGGTCAAGAGTCAGGACTAATATACATTTCTATCTTAAAGTCATACTGTGAAAACATTCTCTACCCACCGTGGTATTCTTGTGGTGACAGCTCTCTTTCCAACCACTCCCCTAATTCTCTTACTCAAGAGCCTACCATGCCAGAATTCTCATCAGTGGCTGCAAGGAAGGAGCCCTATGGTGACCAAAGGGTTAAATTGATAACATACTTGTTCTAAAAAAAAATAATTTGGGGAGATGTGTTGACTGTTGATAAGCAGACCTGAAATAATAATAGCAGAGACTGCTTATCACAGGCAGGCAATAGTCCTATGACAATGTTCCAGCTGATGAAAAAAATGGGAACAAAAATTAATAGTGACAGTACTGGTAGAAACAAGCCATAAATTCAATACTAAGTCATAAAATACAGACTAACCCAATAAACACATGCTACTGTTATTATATTAATATTGTTAAAAATACCATAACATTTTAAAAAATGGAATGGAGGTGGAGGAACACTTTTTTTAGCAGTAATTTTCACTCAATGTGTCTGAGAGGCAGAAGATTTTTTTAAGCTAAAACCGCTAAAACTCTAACTCAGCACAGCAAAGAATCTCACTTGTAAACAGAGCAAGCACAAGGGTGATCACATTTCTATCCTACAAAGAGGAAATGGAAAGATGGAACATATTTTTTGAAGTTTTTTTTTTTTTTTTATGAGCCACACATTTTACATTTGTGATGTCAATCATCAAAACACCATTTGAGGTAGGACTTATTCTTCACGTTTTGGAACTAAGAAAACCAAGGACAGTTAAGTAAGTTGTCTGAAGCGACACAGCTAGTAGGCAGAAGAGCTGACATCCAAATACAACGCTGTCTGACTTCAAATTAGGGTTTGTAAATCAGATGCTGCAGAGGCCAGACCCTAAATATAGAGGGAAAAAAAAAGAGTTGGTCGGCTGTGGCCCCTGGAGAATGCAGGGCCGGTCTAATGAGGCTGGTGTGACTCAGAGCCAGCTGATGGTTGCCGTTTCCAGATTGGTTGATTTTTTCCAAAGAAGCCCCAAATCTACATTCTAAAATAAAATCTCACTTTTTAAACATTAGCACAAATGAATCAGACTGACATCTGGGAGCCTGTCCTCTCAAGCCTGTGTTTTCGGCCCTACTCCACATGTTTCCAGACAAAGAAAACCAAAAAAATTTTTGAGATTCTTTATTAATGTCTGTTTCACTTTGGATATTTATCCTTCAAGAAATATTTTCATTCTAGATGCTGTTGGCCTAATATTGTAATTTAAGTGTTTTTCTCCCCTGGAAAGTCTTAATTCTATCACAGATACTAATTGCAGGCCAGTAAGGGGTGCCTTGTCATGAAGAAGAACAGAACACTAGTCCCTGAGAATTTTTAAATTTGGTCTTCATCATCATCGGAGACTTACTGCCTTATTAGAAGCTGTGCCAATAGCTTGACTTCTATTTTTTTTATTGAAATATAGTTGATTTGCAATGTTGTGTTAGTTTCTGGTATACAGCAAAGTGATTCAGTTATATAAATATATATATATGTATATATACATATATATATATATATATATATATATATATATACACACATACATATATTCTTTTTCATATTCTTTTCCATTATGGTTTATTATAAGATATTGAATATAGTTCCCTCTGCTGTATGGAAGGACCTTGTTGTTTATCAGTAGCTTGACTTTTTTTTTAATTTAATTTATTTTATATTGGGGTATAGTTGATTTACAATGTTGCGTTAGTTTCAGGTGTATGACAAAGTGATTCAGTGATACAAATGAACTTATTTACAAAACAGAAACAGACTCACAGACTTAGAAAACAAACTTATGGTTACCAAAGGGGAGAGGTGGGAGGAAGGGATAAATTAGGAGGTTGAGATTAACAAATCCTTGACTTTTAAAGTCGAAAAGCACAATAATGGAAAGATGCCCTTCTTCTGAGGTATAAGGCTTCAGAATTTTAAATTGGAGAAACAGACACAAAGAGGTCATTTGACTAGCTCAGGTTTGTCCAACTTGCCGGACACGTACACAAAGCTAGGATTCCTACGCTCTCGCTCAGGTATCTGGGAATGTGTTTGATGGTAGCCTTCAAATAGGTGTGCTGATTTGGGCCAAACAAAATGCCTTTGGTCTCCCAAGCCCCTTATTTGTCTAGCTTAAATACGACCAACATGGTATAAAGTGAGTTGTTTGTATAAGCTTCAGGAAATCACATGTGATTTACCAAGAATAATTTTCTAATATTTTTAATCTCCTCGTGATCAGCGTTGTAAATAACAGAAATGAGCTCACCACCAGCTACACATTTTATTTCCATTTCTGGTGGTTGTTCCCCTTTACTCCCGCCCTCTGTGTGATAGGCTTTCATTCTTTACAAGACATCAGAACTTGACATAATAGGCAGCAAGGGTAAAACAGCCAGCTCTTTACATGTAGGGAATCCTGAGGTACATACTGGCCTGTTCTAAGATGTGATAACGTAATCTAAAGCCAGGCCTAGCCTGTCAGTTCAGGTCTAAAGGGATTTGATTCAGTGTCAGAACCTTTGGCTCCCAAGGTCGCTTTCTGTTCTTGCTTTTCTTATAACAAAAGGAGGTGGGGGGACCACGGTGCGTGTGTGTTTGCCTGTGTGTGTGTGTGCATGAGCGCACACACACGTGTTTTTTCAAGTCTCGTGAATTCCTCAGCTGCTGTTTGTTGAGCACAGGGCCTTTATTTCGGTCTCCTGAAACATTTTCATTAGACAGAGGCCTCTGAAGTAGGCTGGAGATGTGGATTGTGCAACTAAAAATCTTAGGCCTCTCCAGAAGCAGCCTGATTGAAATCAGTGCTGTGTCAGGGCCTGTCATATCTCAGAAAAGACATAAAACACACGGAAACATCAATAAGCAACAAGCTTCTGACAGCTCGGAGACATTCCAGCTGACAAGAAGAGAAAGGGGGTGAGGTTAGGGCTCAGGGGGGATATTTAAAATGCCTAACAGCCAGCCGAAGTGTTGGCAGGCTTCAGGGAGGGCGGGAGAAGACAAGATAAAGTCTATCGGGTTATCACCTGGTTCGAGGTGGGTTCCTCCTTGCAAGGCCACCGGGATGAGTCAATGACACAACTGCTTGCTCCCTACCACATCCCCCGCCTTTAATTTTAAACCTTTCCAAGAATCAAGCTGCATTTATAGTGTTGCCCAGACAACGCTTGTGCAATAAAAGGTTTTTAAAATGTTAAAAAGAAAAAAAAAAAAAAAGGAGAAATCTGTGAGTTAAAGAATTCTGCTTCTAGCTACAATGTACAGAAATCAAAAAGGATTAACAAGGTTTTTTTTTTTCGTTTAATTTCCTGTACACCAGAAGCTTTTGTTAAGAGATCAGAGATATTGCTATTTATTGAATTTTTAATATGATCTTTATTAAAAGGCAGCACACATGTTTGGCTTTCCCTCTCTTTCTTTTATTTTTTAACATGCCTGGATATAAAAATCAAAGGCCAGGAATGAACCACGGTTGTTTGATTTCAGTGCTTTTGTAATATGTGTGAGGATTCAGATATAGTACGTATTTAAAATTTTTAAAAAGCAACAGATAAATGGCCCTCTACTCTTATTAATGGTTCCTGGTCTTACAATGAAAGAATTGGTCATTATGCGTTAACCCTTCAAGTATTTTACCCAGCCTGGAGACTTTTGAAAAATATCTTCTAGTCCAGTATAATCACTTGAAGAAAGTCAGTGGAAAAAAGGGGCAGTAATTTGGACCCCAGTTCACCCCTCTCCATGGATTATGTTGGGCACATGTTTTCCTATGTGCTGACCCCTGGTTGATTTTCAAAGGAAGCTCTCTTTAGTTAAAAAGTTGTAACATATCGAGGGGGGTGAAGATTGGTAAACTTGGATTCTAGAGTCATAGGTTACAGATTCAAATGGGAGGGCATTATACCCCCGTGAACTTCAAGGCCACGTCAGTCCTTTAGGTTTTAGAGAGTATTTCTGTAGATCCCAACTCTCTGTGCACATTCTGCTTTTTCCACACTCAAATCTTACTCCTTTTATGTCAATGATCCCATGCTCATTTATGCTGTCATGTAAAACCAACCAACCTCAAAAAATGTAAAAGACAGAGAGCAGTTAATGGCGTGCTGGTGGCATGGTGGAAACCAAATAGTCCAACACTATCATCTGAATTATGTGGAGCAATTTTCCTGTTATCATTCAGCTTCAGTTTTCCATCTATGAAATGAGAATAATGATATCGCAGTTTGTTGGACAGGCGAAAAGAGATATTGTATGTAAAGCTGCCTTGTACAGTATACAATACTATTCATTTTTGTCATCATTTTTAATAAAAGCCAAAGGAAGAGAAAAGAGCCCAACAATGAAAGAGAGGAAATTAATATCTTAAAAAACGTAGGCTGTAGTTAGCAACTGCTATTGGACAAAAATGGAATGCTGAGGCTACCATATGGATTGCTATTCCTGGTTGTATCTGAGTCCAAGCTCACACTTCTCACCACACAACAGGCCAATAAATCAAGAGATGAGTTGCTGGCACAGGGAATAGCAACTTTATTTGGAAAGCCAGCACACGGAGAAGATGGTGGACTCATGCCCCAAAGAACCATCCTGCCTGAGTTAGATTTCAGGCTTCTTTTATACTATAAAGGGAGGGAGTCAAGTCAAACATTTCCTGGTTCCGGTCAGCCTCCAGAGGGGATCTGTTAATTTCTTCCCCCCTGCAGTTGTTCACAGGTGGGCCTGGTGACAATGTTTCCTGTGAGCTAAATGAAGGTATTTGAACTTAATGCTCATTACCTGGGAGGCAGGGTTTCCAGAGATGGGTCATTATGTATAATTCAAGCTTATAGGCAAGATCCCTTTAGTGATTAATGTGTAATAGAATACAAAGTTTCTTCCTTATTACAGGGTGAGTCCTCAGGTGCCCTTCCAGCCGTGGAAGCTCAGTCAACAGTTGAAGTGAGAAGAAAAATTCATGTTACTATAGATGACTGAGTACAACAATAGGAAGGATGATATCTGATTACCAATGCCTGGTGGCTCCTTTTACATGTATTATGTTCTCTTACTCTTACAACAGTCTTAAGAGGAAAGAAGTATTTTTAGCCCCATTTTACAGATAAAAAACTCAGATACAGAAAATTTAAGTTACCCCCTACTGTTCTGTGGCAAAAGGTTTTTTTTGTTTGTTTGTTCGTTTGTTTATTAGAAGTACACATTCTTTGCAATTTCTCTTGTCCTTGTCATAACAATGAATTATGGGGGTAATGGAAACCTGGGAGAAAGCCAGGCCCAGGCTCAGTGACAGAGGAAAAAGAGGAAACAGGACAGAACAAGGTCTGAGGCAAGAAATCCCACATCTGGTGTGGGTAGAGTCCTCAATACCTACCTGGCCCTGGCCCCTGCAGTGGCTGAGTCTTTGCTTTCTTGGTTCCTCTAACCTGGAAGACTACTCATTGTTTGGTGACTAAACCACCAAACTTCAGCCTACATCATGAGAAACCAGGGAGGCACAGGGAAGGGTGTCCACTCATGTGTCTGTGCTCTTTTCATGTGTTTTCTTTGCTGGTTACGTAGGAAACCCAAATGAAATTCACCTTCAACCTATCGAAGTCTACATGCTGGCCAGTTGGAAAGCTGGACCAACCCTTTGTGAACTGGCTTAGTGAAATTCTTTCCAGGTTAAATAGCTGCTTACATTTTGGGTTCAGAGTGTCTGAAAGCATTTTTAGCCACACAAATCTATACTATGCAATCCTGCTGTCTAATCATTTAAAAGGTGACCAGTGCAAAGCCCAACTGAGGCTCCATTTATGTCCTAGGACTGGAAGGTCACTGTGTTAGGCTCTATAGTCATTCATCTATGAACTTGCAGTGTCTGGAACAACATTAAGCACAAAATGAAAGTTGAATAATTGAAGCAGTTCTGGTTTTTGCTGTCCCTCTTGCTCTTTTGATGTACTAAGTCATCCCCAAATAAGAAAGTTTTTAAAGTAATATATGTGACTCATTATGCGTGTGATGATATACATATACATCAGTATTTTTTAATGTCAATTATTCATTCTTTTATTAAAAACAACACATCTATTTGGTGAGGCCCTATTATGTGTTAGGTGCCATGCTGGGTGCTGGGATTTACTGGCTAACTCTCTTTGGGTCCATGGTGTTTATTGGCAGAGTACTTAAATTATGTAGCTACTAAGAAACTGGTATGAAGCAGGCAGTTTTCTCATAATGAAACCTACCTAGATATTCACATTTACCCAATATTTACATTTTAGGCTGATGGGTAAATAATCACTCAGTTTCCTGGGTGCCATTAAGAGACTTCTTTTGATGTTGGAGGAAAGGAGGAATTTATGTAGAAACAGAGGTTGTGGGGACCTTCATTTTTATTTATGCAGAAAATATCATCCTGGAAAAATTACAGTTGCTAATACTTTTCAAATGGAAGGAAACTGGTGAGATGGATAATAGAGAAAAAAAAGCTGCATTTCTGTATTATCTGAGCAATAACTTCAGATACTAACATATTAAGTGCTTCCCATGATTTTTCATTATGCTATAAAATTTGATGACAATTTTTCATGTTTTAAATGTTAATGATAACATTTAACACACTTTTCTCTGGATTTTGATGAATGTGCAATTGCATATCATCATGCTGGAGCAGTAAATGTATATTTCAATGTATGACAAAGTATACTCCATTGAATGGCTGCATAAGGAAATAAAACCTAGGAAACTTGCAGAAAAACAAATATTACAAATTCAGTAATTCAGTCACAATGAAAACTCAAGAAAGAATGAAGTGCAATGAACATTATGCACTGTCTTTCTTTAGCTCTGCTGATTTTGTTGTACACATGACAAGGACACATTTTGCCCATAAGAAGCATTTGTTACCTTTATACTTGGAGAACTGGTGACTTCTGCACCTTCCCACTGTCACCCTTTTGCCATGAAAAGAAACTAAAATCAGAAATTCACACTTGTAATAAATACAGAGAGTTTGCTGGTCTTAATAATTGTCTTACTCTCTCCATACTTGTCTGGAAGCTTCCAGAGGGTGGAACACAGTGTTTATAACATCTAGACCAAATTTCTATTGCAACTGATGATGCTTAGTAGAAGATCCATGACTACTTCCAACAATTCAATATATTTTATCAAAAGTTTGATATTAAATTGAGCTAAAGTTAATAAAGTGTGGAAGACACTATAATGCAGAAGTCAGAAGCTTGGACTTAAGAAGAGACTTGCTTCAAAATCCAGTAAATAACCAGTCCTGGTTGTGAAACCATCTCTTGAAGCCTGGGTTTTCTCATCTGCAAACAGGGAATAATACTAATTATTGTGAGTATTAAATTAATTTAAGTAAAGTACCTAGCATAAAATGAATGTCCAATTAATGGTAACTATTATTGTAATCCCTGTAATATAACACGTTCAATATTGTTTTACATAATTGAGGTTTAATGGATGTTCTTGACTTTGGATATCTTTTTAAAACATTCTCAAATCCAAGCTCTGGAAATAAAGGCACTATTTTTTTCTTGTCCAGAATACACTCAGTGTCCATCTAGGACGATAACTAGTCAGTTATCTGAGTCATGACACATTATGGCAATTAGTACAGTCCAAGAATATTTTAGTCTAGGAATTAAGTAGAATGTTTATTTTCTGAACACTCCTTTTTAAACATTCATATATTTTAGTTATTGATTTCATTTGACCCTAAAATGTTTGAAGCATCGTAGTAATGGCTAAAACTATACAATTAAGCTTCATTCTTCTAGTCAGGTTATTTGTTTCTGGATACCTGATAATTAAACTTGCCATAAGATGTTTATGTAGGAACAAATTATAATTATTTTTTATTCCAAAAGGAAACAGACCATCAAACTAAAAGTCTTTAATGGGTGTCATTTACATGCTCTTTTTCCTGTCTGCTTCCAAAGAAATGCTCCTACTGTATGAATCAGTCCATCAGTATCAGCATCAGCAGATATGTAAAGTAAATGAAAAAAACCAATACAGAATGAATACAAGCAAAGTTGGGTTTTTGAGGGGGTGGAGGGTTCTTTGGACTGCTATCTATTATGATGACTCTCCAAAGGCTGTGTAATCAAAACTGCCTCGTATACAATATCCTCAATGACAGGATGTGTTACCAAGGCTGTCACCCCAGAATCATACCCCTGCCCCTCCCTCGAATAGAAACCAATTACCCTTACCTAAGTTTCAGGAGGAAGCTGCAAAGAGAAAAAAATAAGAACCTATTAGAACCAACTAGGCCCAACATGGCAGAAGATTTGACTTCCAGTAGAGCTTGAGCCTCATTATACACTCACTCATTGTAATATATTAGCATGCTAAGTGACACAGCCACCAGTGCCATGACAGTTGACAATTGCCATGACAACAACCAGAGAAGCCTATAGAAGGACTGAAAAAGAGAGTTGCATCAGTCCTAGGTTCAAACCACACCCCTGTTCTCTGACAACTCATGAATATTCCTCCCACTCTTCCCAAATCCCTCCCTTTTACCTCTCACCTCCTATATATTTGGTGTCTACACTTGAATTGGGTTGAGAAGATGATTTGCAAACTAGGTTCCCACTTCTCCATTCTTTGGTCATTGAATGAAGCCTGTGCTTTTCCACTCTCAGCATCGGTTTTGTTATTGGCTGCAAGAATCCAATCAAAAAACAGAACCCCATTTCTATCTAGGTCTAGGACACTGGCACTGGTCCAGTTGACCAATTTGGTAATAGATGGAACAGTACCATCCTCATGCTCACCGAGGCTAAGTTCATAGTACTCACATGGCGTTGATTTCCTGGCTCCTCCTATTTGGGGAATATAATGTTAACTGCCTTAGGTAAGTATTTTCCCCTCAGGTATATGGCAGACAACTACCGTAGACAACTTCTCCAGAAGACTATTCTAAAATACACACGTGTGAAAGTTACAGATCATTAAGTATATTTCTACCTTTGTTTCTTTAACAAATGTACATTTTAAAATTTGTCCTCCCCAGGATTAACCAAAATGGCGGAGTAGAAGGACGTGCTCTCACTCCCTCTTGCGAGAGCACCAGAATCACAACAGGCTGCTGGACAATCATTGACAGGAAGACACTGGACTTCACCAAGGAGGATACCCCACATTCAAGGACAGAGGAGAAGCCACAGTGAGACGGTAGGAGGGGAGCAATCAGAGTAAAATCAAATCCCATAACTGCTGGGTGGGTGACTCACAGAATGGCGAACACTTATACCACAGAAGTCCACCCACTGGAGTGAAGGTTCTGAGCCCCACGTCAGGCTTCCCAACGGGGGGTCTGGAAACGGGAGGAGGAATTCATAGAGAATCAGACTCTGAAGCCTAGTGGGAATTAATTGCAGGACTTCGACAGGACTGGGGGAAACAGAGACCCCACTCTTGGAGGGCGCACACAGAATAGTGTGTGCATCGGGACCCGGGGGAAGGAGCAGTGACCCTGGGGGAGACTGAACCTGACCTACCTGCTAGTGTTGGAGGGTCTCCTGCAGAGGCGGGGGCTGGCTCTGTTGCACCCTGGGGACAAGGACACTGGCAGCGGAGGTTCTGGGAAGTACTCCTTGGCGTGAGCCCTCCCAGAGTCTGCCATTAGCCCCACCAAAGAGCCCAGGTAGGCTCCAGTGTTGGGTTATCTCAGGCAAAACAACCAACAGGGAGGGAACACAGCCCCACCCATCAACAGTCAAGTGGATTAAAGTTTTACGGAGCTCTGACCACCACAGCAACAGTCAGCTCTACCCACCACAAGAGCCTCCCATCAAGCCTCTTAGATCCTCAACCACCAGAGGGCAGCCAGCAGAAGCAAGAAGAACTACAATCCTGCAGCCTGTGGAACAAAAACCACATTTACAGAAAGACAGACAAGATGAAAAGGCAGAGGGCTATGTACCAGATGAAGGAACAAGAAAAAACCCAGAAAAACAACTAAATGAAGTGGAGATAGGCAACCTTCCAGGAAAAGAATTCAGAATAATGATAGTGAAGATGATCCAGGACCTCGGAATAAGAATGGAGGCAAAGATTGAGAAGATGCAAGAAATGATTAACAAAGACCTAGAAGAATTAAAGAACAAACAAACAGAGATGACCAATACAATAACTGAAATGAAAACTACACTAGAAGGAATCAATAGCAGAATAACTGAGGCAGAAGAACGGATAAGTGACTTGGAAGACAGAATGATGGAATTCACTGTCGCAGAACAGACTAAAGAAAAAATAATGAAAAGCAATGAAGACAGCCTAAGAGACCTCTGGGACAACATTAAATGCAACAACATTCACATTACAGGGGTTCCAGAAGGAGAAGAGAGAGAGAAAGGACCAGAGAAAATATTTGAAGAGATTATAGTCAAAAACTTCCCTAACATGGAAAAGGAAATAGCCACCCAAGTCCAGGAAGCGCAGAGAGTCCCATACAGGATAAACCCAAGGAGAAACACGCCGAGACACATAGTAATCAAAGTGGCAAAAATTAAAGACAAAGAAAAATTATTGAAAGCAGCAAGGGAAAAATGACAAATAACATACAAGGGAACTCCCATAAGGTTAACAGCTGATTTCTCAGCAGAAACTCTACAAGCCAGAAGGGAGTGGCATGATATACTTAAAGTGATGAAAGGGAAGAACCTACAACCAAGATTACTCTACCCGGAAAGGATCTCATTTAGATTTGATGGAGAAATCAAAAGCTTTACAGACAAGCAAAAGCTAAGCGAATTCAGCACTACCAAACCAGCTCTACAACAAATGCTAAAGGAACTTCTCTAAGTGGGAAACACAAGAGAAGAAAAGGACCTACAAAAACAAACCCAAAACAATTAAGAAAATGGTCATAGGAACATACATATCGATAATTACCTTAAACGTGAATGGATTAAATGCTCCAACCAAAAGACACAGGCTTGCTGAATGGATATAAAAAAAAAAAAACCCATATATATGCTGTCTACAAGAGACCCACTTTAGACCTAGGGACACATACAGACTGAAAGTGAGGGGATGGAAAAAGATATTCCATGCAAATGGAAATTAAAGGAAAGCTGGAGTAGCTATACTCATATCAGATAAAATAGACTTTAAAATAAAGAATGTTACAAGAGACAAGGAAGGGCACTACATAATGATCAAGGGATCAATCCAAGAAGAAGATATAACAATTATAAATATTTATGCACCCAACATAGGAGCACCTCACTACATAAGGCAACTGCTAACAGCTATAAACTAGGAAATTGACAGTAACATAATAATAGTGGGGCAGTTTAACACCTCACTTACACCAATGGACAGATCATCCAAAATGAAAATAAATAAGGAAACAGAAGCTTTAAATGACACAATAGACCAGATAGATTTAATTGATATTTCTAGGACATTCCATCCAAAAACAGCAGATTACACTTTCTTCTCAAGTGTGCACGGAACGTTCTCCAGGATAGATCACATCTTGGGTCACAAATCAAGCCTCAGTAAATTTAAGAAAACTGAAATCATATCAAGCATCTTTTCTGACCACAATGCTATGGGATTAGAAATGAATTACAGGGAAAAAAAACGTAAAAAACACAAACATATGGAGGCTAAACAATACGTTACTAAATAAGCAAGAGATCACTGAAGAAATCAAAGAGGAAATCAAAAAATACCTAGAGACAAATGACAATGAAAACAGGATGACCCAAAACCTATGGGATGCAGCAAAAGCAGTTCTAAGAGGGAAGTTTATAGCTATACAAGCCTACCTCAAGAAACAAGAAAAATCTCGAGTAAACAATCTAACCTTACACCTAAAGAAACTAGAGAAAGAAGAACAAACAAAACACAAAGTTAGCAGAAGGAAAGAAACCATAAACATCAGAGGAGAAATAAATGAAATAGAAACAAAGAAAACAATAGCAAAGATCAATAAAACTAAAAGCTGGTTCTTTGAGAAGATAAACAAAATTGATAAGCCATTAGCCAGACCTATCAAGAAAAAGAGGGAGAGGACTCAAATCAATAAAATCAGAAATGAAAAAGGAGAAGTTACAACAGACACCGCAGAAATACAAAGCATCCTAAGAGACTTCTACAAGCAACTTTATGCCAATAAAATGGACAACCTGGAAGAAATGGACAAATTCTTAGAAAGATATAACCTTGCAAGACTAAACCAGGAAGAAACAGAAAATATGAACAGACCAATCACAAGTAATAAAATTGAAACTGTGATTAAAAATCTTCCAACAAACAAAAGTCCAGGACCAGATGGCTTCACAGGTGAATTCTATCAAACATTTAGAGAAGAGCTAACACCTATCCTTCTCAAACTCTTCCAAAAAATTGCAGAGGAAGGAACACTCCCAAACTCGTTCTATGAGGTCACCATCACCCTGATACCAAAACCAGACAAAGACACTACAAAAAAAGAAAATTACAGACCAATATCACTGATGAATATAGATGCAAAACTCCTCAATAAAATACTGGCAAACAGAATCCAACAGCACATTAAAAGGATCATACACCACAATCAAGTGGGATTTATCCCAGGGATGCAAGGATTCTTCAATATACGCAAATCAATCAATGTGATACACCATATTAACAAATTGAAGAATAAAAACCATATGATTATCTCAATAGATGCAGAAAAAGCTTTTGACAAAATTCAGCACCCACTTATGATAAAAACTCTCCAGAAAGTGGGCATAGAGGGAACCTACTTCAACATAATAAAGGCCATATATGACAAACCCATAGCAAACATCATTCTCAATGGTGAAAAACTGAAAGCATTTCCTCTAAGATCAGGAACGAGACAAGGATGTCCACTCTCACCACTATTATTCAACATAGTTCTGGAAGTCCTAGCCACAGCAATCAGAGAAGAAAAAGAAATAAAAGGAATACAAATTGGAAAAGAAGAAGTAAAACTGTCACTGTTTGCAGATGACATGATACTATACATAGAGAATCCTAAAACTGCCACCAGAACACTGCTAGAGCTAATTAATGAATATGGTAAAGTTGCAGGATACAAAATTAATGCACAGAAATCTCTTGCATTCCTATACACTAATGATGAACAATCTGAAAGAGAAATTATGGAAACACTCCCATTTACCATTGCAACAAAAAGAATAAAATACCTAGGAATAAACCTACCTAGGGAGACAAAAGACCTGTATGCAGAAAACTGTAAGAAACTGATGAAAGAAATTAAAGATGATACCAACAGATGGAGAGATATACCATGTTCTTGGATTGGAAGAATCAATATTGTGAAAATGACTCTACTACCCAAAGCAATCTACAGATTCAATGCAATCCCTATCAAATTACCAATGGCATTTTTTACGGAGCTAGAACAAATCATCTTAAAATTTGTATGTAGACACAAAAGACCCCGAATAGCCAAAGCAGTCTTGAGGGAAAAAAACGGAGCTGGAAGAATCAGACTCCCTGACTTCAGACTATACTACAAAGCTACAGTAATCAAGACAATATGGTACTGGCACAAAAACAGAAACATAGATCAATGGAACAAGATAGAAAACCCAGAGATAAACCCACGCACCTATGGTCAACTAATCTATGACAAAGGAGGCAAAGATATACAATGGAGAAAAGACAGTCTCTTCAATAAGTGGTGCTGGGAAAACTGGACAGCTACATGTAAAAGAATGAAATTAGAATACTCCCTAACACCATGCACAAAAATAAACTCAAAATGGATTCGAGACCTAAATGTAAGACTGGACACTATAAAGCTGTTAGAGGAAAACATAGGAAGAACACTCTTTGACATAAATCACAGCAAGATCTTTTTTGATCCACCTCCTAGAGTAATGGAAATAAAAACAAAAATAAACAAATGGGACCTAATGAAACTTCAAAGCTTTTGCACAGCAAGGGAAACCATAAACAAGACGAAAAGACAACCCTCAGAATGGGAGAAAATATTTGCAAACAAATCAACGGACAAAGGATTAATCTCCAAAATATATAATCTCCAAAATATATAAACAGCTCATTCAGCTCAATATTAAAGAAACAAACACCCCAATCCAAAAATGGGCAGAAGACCTAAATAGACATTTCTCCAAAGAAGACATAAAGACGGCCACGAAGCACATGAAAAGATGCTCAACATCACTAATTATTAGAGAAATGCAAATCAAAACTACAATGAGGTATCACCTCACACCAGTTAGAATGGGCATCATCAGAAAATCTACAAACAACAAATGCTGGAGAGGGTGTGGAGAAAAGGGAACCCTCTTGCACTGTTGTTGGGAATGTAAATTGATACAGCCACTATGGAAAACAGTATGGAGTTTCCTTAAGAAACTAAAAATAGAATTACCATATGACCCAGCAATCCCACTACTGGGCATATACCCAGAGAAAACCGTAATTCAAAAAGACACATGCACCCGAATGTCCATTGCAGCACTATTTACAATAGCCAGGTCATGGAAGCAACCTAAATGCCCATCAACAGACGAATGGATAAAGAAGAAGTGGTACATGTATACAATGGAATATTACTCAGCCATAAAAAGGAACGAAATTGAGTCATTTGTTGAGATGTGGATGGATCTAGAGACTGTCATACAGAGTGAAGTAAGTCAGAAAGAGAAAAACAAATATCGTATATTAATGCATATATGTGGAACCTAGAAAAATGGTACAGATGAGCCAGTTTGCAGGGCAGAAGTTGAGACACAGATGTAGAGAACAGACATATGGACACCAAGGGGGGAAAACTGCGGTGGGGTGGGGATGGTGGTGTGCTGAATTGGTGATTGGGATTGACATGTATACACTGATGTGTATAAAATTGATGACTAATAAGAACCTGCAGTATAAAAAAACAAACAAACAAAACAACAAATACTAAACTTTCATTGGGTTATTTGTATGGAAATATGTTAATATAAATGTTTCAGACATTACATGAAATTTCTAAAAATCTTATATGTTCTGGTATAATAAGTCATAATCCTGGTTATTACTTTAAAATGTATATCTCAGAAATAACTAATTTTCTTGTCAACTGCATTATTATGAACTTTCATCAAATCTTTAACCGTGGTCATTTTTAAGTCTTTTGTCATTTACAGACAGTTCTGGGTGTACTCTGATGCTTTTGCAAATATGTTCCTATAAAAGGGTTTCATCTTCAAGAAATTCATGGAAAAGCCTGACAAGTACAGGTTTCTGGTAACTGACTGTACTTCTGAACTGAATGAATAAGCATTTTCAGAACTCTAATGAAAAACTGATGAACTCATAAAAGTGCTAACAAAAGATCAAGATGAAAAAAAAAATAATTACATGGGACTGAGTGAACTGATGAGGATGAGTATAATTTTTGTGACTTTCTGTTTGAATTTTAAAAAAATCCCACAAGGACTCAGAGGCAAAGAATATACAAATCAATTTTCACTGCAAAGTAAAAGAGCTGCTACAGTGGAGGATTACTGGACTGAATGACAATATTATGACATAGTATGACTGTGTTTCATGTTTGGTAATTGCAATCATTGTTGCTTTTGTTGTGGTCATCCATGTACAATGCTTGATGTCAGTCTATTTATCTCTTGTAAAAATAAAATACAGTGTGTGTGTGTGTGGAAAAAAAAAATTTGTCCTCCCAATAAAAACACATTTTAACTTTTCTGCTTTTTTGTGTCAGGTGTAAAATGGATAATAACAGTATCTATACCTCAAGAATTTTTGAGGTTTAAATAAAACAATCCTTGCAAAGTATTTATTCAAGTGCCTGACCCATAGTAAGCACTCAATAAAACTTTTCTATTTTTAAATGTTACGAGTTTGTTATAATAAATCTAATACCAGAGAGTAATAATACATTTGTTTGATAAATACATGATAGGCAATTACATTGATATAAACTTGTTGCTTTCTAAAGATTTTTAAAGGAATACATAAATTTTAAATAGACTTAAAACTCTTATCTAATTATTATTGCAGTTATGTAGTTAATACTGGTAAAAAGGTTTATTAAATTCTACCCCAGAAAAAAAAAAAGACCTCCTTTTTAGAGATTAAAAAAAATGATTGACACCTGGATTACTAATCTGTTTTATCGTCATTTTAGAACAATTATCAGAAGTATATTATAGAAGAGCAACTTATAACTTTCTACAGGAATGAAGATGGTGAAAATGATCTCAAATTATTATGACATATTAGCATAGATTCATGATGCCCACTTATCAGTAGCAGTATTTGTAAACAAAGCAAACCACCAAGAACTGAACCGTCAATCTCTTTTTTTTTTTTAACATTTTTATTGGCGTATAATTGCTGAACAATGGTGTGTTAGTTTCTGCTTTATAACGAAGTGAATCAGCTATACATATACGTATATCCCCATATCTCCTCCCTCTTGCGTCTCCCTCCCTCCTCCCACCCTCCCTATTCCACCCCTCTAGGTGGTCACAAAGCACCGAGCTGATCTCCCCGTGCTATGCACCTGCTTCCCACTAGCTTTCGGTTTTACATTTGGTAGTGTATGTATGTCCATTCCAATCTCTCACTTTGTCCCAGCTTACCCTTCCCCCTCCCCATGTTCTCAAGTCCATTCTCTAGTAGATCTGCATCTTTATTCCCATCCTGCCCCTAGGTTCTTCATGACAATTCTTTTTTTTTTTTTTTTTAGATTCCATATATATGTGTTAGCATATGGTATTTGTTTTTCTCTTTCTGACTTACTTCACCCTGTATGAAAGACTCTAGGTCCATCCACCTCACTACAAATAACTCAATTTCACTTCCTTTTATGGCTGAGTAATATTCCATTTATATATGTTCCACATCTTCTTTATACATTCATCTGTCAATGGACACTTAGGTTGCTTCCATGTCCTGACTATTGTAAAAAGAGCTGCAGTGAACATTGTGGTACATGACTCTTTTTGAATTATGGTTATCTCAGGGTATATGCGCAGTAGTGGGATTCCTGGGTCGTATGGTAGTTCTATTTTTAGTTTCTTAAGGAAACTCCATACTGTTTTCCATAGTGGCTGTATCAATTTACATTCCCACCAACAGTGCAAGAGTGTTCCCTTTCCTCCACACCCTCTCCAGCATTTATTGTTTGTAGATTTTTTGATGATGGCCATTCTGACTGGTGTGAGATGATATCTCATTGTAGTTTTGATTTGCATTTCTCTAATGATTAATGATGTTGAGCATTCTTTCATGTGTTTGTTGGCAATCTGTATATCTACTTTGGAGAAATGTCTATTTAGATCTTCTGCCCATTTTTGGATTGGGTTTTTTGTTTTTTTGATATTGAGGTACATGAGCTGATTGTAAATTTGGAGATTAATCTTTTGTCAGGTGCTTCATTTGCAAATATTTTCTCCCATTCTGAGGGTTGTCTTTTCGTCTTGTTTATGGTTTTCTTTGCTGTGCAAAAGCTTAGGTCCCATTTGTTTATTTTTGTTTTTATTTCCATTTCTCTAGGAGGTGGGTCAAAAGGGATCTTGCTGTGATTTATGTCACAGAGTGTTCTGCCTATGTTTTCCTCTAAGAGTTTGATAGTGTCTGGCCTTACATTTAGGGCTTTAATCCATTTTGAGTTTATTTTTGTGTATCATGTTAGGGAGTGTTCTAATTTCATTCTTTTACTTGTAGCTGTCCAGTTTTCCCAGCACCACTTATTGAAGAGGCTGTCTTTTCTCCATTGTATATTCTTGCCTCCTTTATCAAAGATAAGGTGACCATATGTGTGTGGGTTTATCTCTGGGCTTTCTATCCTGTTCCATTGATCTATATTTCTGTTTTTATGACAGTACCATACTGTCTTCATTACTGTAGCTTTGTAGTATAGTCTAAAGTCAGGGAGCCTGATTCCTCCAGCTCCGCTTTTCTTTCTCAAGATTGCTTTGGCTACTTGGGGTCTTTTGTGTTTCCATACGAATTGTGAAATTTTTGGTTCTAGTTCTGTGAAAAATGCCATTGGTAGTTTAATAGGGATTGCATTGAATCTGTAGATTGCTTTGGGTAGTATAGTCATTTTCACAAGGTTGATTCTCCCAATCCAAGAACATGGTATACCTCTCCATCTGTTTGTATCATCTTTAAATTCTTTCATCAGTGTCTTATAGTTTTCTGCATACAGATCTTTTGTCTCCTTAGGTAGGTTTATTCCTAAGTATTTTATTCTTTTGGTTGCAATGGTAAATGGGAGTGTTTCCTTAATTCCAATTTCAGATTTTTCATCATTAGTGTATAGGAATGCAAGAGATTTCTGGGCATTAATTTTGTATCCTGCTACTTTACCAAATTCATTGATTAGCTCTAGTAGTTTTCTGATAGCATTTTTAGGATTCTCTATGCATAGTGTCATGTCATCTGCA
Organism: Balaenoptera acutorostrata; assembly: GCF_949987535.1. Lineage (NCBI taxonomy): Eukaryota > Metazoa > Chordata > Mammalia > Artiodactyla > Balaenopteridae > Balaenoptera > Balaenoptera acutorostrata. Next base: position 49,444,806 of record NC_080066.1, on the reverse strand, counting down.
AACAGTGACAGCTTTACTTCTTCTTTTCTGATTTGGATTCTTTTTATTTGTTTTTCTTCTCATTGCTGTGGCTAAAATTTCCAAAACAATTTTGAGTAACAGTGGTGAGAGTGGGCAACCTTGTCTTGTTCCTGTTCTTAGTGGAAATGGTTTCAGTTTTTCACCATTGAGGATGATGTTGGCTGTGGGTTTGTCATATATGGCCTTTATTATGTTGAGGTAACTTCCCTCTATGCTTATTTTCTGGAGGGTTTTTATCATAAATGGGTGTTGGATTTTGTTGAAAGCTTTTTCTGCATCTGTTGAGATGATCATATGGTTTTTATTCTTCAATCTGTTAATATGGTGTATCACATTGGTTGATTTGCGTATATTGAAGAATCCTTGCATTCCTGGGATATACCCCACTTGATCATGGTGTATGATCCTTTTAACGTGCTGTTGGATTCTGTTTAGTAGTATTTTGTTGAGGATTTTTGCATCCATGTTCATCAGTGATATTGGCCTGTAGTTTTCTTTCTTTGTGACATCTTTCTGGTTTTGTTATCAGGGGGATGGTGGCCTTGTAGAATGAGTTTGGGAGTGTTCCTCCCTCTTCTATATTTTGGAAGAGTTTGAGAAGGATAGGTTTTAGCTCTTCTCTAAATGTTTGATAGAATTCACCTGTGAAGCCATCAGGTCCTGGGCTTTTGTTTGTTGGAAGATTTTTAATCACAGTTTCAATTTCAGTGTTTGTGATTTGTTTGTTTATATTTTCTATTTCTTCCTGGTTCAGTCTCAGAAGGTGGTGCTTTTCTAAGAATTTGTCCATTTCTTCCAGGTTGTCCATTTTATTAGCATATAGTTGCTTGTAGTAATCTCTCATGACCCTTTGTATTTCTGCAGTGTCAGTTGTTACTTCTCCTTTTTTACTTCTACTTCTGTTGATCTGAGTCTTCTCCCTTTTTTCTTGATGAGTCTGGCTAATGGTTTATCAATTTTGTTTATCTTCTCAAAGAACAAGCTTTTAGTTTTACTGATCTTTGCTATTGTTTCCTTCATTTATTTCTGATCTGATCTTTATGATTTCTTTCCTTTTGCTAACTTTGGGGTTTCTTTTGTTCTTCTTTCTGTAAAGGCTTTAGTTGTAAGGTTAGCTTGTTTATTTGAGATGTTTCTTGTTTCTTACCGTAGGATTGTATTGTTATAAACTTCCCTCTTAGAACTGCTTTTGCTGTATATCATAAAGTTTAGGGTCATTTTGTTTCCATTGTCATTTGTTTCTAGGTATTTTTTGACTTCCTCTTTGATTTCTTCAGTGATCTCTTGGTTATTTAGTAGTGTATTGTTTAGCCTCTATTTGTTTGTATTTTTTATAGATTTTTTCCTGTAATTGATATCTAGTCTCATAGCATTGTGGTCAGAAAAGGTACTTGATATGATATCAATTTTCTTAAATTTACTGGCGCTTCATTCGTGTCCCAGGATATGATCTGTCTTGGAGTATGTTCCATGAGCACTTGAGAAGAAAGTGTATTCTGTTTTTTTTGGATGGAATGTCCTATAAATATCAATTAAGTCCATCTTGTTTAATATATCATTTAAAGCTTGTGTTTCCTTATTTATTTTCATTTTGGATGATCTGTCTGTTGGTGAAAGTGGGGTGTTAAAGTCCTCTACTCTTACTGTGTTACTGTTGGTTTCCCCTTTTACGGCTATTAGCATTTGCCTTATGTATTGAGGTGCTCCTATGTTGGGTGCATAAATATTTACAGTTGTTATATCTTCTTCTTGGATTGATCCTTTGATCATTATGTAGTGTCCTTCTTTGTCTCTTGTAATAGTCTTTGTTTTAAAGTCTATTTTGTCTGATATGAGAATTGCTACTCCAGTTTTCTTTTGATTTCCATTTGCATGGAGTATCTTTTTCCATCCCCTCACTTTCAGTCTGTATGTGTCCCTAGGTCTGAAGTGGGTCTCTTGTAGACAGCATATATACGGTCTTGTTTTTGTATCCATTCAGCCAGTCTATATCTTTTGGTGGGAGCATTTAATCCATTTACATTTAAGGTAATTATTGATATGTATGTTCCTATTACCATTTTCTTAATTGTTTTGAGTTTGTTATTGTAGGTATTTTCCTTCTCTTTTGTTTCCTGCCTAGAGAAGTTCCTTTAGCATTTGTTGTAAACCTGGTTTGGTTTGCTGAATTCTCTTAGCTTTTGCTTGTCTGTAAAGGTTTTAATTTCTCCGTCGAATCTGAATGAGATCCTTGCTGGGTAGAGTAATCTTGGTTGTAGGTTTTTCCCTTTCATCACTTTAAATATGTCCTGCCACTCCCTTCTGGCTTGCAGAGCTTCTGCTGAAAGATCAGCTGTTAACCTTATGGGGATTCCCTTGTATGTTATTTGTTATTTCTCCCTTGCTGCTTTTAATATTTTTTCTTTTATTTAATTTTTAATAGTTTGATTAATATGTGTCTTGGCATGTTTCACCTCGGATTTATCCTGTATAGGACTCTGTGTGCTTCCTGGACTTGATTAGCTATTTCCTTTCCCATGTTAGGAAGTTTTCAACTATAATCTCTTCAAATATTTTCTCATTCCCTTTCTTTTTCTCTTCTTCTTCTGGGACCCCTATAATTGAAATCTTGGTGTGTTTAATTTTGTCCCAGAAGTGTCTCAGATTGTCCTCAATTCTTTCCATTCTTTTTTCTTTATTCTGCTCTGTGGTAATTATTTCCACTCTTTTTTCTTCCAGGTCACTTATCCATTCTTCAGCTTCAGTTATTCTGCTATTGATTCTTTCTAGAGAATTTTTAATTTCATTTATTGTGTTGTTCATCATTGTTTGTTTGCTCTTTAGTTCTTCTAGGTCCTTGTTAAACGTTTCTTGTATTTTCTCCATTCTGGTTCCAAGATTTGGGATCAACTTTACTATCATTACTCTGAATTCTTTTTTCAGGTAGACTGCCTATTTCCTCTTCATTTGTTTAGTCTTGTGTGTTTTTACCTTGCTCCTTCGTCTGCTGTGTGTTTCTCTGTCTTCTCATATTGCTTAACTTACTGTGTTTGGGGGCTCCTTTTTGCAGCCTGCAGGTTCGTAGTTCCCGTTGTTTTCAGTTTCTGCCCCCAGTGGCTAAGATTTGTTCAGTGGGTTGTGTAGGCTTCCTGGTGGAGGGGACTAGTGCCTGTGTTCTGCTGGATGAGGCTGGATCTTGTTTTCCTTGTGGGCAGGTCCACATCTGGTGGTGTGTTTTGGGGTGTCTGTGACCTTATTATGACTTTAGGCAGCCTCTCTGCTAATGGGTTGGGTTGTGTTCCTGTCTTGCTAGTTGTTTGGCATGGGGTGTCCAGCACTGTAGTTTGCTGGTTGTTGAGTGGAGCTGGGTCTTGGCGTTGAGATGGAGATCTCTGGGAGATTTTTGCTGTTTGATATTACATGTAGCTGGGAGGTCTCTGGTGGACCAATATCCTCAACTTGGCTCTCCCACCTCAGAGGCACAGGCCTGGTGACCTGCTGGAGCACCAAGACCCTGTCATCCACATGGCTCAGAATAAAAGGGAGAAAAAAAGAAAGAAAAGAAGAAGAGAAAATAAAATAAAGTTATTAAAGTAAAAAATAAAAAATAATTATTAAAAATAAAAAATAATTTAAAAATAATTTTAAAAAGAAAGAAAGAAGAGAGCAACGAAACCAAAAAACAAATCTACCAATGATAACAAGTGCTAAAATCTATACTAAAAATAAAAACAAAAACCAAAAATGGACAGATAGACCCCTAGGACAAATAGTAAAAGCAAAGCTATACAGGTAAAATCACACAGAGAAGCATACACATACACAATCACAAAAAGAGAAAATGGAAAAATATATATATATATCATTGCTCCCAAAGTCCACCTCCTCAATTTGGGATGATTCGTTGTCTATTCAGGTATTCCACAGATACAGGGTACATCAAGTTGATTGTGAAGATTTAATCTGCTGCTCCTGAGGCTGCTGGGAGAAATTTCCCTTTCTCTTCTTTGTTCGCACAGCTCCTGGGGTTCAGCTTTGGATTTGGCCCCGTCTCTGTGTGTAGGTCGCCTGAGGGCGTCTGCTCTTCACTCAGACAGGATGGGGTTAAAGTAACAGCTGCTTCGGGGGCTCTGGCTCACTCAGGCCGGGGGAGGGAGGGGTCCGGATGCGGGGCGAGCCTGCGGTGGCAGAGGCCAGCATGACGTTGCACCAACCTGATGCGTGCTGTGTGTTCTCCCGGGGAAGTTGTCCCTGGATCACGGGAGCCTGGCAGTGGTGGGCTGCACAGGCTCCCAGGAGGGGCGGTGTGGATAGTGACCTGTGCTTGCACACAGACTTCTTGGTGGCGGCAGCAGCAGCCTTAGCGTCTCATGCCTGTCTCTGGGGTCTGCGCTGATAGCCACGGCTCGCACCCGTCTCTGGAGCTCCTTTAAACGACGCTCTTAATCCCCTCTCCTTGTGCACCAGGAAACAAAGAGGCAAGAGAAAGTCTCTTGCCTCTTTGGCAGCTCCAGACTTTTTCCCGGACTCCCTCCTGGCTAGCTGTGGCGCACTAGCCCCCTTCAGGCTGTGTTCACGCCGCCAACCCCAGTCCTCTCCCTGGGATCTAACCTCTGACACCCGAGCCTCAGCTCCCAGCCCCCGCCCGCCCCAGCCTGGGAGCAGACAAGCCTCTCGGGCTGGTGAGTGCTGGTCGGCACCGCTCCTCTGTGCGGGAATCTCTCTGCTTTGCCCTCTGCACCCCTGTTGCTGCACTCTCCTCCGTGGCTCCGAAGCTTCCCCCCTCCACCACCCGCAGTCTCTGCCCGCGAAGGGCCTTCCTAGTGTGTGGAAACCTTTCCTCCTTCACAGCTCCTTCCCCGAGGTGCAGGTCCTGTCCCTATTCTTTTGTCTCTGTTTTTTCTTGTTTCTTTTGCCCTACCCAGGTATGTGGGGAGTTTCTTGCCTTTTGGGAGGTCTGAGGTCTTCTGCCAGCTTTCAGTAGGTGTTCTGTAGGTGTTCCACATGTAGATGTATTTCTGATGTATTTGTGGGGAGGAAAGTGATCTCCACATCCTACTCTTACGCCATCTTGAAGTTCCTTTCTTTTTTTTAAAGTGTGTTATAAAAAAATTTGTTTTCGTCCCTGTAGTACTGAAAGCAAGAGAATGGGAAAGGAAATATTGAAATAAGGCTGCTTTTTAATCCATGCGTCCAAGTGGGGATGCAGGATGCTTATGATTCTGCAAGAAGGGGTGCCAAGGGGATGATGCAGCAGTGCTGTCAAACTTTAACTCAGCTTTCTGACCATTTTGTTAGCTATTGCAGATACTAGTGAAATTTAGATTATTCTCTAAACAACTATTTTCTGGACAAAAAATAAAAACAGATTATTCAAGCAAATGAATTTTGTTATGATGAATCAAAAACAACAGAATTGGAAACAAGCAGACAAATCCAAAACATGGGGCATTCTGCAGACAACCTGGCCCATTCTCTCTAACAAGTCATGGTCATGGGAAAGGGAATGTGCTGAATTGCAAGGGACTTGGGCATAATAGCCAAGTTCAATGTGTGCTCTTGCAACGCACCCTATAAAGGGTATTTGGGGTCAATTGTGTAATCTAATCACAGCCTGAGTATCAGTACATGAATTTACTGAAATGGAAACATGCGGCTCATTGATTGGAAAATGCAGATTGCAAAGCATTGTGTATAGTATTATCTCATTTTGCTGGAAAAGATACATCCACACAGAAAGAACCAGAAGGATATGCATGAACTGTTAACAGTAGTAAAGTCTATAATAAAAGAGTTTTAAAAAAAAGAACTCTACTGATTTTCTATTTATCTTGCTGAAAAGAGCATGGAGAATTGCCTTTTCATATTTTATAACTAAATTGACTCAAATATCAAGTGGGGAAAATGTTCCATTGAAGTAGACAGGTCCAAGGTGACATGTAATCATTCTCACGTATGCTGCTTAAGAACCTTTTGTATTTGTCAAAGTCAAGTTCACCGATCGCTTCCTTTTACGTTTATCTGACAATCAGGGCTATTTTCATGAGTTAGAGGAAAGCAAACTAATTTCTCCTTTGCCTGTAGTTATTAGAAGATGCACTTGACACCCCTGATTTGAAATTACCTGTGTCTTAAGATACTGTCTTGGTGCTGAGTGAACTAATGAAAGACTCTTTGGAGACACTGGGGTCTTAGAATCCTAAGTAGTACTCTGCTAGAATGATACACTGCAGCCCCTGACTTTGACATATAGTCAATGAATTTTAAGCCTTAGCAAGTGAATCTTCCTTTCCATGACTCTATTTATAAAGACAAATACTGAAAAATTGTCTACATTTACAAAAACTACTCAAATGTTCTTGTGCCCCCTTCTGCTACTGATTAAGAACTATTTCTATAAAAGGTTATCAAATTCAAGTTCGCTTTCTTGTTATTTTTATTATATCACATGTACCCATTTTTAATTAAAGCACCCTGTGTTGTAATGAGTTTTCAATTTATTTGCATTCAGTTAATGAGCTTTGAAAAAGAGCCACATCCATAACCCTCTTCTACTCTTTTCTTTTTAAAATGTTACAAAGATACTTTTTTGGGAAATAGCATCTCCAAAGTCAGAAGTTTCAAAACCATTAAAAAAAAAAAAAAAAAACAAGTGTAAGAAATTGTTTTTGTGACAGGTATGGACCCAAAGCCAAGTGATGATCTCTGACAAGGTACCACAAGACATAGCTGATGGGATAACTTCCTTTTGGCAAACCCATAAAGGTGCAACATAGATTAAAGAGCATTTAAAAAATTCTTTATGAAGAGGAGGAGATGACACAGCCTGTTAAAAGTTGGACCATCACTGTCATCTGGGGATTGTTTAGCTCAAAAGGCTAAGGTTATTTGGAAAATTTTAATTGCTTCAATCTTCCCTCTAGTGATAATTTGGTGTTAATCTTACCTCTTTGCATTTGTCCTGTTTTTAGTAGAATGAATATCTACCTCATTCAGCATTTTTTGCACTGAACCAGGTCAACTGAAGCATCTTTAACTACGGTACCTGGGATTTTAAATGGATCCTGGCTTTAGCTTTCTCTTTTATGAATTTGGAATATTTCACATTACCTGCATTTCCTTTTTTTCTCTCTCTCGTGAGATGTGAAATCACCTCAATATTCCCTTCCCCATCTCAGTTCTTTGATGTAGCATTATCCTTTTCCCCCAATGATGAACACCCTTTAAGGCAATAATCCCTTTCCTCTGCAACAAAAGAATCTGGACTTTTTCACTAAAGTCCAGTTCAGCAAAATACAGCCATCTGTTTGACTCTGTGTCTTAAATGTCACATTGCTTTGATGAGAGAACAGATGCCCAGCTGATGACTATACAAATATAATGGGATGGGTACAGAATGTCTCAGTTCAGGACCACTTCATAGGTAGATATTGGGACCTCACCCAGTTTTATCCTTAATTGATGAAAACGAAGGAAATGTTTGAGTCATTTCAATATCTTTATTAAGTTGTGTCTTAGTTTGCTCTTTTTGAAGATTAATTCTGGTCTTTGTCTCTCTTCTTTGATAGCTGCCGTTCAATCTTGTTTTGAAAAATATCTCCTCTCTTCCCTCTCTACCCCACCCCTTCTGAAGATCTTCACACTCAAGGTTCCCTCTGTTCTCCCCAAACTAAACTTCTCAGTGTTTGATTTTCCCGTTCCTGATTTTACACTTCCTCCACACTGGTCCTGAGGCCTGGAATAATGCCCTCCCTTTCAAGTCTGTCCCTGCCCTTGCTTCGAATCCCACCTCTTTTACAAAGCTCTCCTTATGTGTCTTGTGGTACTGGGGAGTGGTTTGGGGAAGTGGGAATAAATGTGTTCACATATGTAGTTGAGGATGAGAAAATAGAATGGATAATTGGATTTGAGTAAACCGGCTCATTATCCAAACTCGAGACACCAAAACATGAAATTAAAGTAAATGGTTTATCATGTATTTATTTGTATAGATAAAGTAAATTGTATCACTTAATTCTATAATATATTGCAAATTCTTAAAAGGTAGTGGTCAGATATTTTGTTTCATTTGTGTCCAACTTCTTTCACCAAGGGCTAAACAATTCAAAATACAGCATATATCTATGAACTTTCCAGGATACAGGTGCAAAATGACCATATTTTTTAGTTAGATGAAACCTTGGAGAACTTTGGAAGAGCCTCTGGTTTGTTCACAGGTAAGTAACTGAGCAAGACCTGGAAATGTTTCCATACCCACTCTGAATCAAAGGCCCATTTCTACCAGAACTGGAATCAGAATTGATTGGCAGCAGTCAGGATCATACTTCTGTACTTTAACAGAAAGAAGTTAGGAAGCTTAAGTTCATCTTCTGATTCATCTTAGCATCCATACCCTACTGGCAATCTTAGGGTTAACCACTTACCTTCTGGTCAATATTGAAGCTTTTATTAAGTTCTGTGGGAGCCTAAAACGTGTGTTTGGGGGGAAAAATTGTGTGCAGTATTTTATGTACTCTAGCATGGTATAAATTAACTAGAAAGTCAATAGATAATCTATAGGCATTTTACAGTATTTATCTCCACCACAAATGTATAAGGAATGGATTTGGTTTGGTACATGGGATTGGGACCCTTGGAGACTTCCAGGTAGGGGTGGGAGAGGAAAAGGAGAATGAAATCTAGCAACCGCCAATTTAGACATGAGGAGCAACTTGGCTGCTTCTATGTGGTAAGTTAAGGGTCATGAAATTGGGGGTAAGAAGCATATCTGTGCATCTATTTAACACATTTGTCTTCAAAATATATTTCACTAGACATAGTATGAGCAGTTGCCAGATGCAAGGACAATTTTAGAAGCTATTTTAAGACAATCAGATTCTAGAAAATAATTTAAACAACAAAACAATAAAGATTTACCCAGTAGGGAGAGGGACCAGAGTTCAAGGAGATCTCAGAAGGAAATGGTCTCTGCTTTAAACCTAAAGGATTAGAGAAAAGAGTGTGGAAGGGGAGGAAGAGACTAAAAGAAATTATACATTGCTAGAGAGTAAAGATATGAGACAAGAGAAGCAATAAGGGGCCAGATTCTAAAACTACGTTCAGGAGCCTAGACCTTGTTTTGAGGGCATTGTGGAACCATTAATGGCTTAAGGAAGGGCAATGGTATGATGAGATCTACATTTTAGGGAGATCCCAGTGGCTGCAGAGGGACACCAGTAGTAGGGAGACCAGAAGCAGAGAGGCTGTTAGGCTGCTGAGGCAGCCTCTGGAGGAGGGAGTCTCTGCAGAGCACATGAGAGAAGCAGTCAAATTTCTCCTCATGTCTAAATTGGCAGTTGCTAAATTTCATTCTCCTTTCCTCTCCCACCCCTACCTGGAAGTCTCCAAGGGTCCCAATCCCATGTACCAGACCAAATCCATTCCTTATAAATTTGCTTCAGTCACAAAGCTGAAAGACAAGGAGGAAGCTAGGTGTGATGGCCTACATTGGACCTCAGATCAGGTCCTCAGAGAAATTAATAACAATAGACTTCCTATGTATCTGACATAAACCCCACAACATGTCCATGTGGGAGGTACTATTATCACCACTTTCCTTGCCAAGAAACGAGCACAGGAAGAGAGGGCAATGTGCTCAAAGTCACACAGCCAGGAGGAGGTTCACAGATGATCTAACTTTGGGGCCCAGACTAAGCTCCATTGCTTGCCTCTGTTATGACTCATGGCCCATATGACTGTCTGGAGACCTACCACCATCTATTACATCATTTTTATGGAAAATTGGGTTCCAATTCCCAAAAATCAGCAATCAAGTGTACATTTGAAGTAAGTCTCACTAATAGAAAATTTGCAAGACTGATGAGAAGGAAACTATAAAAGTTGATACAGGGCCATAAAAGAAGATTCAAGTAAATAAAGAGACATCCTGTGCTCCTAGACAGCAGTGCTGAAGACTATAATTACGGCAGTACTCTACCAAACTGATATATAAATTTAATCAAAACCAAAACACAATAGCAACATTTTTTGGAACTCAACAAATAAATTCTAATATTTATCCCAAAGAACAATAGTATACAAGAATAGCCAAGGAAGTTAAAAAAAAGACAAAGAATTATAATGGGGCAGAGACTACCATATGAATAGCAGAATATATTATAAAGCCATAATAGTTAAAAGTATCTATTGGTGTTGCCTTCAATAAATAAATCACTAGAGACAATAGAAAACCCCAAACCAAACATATACATATAGGTAGATGAATAGATTATATATATATATATATATGTAGGTATAGATATAAATGTATGTATAGGAATTTAATATGTGACAATGGAGGGATTTTGAAATAATGAAGAAGTGGCAGAATATCCAATAAATGTTATTGAGAACACTGTCTATTCAATCGAGAAAAAAACAAAAAACAAAAGCTACAACACTATGGAGAATACTCAAAAAAAATTCCAGATGAATTTAAAAACCGAAGAAAGAACCAAGCTATTAACAGAAATTCTTGAAGGAATTTATTTTCTTAAAAAATATTTTTATTAAGATACCAATTATAAATACCAAAAAGAAAAGATCAATAAATTTGGCTTCATTAAATGTTCAATGTAAGGGAAATATAATAGATGGAATTCAAAGTCAAGTGATAGGCTTAGAGGAATAGTCACTATTGCAAGTGAAAAACTATTATTTAGAATACAAAAGAACACCTATAGGCCAATAAGATGAAGAAAATTTATCCAATAGAAAAATTGATACCAAATTAGCCAAAACAATTTTGAAAAAGAAGAAGAATATTGAAGAACTAACATTTCATGACTTCAAAACTTACTACAAAGCTACAATAATCAAGACGATATGGGCCTAACATAAATATAGACATATAAACAATACAATGGAGGCTTCAGGGAAAAAACAAACCATACATTTATGGTCAATTGAACTCTACCTCACATCATACGAAAAATTAACTCTAAATTAATTAAAGACCTTTAATATGAGTTTAAACTATAAGCTTTCAGAAGAAAACAAAGGAGAAAATCTTTGTGACTTTGGATTTTGGTGTCACAATGACAATAAAGCAAAAGTCACAAAAGGAAAATTAGGTAAATTGAACTTCATCAAAATTTAAAACTTTGGTGCTTCAAAGGACACCATCAAGAAAATGAAAAGACAACCCACAGGATGGGAGACAATATCTGCAAATCATATGTCTGATAAGGGTCTTGTATTCAAAAAAAAAAACAACAGCAACAACTGTTACAACTGAACAACTAAAAAGACAAATAACACATTTCAAAAAATGGGCAAAGGATTTGAATAAGCATTTCTCCAATGAAGATATTTAAGTGGCCAGTAAGCACATGATAATATGGTTGACATCACTATTCATTAGGGAAATGCAAATCAAAACCACAATATGATACTATTTCACACCCACTAGGAAGACTATTATCAAAAGGCAGATAATAACAAGTATTAGCAACGATGTAGAGAATCTGGAGCCCTCCTACATTGCTGGTGTGAACATAAAATGGCAAAGACACTTTGGAAAACAATCTGGTTGTTCCTCAAAATACCAAACATAATTCTTATATGACCCAGCGAGTATACCCAAGAAAATTGAAAACATATATTCAATCAAAAGCTTGTTCATGAATATTCAGAGCAGCATTATTCCTAATAGCCAAAATGTATGAACAACCCAAAAGTCCATCAGTCGATGAATGGATAGATAAAATGGTATAGCAATACAACGAAGTAGTATTCAGTCACAAAAAGGAATGAAGTACCGATACATGCTACAACATGGAGGGAATTTGGCAAACATTACACTAAGTGAAAACAGCCAGACACAAAATGTCACATATTGAATAATTTCATCTATATGCAATGTTCAGAATAGGCAAATCCTTAGAGACAGACAGAAGATTGGTGGTTGCCAAGGAAGGGTAATTGGCAGTAACTGCAAATGGGTATGAGATTTCTTTGGGGGATGATCAATGTACAACTTTGTAAATATACAAAAATCACTGAATTGGGTGAATTTTAAAGTTTGCGAGTTATATCTCAAATAAGGTTCTATTTTATTAAAGGGTAAAGATTGAACAGAAAATCCACAGAAGGTCAATACACACCTGAAGATATACTCAATTTTATTGGCAATCAGGGAAATACAGTTAAAATCACGAGATATCATTTCATATCCACCAGATCTGCAAAAGTCAACACATCTGACAATCCCAAGACCTAAAGAGGATGTAATGTAATAAGAAACCCTGTAGAGACTGGTGTGACTTGAATCAGTACTGCTCCTCTGGAGGGCAACATGGCAACAGTAAAACTGCAAATACATGAATTCATTGTCTCAGAAATCCTACTTCTGGTTTAAACCTTAGAGAAGGCCATACAGGTGCCCAAGTCCTACCCACCTATATTCATTACATCATTATCATAAATAGCACACTACTGTAAACAATTTATATTTTTATCAAGGAAGGGCTATTTAAATAAACTGTGATGTACCTGTACTATGGAATATTATGAAGCCTACTAAAAGAATCAGGCAAATCTCTATGTACTCACATGTACAATTCTTTAAGTCATATCAAGTTTCTAAAAATTGCAAATAATGGGTACAGTTTGCCTCCACTTGTGATTTAAAACACACCAATTATATTTTTGTACATTTACATGCGTATGTCTGCACTTGTGCAGAAAAGGACCCACAAAGACCCAAAACCCACTGTTTACAATAGTGAGCTCTGAGAAAGGAGTGGGTGTCGAGGAGGGCTTTAATTTTATGTATGCTGCTTGTATTTATTTATAATGAGAATTGTTCCTCTTGTATAAATCAGAAAAAAGTTTGGAAGGAAATTAGGAAAGAATGAGAGAAGGAAGAAGGAGAGCTGGCAGGCAAGCAAATCACATTTACAAGGTGGGGAGGGAGGCTGCCTGTCATTGGGTTTGTTGCCTGGAACCCCATTGAGTCAATAGTTTTGTGACTATTAAACTCACAGTTATGGCATCTATTGACTGAATTCTAATTTAGAATGTCCCCATAGCAAAAATTTCCAAGCGGACATCCACAGAAATGATTATTATAAAGTACTCTGTTCTTGAGAATTATGAATAACGCTCCCTCCCATCATCAACTGAGCAAACCTGTTGGATTAAAGCCATCAAAGATTGTATACCAAGCAGCGAGCCTGCATAATACATGTGCTCTGCTCACAGCCCTCCACTCCCTCTGCTACTTTGATTTAAGAGCATTAGGAAACTGTGTAATTTTTTGGTCCTCTTTTTATTTCCATGGTAATTTATGTCTGTGGGTAAGCATTTTATTTTATCAAGACATGGGGCTAGAGTTATTTTCCGAGGTGCTTGAGTTTTCCTTTGATGCCACTGAAATTAAAGGCAGAGCGGTAGAGAGTACCCATGCTGTTTGTTACAGAGTCAGAGGTTAGAATTATATTTGCTGCCATTTATTGTGAGTATTCCGTGCCAGTAGTTAGGGTAGCACTTCTCATGGGCAATGCAGTATTATTAATATTGCAGACATCAAAACATTTGTGAATGGGATATAATTGACTTGTCAGTCACATTAACAATATCCCCTATGGAATACCATTCCAACAATGGCCAGGCAGAATATTTCCTAAGTTATTTACATCTGACTCTTTAAGTCTTAAATCTTTGAAAAAATTCTAAAGATTTATTTTAGTTTTAACACAGTGAGAGATACGATTTTTTTTGTGTGTTATGTAAGAAATTTAAGAGCAAAGCTTACTGTCAATGCTGCTAATAAATGTTTCTGAAAACTAACCACCATGTGAAAATATGGTCCACAATTTTAGATGATTTTTAGGAAATAATTAGGGGCCTCTAATATTGTGGGATTATGATAAAAATCTACAAATGTTTAACTATTAAGTTTTGATTAGACACATTAAAACTTTAAGCTGAGGTTTAAAAGATTCTGTAAAGTGAAAAGACATAAAAATCCCATGTTAAATATATAGTTTGAAGAAAACATATAAATAAAGCATTAGCTAAAATGTAAAATTTGAACATGATTTAAAATTCTACCTTTCTATCAGTAGGTTAAAATTAATTTTATCTTGAAATGGATCCTAGGCAGGAGCAATTCTCTAGCTAAAAATAAAATTGAAGTCCTCCACTGATTGCAAGGTAAAATTAATAGGGGTTAGTAATGTATATGTAAATACTTAAATATCCAGAATACAGAAAAACTCAGAGGTATTATAAGGAAGTCACGTTCTATATGGTATATAACATTTGTTTTTTACAAGCAAATTGGTTATTTTCAATCAGAACTTCATTGGTGTTTAAGGAAAGAAGAGAAGTGTTCAACAGAGTTAAGTGTTTTTCAAATTAATTTACCTGTGAATTTTTTTTTCCAGTGAGACCTGCTGTTTTGTTATTCAGATTTTTACAGGAATGAATAACAAGCCATTTTATTTACATAAGAGCCTTCTGCCTTTTATTTTGCCCATATTATCTGTCCAGCTCAGGAATAATTCTCAGATCTTGGACTAAGTTCCTTTATGTACATAAATAAATTTCAAAAAGTTGCCTGATAGAAATATTTCAGTGACATTAACAAATTCTGCTCCAAGACATTTAGGGTTTTCCGGAAGCCTCCTTCTTCTTTTACCTAGGTCAATGTCATGGGTAAAATAAGTTTAAAAACACTTTGAAAATATGTTCAAAAAATTGAGATGCCATCGTTAGACTAAGACTAGCTCACCATTGAGGCGGTCTTCCATCTTAAACATCGCCCTCGTCTGATGTCTGTATAATGGACCCTTTCATTCACAAAACAATCATTTATAGAGCATCTAATACATGGCAAGTACTAAGGCAGGTGTTGAGGATGCTGAGGTGAGCAACGTAGTATAAAGTGGGAGAGAGAAACTTTTATAATATTATGAGGCAGATTTATAATTACAAAACTGATGAAGATCATGAAGAAGGGGGACTATGAGACTGTATAAGAAAAACTTTATCTAGTCTGTGTGTCAGGGAAGTGATATTTGAACCTGGGAAATGAAATTGGGAGATATTAACAAACTCTGCCAATACCCCATAGAGTCAGATGGTTCCTAACTTGCACTAAATTGCTTATAACTATTTTTATGAACAGGCTACACACACTGAGTCAACAGGGAGAACTAGAATGTTTGAAAAGTGCTCAGCTAAGCTTTTGACCTTGATGGCTGCAGGGTCAGTTCTGTGGATCACATGTCTCTTGGGAGAGCAAGTGTCTAAATATGGGGTGGCCAAATCAAGCTGTAAGATGATAATTCTTAAATTTTTAAGCCGCACGAGATAAGAATCTAATAGCAAATATTCATACTTGAGATTAGGAAACACTGCCATATAATTTATATGGTTTCAGATTTTTTTTCTCTGTAGAAAATCTAAGAATCATGATTTTTTAAAACATAACTGTAATACCTTATGTGTAATTAGGTTGCCAAAATAAAAATGCTAACAGTGTACTGCTGACCTTCCCAAATATTCATTGAAAAATTGTCACAAAACAAACTACCTTTTCTTTTTAGCCTAGATTACTTCAAGTTTAAACAGCAGAAAAAGGAAAAAATAATCAGTAGAGAGGAAAATAGCAATTTGAAATTTTTAATTCTGAAATTTAGTAATAGTGAGACAAGAGTCCCTCAGAATTACATATATGTATAAATTACCAGGTAGCCAGGGTCAAATAGACTTTAAAATAACCTGTGGTTATCTGTTGATAATTTTTCATTAGCTCCAGACTGACTTTTTCCTTTAGCAACTCTATAAAAATCTGAATTAACATTCTGTATCTAACCTGTTCTGTATCAGTATTCTAACCTATTTATATAATGACCCTTTATATAATGATCCCTGAAAAATAAAACCCGGTAAAAGTGAATGTGTGAAAATCACTCCAAGGTGGAAAATCTTAATTTTGCAAAAGAATTGTGCTCCAAAGTTTTAGCCTGTGATATCTTTAAGTAGGCTGAGATTGATAACTCCAATAATACCTACATCCTAAAGCTAGACCTTATCATGTTCCTTAATAAGGGAAATGCCTAAAAATTATAAGGCACATTTTGGGAAGACTAGACCGACAAACCTGTGTCAAAATGAATAAAACCATCTCATCAAGCTAATGCGATTTCCTTTAGCCTGACTTGCCACCACCAAATAGGCACCTTTTGTAAGGTTATTATAATGGCTTAATTTAATCTTACCATACGCACAATATGGGGATGGTTACTTACTGATAACGAAACTAGTTGCATTCATTAAATACTGCTATAAATCTCTCTTCTGAAATAGCCGTAATATGGCCTCCCAGCAATACAATAATGTAATTCTTCATCTTTCTGTATAATATTAGATAACTATAGCCTGCAGCCAACTTCCACTATAGGTGTTGGGCTGGGGTGAGGTCTTTGCAATCCTGTGAGAGGGTGGTGGTGAGGTTAGAGACATAAGGGTCGTTGAGTGAAACTTGGGAGATTGGAAAAATTCAGAAGCAAGCAAATCTTTCCTCTGCTGCAGATTAGGGACTAAAACACCTCAAAATTCTCAAAAGACATTTTAAAGTCCCTCCATAAACATGTTCCTTTATATTTTCATCAATCTACTCTTTTTCAGAGAACAATTCCCTGTATTTTCCCTTCATGGGGAATAAGTCGGTGATTATTGCAATGTGCGGGTATGTGATTCTTCTAACACTGGTTTCAGAGTCTAAATAATAAATGTTGAAGAAAAAGTCAATTCTTAAGGCATTTGCAGTCTCATTTAGCGGTTCCTTCTGCTGAAACCTGTATAATTTTTAAAAGCATGTACCTCAAAATACATTTCAACAAAACTAGCGTTCTTCTAAGAAACTTTTCAGTGTTCTAATCTTTGTAAGCACAGAAAAGCTTCAGATAATCAAGTCATGTGTTTTTATTTGGGAGAGCCTGCCCCACTTATTTTAAAACTCTCTTTTGCTCCAATCTTTATAAGGAGAATTAAATGAAAAAGAAAAGAAAGGGGAAAAAAAAAAAAAAAACCCTGTTTCAAATATCTGAAGCATGGACAGAAGGATACTTTCTTCTCTGCACTGGCAGGTTTAAGATTAAATGCCTCTGTAGGCTTCCCAGAATTATCAACCTTGTCCAGTGGCTGAATATTCTCCTCAGAATTTGTTCTATAGAAATTTTCTCAGGCTAGATCTGTCTCCACTCTGATTTCTATGGCCGTGAACATTTTGGAAGTCTCCTGGAATTACTGGTATCCTGCTTATTTTCTCCTTTTGGAGGAAGGCAATGAAAGCATGAAGCTTAGGTAAGCATTCTATGTTCATGAGGTCTCTGAGCCAATCAGGCTGAAGTAGTTTTTATAGACTTGAGCTCTGGATGCCAGGGTTAGTGAGTCTGTAAAGTTTAGGAACTAACCATTGCATGCATTTTTATTTCATGTCATTATGTCGTTTGCAGGAGACAACACCGTAACAAGAAGCAACTAGTTTTCTCTGTCCCTCCAACTAAAGGCAGATGCTACCAGTGGATTGAATCTTTATGAAAACAAAACTAGGTTATGATGCTTAAGACTGACCTAGAGGGCTAAAATTCACTAGCGCCAACTGGGAATCAATCCATGCTGGCTCACCTGATGAGCCCTCATGTTGGCGGAAAGAGCCACATTTACATGGGATGTCATGGATGAAGACTGGGTGGGTCTCTCAAGTGGCCACCACCCTTCCTGCCTTTCTCAGAAAGAACCTGGGGAACCATCTCCATTGTTGTCTGTTAATGTCCTTCAAGGGGGACTTGTTCTTGGAAAATCTGATATGTAAACATACAAGGTCACAAAATTATCAGCTAAGATGCTAATTTGCATAGCTCTGCCCCATACCATACCTGGGCTGAGTACACCCCTCTGATGGCCGAGGCTCTAATGCATTATGATGGCATCCTCCTCCAAATGCACCTCCTCCAAATATATAATTGATAAACAAAAAATGATTTCAAAAATCATGTTTTTTTGCTGAAATATATCCCTAGGTTCTGATTTAAAACTTCTGAATAATGCTGTCAAATCTAAACTTTTTTACTGCTTGCTGTACATGTGTGTATGTGTTGCACATAAAAATGATGAGGGTGGATGTGAAGCTAAACTTGCCTGATGGGTCTTCCGGGGCTGATGCAGGCTATGGTTAATAATTAATGTGGACTTTCAAGTCTGAATTTGGTTATGCCCTGGTCTCAGCCTCAGAGCCTGGACCTCCCACTCTGCTTTGAGAGCACACAAGTCAGCAGCCATGAGCCTTTCCTTGGAGCCATCCCAGTCTGTCCAGGGCCCAGCAGACCAACTCCTTCCAGAGTCTCTTCCAGAGCAATGGACTAGGACTTCCTCAGAAATGCAATCCAGGGCTCCCCTGGTGGCACAGTGGTTGAGAGTCTGCCTGCCAATGCAGGGGACACGGCTTCGAGCCCTGGTCTGGGAAGATCCCACATGCCGCGGAGCAACTGGGCCCGTGAGCCACAATGACTGAGCCTGCGCGTCTGGAGCCTGTGCTCCGCAGCAAGAGAGGCCGCGACAGTGAGAGGCCCGCGCATCGCGATGAAGAGTGGCCCCCGCTTGCCGCAACTAGAGAAAGCCCTCGCACAGAAACGAAGACCCAACACGGCCATAAATAAATTAATTAATTAATTTAAAAAAAAAAAGAAAAAGAAATGCAATCCATTCAGGCCTGGCTGATTCCTTCAAGTCCTGAGGGTCCCGCCCTCCTTTTACCTTCCACCAGGAAGACTGCTTGGAATAATTCTCATGGAAGTCTCAAAGCCACGTTCATTCTTGTGCCTCACAGCCCTGCCTTCCTTGCGCACTGCTCACAGTGACAGCCCCTCTGCTCAGTGCTGCTCCATGCTGCCTGTCCCCTGGCCCAAAGTCCCACTCCACCTTCTGGCCAAATATTTTCACTGTGCCTCCTGGGACTCTGCTCGAGGGTTTGCAAGCCATCCTCCACCTCAGTGAGGCTTCCTTCATATTGCCTCCAGTTACAGTTGGCTCCTCCCAAGGCTGCTGTTCCTGTATCACCTTCTGAAGTAGAGGCTGATCTGTCTTCCATTCCCCATGGACCTCAGAATTAAGATGTACTTGCCGAACCTCATCACCGCTTCCACATATAGACACTTCCTCCTCCAACAAGTTGAGGCTCAGGTGATTCAGCTAAATCATCTCCTGCTCTCATCATAAACTTCTCTATCACTAATCAAAAGTCTAAACATCTGGGTCATAGTTCCTCCCCTCCCAAGTGATGCCACCAACCTAGGTGCTCTCAGCATCTTCATGGACCACCTGGCTGGCCTCTCAGCTCTTTGATCTACTCACCTCCAATGACTCTGCATCCACCTCTGTCACCCGCTCCCATTACCCATCCTGGAACTTGCAATCACTAAAATCACAATTTGAAACTCATAAAAGTTTAGACATCTGTTAGGTGACCACCATTCAATTGTTCCACTACTTTTTCAGCTTCAGTGAGACCTCCATTCTCCTGACTTCATTCTATTCCCCAATCGGTCAGCTCCTCCTGTCTTTACTTCCTTCCCTACCAAGCTGAGACTCAGTAACCATGACATCAGGCAACTTTTGTCATTTCTTCAACTCCTCTGTCCTTTGGCTTCTTCTGTCCCACCTGCCTAGAAAAACTGGACCCTGGATCCACCTGAATGTTCACCCACTCAATGTCTATTCCTGGGGAGTAAGCAACGCTGAAGCAGGTCACCCAAATTTAGAGATTGAGGCCATGAGAAAGTGAAGATCTCCAATTGCATCCAGGCCCTCAACTTTGCCTGCCAGTTTTTATTTCCTTCTCTGTCTATTTTCCTCCCATTCTCCCCAGTAGCAATTCCCAACTTTCTCCTAAATTCTTTAACTCGGCTGCCTCTCACTTCACAGAGCCATAGATTCAACCACCACTGTGAAGGGCCTCACACAACTTCCTGCCACCCCTCAAATGCGCTTTTGTCCTCACCCCTTCCTTCCTCTCCTTTTCCATTAGACATTCCCTTCCTCCTACTTAAGCCTTAGCCCTCCACATGTTCTCTGGATCTCCTCCCCTCTTCCCTCTTCAAGAACTAGCTCCAACCCATCAGCATTTAAATATATACCATTTCTTTATTCTAAAAACAACAACAGCAACAAAAACTTTGTACTATATCAGTGTCTCTTTCGTCCCTTTGTAATGGAACATCTTTGGAAAAAGTGTTAAATTCCTCTCTTTCCTTATTCCTTTCTCCTCACCCTGCAACTTTCATCAATCAGGCTTCTCTCTCAACAGTGCCAGCAAACTAATCTCACATCACCACTCATATCCCCCTCCAAATCCACAGGCTATTTTCATCACTATCTTAGCATTTTTTAAGCATGCAAAAATAATTTTGGAATAACAGCTTGTAAATCCTCATATCAAAGCATTAACAAAGGTTTGTCATTCTTTCTTCAATAAAATAAAAATATTATAGGTACAGTTACCTTTATAGGTCACTCCACCTTTTTTCCAAGACCACTCTCCTCTCTTTTTCCTTCACTCCCAAGACCCAGACACTATCACGAGTTTGCTCTTTTCAACACGTCTCTCAGTTTCATTACACAGGTATGTACCATAATCAATACATCATCTCCATTTATATCTTTTAAAATATTAACTAACTTGTGTCATACTGGAGTATAACATGAT
This sequence comes from Balaenoptera acutorostrata, assembly GCF_949987535.1. Lineage (NCBI taxonomy): Eukaryota > Metazoa > Chordata > Mammalia > Artiodactyla > Balaenopteridae > Balaenoptera > Balaenoptera acutorostrata. Next base: position 49,424,051 of record NC_080066.1, on the reverse strand, counting down.
GTTTGTTCAACTCAACATTATGTGAATACTATCCACAATGGCACACAGATAACTGATTCCTTAATTTTAATTGCTATATAGTATTTCATCATATCAGTATACCTGATGTAATTATCTATTCCCTACTAATAGACATTTAAGCTATCTACCATTGATAGGGATTGAGTAGGATAATCAAATGATTAGCTTAGAAATGCCATTAGGGAATTGTAGATAGAAAGGGAACTGTAGGGGGCTTTGGGAGACCACCATAAGACTAATGATCACTCAAGAAAGTAACAGAAAATCCTGAAACAATGTGGGCTTGCTTGACTCATAAAGTAGAACGAGTTGCTTAGCATCAAAGCCAGATTGGCTTGCTTAACAACAAAATCAAGCTAACTTGATTAGCAACAAAATCATGCAACAGAAGCAAGTGACATGCCCCAAAACAATAAAACAATGGTGGCATGAGACCTACATCCTGCGCAGTGAGCTCGGTAAGTTAATGACTCCCAAAACATGCTCTTTGACCCCTAGGATATGCTCTTTTCACAATGCCCTAAAAACAATAAAACAATAGTGGAGAATAAGACCTACAACCTGCTCAGTGGTATCATCAAGTTAATGACCCCCCAGCACGTGCTCTGTGCCCACAAAAAAACAATCATATATGGAAAGGTGACATTTCAAAGTGAAAGACCCTCATTGTACTGAGACCTGAAATAATCTTTCCAAAGTGCAATGACAGGCCTGGCCTGACCATGTAGGGACAAAAAACCCAACCTGGAGGAGGAACTGGTGATGAAAGCATGACATCTACTCAAGAAAGACAAAGAAGGTCTTCTCCCCTTCCCCTCTCTTCCTTTGAGTATAAAAATGTAACCCACTAAGTACCCGGGCAATGCTTGCCTGCCCGCTTGTAAGCCTCACAAGAGTCCTCTTCTAATAAATCACTTCTTATCTATCACTTTGCCTCTCGCTGAATTCTTTCTGCCCTGAGACATAAAGGACCGGGCTCCTTGGAGCCCCCTGCAACAACACCTATTAGTTTCACCATTTCTCATTCTTACAAACTATACAAATAAATACAAATACTAGAATGAGTATTTTTTTAAATTAATTAATTTATTTATTTATTTTTGGTTGTTTTGGGTCTTTGTTTCTGTGTGAGGGCTTTCTCTAGTTGCAGCGAGTGGGGACCACTCTTCATCGTGGTGCGTGGGCCTCTCACTATCGCGGCCTCTCTTGTTGTGGAGCACAGGCTCCAGACGCACAGGCTCAGTAATTGTGGCTTACGGGCCCAGTTGCTCCGCGGCATGTGGGATCTTCCCAGACAAGGGCTCAAACCCGTGTCCCCTGCATTGGCAGGCAGATTCCCAACCACTGCACCACCAGGGAAGCCTTGAGCATATTTTTATACTTTTCTTTTCATGCAAGATTTTCTCCAGGATACACACCTAGAAGTAGGCTTTCTGGATAAAGCATATGCACATTTTCAACTTGACTAGATGATGCCAAATTGGTCTCCAAAGTGATATTAAAGACTGCTTGAAATAATGTAATATTCTCTCTCCCTTTTGCCAGTACATGGTATTGTCACATCTTCCAGTGTTTGCCAATATGATGGGTGTAAAATGGCATCTCACTTTTGTGTGAGATTTCTCTGGTTGAAAGTGAGGTTGAGTGTGTTTTCATATGTTTATTAGCCTATTGTGTTTACACTCGTCTGAGATCCTTAATTCATTTTTCTTTCCCATTTTTTCATTTTGGTTGTTTCCTATTATTGGAGTGTAGGAGTTAGTGTTTATCTTTCAGTCTGTCCCCCATGTGTCAATTTATCACCAAGTGCTAAATATCCAAGAAATCTCTCCACTTTTCACCGTCTCCAAAGCCAGCACCATCCCAGTGGAAATTTGCCATGTCTTCTCTGAATTACCGCTTAATCATTTTCCTTGCCTTTGGTCTTGCAGTCTCTAACATATATGGCAACCAAGGAACATTCCCATGACACCATTCTTCCGTTCAAAGAACCTTAAAGTTCTCCTCTTTCTTATGACCTGAAGGACATTTATAATATGGCCTTTGCTTTTCTCTTCAGTCCCATTTTTGTTTCTCTCCTCTAATTCACATACCCTACACTGCAGCTGTACTTGTCGACTTTTGGTTCTTGTAGTGGTTCCTGCTCTCTGCCTACCTCTTGGCCATTGCATATGCTGTTTTCTGCTTGGAACCCTTGCATCAAGGCTGCCCCATCACCACCACCAATCTCACCTTAATAATTCCCTCCCCATCTTCAGGTCTCAGCTAAGAATGTACCACTTTTTCTAATTTCCTAGTTCCAGGTGAGTTATTTCTTCTTGAGGCTCCCATGACACCTTTTGTTTATTTCCACTGTTGCACATGTTACATTATATCCTAATAGCTGTCTCTTTGTCTGTATCTACCAATAGAGAGAAACACAGAGAGAACAGGGACCACTTCAGTCTTCTTTTCAGAGGTAACCTCAGCACCTAAGGGGATGCTTGGCTTAGAGAAGTGGTGACTGATAACATAGAAAGAGATTCCATTCTCAGCAGTGCAAACTGAGAAGATAGATCTCACGATGACTTGCTCCAAGTTCAATCCACTTAGGAAAAAAAAAAAAAATCAACATACAGAAAACTTTTCAAAAAGACACTTATTGTGCAAACTCAAGATCCTACCCACCCCCCTCAAAAAAAAACAAAAAAACAATTTGAGTGGTGAGGGTCAGATCCTAAGTATACAGGACTCTCTGGATTACGTGCTTATCAAATCTCAAGGTAGCTTAACATGAAGGAATCTGACCTTGCTCAGAAAGGAAACTAAAGGAGTCGTATTAGAATATGCATATAAAGTGTTTTTTCCTTAAATATCTTTTCTTTTTCAGAACTTAACTGAAACTTCTGTCTCTCCTATACTGTTTGTCTACACAACCAAACATTAATGATAACGTGAATATATATAGTATTAAAAAGTCACATAGTCTTAAAAAGATAACTTGTAAAAATAAGATAAGAATTATTCTCTACTCTCTGTTAAACAGAACTCCTAATCATTTGATGAATATGTTTAGAATAGCTTGATGCTAGCACAGTCTGTTAGGTAACATAGTTTTTCAGCATAAAGAAAATGTGACTTGGACAGATGTTGGTTAGAATCCTGGTTACTTAACCTCTGAGAGTTTAACCTAACAATCTGTAAAATGGGCATTTTAAGACTAGTACCTGTGCCTCAGGGTTACTGTGAGGATTAAGTAAGACATGAAATCGATGTGAAATGCCCTTAAAGAGTGCACACACTAGGCCCTGAATAAATATTACCATTCATTCCTTCTGATATAAGAATCCCTCTAACAACACTCCTATCATCCATTGTCTGCTTGGATCCTCATCTTGAGCTAGAATCTGCATTTCTGAAATGATAACTGCAACCATTTATTGAGAGCTTATTAGGGATCAAACACTACCAGCGCTTTGGGGCATTAAAACAAGCCCACAAGGACAAATGTATTAGACTCCCCATTTACAGAGGTGGACAGTCTGGTGCAAGGAGATGAGAGGAGATGCTGTGAAATGGATGATAGACCAAAATTTCAGGTGAATGTTTTGTAAGCACTAAGAGCACCAAAATCTCACCACTAGGAAAGGTTTGTGAAGTGCTTCACCTTTCTGATAAAGCTACTATTTTGAAGGACATGGGAAAAGTGGGGAATGTAGTTTATGTCTAGATATCCGCAAAGCATTTTGTAAAGTTAAGGACATAAACAGGAAAGAGAATATGACAAAGACAATGAACAGAAAGCATAGATCCCAGCACACAGTAGATGCTTAAGAAAACTCTTTGAACTATCTTGTACTTCTGTAACATATAATATTGTACATCAACTATACTTCAATAAGAAATAATTTTTAAAATAATTTTTAAAAAAGAAAAAAGAAAATGGGCTGAGTCTTTACAGGTATAGAGAAGAGATTGGTGTTTACCAGTGGGGAGAGGGAGTAGGAGAGGCAGATTGGGGTAGGGAATTGAGAGGTACAAACTACTGTGTATAAAATGAGTGGGCTACAGGGATATACCGTACAGCACAGGGAAATTTGGCATTATTTTGTGGTGACTTTAAATGGAGTATAATCTATAAAAATATTGAGTCACCATGTTGAAACTAATATGATGTAAATCACCTACACTGCAATTTAAAAAAAAGAAAAGAAAACTCGTTGAATCCAGAACTGATAATCTACACACAATGCCATAGGTACACCATTTATCAACAGCTTGGATCCCTCCTTATTGATCAATATGCAAGGCATTAATTATTAAGTATCACACCAGTTACATAAAAGAATAGCTGTATACATAGTTCCTTCTGAGCATAAATTTTTTTTTTAAATGGTATCCATTTTTATTTTTTTTTAATTTTATTTATTTATTTACGGCTGTGTTAGGTCTTCGTTTCTGTGTGAGGGCTTTCTCTAGTTGCGGCAAGTGGGGGCCACTCTTCATCACGGTGCACGGGCCTCTCACTATCGCGGCCTCTTGTTGCAGAGCACAGGCTCCAGATGCGCAGGCTCAGTAATTGTGGCTCACGGGCCCAGTTGCTCCACGGCATGTGGGATCTTCCCAGACCAGGGCTCGAACCCGTGTCCCCTGCATTGGCAGGCAGATTCTCAACCACTGCGCCACCCGGGAAGCCCTGAGCATAAAATTTGATGTGAACTTAAACATTTAAAATTTTAAATTTCTCATTTCAGGAAATAAAAAAGATTCATGTCACATGATCTGAAGTTAGAAGATTATATTCCCAACTCCAGGAGAGATAATGAATTAAATTTCATGATTTACCTTGAAATCCATAAATTTCTCTAGACTGTTTTTATTCATCATCCACCAAATGGAGACAATACCACGTCCTCCTATCTAGTTAGCACTAGTTCTGAAACTCAATCAGATAATTTGGGTAAAATGATTTTGAGTGTATCACCACTGGATAATGCAATTTATCAATCTGGAACAAATGGTTTTCCAGAGTGGAGTTTATTACAAATAGAAGTGTTATTTATAAAAGTGTTTCTTAGATAGTTGAGTATGGGGATGAAGGAAAAATTCTCAAGCAGTTAATGTCCTGCATCTGGATTGAGTTCATCTTTGGTTTCTTCTCCTTCCAGTGGGGCTGCTCATCCAGGGTGCATTCCTCTCCCACGCCACCTCCAACAGAGAGGGAGGGAAGTTAACAAAATGAGAGCAGAGCCCACTGTCTTCATGGCTATGTGATAGGAGTTCTGTAGAGGTTCACTGGGGAAATGAGACCTGTATATTACTTACAGTTTGGAAATGATGTGTGGCATCCTGTTGCCTCATTGCCATTTGATTCTTACAAAGGAAATGATTTTTTTTAAAGCTTCTAGGTTTTATCTTCCTAAGGCTTTTTTTCCAACAAGATGTCTATGCAACAGAAAAACTTTTGGGGGAACTCCCTAGCGGTCCAGTGGTTAGGACTCAGCGCTTTCCCCGCCAAGGTCCGGGTTCGATCCCTCGTCGGAGAAATAAGGATTCTGCAAGCCGCGTGGCATGGCCAAAAAAACAAGAAAAAATTTTTGAATCTTGACTACTTCTTCTACTACAGATAATGACAACTACTTAAACTGCATTTAAAAAGTGCTGAGTAGTTGATCCTGGTACCTAATGATGTTACTCATCTTGTTGGAGCCTGATTGACACTAAAAATAACAAATTAGAACAGAAAATGATTTTACGGGATCTGTGGGCTGACAGGCAGGCTAAGTGTAATATCCTCCATTACACTTGTCATTGAATTCTATATGGTTCAGCTCTGAACAAGGACGACAGGACTTACTATGATTTCATGATTTTTATCTTCAATCATCTATCTCTTAAACATATAAAATTAATTTGCCTACTTACAAATTCAATGAAAAGTGGAAGCAAAAAACACCCTCTCTGTGGTAAAACAAACACTATTGTAGGCAGCCTATTGCACGGGCAGGAGTGAAATAAATTAAAAACTGTCATTCCTGGATAATCTAGGATACAGCCTCTGAGACAGCTATTTCCTTCATCTGATCTAGTAAATTTATAAATTAAAAATTAATAGCCATACCTGCTGAATCACCGGGATTCATTTGGGAAATTATTTTAAAAGAGCTGTACTTGAAAGCATCCCATAGAACACGATGGGGCCATCGGTTTGCTTTAAGCACTTTTCAAGCCAAAATTAATTCTTACCATTATTTACAAAACAATTGGTTGGTTAAATTTATAACACAGTTTTGTTTGGTTTTTTTTTTTTAGTTTTTTTCAGTAAATCATGATAATTTGTTCTTTGAGTTTTGGGGAAGAGGAAAAAAAAAGTTTGGAAAAAGAAGTTTAAAATATTGCTACTTTTCATTTTAAGTAATGGCTGTGAATCATTGAGGATGATTTTTAATTTTGATTCATTCAATGAGCTCTCCTAATACAATGATTTTCTCCATGGAAGTCTTTAACCACAGTGGCCATTTGCAGCTGATGATTTTTTTTTATAAATAATTTATAAAGCCACTATGCACTTACACTTTTACACTGAAAGAGAGAGAACAGAATTGCATCTTAAACTCTATTTACAAATTTACCTTGGCAGGCCCTCTTACTGCCAATAGGAAACGATGTTGCATATTTAATTTGCTCTTTTGTTACAACGGGGCTTAGGTTAGTTAATTTCAATTTTCGATTTCAAAAGCTATCAAATATGGCTCAGATGAGAAATCAATTTTTCTCAGCTGCCTCTGTTTTTGTGATGGGAGGCTTCTCATTGGCTGAAGGTGAGCCACGTGACATGGCAAGAGATTAGTTCACCAGACCCCGTGTTGCTGCCACCTCAATTACTGCCTGCCTCTTGTAATTTAGCCTTATAACACCTAATTTCAAGACAGAACTCATATTTAATTCATGAAAGCTTCCACAAGAGTAATTGTGAAATAAATTGCCATAGAAGATATCCATTTGTGACTCATTTTAATTTTGTATGCTAGTAGCATGCTATTTATTCTACTTGTTTAACATTTTAGCCCAAACATTTTTTTTTTTTTAAATATTGAACTTTACACACTGATAGCTGCATACTTTGCACCATTTTCCCACTTTACATCATCTCCTTTACTGGGATTTCCTTTCACAAAACTTCCACCCAGTGGTATTTCCAAAGGTTGTTAAAATCAAGAACTTATAATCTCCTAATTATTGAATGTGTTGTTATGATCTGCACAGAACTTTAGAAGTAGCAACTAAAATCACAAATGATAGCAGATAAATGGTAGTTAGATGACAAGGATCATTCAAAGGGCCGAGAAATAGAGTTTAATTTAATATTTCAAACAAAGGCATTCATTACACATATTGACATTTACATTTCAACATTGATATATATTTTAAAATTCTTGAACCAAAACATATGTATTTCCTGTGTATACACACCATTTTGTCCTTTTCCTCCCTGTTGCTATGCCAACAAGGTGGGTGAGGCCTTCTCAACTGCCAAACTCAGCTGTCATCCCTTCACCCTAAAAGCCTTATAATTGCTTTTATTTGCATACGACAATTAGGCAGGATGGCTCACAGCGAGAAAAACCAACCTTTCTCTCCCCAAGTGCACACAACGCCAGCCTGTAATTTATAAAAGATACGCGCCATGTGGTGGAGCACTAAAATAGAGTGATGAGTCCTTTCATCGGATTGTAAGCCATTAACAAAAGAAAACATCCCCTTTCAGGCTATAAAAAATGCCTATCTGGTGTGAACCTGCAAAATCACAAAGTTCCCCCCTCCTCGACTCCCCCCCGCATAGACCCTTCACATTCATTATCACATTGAACTCAAAAGGAGTTCTAGTGAAAGAGTTACATTTGGGTGTTTATGAGTAATGGGGTGCAAATAAAATCCACACTAGGCTAAAATTGCATCCAGAGCAGTTGGTGTTTGGGGGTAGTTTTCTGTTTCTTTTTCTTCTTCTTTTCTTTTTTTTTTAACCTTGTTTTGCATCGTGTTGCATGTTGAAATGTCATATTAATATAATCATTATTACCCTTTTTCTTTGGCGAAACCATGACAGGATTTTCCAATCAGCATTCAGGTCTGTGAAAGCTCAAGTCAGGAGGAATGTGGATGGTTTAAATCATACTCTGTTTCGGTTTTCAAAAGGTCTTCAAAAATTAGTGTCTAGTGTAAAAGGTCAAAACATGGTTGGAAATCATTTCAGTGATTTATTGTCATCATTTTTTCTGGTGACTTTAATTCTAATTATTAAGATATTTTAATTTTATTCTTACATGCTGCATAGAATCTGAGATAAAAATTTTAACAGATTCCTTTTTAAGCAATATTTTAAGTCACCAATTAGGCTGTAGGGTTTTTTTCAGCCTTTTCTTAGAGTTTGTGCCATTAGAGACCTTTACTTTATAGAATGAGCATCGAATCTGAACTTCATTTCTTCTAAATTGTCCTAGCTTTAAAACTATTATTCAGAGCACTAAAATTGTGACCTATATCTTTCTCTGAGAATCTTTTAAAAGGCAGTTGGCACTCCATTTTTATTCACCATTTACTGAATAAATAGTGATCATATAGGCAATTTGGGGCCAGGATCGTCAAATAGATACAACTAATCACAAATCACACAGCCAAGTGTCTGCCTCTATGCTTCAGAGGGGATAGTAATTACAATAACATCTTGAAATAGTTTATCTAGATTAATTCTGTATCTGAGTTTTTAGTCAAACATCCACAAGTGAATTACATTAAATTTGCTAAAATGACAAAATTAAAAAGTAAAGGAGTCACTTCGAAAAGCAATGATGAAATTAAAGCCAAAGCATTGATTATACAGGACAAAAAGTCAAATTCCTTTGGAAAATTATTAAAACTAGGTCATGAATAAAGTTACAAGATATATAACAAACTCACACAGAGGAGGTAAGAGACATGAACAACAATTCATAAAAAAAGACATTAAAGTGCCAATAAATATATGAAAAATGCTTACCCTCACCAATAAGGAAAGAAATGCAAGTTTTAGAAAACATGCGATCTAAGTTTTCACACATTAGAATGTAAAAATTAGATAGTGATAACATTTTGGCAAGGATATGAAGTAACAGGCTCTTTAACATACAGACCATCAACATGTGGATTGTTACTCCTTTTCCAGAGGACAACTGGCAATATGCAGTAAAATTTTATACGGCCCTGATATTTGACCCAAGAATTCCACTTCTAACATTTATTCCAGTGAAAAAAATCAGAGAAGAAATGAACGCACATATACAAGGGTGTTTTTGCATGCTATTTGCTCCAATTTTTGAAACAAGCTAAATACACATTAAATAAGTCATACAACACCCCTATGGTGGAATATCATGCAACCATAAAATAAGTTGATATAGATCTGTTTTCCATGAATATCTATCTATCCATCTATCAATACATGCATACATATACATAATATATTATTCTATTTATGCAAACATATATAGAATATATTTTTCTATTCACACAATAAAAGCGTCTTCCACAACCTATTAGGAATGATACTGCAGTGAGTTGGGTGTGAATTTCTATGTCATGTTCTAGTTCACTATGAGAGCACAATTTTCAGGGAAAAGATACAGTCATGAGTAGACTTTCAGTAAGCAGCATTTTATTTTTTTAAGACAACATGTATTGAAATTTTCCCAGCATTGCAGTTTAATTTTCTGTTTTTTTTTTTTTCCTAGAACCATTAGTTACTTCCCTGCCCTCTTCCCACACCTCATATCTAATCTGCAGTTGCCTCCTTTTCTGATATACCTACACTACCTAAATTGTCATTTTAATAGAACTTAATATATATTAGGAGTTCATCTAGAAAGGATAAAATAATACCATAAGGATCTAAAATATAACTTGGTACTTTCCTGTCAGAGTTCCTGATATTAACTGAGGAATAAGGAGAAATAAGAAATGTTTATTTCCTAAGGGAGGGCTTCCTGTGTGAAGAGAAAGGAGATAAGTCCAAAGAACAATGACCTTTCATGAAAGTTGGATTCTACCTTCATCCTACTGTGTACCAAAGCCTATTTACTCTCAGGCTTCCAGCATGGTTATAGTAAGTGCTGAATAAATAGTTGTGTAATGGATGGGATGAAAATAAAAGCATCAGAGTCAAGCAGGAAACTTCCCAGCTTACATTACTTTCTTCCTGCTGACCTACCATAGAGATACAGGTAACCTTTACAAATTAAACTAGTAGTTACCTCTCACTGGCAAAGTGAGGGTGAAACCTTATCTATGTTTCTGGATAAGTCAGCATACTTTTACGCAACGATTTACACAGATATGCCTAGATATTTGAAGCAAATATATTTTACAAATAATTTGTGTTTTGCTTGATTTACTTAAATAATTTCTTTGTTCACTATTTGACATGGATATTTGGTACTTCCTCAGAGACCACAAAATTTTAGGACCCCAAAATAAAAGAATCCAAAGAAAACTAATAGGAATCCACTCTCACTAGAAACATGGAATAAAAAGTCCAACATTATTAATGCTTGAAAAATAGTTTGCATTTTATTAGCACACATTATACACAAATGAAGTTCCTTGAAATCAAAGGAAGCCTAATATTCTGATTGATTAAAAATGTATGTGGTTTTTAAAAGATCTCCTTTTTCCCACAGAAAAGATAAATTTCTTTGTCCTCTTAATTTTGTAGGACACAGAATAGTGTAAATTGTTGGAAAGATAGGATCAGATGTAAAGATTTTTTGAAGGCAGTTCTAATGTATAGCATATACACATTTATTGAAGGAAAACATTAAACATAAGAAAATGGGTAAAACAAAAATATGTAGGATAAAGTTTTCTAAGATTATCCCCAACTCACACTTTGGCAATTCAATAGATTTATGCCACTCTAGGCTCTTTTGCTCCATTAAAAACAATTATAATGATAAATAGTAACAATATATGCATCTTAAGAACAGTGCTGTGCTGTGGTTTTATTATGCGACACTCAGAGACAAGCGAAATACTTTTCTTGGAATATAATAAAAAATATAATGCATGAATTTTGATGTACTTGGGAAAAAAGAGAGTTCTTTGTATCTGCATTCCATATAAATTATTTTTTATACTTTTTAAAAAAGAGTTTTCAAAATTATGACTATTATTTTAAGAAAGTATGCATACATTTGTAATTTTCCCTTATCCATGAGACTATTGTTCTTGAGATGAAAAATACAAATGGGATAGCGTGATGAGAAAAATGCTGTATGGGGCAGCTGAAATTTGTCTATTGTGTGCTTCTTCTAAGCTGCCTTTCGTTAGTGACTGGGACACTGGAAGGTGGGAAAAGTGACTCAGTGAATATTTACTGCCTCTGAAATACAAAAACCTGATCACCTTCCATCCACAGAGCTGTAGATAGCCACTTCACATTATCAGGTGTCCTATCTCTAGAGAAGATGTACAAAATGTATCCCAGGATAGCAAATGCACAATTATGAGGAACCATTATGCATTATTATTTTTCATTATTACTGTGGTTCAAATTAGATCATATCAAACAGAAATAGCTTACACTTTTCGAAGCTAGACTTCAGTTCATGGTCTGATAAGATTTCCACTGGAGTAGTTGTGGGAGAACGCCCTACTTAAATCATGATTCCTTTGGAAAAAGTGTCCAGGCAGAGCACTGTACCTTTTGGCTGTAATCTCTTCACAGAGCTTTCTTTCTTATCTCTTTTTTATTTCTCACCACATCTGTAATAAAAAGGAATCTCTTGGTAAGAACTCTTAAGTGAAACCTTGCGTGGAGTGAACATTGGTGAGACATTAATAATAAATTTGGAGATGGGTAAGCAGAGGCTCGTTTTTGCTTGCTTTGGTGCCTCCACCCCTGGTCTGTGAACCGCGGAGTTGACTGTGACACTTTTAGGGAACAAAGTGTCCCCAGCACTACCTCTCCCCCCTCACTTCAAACCTCATCGGAGAACTCCTGAAATGAAGCTGTCACTCAGGGCTGCTTGGGGACCTGTCACCACAACATTGAGCCTTTTCATTTTGATGGGTCAGCCTGCAATCCCCTTGAAAGAGATGTCCCTGCCACCGTGGTTTCTCTTTCCACAGGAATTCTGAATTCTAATGAAACTCCAAATCGCTCAATAAAGGCAGGGGCACGAGGAAGTAATCCAAAGCAGATCTGAGTGAAATTTGTATTTTATCTTTTTTTTTTCCCCCAGCCCATTATTCTAATCGCTTAGGTGGTTCACAAAGCTTTGGTTCGCAGTTCAGACACAAGAGGAATGAGGTGTCCTTTGTCCGGATGCCACACTGAGATTAGGTAGCAGCTCTCTGAAAATGAAAGGCCGTGGCTCAAATTTCCTTGGGTAAATATCCATCCACCTAGTGTAGTTTGCACCTACAGTGTTACACATACATTTCTAATGTGCGCTGGGTTGATCGAGAAGAGAGAAATTCCCATTAACATGATATTTTTTTATTTTTCGTGTGTCCGTGAAATTGTCTTTCAAAAATCTCATGTGCACCTTTTGCCATAAAATGAAGAAAATAACATTGTTACTCTCTACTTTTTGATCAGAAAGCAGGCATGTTGTAGATATATCCTCTGGAGAGCATCATACAAATTATTATTTTCATTCTTTTCTTTCAGTAGTGTTCACGTTTTTGAGATACTTATATTGAGTGCCATACACTATTAAACGACTGTCTTCCCTTTGGGGGAAAATAATTGAGAAAACTTCCAGAAGGAAAGCATTCATGTGATTGCCCACTAAACTTTATTTCTTAGTATATTTTTATAGTATATGCTAGAATAATTGTGTTAATTCACATGAAAAGGCAATTTCCCCAGAAGTTCTGCAATGAATTTTTTTACCCCGTCTCATGTTTATCTAGAGGACGTTTCATGTTTTCAGTTCATTTAGAAAGATAGTAAGAAAGATAGATGGATGGATAGATAGATACATGCATACCTACGTAGATACATAGATACATTCTTTATCTATAAATATAGATATAATAAAGTTGACTTTATTGCTTTGTAACAAGCTGAACCCAAGTTAACCCTTGTTTTATTATTTAACCTTCATAAAGAGCTAACAAGCAATATTTAAAATACGTTACAGTATCCTTGCAACACTGACAACTCTACAGTCATGTTCGTGTTACTTAAAACCTAAGAGCCTCCAATGCACATTGTCTGCTTCCACTCTGCGACACATCACCCTAAATATGTCAACTGCCTGTACTTTAACTGTCCAAAGAACATCTGTTATAACTCCTGGTGCTTCAGGGTCCAGACATCAGTTGTAATCTTTTTTCCCAGTTGATAGAATGCAACAGACCATTGCATATAAAACAATTCCTCCACACCCAGCCTGGTTGTTTTTGTATGTGTTAAAAGGACTATTTGGAGAAAATACCAATAATATTAAAATACAATTTCTCCAGTTGTTTCCATGATGTGTTTTATTCTCTGTGTATGTACTACTAGAAAACAGTGAACTAGACTTAAAAATCAATTGTGATCTACCATATAAAGGAGGGAGAAAGAAAATGAGAGAGAGAGAGAAAGAATCGTGAGTTACAGCCTCCTTTACTTGCCCATTCTTTGTATAATATACGGAAACATTACAATAAATTCCAAACCCAGGGTGGTCTCAGTTGTAAATCTCCATTTTGGATCTGATTGATTTAGACCATAGACTGGCTTGATTATGTCCTTATAATTAATTATTTCTCCTTTCTGCTTTTTTTCCCCTATGAATACTAGATGCCTCCATTTTTTACATTCTTTTTCCACATACACAAAATGTATCCCCTTTTGTCTTGATTCAGATTAAATCACATATTAACTATACACACACACACACACACACACACACACACCCTGAGGCTTGGGGAGAACTTTAAAATTAAACACTGTAGAGTATTCTAAACTGTCTGGAACAATAGATAGTGTTCTTTCTAAAACTGCAGAAGCCACTAACATTGCCTAAGACTTTATTTTATTATTTCGTGGCATTTTTTAAATACGAAGTACAAGGATCCAGTGGGAAAGTGTGTACTAGATTTTAGTTGTTCTATTTCTTGTGGCTCAAAGAAAGACTTAGAATGTCCATACCCCTCGGTCCCCTCTAAGACTTAATATGCCTTATTAGACTCTGTTTATAAACTGTTTTTCTTCATTTTAGGGATAAATGCCCAAGTTTAAGAGCTAAATAGGCAAACGTGACTAGCAATGCCTGGCCGGCTGTAATTCACAGCCTATCTATTTCCACTCTTGGGTTGTTACCCCTTTTCAGTATTGAGGGAAATTAGAGTGTCCGTTTTAATTCTTATTTCTCGCAGCACAAAAGATGGAAAAATTACACTCTGACAAAAGCTAAAGAAAAAAAGCAGTTTACTTGAAACACAGACCAATCACATCTGTATTTATGTGTACAGAAAAGTGCAACAGTGTGTCAGCAACTCAACTTTTTCTACTTGTTGAGAAAAGTCATTGTCTACCACCTGGAAATTCACTTCTGAAGCTTTGAACACATTTCAAATGCAGAGAAACATTGCCATTTACTGGTGTAAAATTATAGCAGTCCAGAAAACAAAATGCGAATGAATTAACTGGGTAAAATGTACAACTCTATCTGTGTTCGGCTTGGGTAATTCTTCAAATCAATATTTTAATGGACAGTTGCTTAAAACTTCTCAAATACAGACTAGCATAAAAACAGCCTTTAATAGATAAAAGCTTGAGTGTGACAAACCCACTTGCTCCTTAGTGTTTGTATTTGATCAGAGGATTGAAATTACTTGTCTTCTCCTCCCTAACAGTTGTCTGGTTATACCCATCGAGTTGGAATTCCAGGTCAGCTTTGGGGCCAGAGAAAGCGGGATGCATGTTGCCATTTCATTCATACTATTGGCCTAAGTCATTTTATTCCATAGGAACAAGCTCTGGGTTTGGGAAACGATCTTCGGCAATGAATTCATCAAGGCACATCTGGGGAATATAGCTGTCACACCTGGGGAAGGAGGAACACCTACTGCTTGTGAAAGTGCCTCTAACCACCAGAGTAGTATTTTCGTCTCTCCATTCCATCTTTCATTGGCAAGTCAGTCAAAATCCCTGTGAGTTTTGACTGTGTTCCAACTGAAGGCCAGAATTCCAGACAACCATGCCATGAACTGCAAGCCAGCATTACGCACACTTCACCTTGACAAGAAGGTCTCCTAGGAAGGCTCCACCCCCAAGTGTCCTATGGACCCAGGCAGGGAGGATGCTGTGCTTCTGTTTCTTCACTCACAAAATAAAATAAACACACCCATCTCCTGCTCAGTGTGCCCCTTAGGCAGAAGAAATGAGAAAGTGCTGGAGAAGTGTTTTGAAGCTGGAGGCAGAAGATGCCATGGAAGTAAACAGTAATTTTATTAATTGCTTCGAAATAGAAAATGCGGAGTTTAAATCAATGCTACTTTCTTCAGAGTAAACACTAAATATAACAGCCAAAGCGATATGGTTAAAATTAACTTGCAGTTGCTTTTCAAGCTGAGGAGAGAGAATTACAAACGGGGGGATATTGCCAAATCTCATTTACCGCTTTCTTTCTTGTGAATAATATCTGTACATTCAGGTCTTTGTGAGACTTCTCAGTGGCATAGGAATCCCATTGCATCTGCTTATTCTTGATTTTTATCAATGGAAAAAAAATATTAAACTCCCACACGACACAAAGTGCCACGATAATACCTACCAGGGCTGCTGCAGCATCCCCAGACTCTGGGGTCATCCTCCTCCCTCCTCCTGCCCTTCACTTCTCTGTGTGTGTGTGCACAGGGGTGTGTGTGCGTGTGTGTGCCTGCACGTGAATCTCTTACTCTCCAGCTAGTGTGTGCAAAATGGTTGTTACTGACTGCTCACAGGATGCCAAACAGCACTGAATGGGTTAATTGGCATTTTAAAAAGGTAATTGCAAAGTGTAACCAGCAGGGTTATCACTAGAATTGGGAGGTGGAATGTAGGTCTCCCACCCACTGGAGACTCACATCTTGAAGAGCAGGCTGAAGATGAATCAATGCTACTGCTATTTCTTGATTTTCCCTTTCAGCTACAACTGCTCACCCCCAATGCTCTCTTTTGAATGTACTGTATCAAGCCAGTAGTTACAGAAGAGTAAGATGTGCTCTGTCCTGACTACAGAATTACCTTGGGATATGACTGTAGCATAAATATGCAGTAAATCATTATATGTGTGGGTTTCTTTACATCATGCATAATGTATATTTGGAAAAGAACTAAGAAATGACTGGAGTCACAAAGAAACTGATATATTTTAAGACATTTCTATGACTTTCAGTGTGGAATGTAAAATTTTAAATGGGTTTTTAAACAGGTTACTGTAAAGCACACATAAATGCCATTTACCTCAGATCATGATTACTGCAAAATAGTGATACAACCACCAAGGTGAGCAGCTGCCACTGGTGCCCAACGTGACTTCTTGGTTTAACTTCCAAAAGGAAGAATTTCATGGCAGTTAGCATGCCTGTCACTACACCTGAGTAAAAGAAGAACAAGGAAAGGCAACTATTAACAGGAGATTTCTAAATGGAATGGTAAGCGACAGGGGCAAATCATAACCTACCCTCTCTCAGGATTAAATGCACACTTGTCCAGGTTCACACCCTCCCACACAAATGTGCACACACACAAGCAACTGTGAACTCCATGGACTCAAGGCTATGTCTTCTTCTTTGTCTTTCCATCCCCTGCAGTTCTCAGCACAGTGCTATAAACATAATAGCTGTTCAATAAACATTGTCAGATTCAATGGCTAAGCTAGATGGAACAGAATTACAAAAACATCTTTACTTACAATATTAAGGATTATGAATTTTGGCCACACCAGAATAGGCCAGAATCCAGGTTGCCTGGCTTAAACAAAACAAAACAAAACAAAACAAAAAACAAAAAACTACAGTAACTCCAACTCCAGAGGAAGAAAATTAAGTATATAGTAAGAATGTATTTCCTTATAATAATAGTTTTCGATCAGTGGCCCTCTTCTTCCTTGATGTAGAAGAAAGTGTCATTATAAAGAAATATAAAGATATATAGATCTCTCGAACACACGATGGATCTTTGCTATAAAAAGAAGAGATGATGTCAATCTACCTCCCACCCACATTGTTCAATTATGCTGTCTGCCATTTGCCCGGCCACCCAATCCTAAGATTCTTGGCTGGGGAATAACCCATCATGTTACGCATTGCTTGAGTAAGAGAGTCAGAGTTTTGGCATAATATGAGTAGGGCTGAGTGGTCTGGCAGTCAGAGAGCTGAAGTCTGGGCGATGCCACACACACACACTCACTCACACACACACACACACACACACACACACACACGAACACGCCATCACACTGGGAAACTTTGAATTGGCCGCCCCCCTCTGCAGCAGCCTGGAACAGTGCGCGAATCCACATCAGCGTCCCATCTTCTCTCCTGCAGGCAGCTTCCATCTTCAGAGAAACAAAGTAGGGGAGATTGAAAAGGATCAATACCTCTTCTGGTGCAAACAGAAAGGTGAACAGAACTGTATTCATTTTGGACTATGAAAATTGCTCCTTTTTACCTCTCCTCCTTTGCTATTTATAAAAGAAATCTCCATTAATACTCAGTATAATTAGCACCAATTTACTACTTGGGGTAATTTCATTTAATCTATTTCATATCCATAGCCAATATTACAGCAATAAACAGTTACATTCTTTTTTGGACTGGTGTGGAATTATTTGCCCACTTCTCCTAATGGCAATTCATACCCCACTACTGCCTATGTTCCCCTAACAAGTATGAATTTAAGTGGTTTCCAGTGGAATTCTACTGTCAGTATTCTAGAACGGCTGGACCACTGCTCCCTATTTTGCCTTCTGCATCTTTACTTACTTGTGCCCAGGCCTAATGCAGTATAATTGAAACAATTTTATTGTCTGGAGCTATTCATTCTAATGTTTCAATGACAGAAAATACTGGTCAATTTGACAAGTTAATATGACTTCAGTGGTCATTTGAACTCCTTTAAGCCATCGGGTGCTAAAATTGCTTGTCACCTCCCTTCACCTGAAACGGAATTCAACCAGTATGTAAGGTTGAAGGGGGAGGAGGGGAAGGGAGAAAGTTTTTCATGGAAATGCAGCTCTGTCAGGAGTAATTGCAAGTTTTGATAATTGATAGGAAACTGCCCCTTTTGTCAATGGCCGGATCCCTCTCAAAAGCAACACTTGACTCTCCCCATCACCACCCTTATGAAAAGCCCCTGAATTTTGTGTCTGGTCTCATATGCTAAAGACTTGACCAGTCTTTTCTCTCCCTATTCAAATATATGAAACAATCTCCTTAAAATACTGACTTCGTCACTAAAGGATCAGATATGGTGACTTTTCAGGATGGCATTTAAAGATAATTCTTTAAAACTTAAACAGTCCCGTGTTTCCCAGCAGCTTCCAACAATGGTGGTTGTGAACTTCCTACGACCCAAAACAATCTCATGCAACAAGATTTGCAGGTAACCTCTGAAAAATACAAAAACAAAAATGTGTGTGTGTGCCTTTCTGAGCTGTTCCTAAGTGACCTGAGAAGGGGTTGCTTTAAATAAAATGTTCTAAGTAAGTTTACATATAAAGAAAAATCCACATTTTAAACTAAATAGCTTACGGGTTTATTTTGTCTAAATCAAGTTCCAATTGCCTTGTAGGACCCAGTGCCATTCTTTCTGATTTTTCCACAAAAATTTTTATTCTAAGGACACCATTGAGGGCCCAACCAAGATATGTTGCCTTCTCCTAACAATGGCAAAAACATTCTGGAAAATCTGGGGTAAGATTCCTTTTTGAAAAATATCTTTTTAAACTATCCCATTCATTCTTGGGGGAACTGAATGTAACTTTGTTTCCTTAGGTAGCTGGTACCTGGCTTTCTAGGCACCCCATCTTCACTTCTAGGCTAGTATGACCACATAGCTTAGCACTTTGCTTCTATACTCATCACTTTGTTTTTTGAAGGCTTCACACTCCTTTTCATTGGAAAATGCCCTTGCTTCACAGCATCGACGTATGTCCTTTTGCCCACTTAGGACAAAAGCATGTAAATAAGTCATGAAAAAGAAGATATTCAGCTAGAAAAGTCAAAATGGTTCTTAGAACTTTGAAAATGCTTTTTCTGCACCTCTGAGGTTCTGCAAAGATAAAATCCAATTTAAATTTGTTCAAAGAAATAATCAGAATAGATTCATCATCACCCCCCCCCCACGTACTCTGTGGATGGATATATTAGAATATATATTTTAGGATATTCAATTAAAAGCAATTCATGAGACCCTGATTGTTCCACTCATGATGGTATCTGGACCTGCACAGAGGCTAATGTTTTCCTCTTTCACATTTTTCTGCTTTTCCTTAGCGCTCAGACCTTCAACACAGGAGCATATACGCCAAAAATGGTCCCTTGGAACAGAGGGTGGCCTAATTATTAAAAGAATGGACTTCCTGCCTGTGATGATCTGTCTATTTGTGTATAAAATCCTACAACTGTGAAAGGCCTCATGTACTGCAAAAGGGAAAAGAGGGGGGGAAAAAAGGGAAAAAAAAATCAAAGTGCTCAGTCGAGATACATCAGAGAGATTACACAAGAAGGGAAGCCTAGTTTTCGAGCGCCCAGAATTCTTGACCAAAGAAGTAGTTAGTCCCAGGTCTACATCAAAAGAAAGCGTCATTCTGTGTCGTTGCTAGACTTTTCTGTGATGTTTTGCCCTTAGTCTCAGAGTAATCAAAAGTCATATTAAAAAAAAAAAAAAGAAAGAAAGAAAGGATAGGCTATCCCTTTAAAATCAGATCATCACTCTGTATTAATATGCAGAATGAGTTGTCAATTGACCAAGCAACAAATGTACTTCCTCGTATCCTCATTTTCACTTCTATCTATGAATATTTTAAAACCCTAATGTGCACTTGGCCATTTGGGTTTTAAGTGAAGACTTATCACAGTGTAAAACCCTTCATTTCTATCCCTTAGCTGAGGGCTTCTTTTTCCCTTTTCCAGGGTGTCATTAAAAATCTGATGCCAAGAGCCAGGACTTGGCAAGGTTTGCAATATAATTTGCAATCTGCACTGTTTGCTGGCTAGCCCCCACCTGCCCCCCTCCTTTTTTTTTTTCCCCTTACCAGCCTGCCTGCTAGAGTCAATAGGGGGCATCGCTCATCTGTCTAAAAGAAAAATAGCAGCATACTAATTAGAATTCTATTTGCCAGAAGCCTCGGAGTTGCTGTGCTTATAGATTTCAAGCTTCTTTTGTTTGAATTAAATTGCCAACTTTTTTTTTTCCTTCCTTCTTTGCAGTAGCAGGAGAGAGCGGGTGCCTTATTTGATTGAAGGGGGGATGGAGGGGAGATTGTGCGAGGGAAGAGTCTTAGCTATGGAAATGCTGAGGAAATGTCAGGGTTGTGTTTAAAAATGTCTGGTATGCTTTTCAGGGGCTGACTCCTGTCTTTTGCAGCGTTGTTTTGGGGGAACTGGTGGGAAGGTGGAGAAGTTCA
Source organism: Balaenoptera acutorostrata (assembly GCF_949987535.1). Taxonomy (NCBI): domain Eukaryota; kingdom Metazoa; phylum Chordata; class Mammalia; order Artiodactyla; family Balaenopteridae; genus Balaenoptera; species Balaenoptera acutorostrata. The sequence goes on along the minus strand of NC_080066.1, from coordinate 49,403,406 downwards.
AAGGGCAGAGGCTAGCTCTCTAGCGGAGGCCCCCAGCCTGTGCCCCTTTGCCTGATGCTGAAATTCTGGGGGAGAGCTGACATACTTTCACCCCGAGAAAAGCCAGATGGTTCATGCTCGGATAAAACCTTGGGCTGGGATCACAAAGCTGGTTCATAATGGAATACAGTATCTCTTGCTCCCTTAGATATTCCTCCCAAAGGTTGGGGGATGGAGCCAGCAAAACCAGATGCAAAGGAAGGGCCATATTTAAAATCAGCCTGTTTTTATGACCCTTGCATAAAGTTGTCATGGTCCCTTATTAAAATGTCAGAATTTCCCATGAAGAATTTGAAAATAAGATCCATGTTCTATTTTGAAAATAAACATACCAGCAGAAAATTTGGGGCCCCAGAAAAGTACCCAAATATTTTGCTGAGGAATCCTGCAATTTTTCAGTATAATCCCATTGTCAGGAGTATACCCCTGAAGGTTTGGAAATAACCAAAGGGAAGACTAGATACTTAGCAATTTCCCTCTGAGCTAAGCTAATAGAAAGGCTCACAGCAGCTCACTATTAAGTTAATTGTCCTTTGAAACACAAGAAACAAGAAACATAGACCCTATCGGAAGACTTATGTATAGGACAATGAAATTTACAGTCCAAACGTAATTGTCTACAAAATAATGAGATATTTTATATATAAGTGTGTAAAGACAAAGTTGCATTGCATGTAATAAAATTGTATTGACTGATACAACGTAGAGACTGGGGGTCCTATTTCTTAAGTCATTTTATCATGAGGAAAATACTTTGTTATGAAAAGCAGAATAGTTCATTTTTTTGCATATTGTAGCATGGACATTGGGGCTAGCTCTGGAATGTTTATTCAACCACACTCCCCCCGCCCAGCCCTGAAAAAATACATTTCTTACTGCCTGTTTCTAGAGTATGAGAGCCTCTAAAAGAGCTAAAAACCCAAACAGGAACTTCATGAATGGAAAAAAAAAAAAAAAAAAAAGAATCATAACCTCAATTGTTAATGCTAACCTCTTAGCTATTTAGGGTAGCTTGTTTCTTTACCATTAGACACTCCAATTCAAGATAAATGGATGAGATCTTATTTTTGTGGACCTGTGTATTACAAGGGAGTCAATTCAAAAGTAATCATCTCAAAGAAATTTGCTGAACAGAGTATCTGCATAAACTAAATGTGCGTACAGATGTTAGTAATGTGTTCCTTGGAATTGACACATTTTAATTGACGTAGTTTTGGGGTCTGGGTCTTGCCTGAGCAAGAACTTATTTTGCATATGTCATTAAAGCAGTAAACATTTCAAGATTTTTAAAAATGATTATTTCCTTAAAAACTCCCAGTTACAAGATAAATAAGTACTGGGGATGTAATATACTATCTGATAAATATAATTAACACTGTTGTACAACATATATGAAAGTTGTTAAAAGAGTAAATCCTAAAAGTTGTCATCACAAGGAAAAAATATATGTTCTATTTCGTTAATTTTGTATCTGTACGGATGTTCACTAAGCTTATCGTGATCGTCCTTTCACAATGCATGTAAGTCAAGTCATTATGCTATACACCTTCAACTTATACAGTGCTGTATGTCAAATACATCTCAATAAAACTGAAAGAAAAAAGAAATTCTATGTCCTGAACTTCTTGTACTGAAATTAGTAAATTTTCCTTATACAAGTATTGCTTTCTCCTTCTAGACACTCCTTTCAATTTCTTAATAATACTCCAAGCTTAGGAGCAAAATATTGATGCTTATGGTATCATGGAAAACACAGAGCCAAGTCCACTCACATCTCTTTAAATTACTTTTCCAATTCTAAGCCTCCAAGAATCTAGTCCTCCTTTATCTGTTCTTGGTACAAGAAGTGGCAGAATGACCCACAAGATGGCACCTGTCACCGGAGGATTTTTCCTGCCTTCTGCGGGCCAAATTTTGTTTGAACTCACTGTGACCTCTGTCATATCCTCAATTTCCCTCCACTCTTGGCTCTCTGTCTTTACTCCTTTCATGCAGGCCCAGGCCGTTTACCCGGTTTCTGAAATCTTTTCCTTCAAGAAGCCAAAGTAAAACTTTAGTTTGAAAGCGGGGCTCAGAATTCAGCATCAGCAGCGACAGGATATTGGAGGGTAGACTGCCTTCCACAGCTGCCTTCTTGAACTTGGAGTTAGTGACGGAACAGGTTGTTCTAAGATTGATTTTCCCTGTGGCACTGCCCTGACTCACACAGACTCTAGGCCTGGAGGTGAGGGAGCTGATTGCAATGTTGATGAGACTGTAGGGTTTGGGTTTCATTTAAGGCAAATGCAGGACAAACGGCTAAAATGGAAGTGTCCTTAGACCAGTCTGCTGCATTTTAAACCTGGCTAGAGTGAAACCTGCATCTCCGCACATTAAATCTAGGTCCTGAGTTTGCAAAGGAGTCAGAAGTCTAATAAAGGGGAAGGATAATGTCTTTGAAGAACCAACAGGTTTTAAAGGGAAAAGGATTCATCCCTCAAGAGCACAAGGACGCAGAAAATTTGTTAATGTGTTTGGCAAGTAAGTAACAGTTTCTATTTCTCCAGCCACGATAACCGTGTGGTTTGGAGGAATCTGAATATCCAGGAATTTGTTAAGGAAATGATTCGATTTCAGTGTATTAAATTCGTTAGTGTGGGCGAAAGGATTCTGGAACTGTGTCGGCCAAAGGTTAGTTTTATTATCAGAGCCATGAAACGCTTTTAAATGTTAAAGTCATTAACTTATTATTACGAGGATGAGGATGAATATTACTTTATCCATATTCTTTGAAATGAACTCAATAACAGAGGGTTTTTTTTTCTTATGTTAATTAACTATACCATTCAAAATCATTAAAAGCCAGTCTGGAAAACGGAGTAAGGTACAGGCAGGAGCTGAAGCTGGGGGGATTGTTGGGGGGGAAGCCAGTCATCCTGACTGGAGCAGTGGCTACAGCTTATTCTGGTGATGGCCAGAGGAAGTGACAACTCTTACGGACCAGTCACCTCGACCTCCCTCCTCCTCTTTCTTCACCCTTGCTTCACGGTGTCAGAGAAGAAGGAAAAAGCCTGCCACCGGCAAGGCACAGTGACCCATTGTATGATCAGATATGGTGACAGCCCCCCTCTTCCCTTCAGCCCCAGGAGTGGGGTCTGTGTCTGCCCATCACCAAGCACTGCTCCACTGAGTTGTCTCAGCATTTCAGTAATGGCGTTAGAAAGGGTCTTGAAGCAGTGTAATTAAACTCATCTACAGCTGGTGTAATGAAACAAATAAGAGAAAGGCATTGCATGTCAAAAGCAGCTAACGTTTGTGCTTTTTTATAATTCTTTTTAAAAAAATCATTATTTCCCTGTATTTCCTATGTGAACAACATTACTTCTGCTTCTTTTAACTCCCATCCTGCTCACTTGGGAGTCATTTTTAAGGTCAGCCAGTATACATTAATCCTGCCTCGAGTAAAAATTTACTCCTCACGATAGAAATGACAGGGCTGTAAAATAACACATGAAAAAAGTCATTCATTATTTATTTTAAAAAAAGCAAAAGTGATGGGCTGTCTTTTTGTACATTACACAAGTGCTAGGTGACAACTCGTGTGTGTATGTTTGTGTGTATTGTTACGAAAGTACTATCCCCTATTATGTCTCCCTGATTTTCTAATTATTCTGGGCTTTCTGCACCAGAGAAATAAAAAAAAATAATAACATTTTCACAGCACTCAGATGGAATACCATTGAAACTTCTCCTTCGAATTTGCCTCCTGCTTACTTCTCGTGTTTGATGCTGTTCATCTCCCAATGGATGAGTCTTTTCTTTTCTTTCCTGAGAGATTGAAGCAACCAAGGAAGGGGAGGGCAGAGGCAGGCAGAGGGGCAGGAAGGAGAAGCCGAGATCTTTACTGTGTGTTCATTTATCTGCCTCTAAGTAGGACTTGAATATAATTCAGGGAGACACTCCTCTCTCTTTTGAGCTGGGCACGAAAACAAGCTCATGAAATCAAACAAGAGGGCAAGAGCTTATCTTCCCCCAACAAATTTATCAAGAGAGAGTTTGTGGTGGGCTTATGAAACTGTCATAGAGGGACAAGGTAGAGATCAAATGTACTGTTGAGTAAGGAAACGAAGCACAAACTTTGCCCAGAGCTTGGCGACAATGATGCTCAAAGATTAACCCACCCTCTCAATTAACACCTCACATGAAAATCCCCACAAGGTCATGGGATCTGTGCTTCGGTGCGGTCAATCAGCGCCGCCCGCCTCCATACAAACCAAGATCGAATGCAGAATTAACACCGGTCCCCAAGCCCTCGCTCACAGACTCACGTCAGATTAAGCCCTTGCACAGAGAAGATATGAAAAGCATTTCTAATTAGGGTCTGAGGTTACTGGTTAAAATGCAGTCGAGCAGTCTACCAACCATTCTTCTCCTTTTTTATAATTTTAATTAAACTCAGATACTATTTAATTCCTACCTGCATAGATTTAGTGCTACTTGAATGCAAACCTGATAAAGAATACTCCTGATCCCCACTTAACTGCCACAAGGACTTATTAAAGAGGGGGTGACTGTCTCCAAGATCTTCCAGGAGTTCCTTTGCAATAATTACTTTTCTATCAAATGAAAAGCATAATATTTTATTAGTAAATAGGTTTTTTTTTCCCTGTGAAACTTTGACTTCCTTACTCTCTTGACAAAATTGTAATTATAACTTCACCATAGGGGTTACTTTACCATCAGGCTAGCCATTAGAATGCTTTTTCTTGCACACCAAAGCTCTGTTTCCTCATGGCTTATAGAATGTTGAGATGGATGTGCAAATTTTCGCACAAATGTATCACTAATTATACGTGGGTGTGTTGCTTCTGTACTTAAAAATGCGATTGACCAGATCCTGTTCAAATTATTAGGAATTCCGCAGCGTGTCTGAGTCCTTCTGCCATTGTCTGATTAGAAGTCTAGAGTCTTGGTACCAATTTTTAATATCTGCAGTGACCCCAGATGCCTTAAACAACCTCTTCAGCATACTAAAGCCATGTTCCTCCAAAGTACAGGTCTGAATAATTCAGGATCTGTAACGGCAGTTTTGCCCTTATGAAATTATTTGGGCAACTTTGGGATTCTAGAATTCTTAAGGCTAGTTTTCTTTCCATGGCCTTTTCATTATTCTCCCAATGGTAGTTTCAAAGAGCCATTGCTTCAAAACTATCGTTCTAATGTCTTGTTGGAGTAAGAACAATATCAGAAATTATCCAAATAAGTTCCCATTTTAAGTACTTGTAGCAGAACTACTCCTTAACCCAGCAGGATCACTCAGACCTAAAACATCCTAGCTACTGGGTAGAAGTTAAAACACCTTCTCATGTTTCATTTTTTTAAGTGTATTTGCCATTTTTAGTAGAGAAAATGACATCAAGAGAGAATGTGCTCTCATTTGACAATCCATTTTACATTTAAGGCAAAACATTTTGAATAAAATATAGTATAAGAAAATGTGCTTAAGTTTTTAACTCATTTGATACCAATGTAAACACAAGATTTGAAAAAGTTTGGAATCTTAGAATTAAAAAGAGCTTTAGGGATCATGAAATCCAGAATTTTAAGTGACTAAAGTAATTTCTTATTCCTCTCTTCTATTTTTGCTCATAAGCCCCAGAACTCAGAAATACCTCAAAATGGCTAGACTCTCAATAGTCAGCTTGTGCCCTGGGACCACGGCATTAACAGGGTTATGTTCAGTTTACAAAAATGTACCAGAAGTCCTTTTAGACTCTGCTACAAAGGGCTGAGTCTTAAACCAAGCATTTTTTCTGAGACTTCAGGCATGGAGCTGTCAAGTCCGCACAACTTTGGTCAACAGTAGCTTTGCCCTATCTAGGCAGGAAGCACAAGAACACTCTGTGCAGCAAGAGAAGGTTGCTGTGATACTGTAACTCTGTCTCCCCAATGTCTCTTTTCTTGGTCCCCTCTTTTCTGTCCCCACCACCACAGGTCTATGTCCCTCGTTACCCATATGTTACCTGGATTAGTGCAAGAGACTAATCACTGGCCTCTCCTATTTTAATATCTTTCTCCTGTATTACATTCGATATTAAACTGACAATATTTTCTTCCTAAAAGAGAGACTTTGTCCATAACCTTTCATGGCTTCCATTTCCTATAGAATATCTTCACATTTGTTCCCTACCTACTTTTCAAACCACATCTCTTATAAACCTGCATGAAGCTATCTTCCAACCTTGCATATATATGCACAGAAACTTGAATACACCCGAATTTCCCAACCTCGAAGCTTTGAAAAGCAGCACAGAAACATTATAAAGAACAGATTAGCATTTCACTCCCCTACTTCCTAGCTGGGTTACCATGGGCAAGTTAGTTAACCTCTCTGTGCCTCACTTTCCTCATCTGTAAATTAAGGATTGTATCTGTACCTACTCCTGGAGTTGATGTGAAAAATAAGTGGGTTAGTACATGAAAAGGGCTTAGAACAATGCCTGGCACCATGGAAGCACTTCATTATAGCTATTTTTTAGTATTACTCAGCCACTCTTCCCTTACCTGGAAAATTCTTCCCTCTAGTGTATGCCTGTCGAAGACCCAGTGGTCATTTAAGACCCATGTCTCCAAGAAACCCCCTTTGGTACTCTCACTCAGAATTGGAACTCATTCTCTCCTATATGTTCCTTCTAGCATTTCACATATTCTGCCATTGATTACAGTCGCCTATGCAGGTCAGCGGTTCTCTAGCTGTATGCTCTGAACCCTTAACAATTTGCCCCAAATTTTGATCAGTGAGTAAAATGTTCTCCAGCTACAACTGAAGATGCCTCTTTCTGGGGCTGGGTCAGACAGAACCAGAGCGTGAGCTCCTGGAGGGCAGCCTGCCTCTATTTCATCTTTGCATCTCCCATAGCTCTGAGCACAGCGCTGTGAGCAGAGCAGACGCTTGGTAAATGTTTGTTAAATTAAATCTCAGGCAATTTGCTTTGATTTACTTAGAACTCCCTGGGTAAGTAATCAGTTCCTATACCATTCAATAAGTTTTTAATAGCATTTACATTGGACTCTCCATATAGACTAATCAGAACCAGCTCTCCTAACTCCCTGGCTTTATTCTCGGGGATTTCAGACAGACTCAGGTTGTGCCTTTGCCCATCCTAACCAAGGCTGATACTGAATGGGAAATCCCTGACTTTCTCTCCCATTTGTAAAACAGTCATTACAGAAAGAGATTCATTTGACAGACCTATCAAGTCAAAGATTTGATATACATGGGACTATATTCCCAATGAATGAGCAGTTGTCTAAATTGCTGAAATGGACTGATTGCTTTGTAGGAGACTCCATACCTTTAGAATTTAGATGACACCATTTTGGGATTTGTTGAAAATTGTCTAGTATCTGAAATTCAGACAAAAGCACACAAAATTTAAACCCAAAGATTATTACAAATGTGTCTAACTATTCTGCTCCATGAACATTATATCTGATCTAAAAATGAGTGGAATTTACTTGGAATTTTAATTCCTTTCCTGTTTTATATTAAGTTCCACAATAGCCAAATACTGAGAAAGAAGACGTTAGAGGTATAGGCTCTAGGTAAACAGAAAAACAAATGAAAACTTAAATGATGACCAAACATAGAGAAAATATTTTTTGAAGATCAAGTGCTGTCAACGGGATCCCCAAAAAAGTCTTTAAATGTATAAAATTTTCCCTAGGTATCTTGTTTGAAAAGATATTTCTAAGTTTCCTTGACTGAAATTAATGTTTATTTGATTAGCTTATATTGATTAAAGATGATTTAGAAAACATAAAAATTATATAAATGAAATAAATCCCTTTAAATATAATACCTGGGAATTAAAACTAATGTTGAAGAAACATTTACCTTGCTCCATGGTCTTGCTTATATTATCTCAGTTCTCACAACAGCTTCCCAAATTAACCAATTATGTAATATCCATTCAGATAACTAAATGAGTTGACTTTCCATATGAGATAATTAGCTACAAATAGTGAAATTTTGAAAGAGCTCTTACTATCATATATGACAATTAAGACTCCCATTGTATAGATAATAATACTGAGGTTCAAAAAGAAGTAATATGCCCATTGCTGCACATTTAGAAAGCCAGAGGGTCAGGATTAAAACATGACCATCTCTTTCTGAAGTCTAAGTGCTTTTCCCTACACATGTGTGATTCTTTCCTCAAGGATTGTTTTATTTCTTCATGTATTCATTCATTCAAAAAATATTTATCAGGAGCCATCTATATAGCAGGCATTATATTAGGCTCTAAGAATACACCAGCAAATAAAACAAAGTCCCACCCTGCCTGAGTTTATCTTCTGGTGGGAGAAGCAAACAACATATTAATTCTCAGGTAACAATAGCAGCTATGAAGAAAAATTGAGCAGAACACAAGTCTAAAGCCAACGGGGGTGGAGGAAGGGCTATTTCTGATGGGTGGTCGGGTACTCTTTGTTTGAAGACCATTTAAGCAGAGACCTGAAGAAAATAAATCACCAGTGCCAATTCCCTCCCCATGTGCACCTAAGAAATTAATAGTCAGTTGAAGAAGCCATTAAAGTAGAGATCCTCAAAAAGAAATATTAATACTACACAAAAGCAAATTAACCATCACGGCTTGGCCTGTGTATTCAATATATACCTACATACAATTCCAAAGCATACAGCTAAAGGTAGTTGGATCTAGTGACTGGGACTAAATCACTATTCTTAGGATTTCTAATCCCGTTGTTGTCTGTGTTCCACATAAGAAAATTAAAAAGCAGGGTTCCTCGCCCAGTAGGAGGCTGGTAGAATGCCAGCCATGCATAGTCACCACTGCCCACCTCTTCTGCCATGGCCTGAGCTTTGTTTGTTTGCATGTCTGTCTCCCCCTCAGACTGACAGCCCTGGAGACAGGACCTTATCCTCCTCCTAATTTAACCAGCTCTGACCTCCATCGTATAAATGGACCCCTATGAAATGTGTATTAAAAGAGAGATTGAAATGAATGTGGACAAGTTTTATGCAGCTAAATATTCACAGAAGAATAATATTGGACACTTCTGCTGTACGTATAATGTACACATACATTGAAGGGCTTTGGACTCTGGTCCTTCCACAAAATTGTTTGGTAGGTGTGATCACCACCAACACCCCCTATTATATACAAGTGAACCTCAAGGCTGGGAGGAGCCAGGAAATGGCAGATCAAGGGAAAGATCTTGCCCCTCCCTGGACAGGAGATGTTGGTGACAGTGACAGATTCAGCTTTTCTTTCTCACTGCCATTCTGCTTCCTGGTGTCTAATCTTGAAGTCATAACAACAAGCCGACATTGCGTTTTACTACATGGGAAATGGAGAACTAAGCATCATGGTATGATCTTTATTGAACTAACCCATATTGCCCATAATACTGTCCACTACAATTTTCCCTTTGGTCATCACAGCCTCAAACGCAGAGGAATTTATAATGGCACAAATAAGTGAGGCCCTAGAAGTGAGTACCAGAGACATGTGAAACCTGGGTCTACAGAACTTTCCACCTTTGTGTAAATGTTTACCGATGATTAACTCAACAAAGTGCATGCCTAAAATGGATGTTCCACTTATTTTTCCATCCTGGCATCCATTTGACTCAAGGACACACATTATATGCTCAACATTTCAGATTAATGAGCATAGGCCCACAGCACAGCCAGGTTAATATATTTCCTGGTTGCTGAATCTGATCGTCTCCATCTGATATATCATGCATTAATGTCCCGGGAGCTTAAGTTGCTAACAGAGTAAATAGGAAAATCATAAAAGGTTTTATGTCTCATAGAGGCTTTATAAAGCAAAATCTGCATAAAGCAATATTTGGCAACATAACAACAATAATGATAACATAATAATGATAGGCAGTGCTCTATCCAATGTGTCATTAATATTTTAATTATTTTTCTCCATAATATCTGCATCCCACTGTGCAGAGTAACTGCATCTCGTAATTTTCAAAGACGACAAGATTACCATTATTAATATTCTAGGATCCATGTATTTATTTTTTAATGTTATTAATGCTACTAATGGTGATGAATATGAGAGTCAATATGAGGTAAGGAGGTGGTTTGTTCTGATGATTCCACTTGGGTCCCTGGAATTTAACATTCCATATTGATTCATAATTTATCTGTGGCTGGAACCAACTTTTTGTGTATCCCAGTTGTGTATCCACATGTATATTTATGTCTACTAAATTATTTTACAGAGCTCTAAAAATAATTGCCCTATTACCTCACACAGATAGTTTAGATTGAGATGGATAGAATTATAGAAATTATAAATGTCAGAGCACTTAATTTTAGACTTTTTTAAAAAGAGAATGTTGCTTTTACTGGCAGAGGGAATGATAAGCCATCACCTTCTCAGCCCTAGATCTCAAGGAGATTGTCTGTTAAATTTATGGAACATTTTAAAATGGCTTAGTTTCCCCCAAATTCTAGGCTGACCATAAATATAATGTATCTCATGGTTTAAAGCTGTGCTATGCAGCATGGTAGCACCTAGCCAAATGTGGCTAACTAAGAGCTTGAAATGAGGCTGGTCTGAATTGAGACGTGCCTTAAAGGTAAAATACTCCCCGGGTTTTGAAGGCTTAGTCCAAAAAACCCAGATCTCATTAGTAATATCTTTGTATTGATTATACGTTTAAATGACAATACTTTGGACAGACTGGGCTAAATAAAATATTATTTACATGTCACACTTTTTTCTTTACTTCTTAAATTCAGGTGCAAGGAAATTACACACGTGGCCCACATAAAATTTCTATTGGGTAGCCCTGCTCTTGAGTTCAATCTTTGTAACTTGTCATCAACCCATCTTCCAGATGAGAAAGTTGAGTCCACAGAGATCGTATTGGGGATCTGAATTCAGCCAGCAGCTTGGCTTTAGAAGCTGTATTCTTAGTCCCTGTGCCACATTCCCTTAGAAACGAGCTGCTGAGTCTCTGCAGTTTGGCCCCTTCCTTGTGGATACCCTGAGCTCGGTGGCTGATGGGAGACAGCTAGGGCCATCAATACTCCAGGACCTGAAGAAAGGTTCCAAACAGGACTAAACAACTCCGAGGAAGGACAGGAACAATCTCTGGCATATAAAAATACTCTCAGCTGCAATGTGGCATTGTCCCTAAATGAGGACAAGGGCCAACTTTGGCCGAGATCATTCCACAGGGAAGGCAGGGGCTATCATCATGCTCTTCGGCCGCATATTTGCATCAGTGACTGGCACTCTATTAGGATTGGTATCAAGGGGGTGGGATCCTGGTTTCCCTGGATTTGGGCCTTTCAGCCTTCTGATTGATAGCTTCTACTTGTAAAGCGGTCACCCGCGCAGCTGTCTCCTGCTCCTGTCCGCCTTTCCACTGTGGTTGATGCAATTCTGGTTTCATTCGTCAGCCCCCTTGAATAGCAACATCCTCCAGTTGGAGGAAAACCTGCTGTTGCCTTGCAGGGCCCGCATTTGCATGCATGCACTGTCCTGCCAAGCGCTCCGTGGCACTGTGTCTGCCAACTGACAGGCAGCCTGTGGATCCCATCCCTGATAAGTTTTCTAGCTTCTCAAATTATCTGTGTTTTACTTCACTTTCATGCTCAAAGCATAACAAATTTCTTTGATATGTTTCTATATGCTGTGGAATGCCAGTGGCATCAATTGAACTGTATCGCACCACAGAAAAGCTGTTTTTGCAGAGCCTCCATTGACCATAAGCTATAAATATCTGCTGTTTCATAATGTCTTTGATTGCTACATAAACTCTGATCATTAAACATTGATCAAAGATGTGTTGGGATCAAATGGCATTATGCTATGATGATATTCAAGTGCAACAGGCAAGGGTCAGGATTAGGTGTCCTGCATATGCCCCTACTCTCATTGTGGCAAAGCTGCCAGTGGACTCAGATACATCAGCTTTTGTCCTTCAGGGTGATTTTAATGAAATGCATGGTGGTGCTAGAATTTTCAAGGCTTATTATATATTTCTTTGGGAACTTAAATTTTTTATATGACTACTTCTGCCTTTTGGAACATTGTAGAGAAAAATTAAAGGTTGAAAAATAAATAGATAGTTAAACAGACAAGAAACCAAGATAGATAGATAGATAATAGATAAATAGCCTTTTGTACTTTTAAATATTTTTTATTTCCTTCTTATATTGACAAACATATAATATCTGTTGACTGTGGAAAATTTGAAAAATACAGGAAAAAATTACCTCAGGCCTAGGAACCAGAAATAATCCATTAACATTTTTTGATTCTTTGCTATGCGCAAAGACTGTTTTTCAAAACATTGGACTATGCTAGGCATTTGTCCTCATCATACTGCCTTTAGCACTCTTTTTCACTTTGATACTTATCCTGAACATTTCTCTCTATATTAAATATTTTTCTATAGATGTTAATTACCTTGATTGTGGTAATGGCTTCACAAGTATATGCATATATCAAAATTCATCAAATTGTATACATTAAAGACGCACAATTTTCTATATATCACTTACACTTCAATAAATCTCTTAAAAATATTATTTTATAGCTTCTGTTATAATAATTGTAAATCCTGTGGATGCATCATAATTAATTTAACTAATTGTCTATGGTTGAACATAAATATCTTTTTTCTTCGTCTCTGTAAACTATCTAGTTTATTGGGGATCACTGAACAGAACACAGGTTGAAATGGGCTAATGTAAATTAAATACGTAGTTTAAATATCAACTTACCTAAAGACAACATTTATATTCACATCCAACTTGTAAATGGAAACAAAATTTCTAAGTCAATTAAAGTTTGTTGGGGGTTTTCAAAATACACTATTTTTGTTCTTGTTCCGTTAAGCAAAGGCATATTTCCAGGAAGAATTCTCTCTCCTACATATAGTTGAGGTCTCTTTAACATATGCTGCCTTCCGTTCTCCCAGGAAATCAAGTTTATCCTGATTATTTGCCTCTAGAATCAGAGTCTTCATTTGTGATAGCTCCAATTTAGATGCTAGATCATTAGCAAAATTCCAGAGTAATGATCAGATTGTGAATGTGTTATGTGATTGGACATTACAATCATTTACTGTTCAATACCTTTGATGTCAAAACAACTGAATCAGTGTGAAATGGTTGCTTAATATTGTAATAAAAACAGGATCAATGACATTTAGTCTAGTGAAGAGAGCGTTTAATAATAAGTTAGTTCTTTCATCTGAAAAGAAAGAAGTTTAACTAGATGATCTCTAAGTTCTTTTCTTCCTCTGAAATGCTATCTGTGGATACTTCAGTCCTTCACTCTCAGATGAATACACTTTTCTCTCTAGGTCAGGAGAAACTGTGTTCCACAGTAACACAGTTAAATTGAGTGGAATTTGTGCTCACCAAGTTCCGGGATACATATGTGTGATAAACACGTCTGACGTGACAGAGCCTGATGGGCTGCTGGATGGAAATAAAGCTGCCAGTTTCTGCCATAGAGGAGGACAATAGACATTTCTATTCCTCCAACCAGCCTTCAGCCTGCCTTATAAGCAGATTTATCTCACTTTGAATATGAGCAGGGACTTCCTCTGAGATATGGTCGGAGAGCGGTCATGGACCTCTCTTCCTATCTCTGTCTCTCTATCTCTCTCTGTCTTTCGCCCTTCTCTCTCTCCACCTAGTGAGATAAGCAGCATAAACAAAATCACAACCACCCCACAATTTCACCAGCAGCAACGAAACAAGAAGAGGTACTATCTTATCCCATATGCTTCCTAACATCCCAGCCAAGGAAAGAGACTTCTTGCCTTAGCATGGTGTAGTGCTAACCTTGCCCTCAGTCTCCATCTTCAAAAGAAATACCAATTGTGTAGAATTAGAAACACCCTCTCTCTTGGTCAATGCAAAGATAAATCACAGACTGTGCCTGTAGCAGCTCTTTTTTCTCCACATTACCTGCTGTTTCCTAGAAACTCCCATCCATAAAACCTCACCTGCCGACATGTTATAATTCCCAAGATAATAGCTCATCTGATATTAGTTTTGCTTTTAGCAGCTTTTTACAGATTCAACGTAAGAAACATCCATATTCTAACAAGTAGGCTGTTTTAAAATCACAATGTAGGTTGGGTTAAAGCCCATCCACATAAGTAGAAGATTTTAGCACCAGGTATGGGGTTGACCATGTGCTTGGAATTGGGAGCAGAGGATGGTGACTCACCGCACTTTGGAGGTCTGTTGCTTCCTTCCCTCCTACTGTATATATGACCTTCATAAAGAGAATTCTGCTCTGCTACCTTTGCCTCCCTGGGGTGTCTTCTGAAACAGCTGGGCTCCTGGCTCTCTTTTTCTTCAGTTGTCTGGATGAATGGGTTTGATCTCAAAGATGCCCGAGTAGGAAATGAGTCGCTTGCGCTTTTCAGGCCCCTCATAACTGACCCCAAGACCGCCACACATCTACCAGGCCAGAGTGATCCTCCCAGTCAGCTCACACTCTGTAAGACTCCCTCATCCTCCAAGCTCAGATGAATATCCAAAGGTTCCACCGTGTACCAATAGGAGACTCTTAAAAATGAAGAGCACAGAACTGAAATCCAGTATCCCAGTTGGTCATCTAACTATTGGTGCTAACCTTTGTCTTCTGTTTTGAATTACTACTGCAATGGAGAGAGAGAGAGAGAGAGAGAGAGAGAGAGAGAGAAAGGAAAGAAGGGTGAACCAGAAGAGAAATAAAAGGAAGTGGCTGATGAAAAAAGATGGAAGGTGTGGGTACAGTCAGTAATTAGAATGGAAAAGTACACACACCCAGCTGTCTTGAAACTATATTTTCTGTGCACAAACAATACTGGTCAACTCCTTTTCGTTATTGTTGGCATTTGTTGAGGCCTACAACTGACTTACAAGAAAATAAAATCCTATGGATTTGGGCCCACGGTAAGTCAGGTTTGCTTCTGAAGGTCCATTGTCTAGAATAGCACCTAGCATTTAGTAGCACCCAGTTAAATATTTGTTGATTGATTGACTAATGGTTTATGTATTTTAAGTATATAATCTTTAAAGTAATTTAAATTAATATGCAAGAACTTCTAATAAGTACATGAATTCTCATTCTACTAGGTAAATAGACAGTGTAACGATGTCTACCTTTCTTCCTGTTTTGCCACTGTTTACACCAGCTTGATAGAAAATGCTTCCACTTCCCTGTAGAATTTTGTGTGAACAAATTGCATATCTATAAAACTGTGTGTGGGTGTGTGTCCCTGTAAGGTGTTAAGCAGTTATTTGTAGAGGGAAGATTTTTCACCCTCGATTCTAGGGGACATTCTGTGTCTGTTTACAGAAGTTGTCAATAAGTTAAGTTTTATAAAGCAAGTGATACTGAAACACAACATAAGTTCCCTATAAAAGAAACCTCATTCTGATTGTTTTTGGAATGCTAATAATAGCCACCTTTGCTTCTAAGACTGAATTTTTTAATATAACAAATTCTTAAAGGTTTAAAACATTTGCATAACTAGATTTTAAAACATTTATTTTTATCATAAATGAGCATTATTTATACATCCTGCCATATAACACCACTTTAAAATCATGAAACAGCTTTATTGAGAGTTAGGCATCATGTAACCTAAGAGTTTGTATCTATTTTGAATCCTGCATTATATTTCTAAACTTTGCTGGGCTTGAGGAGACTGAGGAAAACATTCACTCACATTTTCGTTAACTTTAATAATTACTTTTATATTAAGGTATACTTGACATACATTTTATTAGTTTCAGGAGTACAACATAGTGATTTGATATTTGTGTATATTGTGAAATGATCACCACAATAAGGCTAGTTAACATCCATCACCACATATAGTTACAGAATTATTTTCCTTGTAATGAGAACTTTTAAGATTTATTCTCTTGGCAATGCTCAAATATACGATACAGTATTATTAAATATAGTCACTAAGCTGTACATTATGACATTTATTTTATAACTGGAGTCTACTTTTTGACCTTCACCCATTTTACCCTCTCACCTCCTGCCTCTGGCAACCACAAATCTATTCTCTGTATCTGTGACATTACTTCCTTTTTAAAAATTACTTTTTTTTTTTTAAAGTTTTACTTGATTTTATTTATTTATTTATTTATTTATTTATTTATTTATTTATTTATTTATTTATTTTTGGCTGTGTTGGGTCTTCGGTTCGTGCGAGGGCTTTCTCCAGTTGCGGCAAGCGGGGGCCACTCTTCATCGCGGTGCGGGGACCGCTCTTCATCGCGGTGCGCGGGCCTTTCACTATCGCGGCCCCTCCCGTCGCGGGGCACAGGCTCCAGACGCGCAGGCTCAGCAATTGTGGCTCACGGGCCCAGCTGCTCCGTGGCATGTGGGATCTTCCCAGACCAGGGCTCGAACCCGTGTCCCCTGCATTAGCAGGCAGATTCTCAACCACTGCGCCACCAGGGAAGCCCTAAAAATTACTTTTAAGTCAAATCTTAGTTGTTTAATAAAAAGTGAAATCTTGCTTACAATTAATAAAGATGAAGACTGTCAAAATTTTAAGATTTACTCAAAATCTATATATGTCTTTTTAAAAAAACACTGGGAGTGGAAAGGAGAGTAATATTCCAATCATGGAGGTATAGGAAACAACAGCTTTGGACACAGCATGCTGAGAGATGCCATAAGGGCCCATTGGGACCCATGCTTTTCTCCACCTGTCCTGAACCCCCCACCATAAGAGTTGCTATTGAAAGTCAAGATGGTGTCTGGAAGGTCAATGTTAGGATCCACCAGTTGCCCACAAGAGGCAGATGCACATGAGCAGGGGATCATCAGAAGATCTGACTTGGAGGCCCTAAGAGAACGACTCTTAGAACACAGGAGTATCCAGGAGGGATTGGCATGACTATTCCCAGAACAGAATATGGTACCTGGTATGTAACAGAAGTTTCATCATTTTTAAATTAATGGCTTCACAAAAGCACATAGATCTAGGTAAGGGCACTTCAGGGTTGGGCGTTGAGGCAACCAAAGGCTCTGGGTACAAGGGAAGGGGTCGGGGGCTGGGTAATAGCTGAGCTGTGAAAACAAAGAGATGCTAAAACATAGTGACTTAAATAACATGGAAGTTTATTTCCCTATTGCATAACTCTGTAGGTTGGAAGTTGATAGGGTGGAGCAGCCCTCTGCCTCAAAAACCGTTTGTGGCCTCAGGTGCCTTCTATTGGTTGTACCACTATCTCCCCAAGTGTCACCTTCCTCTGGGTGGAAGGACCTGGGTCACTGCTAGGAACACAGTCTGTATCTTGCCCTGAGGGAGAGGAGAGAGAGAGAAAGGAGGAACCCATTTCCATGTTTTAAGGTCCAGACCCGGAAGTGGCACACATGACTTTTACTTACATCCTGTTGACTACATCCAACCTTCAGAGAAACTGAGAGATCCCATCTCAAGTGCTCAAGTGGGAGGTCATGTGCCAGCAAAAACTCTATATCTGGTGAGGAAGAGGAGAGTGGCCAGATGTGGGTACATACTAGTCTGCCAGGTTGAGGGACAGGCTCTGAATGTCTACGTGGTCTTTGCTGTAGAGTTAAAACTAACTCTTTTTGGTCATTTTTCTCTGAGGCCCATCTTCCCCAGGGCTGCCATCACCTTGTCCATGGGTCATATGGTCCAAGGACTGACAACTTCCTAAGACAATCTCCTGCATGACAGCATCCAATTAATTGAAGTTGACTATTGATGAGAAGTAAAGACATTGTTTAAAGTTTCAGCACCGTTTTTATTTTTTTATTTTTTTGCCTTTTGAGGAAACATCCTTGACATTAGAATTCTGAAAATGAAGTAAACACTCTAGTCAGTTCTTTTCCATTTACTTATATTTGAGAGAGTTGGCTGCTAAACTAAAAGGCACTAATGTATTCCCTTACTCCAAATACATCAAAGAAAGAATGAAAAGATATTGCAAGTAAAGTTTTCAAGGCTTTTTCTTTCTTTTTAAATTTTTTTCTTAAGCTGGCTATTTAATGGAAATGGCTACTATGCAGTCCACAGATTATCCTTATTAAGAATTAAGGGAAATCCATTTGATGCTTTGTAAAGAGTAACTTTGCGACTTCCAGTAATTTTAATCCAGGTGCTTCATAAAGGTGATAGTCTAGGTTACTGCTTTTAAAGCAGGAAGTTCATACTTGAATGTGGGAGCTGCCTTAATGCCAGGTAATGTAACTGCTGCTGAGACTCAGGTGAAAAAATGTCTTAACCTTCTTAGCAACCAGCATGGTCACTATTACTATTCACACTTTTATCTTTTTATAATGTGTCCCACCTTTAAACTTGTGTCTCTTAATTGTGGAGAAAACCCTTCATTACCTTGGGAATGCTGTCTACACAGATTTTTATTCATGAAGAAGATTTCCTTCCACTCTTTTCCAAGGACTGGCATTTACTCCCTACCTGGGCGACACCTTTGCACATTGTCCAATAGCTAACATATATCTGCTATCCTCCTGGTGAACTACTGAAAGCTTGACACGGTCCAGCTGATGGTGACAAATAAAACGAGGATGTTCCATCTGGCTTAGGGTCACCTCAGACTCCCTTTGTCTGCTTCCTGACAGACTCTACCCAAGGAGACTCTGAGAAGTCATTTCAACTCGGTTTTAGCAGGGAAGGGCGTGCTTAGAAACTTCTATCCCTGAAGGCCTGGTGGGTTTTCTAAGCCGTGTCGAAAAGAGGATCCAAGGAAAGGGTCTGTATTCGTTTTTTATTGGTGCCATAACAAATTACCACAAATTCAGAGACTTAAAAGAATGCAAATTTACTATCTACAGTCCACGTGAATTTGGCTGGTTTCTCTGCTCTGGGTTTCACAGGCCAAAATCAAGGTGTCACTGGCTGAGCTCTTATCAGGAGGCTCTGAAAATCGGCTTCTAAGCTCATTCAAGTTGTTGGAAGAACCCAGCTCCCTACAGTTGTAGGACTGAGGTCTCCATTTCCTTGCTGGCTGTCAGCTGGGGGCTGAGCTCTCCATCTAGTCCATGCCCCTCAGCCCCTCTTTCTCAGAGTCAGCAATGACCTCACACTTGGACTCTTTCTGACTTTCCATTCTGCAGCATCTCTCTGTCTGCAATTGGAGAAAGTTCTCTGCTTTTAAGGGCTCATGTGAAGAGATTGGGCCCATCCAGATAATCCAGGGTAGTCTCCCTACCCTTTTAAAGTCTGTAAAAACACAGGAAAATATAGTCATTATTTTATAATAACTTTAAGTAGAGTATAATCTATAAAAAATATTGAGTAACTATGTTGTACACCTGAAGCTAATACAATATTGTAAGTCAACTATACTTCAATAAAAAATAAATAAATAAAATAATAAAGTCTGTAACCTTAATTACATCTGCAAAGTATCGTTTGCAATGTAGTAGAACATATTCATAGGCTCCAGGGACTGAACCATGGAATCTTGGGGGGGGGCCATTCTGCCTACCACAGAGCCTGGCTGTATAGATAATAGAACACTGTTCTCCTCTAAACTGGGAAGTCACACCTAGTCATGGCAAGACTTGAGGGTGGGACAGGGTGATGGCAGTCAGACCATCTACTTGAATCTCGGAGAAAGAGGAGGCAAGAATGACTGTTCATTTACAACTGGCCAATTATTGTTAGAAAAAGGACAAGGTCTTAGCTGGATATGGTCAGACTTGCTTTGTGATAAGCTGGAACTTACATTTTTAGATATATTTAGGTCTTTTCATTCACTTATTTATATGATTACTTGGCAAGCTAGACTGCTAATTAGCTACTAGTTGGTTGTTACTATACTCATTTGTTTATCATTACACATTTTTACAGAGGATTGAGGTAGTCTACAGTAAGTATATACAATAAATTAGGCATGATAGCAACAATAATAAATCCAGAGAAAACTTCAACTGTCAAAAGATATACAACTGTCAATGAGACCTTAACTATCAGATGACTTACAAATACAGTTTATGGTATCTAGACTTTGGGGGAGCATGACATTATGGGTTTCCAGCACTCCATCCCACCAGTAAGAGAGAAAGTGAGCTGAAGTCCAATTTTTGTAGCCCCAGTAATAGAGAATGGCAAAGGAATACAAAGAGATTTTGTTGGACAAAGTAAAACAATTTTCTCAGAAGGGTCTGGAGTGATATACCCTAGAATCCTACTATCCTTTGTAGTTAGACCCACTTAACAGTTACCTATAGTCTAGTCCTATCTCAGACTCTGGGGTAACTTTGATTCCTAAGCCATCTAAAGACAAATCCCAATTGTCAATAAGACCTGAGGTGAGACACAAAGAAACAAAATCAATGCAAAGAAAAGGCAGATCTTTCTGTCAGAAGCCGGTGCTCCCTCCCTATTCAGAATCAGTCCCCACTGTGTATGTCTGGTTGGCAGGAAGCATATTCAGCCAATCTCTCTAAAGGCAAACAGGACCGATATACCCTCTCCCTATCTGCTGGCAACTGGAGAGTAAGAACCCAACAAGACTTGACCAAGCTGATGCTCTTACCTGGGATTCAGAAGCTTAGGGGGCTGTACTCACACAGGAACAGCAGGAATGTAGTTGGAGTTGACCCTCAGTGCTGTCAGTGTCAAGGGTCCAGGCAGGAGGGACAAAGAGCACATTGCTCCTGCCTCAGTCTCCCAGGCCTAGCTCTCCATGCTTCACATTAGTTTGTGAACTGCCTGATAACATCCAATGCATTCCCTTCCTGCTGAAGTTACTCAGAGGTGGTTTATTTCCTTTGCAACCTAGGGCTCCATGTGATGCATCATTTGTTGTCTGAGCTCTTGCTTTGTCTGGCCATTACTCTGCTGCAGGCTTATGAGAAAAGGGAGCAAAGTTACAGGGAGAGTAACGGTAACAGAACAATAGTGCAGGCATGACATGGTCAAATGTCCTGTGAAAATCACTGACAGGACAGGGACTCCACAGAAAAGGAGGTAAAAATTCACAAGTTGGGAACTGAAGAAAATAGTGGTCTTTTGCCCTTCACAAGTCCAGTGGGTAAAGGAAAATGGCACACAAAGGATAGGCCTAGATCCCTTGAATCATATAGGTTTTCTTTTAATTGAAGTATAGTTGGTTTGCAATATTGTGTTAATTTCAGGTGTACAGCAAAGTGATTCTCTTTTTTTCAGATTATATTCCATTGTAGATATTGAGTATAGCCCCCTGTGCTACACAGTGCGTCCTTGTCGCTTACCTATTTTAGGTACAGTACTTTGTTAAACCAATACTCCTAATTTTTGCCTCCTCCCCTCCCTCCCCCCTTTGGTGAATCATATAGTTTTAATTGTCCTACTTGCAGAGCCCCTTTGCTCTTCAAAGTAGACATATGATTAACAACATAATTTTATCTCCTCCCTTCCCGTGCAATCAGGAACGCTAGATCAATCTCCTTAAAAAAATAAAGCCCACAGGTTTTCCATTTTCAGACTCCTTTAAGATGGAAAAAGCATCCCATGTTCCTCAGTTTGGAGGATGCATGCCTGGTAACATACACTGCTCTTTTGGTGAGAGCATTACAATGCTGTCCGATGGTGAGATTTCTGTAAAATGAGAGGCTGCACAGCTCACACTTTTGTTTTTAATAAATTTATTTATTTTTGGCTGCATTGGGTCTTCATTGTTGCACGTGGGCTTTCTCTAGTTGTGGTGAGTGGGGGCTACTCTTCATGGCAGTGTGTGTGCTTCTCATTGTGGTGGCTTCTCCTGTTGCAGAGCATGGGCTCTAGGCACGCGGGCTTCAGTAGTTGTGGCATGAAGGCTCAGTAGTTGTGCTTGCGGGCTCTAGAGAGCAGGCTCAATAGTTGTGGTGCACGGGCTTAGTTGCTCTGCGGCATATGGGATCTTCCCAGACCAGGGATCAAACCCATGTCCCCTGCATTGGCAGGCAGATTCTTAACCACTGTGCCACCAGGGAAGTCCTGTGTTCCTGTGTATTTGATTTCAGCAAGGTACCATCCTTGCCAAATTTCAGCCTCAGAATTTCAGTCCTTGGTACAAACTCAGCTGCCTTTACTTCCTCCTTATTTTACCATCTACTGTTACTGTAGTTTTATGATTTTCCACTAATTTCATCCAAGTTATTGTCAGAGTTGCTATTAAATGGGATGGGGTCTCTTGTTCATGTTCTAGCACCTTTGGGTAGAGAAGCATTAGAACAGTAGTACTTTCATTTACGAATCCATCCCATTGTCCTGGCATCCTGCTCAAATAAGGGAGTCACTGCAGAGAGAAGGTCAGGAGTGCTGCTCCCCCTTAGAGCAAGGAAGGGACATGCCTGTGGTGGATGTGCCTGCTAAGACCTGAGGAAATAGAGTTGCAGGTTAGACCCACTGTTAGGCCTTCTAGGCGGTCCCAGGCAAGGTGGAGTAGACAAGAACTGGGAAAAGATACCTGACCTCATTTAATATTAGTTTCCAAAATATCCAACAACCAAGCCATCAAGGAAGGAAACCCCCAAAGTAGTCTGGTAGCACAAGAAAAGTCCCTTACTAGCTAAACAATCTGTCCTTTCACCAAGTTACCCACCCGGATCCTCCCCATTCTCCTCTGTTTTGGCCCAGCTTTGGTTCTTTCCCTTATCTTCCATCCCTGCCCTATCTTCGGGACAAACTGTGGTTTCCCTCACTTCAGCTTCAGCTCAGACGAGCCTGCCTAGGTGATCCCATGCTGAACCTCCCAGGTAGAACACCCTCTACCTTTCAATACCTCCATTTAAGCTCAGACCCGTGTAGCTGGCCTCCTTTACACTGAACCAGCTCCCTGGCACTATAATAAAACTCAAGGGAGGCAGTAGAGCGTGCTGTTAAAAATTCTGGCTTGGAGTTAGACTCTCATATGAAATCTCTCTGATTTGAAATCTGAATCTGATAATAGTTACTTGTGTCCTTGGACAGATTACTAATATCTCTACCTCTCAATTTGTTATCTGTAAAATGGGAATGGTGAGATTCCAACCTCATGGCATTGTTCTGTGGCTTCAATTAAACTGTGAATATAAAATATATGTTCAATAAATATCAGCCTTTTTATTAGCTATTACTTACAATCACACATAGGGACCCCGGAAGTACCTTCTAACATTACCATAACCCCCCAAAGGAAGTCTCCCTTACTTCCCTGCCCAGAGGACGAAGAAGAACATCTAAAAGACTAAGAAACATCATTCCAGTTGCCCATACGAGAGGGCCTACGGTGAGCTTATAGCACAGGGACCGAAACCTTTGAGAGTGATGGTGTTGGTGGCGTAAGGGGCAGGTGGTCAAGTCTTCGGTCATGAATTATTGAAATTATTGTTTTAAAACTACATTTTTGTGCCTTACTCTGAAGCCATGTGTTGCAGTGAGGAGAGAGAGAGAGAGAAAGAGAGAGAAGTAGGGACCAGATCATCCAGAACCTTGCAGGCTATACGTCAAGTGCTTATCTCCATACCAAGAGTAAGAGGACACCAGTGAAAGCTTTTAAACCAGAGAGTGACATGATGAAATTTACTTGTTCATCACTTTAGCTGTCATATGAAAATTAGACTGGAGGAGGCAAGAATGCCTGGTCTCTTGGACTAAGGCAGTGGCAATGGAGATGAAGACATGTGGGTGGATTCCAGAGATATATAAGAGATGAAATCAACAAAACTTGGTTATAGTTTGAATATGAGAAAGCGAGAGAGAAAGAGTTGTCAAGGATGACTTCTAGCTATTTAGATTGAGTAACTAACTAGAAGGGTTATGGTGTCATATGATGTAGGAGGACAAGCTTTGTTTAGTTTCGTTACATGTGGGAGATAGATTATAAGTTATGTTTTGAATGTTTTACATTTTAGATGTCTCAGGACACACCCAGGTGAAGATGGAATGCAGGAAGTTAGTGATAATCAGCCTACAACAATAGACATTGGTGGGGATAGTATAGTATTTTTGATGGTAAAATGTCCCACGTTATCCATTCTCCTCCTATTCTATTGTGCAGTAGATCACAATATATAGCCACAAATTCTTCTCTTCTCATCAAGAGGTAGAGTGTATTTCTCCATCCTCTGAATCAGGCTTAGCCACTTTGGACGATGGAGCATTAGTAACTATGACTCAAGCAGGGATTTGAAAAGGCTTGCATTAGGTTTTGCCCCCTTTTGCTGTATGTGCAACCCTGATACCACCATGTGATTAGTCCTAGGTAGCCTGCTGGAGGGCAAGAACCCATGTGAAGGTGATCAAAGCCCATGCCCTGCCAACCACCACATATGTGTATGACATTGCCCTGCAAACTGAGGTCATTCACACTGGGCCAGAACAAAAGAACAGCTCAGCTGACCCAGATAATTGTGTGCTAAATAAAATGGTTGTTATTTAGGCTGGAAAGTTTGGGGATGATTTGTTAGGCAGTAAACACTAACTAACACACAGAGTATTAGTTACTCTTGTTTTTAGCTAGACACTTTTTTCAGACTCCCTTGCAGCTAGATATGGCCTTCTGATCACATTCTGGCCAAGGAAATATAAAGAAGCATGGCAGGTTCTGGAACATTTTCTTAAAAGTCGGCTTGTATGACCATCTGCTTTATCTTCTCTCCTCCCTCACCTCCTTTATCTGCCACCTGAACTGCAGCTGTGATGACTGAAGCTCTAGCCATCATCCTGGATCACAAGAACAGGGCATGTAGCGTCATAAATGCGAAGAAACCAAGGTCCCCGTAGACTTCATGGGGAAGAACCACATACTAGCTTTGGACTGCTTGCCTCCATACATTTATGTGAGGGAGAAAAAATTAACTTCTGTTTTATTTAAGCCATTGTTATTTTGAACTTATTTTACTTACTGGTGAAACTTAAGCCTAAGAGTTAGAGCCATTGTCAAAGCACTAGACATACCAAGTAAGACTGTACTGTCGTCATTGGTCTTTGCTTGAGCCTGGGTTTTCTTAACCACTCACTTTTGTTTTTATGTTGCAAGTCATTGCAATAAGCCACTTAACTACTTGGTCTGGATTTTCCAAAATCATAGCAGTTGTTTGACTATCTGGGAAGGTCCATAGCTGGTCCAATTAGCTCTTGCTTGTGGTTGAACTGCCCCTCACTCAGTATGCCAACAGTACTTTGGTCAATCCACAGAGCCTGCCCTTGGACACTCACTGATGCAACAACAATTTTCAGTTTCAATTCAGTAGCACTTGCTTCTCCTTATAGTCTGTTTAAAAAATTAAGGTGGCATTTAGGGCATGGAAGCAGCCTAAGTGTCCATCGACAGATGAATGGATAAATAAGATGTGGCACATATATACAATGGAATATTACTCAGCCATAAAAAAACCAAAATTGAGTTCTTTGTAGTGAGGTGGATGGACCTAGAGTCTGTCATCATACAGGGTGAAGTAAGTCAGAAAGAGAAAAACAAATACTGTGTGCTAACACATATACGTGGAATCTAAAAAAAAAAAAAATTGTTCTGATGAACCTAGGGGTAGGACAGAAATAAAGACACAGACATAGAGAATGGACGTGAGGACACAGGGAGGGGGAAGGGTAAGTTGGGACGAAGTAAGAGAGAAGCATTGACATATATACACTACCAAATGTGAAATAGATAGCTAGTGGGAAGCAGCTGCATAGCACAGGGAGATCAGCTCGGTGCTTTGTGACCACCTAGAGGGATGAGATAGAGAGGGTGGGAGGGAGGCGCAAAAGGGAGGGGATATGGGGATATATGTATATGTATAGCTGATTCACTTTGTTATACAGCAGAAACTAACACAACATTGTAAAGCAATTATACTCCAATAAATATGTTAAAAATAAAAGGTGGCATTGACCCTATATTAATACCGATATATGGTATTATGTTAACATTTGAATAGTGCTTATAATTTATGGTTCATTTCTATATGTGTTCCTATAAAAAAGCATTTTTATTCTGGAGTTAAAATTTATTTGTGAGTTATAAAACCAAATTACTGGAGTAAACTGTATTTTTAATGAAACAGGAGAAGATTGAACAAAACAGATTAGAATGGAATGGACTAGAAAACATCTGAGTCCATTGTATGTAGGGAGGTTGGTTTTCCATTGTGAAATTATTGTTTCATTTATATATATAAATATGTATGTGTATACCAGGTCTTCTTGTAAAATGTGATTTTTAATTTAGGTGATAATCAAAAAGTCTAAAAAACAGTGCTATAGAGAACATCTACTATTTTCCCTTACTTGTTATGTATCATATATTTTCAGTTAACGTCACCCTAATTTTCAATGGGAACCATCCTCCCTCCTTCACACTTCATAGAGAGAGTTGGACCCCTGCTTAGACCTGGCCAAGTAGCATGTTACATCCTTTTAGCCACAGAATTGGTTCAAGAAGGAAGAGACTCAGTAATTTCCAATCAACTCAGGCTTTGCTAGGGAAAGTGATGCTCTTCTTTCCACAAAGTTGTGAGACAAGGAAAATGAAGTCTCTTCCTGCGCATACCCTCCCCCTTCCCAGGGGCTGCTGAGAGGTTAGAATGGTGAAAAAGTGGTGGCTGTTGGCACCATCACACCACCAAGAAGAACCTGTCTGTGGATGGGGCCAATGCAAAGTACCAGGAGGGATGGACAAAGCAATTATGAGCCAAGGTGATATCATTAAACTCCCTCACCCAGTCATACCAATAGCCTACCTACCTATCCCTGGAATTTTTAGGTCAGGCAAGAAATTCCCTTTCGTACTCAATCCAGTTTGATCAGGATTTCTATCACTTGCAATCAAGAGTCCAGACTACTACACTGTCTCATTGGACAGTAGGATGAAATAATCCATATATTATTTTTAAAAGAGGAAACTGAGGCTTAGACAAATTTTTCTACCAATATTACACAAATAATAAAAGCAGAACTTGAATTCAGATCTTCCCACTCCAGAACTCATGTGCTCCCCATTATATGACCCTTGTCTGGACAGGACATCAATAGACATCTTTGATTGATGAAATAATTATACTTTCATGACTGAAACACGAAATAGCATTTCTGGAGGCAAAATCTGATAGTCTTCTGGCCTTTTGAAACAACACAGTCACCCGAAAACCATATGTCAAGCTTTATTTGTTTCCCAGCCATTTGAAGTATCTTAATAAGATTTACAAACTTTATAGGGGGACTTAGGTGGGGCAGGAACCAAATATTTAACTCATCATTTTGTTCATTCACAGTCCCCGAACCTCTGACAGTCTCCTTATATTCTTCCCTGCTTCAAAGCTGCACTTTCAAACCACCAATTACAATGGTAACCACTAACTTTTAAAAAATGAGATATAATTTATATACCATACACTCACTGTTTTAAAGTATAACATTTAATAGTTTTAGTATATTCACAAAGTTGTACAATCATAACAGCTATCTAATTCCACAATATTTTCAGCAGCCCCAAAATAGTCCCCATACTCACTAGCAGTCAGTCCCTATTTCCCCCTCTTCCGGGCCCTGGCAACCATTAATCTACTTTCTATATCTAAGGGTTTACCTATTCTAGATATTTCATATAAATGGAATCATACAACATATGACATTTTATGTTGGGCATCTTTCACATAGTATAATGTTTTCAAGATTTATCCATGTTGGAGCAAATTTCAGTTCTTTATTCATTTTTACAGGTGAATAATATTCCACTGCATGGATATATCAACTTTTGTTTATCCATTCATCAGTTCATGGATGTCTGGATTGGTTCCACTTTTTGGCTGTTGTGAATAATGCTGCTATGACCATTCATGTACAAGTTTTGTGTGACATAAGTTTTCAATTCTCTTTAGTGACAGTTTTGAGGGACAGTTGGTCTCTTTTCCAAAGTGCACCATTTTACATTCCCACCAGCGCTGTTTATTATTATTATAGTCATCTTAGTGAGTGAAAGTATAGTATTCTGTTGAGGTTTTGGTTTACATTTCCCTAATGATTAATGGTATTGAGCATATTTTCATGTGCTTATTGGGCATTTGTATATCTTCTCTGGAGGAATGCTTATTCAAACACTTTACCCATTTTTAACTGAGTTATTGTCTTTTTTTATTGTCTTTTTATTATTGAGTTGTCTTTTTACTGTTTTCATTGTTTCGAGTTCTCTATATGTTATGGATACCAGACTCTTGTCAGATATATGATTTGCAAATATTTTCTCCTGCTCTGTGGCTTATCTTTCTACTTTCTTTTTTTTTTTTTTTTTTTTTTAATGTTAGAAAATTTAATCAAATCTTCAATGTGATTGTTTTAATTTGACAAAATAACTTAAAAGCTCTTTTTAAAAAGGTAAGAAAAGCTAAGAGATTTGAATACAAATGCTAATGAGGAAGAGGGATTTTTCTCTATGAGTTATTTTTTTTTTTCCACACACACACACACTGTATTTTATTTTTACAAGAGATAAATAGACTGACACCAAGCATTGTATATGGATGACCACAACAAAAGCAACAGTGATTGCAATTACCAAACATGAAACACACTCATACTATGTCATAATATTGACATTCAGTCCAGTAATCCTCCACTGTAACAGCTCCTTTACTTTGCAGTGAAAATTGATTTGTATATTCTTTGCCTCTGAGTCTTTCTACTTTCTTGATGGTGTCTTCTGAAACACAAAATTTTTAAATGTGTGGGATATTCTGCCATATCCAAAAAGCCTATGTTAATAACAAACAGCTCTGAATTGTATTCTAAAGCTCAGAATGAAAAAAAGTCTGCATTTCTTTATTCTTTAAATCAAGTACAATATAGTTCATACCCCCACATCCAATATTAACAAGAAGTCCTACCTTTCTTCTTCTGGGATCTTACAGGTGTCTTAGGGAGGTTACGTAAAGTCCCAAATGAACACACATATGTTTGTGTGTCACTGCTTTGACACCCCTTGTTGCATTGGGGGCTGCATTCATTTATTCACTTAGTTCAAGTCAATCATTCATTATTTCAAAAACACACTTGTCAAGTACTTAACCAACGTGTCAGACACTGTAACAGAGGCTGAAATGAATGGGAAATATGATGACCTGGTCCTGGCCAGCCACCATCTGTCCACTGCTGTGGCTGAGTAGGAAAGGAGTCAGCTTCAGACCAAGGCAGGTATTTAATACCTAGCTCTACATCAAGTTCCATGCCTATTAAATGTCCTTCCACCTCTGAGTACTACAGTCTCCACTGCTCTCAGAACCCACAAATTTTCTCTTTGTCTTTCGGGAACCCAAATACCATCATAGACTACTCCCTGCCCACCACTTACCTCTGAAAGGACCAAGCATCCACGCCTCTACCTCTTGGATACTCATTCCTTCAATGTATCCAGACCAGAGAACACTAGTTGGCTTCTACACACCAAACAGGACCTACAGGTATATGCTTTTGGCTGGCACACTTTTTTTAAAGAAGGAACTTCACATCCTAAAATTTGCAGTTCCCACATAAAAATCCAGATTCCCATTTGCTTATAGAAACTGGAAAGATCTGGTAAACCAGTCCACATGGGAATGCCCTTGTAGAATGAGTGTACCCACTCTGGTTCTCCCAGTCATCGTTACTCCCTTTTGCATTTCCCTGACCTGCATCTCTCACAGAGATATGCACGCTGGTGACCCCAGTCTATACTTGCCATGGCAGATGCTGCTATGTGTTCACTAAACCATTTTCCTTTCCTTCCTGGACACAAAACTAAGCTACATATTCCCAGGTCCCTTTGCAGTTTTGGAGGGAGTGACACGTGACTAAATTGTGGACAATAGACTGAGGACAGGAGTGATGTTCACTCCGAGTAGGCTTGACCCAGAAAAACCTCCTGTAGACTCATCCATGCTCTCTGTCACTCACTGGCTGGATGTGAAAGACCCCAAGTATGCAGAGTGGGGAGAAAGCTCAAGACAAAAAAAGACTGGGACTGACTGAACAGAATAGAGCTGCCCTGTTAACTGCATCAGATTGTAAGATGAGCAAGAAGTAACTTTATTTTGTTTTAAGACACTGAGACTTTGGGGTTGCTTGTTACAGCATTTAGCCTGTTTGGCAAAAGTGCACACTCTGCTTTTTGTTGGAGAAACTGAAAAGTTACATGGCTTTAGTGAGTGGAATATGGATGGGAAGATGTAAAATTAGGGGCCAGAAATTCAATTTTCTATAGCTACTCATCTGACTTTTGGGGAAGAGGATAGTAGAAGTAATAACACAGTGGTGGAGGATACCACTATCCTCTGAGTGATGGTCAGAGGGAAATTAACATTGATCAAGTGTCTTCTATGCCAAATACTGCCCATATTCATTGTGTCATCATATCTCCTTAATGAGATATGTGCTACTATCCTCAGTTTATATTTCAAGAAACTGAGGCAGGAAGATTTGCCTGTGGCTTCCCTGAATCTCTTCTCACCACACCACCACCCCCCCAACTACTGGATGATGCTTGGCCATTTATAGCTTATATAACTGGGGAGGAAGCTTAAGGCTAGGACTGGCCTTGAGGAAACAACTTGCCTTGACTTCTGATACATGAGGAAGGTCTTTATTTCTAAATGGCTACATTTGTAGAGTTAGAAGGAAGATCATTACAGCTCCCTCTCCTCATTCAGTAAGAAAGGGAAGCTCAGAGGAGTGATGGTATCAAGTGAGTGAACGGTGAAACTGGGACTGGAAATTTATTTCTGGAGCCCCAGGGTCTTTTCCACCTTTGGCACTACTCCTTAGTTTAGTTTGATCCCTGTTTAAATGTAAATTTTCCTGGGAAGAGACTTTTATTCTTAATATGGTTGATGGTGGTAAGAATTTTAAGTGCATGAGGAATGAAAATTGGCCACAGGAAAGAAAGGGCTCTGCCTACTTCACGCCAAACCTGGTTCCCCTGAATGACTACCCAAGAGCCTTCATCAGAGCTCAGATACAGACATGACCACAGAATTGGTCTAAGTTGACTGTAGATGGGTAGCCCTAGAAGACCTTGTAGACCCTCTAGAGGGACAGAGGTTTAAAAGGCTGGCCCAGGGGGTCACACCAGTAATTAGGGACCAGGGAAAGATTAGACCGAGGTTTTTGCACCCTGGGGGCACTATCAGGTCTCTATCCATTCAGCCCTTATTTGAACCACAACTTCCCAAGTGCCTGAGGCAGTCACCGTCTTGCCTGTTGAACACATAGGCCACATTCCCCTCCAAATGAGCCTTGAAAAGCAACCACACGTGTTTCGAACAAGGAAATATACAAAAGGAACCCACTTGGATGCATAACCCTGTGATTCATCAATTTTTCTCTTCTAATTTAATTACATTGCAGGAAATATTTGGCTAAGACATGACTGCTTAAGATAGCTATATTAATACCAGGATCAGGGCGGTTTCAGGTCATTCTTCCTTTTGATTCTACTTTTATTTCTAGAATAATATCACTTTTCCTGTCTCATTTGTAATGTGATAGCAAAATAAGTGATAAGGTTTAATTGTCTCTGGAAGAAAAGCTTTTAAAAATGTATTCTGTAATATGCAACATATTTAGAGCTTATGGTAAGCAATTTCTCTCAGGAGGAAGTTTTCCAAGGGGAAAAAAAAAGTGACTCTAAAAGTAATTTCAGCAGCAAAGTAGATTAAATATCCACCATATTAGTCACAGAGCATTAGATGGAATTGAATTGACTGATCAGGGGTCAAAGCGTGGCTGAAGTTTTTAGCCCACCAGAGGAGCAATAAAATCCAACCATACTTAAAATCATTAACTTTAAACCCTTTGATATGAGATTCAAAACCTCACTGCTCATAGCAGGAACTTCCAAACACCAAGCCTGGTAAAAGAATAAATCCCTTCAAGAGCTCTACATTTCAAGAAATACTTTAAATGGAGCTGAGGCAACAGAAAGAAACTAAAGTTTCCAGGTTTCTCAAAAAAAAAATATATTAAGACTTATTAAAACAAATAAACTTCTGGTCTACCCTCCAAAACATTCTCAGACAGATTTGTTCCAACAACTGAATGTGATGTGTCAAAAGACTTAAAGTTAAGTTCTGGAAAGAGAGGCAACTTCAGGACTATGAACTTTCTCTTTTTCATTCTCTCAGCCTCAAGACACAGCTGTACTCTCATTGCCACCCCCTGAGAAGTCCCAAACTCATACCTGAAGGATGTTGACTTTCTGGACTGTTTTGTTGTATTATTTGGTTTTGTTCTTAATGACAAACTGAGCTACAGGTCACCAAAGGTGAGAAATCTAAGAGTGAAAGTGTTCTTGCATGTTGAGGAGGGAAGCAGCATGAAGTAAATCTCTGAACTTAGAAGCTGACCGGCAGAGAAAACTCAAAGCTGAAGCAATGGCTGGCGAGTAATTAAATAACATAGAAGCAGTCTCACATTGTTAAGTCAGTTCCTAAATAAGAGATTGTGAAGGACAAAAGATAAATAGAGTTTCCTAATTGTTAAACAATTTATCTGTTCCTTCCTCCACTCTGACTAGTTTGCTCATCACTGTTAAATGCACAGAGTTCTGTATCCATCAATTAACAGAACTGATTTTTTTTAATTTCTATTAAGGCTGTGAGAAGTGTATCTGTAAATAACGAGATGTTCTCTTTAATGATGGTCACTGATTTACGGGTGGGAGGGCGTTGGCTTTTAATTATAATTGTATTTATGACCAAATTAAAAGTGTATTTGTTTCTGAGAAAGCAGGTAGTCTACAGAATTACCTGGGTGCTCAGACTAACATACATTTGGGATAATATTTTAGAAAAAGATGTGTTCAACTTTTTAAAAAGATGTGCAAATTTGTGAGGCAGGAACTTGCAGCATTTGAAAAAACCATGTGCATTATACTAATGAACAGGCAGTAAAAGTTGAACTTTTGAGTAATTGAGGGGACACTGAGAATCAAAGCACAGAAGAATTGGACCAGGGACAAAGGCATCTCCATGAGGATTCGGTTATTCTTGGATGGGCCAAAGGACCACCACTAATTCTTGATGTTGGGCAAAACCACATATAATTTTATTTGACTGGGCAACATTTATGGTGGGAAAGGATGGTCCAATCAAAGTCAGGAGAATTCAATAAGCCTGTATATATAAGATACAGGCTTGTTGAAGATATATAGATATATATATAGATATATACATATAGAGAGAGAGAGCATTTGTGGAGGTGCTTCTAAAACTTTAGAGAGAGAGCTTTAGGAAGGGGGCCCAGTGGCTTATAAACCACTCATTTTCTGTGTGAGCTTGGATAACCTTGCTCCTGTCTCAGTTTTCTTATCTGCTAAATGGGATCATAGTAACAGTTCTCATAAGAATCTTTATTGTAAAGATTCACTTAATTAATACATGTAAGCATTAGAACAATACCTGGTACATACTAAACACTTAATATTTGATTTTATTATTGCTTTTAAAATATAAATATTGGATGCACATGGTACAAATTTTAAAAGGTATAAATCAGCACACAGTAAGAAGTAAGTTGGGCTCTGTCACTATCTCTGGACCCCCAGTTCTCTTCCCAAGGCAACCACAGTTACCATATTTTTAGGTAACCTCTTAGAGACATTATAAACATGTAACATATGTGATATGTGTGTGTCTATACTTTTAAAAAAAAATTAATGGTAGTGTATTCTGCATGCCATTTTTTGCATTTTGCCTTTTTCACCTAATAATCCATCCTGAAGATAGTTCCTTACCTGTCTTTATAGAGATGCCCTGCTTATTTCAGTATCAATACAAGATATTTCATTAAATTCAAGTATCATGATTTATTAAGCAGATCTCTATTGATGCACATGTGGATTGTTTCCAATCATTTTTTTAATTGAAATATAGTTGATTTACAGTGTTGTGTTAGTTTCAGGTGTACAGCAAAGTGATTCAATTATATATATTTTATATAAATATATACATTCTTTTTCATATTCTTTTCCATTATAGGTTATTACAAGATATTGAATATAGTTCCCTGTGCTATATAGTAGGTACTTGTTTTTTATCTATTTCATATAGGATTGTTTCCAATCTTTTGCTGTCACAAACAATGGTTCAATGTCTACACTTAGACATCTTTGCACAAATGTATGTTTATATCTGTAGGAAAAATGACTACAAGTGGTTTTATTGGGTCAAAGGATATGTCCATTCTTTGTCCAATTGTCTGAAAGAAGATCTTCAGATGTGAATGTACCTTGCCCAGTAAAAAGTATATTACATACAATAGGGATGCTGTTATATCACAATTTTCAAAGGGAGGAATCTGTTCACCACCCAGCATCACCTGATGCAAAATGTCCTATAATTTTTTAATTGTTCACAATTATTTTTACTGAGTCACTCTCTCCTCCAAAGTTATAGAACTAATTAATTAAATACATTTGCTCAGCCTGGATAACTATGATAGGTCATGTGTGTGTACACTTTGCCCTGATCACATATAAAAATAGAATTAGGGGGCTTCCCTGGTGGCGCAGTGGTTGAGAGTCTGCCTGCCAATGCAGGGGACACAGGTTCGAGCCCTGGTCTGGGAAGATCCCACATGCCGCGGAGCAACTGGGCCCGTGAGCCACAACTACTGAGCCTGCGCGTCTGGAGCCTGTGCTCCACAACAAGAGAGGCTGCGATAGTGAGAGGCCCGCACATCGCGATGAAGAGTGGCCCCAGCTTGCTGAAACTAGAGAAAGCCCTCACACAGAAACGAAGACCCAACACAGCCAAAAATAAATAATAAATAAATTTAAAAAAAAAATAGAATTAGGGGGCTGAAAGTTAACATAGGAATTATTTTTCCAACCGTCTCATTTGACCTACAAGGATGCAAAGGATGCACGGTGATATGTCCATGGATATACGTAGCAGAGGAAGGCCTAGAATTATCTAGGGTCCTCATTCAGGGTCAGGTGTCTCTTATCCAGGGTCCTCATTCAGGGTCAGGATGAGACTGCCTCCTCCCCAACCTTGGCACCCCCTAAGGCCCAAATCAGAGGCCAAGGAGCAAAGTTTAAACTCGTATAAGAGTAATTTTAAACAGCTTGTAATGGGGGGGAGGGGTAGCAAAATGGGAAAGTGCAGTTTTTGTATTTATCTGACAAATTGATGAAATAAATAAGATCCTATATAAATTATGCTTAACAACAAGCTTTTAAGATATCAAAAGTTATATCAATAATATCAACACTAATGGTTCTTCTCTTCCCTGATGAGATAAATAAAAAACCTTTTTTGTCTCTTTTGTATTTTTAGACATAGAAAATGTTTCATTTCCACAGAGTTTATACCTGTAGTTTTCTGAAGAATAAAGGTTTTTTTTTTTTCTTAGCAAAAGTCATTGAAATGAATGTAGTAACACTTTAAAATAAGCTGAGGATTATTTTACAGATAACAATCAAAAACCAAATTATCTCCCCAAATTTAAAAATTCTTCCTCAAAATATAACTCCCTTCAGAAAGTAGTCTTCCACAAGGTAATCAACAGTCATCAATTGTTTGTATATCACTCATCTCAATGTCCTCCATAAAAGATAACATACTTTGAGTATTAACTCTAAATCAAAAAACTATTTTTAACATTGTCACAAAATAGAAATAGTATCACTCTATGTATTATAAATAAATAATTTTTATTAAGAACTAGACCAGTTTACATAACATAAATTCATATCTAATGAAAGGAAAAACATAAATAACCAAGACACTCTACAGCATCCCTTAAGGGAGGCTTAAGAACAATGTTTAATAAATACTACGTGTGACTACCATAATGAGATAGCAGCATTGTTTAGTTTCCTATGCTACAGAATTCTCCATAAAACATCTTTTATTTACCCCATACACAAAACACCAAAGTTAGAGGCTGACATGGCCTTACATAAAATTAGGTCTGCTACACATCCCAAATTATGTACATGGAGTGACTAATTACTTCCCTGCTTGTTTGGCTGGTATCATTAGAGTACATCTCATTTTACTGTTTTTGTATGTGCTTTTACATGTTTCTCCAATTTGATATTATCTGTTACAAACAGTCAGCTACTTATGGGCTGCTTCCAAAGTATTTTATAACAAGCCCAGGCGGGTGCTTAATGAGCCTATTACAAGGGCTTTGGGAAGAAGAGGCTTTTGTGAGTCCCTTTCTGCCCCCTTTCGAGTTTAGAAGGTGGGAGAAAGTGGTTGAGAGGGTTTAAATGAGCCTTTGCTGGTCGATCTACCTGTGAATAGAACTGGTGTGTTGCAATTAGAAAGGGGGAGTGGCTGGGGGAACTGAGAGCGCTCCGGGGAGCATCTTTAGGGGGCCGACTTGGCAGCCACTTAAGGTTCCGGATTGAGGCCATCTCAGAGTCCGGGCAGATGGATTCCCACCTTCACACCAGCATAGTTTTGAGCAAGTAACTCTTTTCCAGACTCTGATGCTAGTGTCACTCTGATTTTTGAAAAACAGAATTTAGCCCTGTAAAAATATTTTGATCTAGATAATTATATTAGAGTCAGAGTGATAGTGAAGATTCCCAGGAAATGAGGTCAGACCAACCAACAATCTGCTCCCATCTCCGCCCCTCGCCAGCTCTGTGACCTTGAGCAAATTACTTACTAAGCTTATTTGTGCCTCAGTTTTCTCATCTATAAAATGGGCATGATAATCATGCCTTCCTCAGTTGTTTTGAGGATTAAGTGTTGCATGCAAATTACTTGTTTTGCAAAGATTTCTTATTAGCCGTGACTGTTCCCAGTACATAATAAGGGTTCCCTGGGAATCATATATACTTGTATTGTCCTCACTGCTCACCAGACCAAGGTAAATAGTAGGCACCCAAAGGTGTATTGAATAAAATTTCTAATTATGTTAACACACCATAGTTGGTAAGAAAAAAATAACACCAAAAAGTAGCCATTACTGTTTTTGTTGCCTAATAATATAGTGAAATAATATTTTGTGCATTTCCCCTTGAATTTTTCCAACACTGTGACCTCAGGCAGAATAGGTATCCCCACCCTTCAGTTATTCTTGCATTTCTCTGCCTCAAGGAGTTTTGCAGAAATGAAAGTAGGTGTTCAAGAGCTCATAGTATATTTTGTAAAAGATTAAACAAAGGATTTCAAATTGAGATTCTCACACAGGTGTGTGTGTGTGTGTGTGTTTTAAATTGAATTTGAGAGGCTTTAGAC
The DNA here is from genome assembly GCF_949987535.1 of Balaenoptera acutorostrata. Taxonomy (NCBI): domain Eukaryota; kingdom Metazoa; phylum Chordata; class Mammalia; order Artiodactyla; family Balaenopteridae; genus Balaenoptera; species Balaenoptera acutorostrata. The sequence goes on along the minus strand of NC_080066.1, from coordinate 49,366,186 downwards.
ATTCAATTACTCTCTAATTCACTAAAATCCCCATCCCTCCTTTGTTTCACACTAACTCATTTCTCTTACTTATTCTTACCTGCTTGCTCCTGAAGGAATTTGAGTCGCATCCTTGGAAGCTCATGAAAACATCATCCTGTGTATCCTTGGAGAGAACAGGAAGAGGGGAGTGGGCTTTAAGGGAAAGATGAGGAAGAGATTTTCCTGAGGCTGAAAAAGACCAAATGTTGGGGGCACTGTGTCTGATGGGGGAGACTGTGCCTGGCCTGATGGCAGCAGGAGCTCAGAGGGGACCTGACCAAGGGCCTCCTGCCTCATCCATGATTCACCCATGTCCCAAACCTGATAGAAAAGCCACAGAGCCATTAGACTGAAGTGACCATGAGGAGGCCAGTGGGTATGTCAGCATTCAAGTGTGACCCTATGACCAGTGACAGGTGGCTGAAAGGGCATTCCCAATGCCTGGCTGTCACAACCCAGACCTCGGGCAACCCTGGAATGGGGAAGGTGGTGAAAAAACCCATAATGGCTGAGATTGCCTGACCACCAGCCCAACAGGATGGCTGCTGGGCTTGGACTAAATTAGCAAAAAGAAAATAAAAGATATGAGGATTATTTTATGCAGTTTGTCTACAATAAATTGTAGCTCACTCCATCACTGTCTTTTTAGTATGATACATTTTATGCTAAATTAAAGAAAATAAGTGCTACATTTCAGTGGGAGAATGTTGTTATGTCACTATGTTAAGTGTGTGTGTTGAAGACTGCTTTATACATGAAAACCTCAATACTAGGCATTTTAGGTGTCCTCTCTGCCTACAACTGCTGCCCTCTGGCCCAACTGAGCAGTGGCTTTATTTTATTTGACTAGAAAAACAAATTAAAATAATACAGTTATACTTTAGGTAAGACATGAATTCTCTAGTTTCTGGGCCCAGCTAGAAGCTCCATATTCTATTGTAACATGCCTGTCATGAAGGCATTTGAATTTCAGATTATGATGCAGAGGCTAACATGACAATGCTATGGGATATCCCGACTCCCTGTAATTAACTCCATCTCCACTCCATCTCACTAGGTATTGTACATGGACCTGGTGATGTTTACTTGAAAGAAAAATGGTCTTTTGAAACAAAGTAGATCAAAACCACTATTTGTCTTTCAGTTATTCTCTCTGGTAGATTTTGGTGAGTAAATGCTTGACTTTAATTTTGTCTTCAAATGTGTTTTCTTTCTTTCCCTCCTTTCTTCCTTCCTTCTTTCCTTCCTTCCTCCTTTCCTTTCTTTTCTTTCCTGAGGAAAGGAATGCTTCATTCAGATCTTTGGCCCAACTAATGAAAAATCTCAAAAAACTATGCTCTTGCTAACTACCCAAGTGACTAACCACTGCAGGCCAGATTCAAATGGGATTTGTATTATTCACTCATGTCTGGGTTATTCACCATTGCGCTACCTACATATTACAGTTTGTCACAAACCAAAAATCTTCTCTGTTATGCTAAAAGAGTATCATTTCACAGTCTCTGTTTCTGAGTTACATCACCACCATTTTTAGGAGAAGCCATGACACTGTCACCCCTTCGCAGCAGAGGCAATTTGGCCTCACTCGCTGCAACACAGCTGTGCCTCTGGTACTGTCCTCATGACGCAAAAGGGGAAATCCATTTCTCTGTTCATTCAGGTCTTTGGCCTGTCTGCTGAGAAGGCCTGCAAGGATGAAACCCATGCTAATTACATAAGTGATTTAATTTTGATAGTGTAATAGCTGACCATTAGATCACAGACCAGATTCAAACAGGATTTGCTGTCCAAATTGTTCACCATTTCACTGTTTCACGGCAAACTTTTTTGGTTTTGTTTTCTTTTTACTAGCTGGAAGCGTTTGAAAATAATTGCAAAGATAAGAATCATCAGAGAATCCTAAAAGTAGAAAGTATACCGTGGTTCTTAGGCTTAGAGAAATATACAATCTCAGAAGTCAGAGGATTTGTTGTACTGGCTTTCCCATGTGATTGATTTAGGTTGTGAGAGTCCATTGACTTGATTATGTTCTTCTTACACAAACTCATCGTAGAAAATGTCTTCTTCCAACAGCTTGGGGTTTAGTTTGGAGTGCCTTGTAGACAGCTGATGCCAGCTCTTGTGACCTAGTTAAAGAGAGACACCATTTCAAATGTTTGGCATGATTCATTAGACAAATTACCAAATACTGCCATAGGGTAATCTTGCACTGTGTGGCAATGTTCCCTTCTTGCAAAGATTAGTTTCTTTAAGATGCATGAAGTCCTGCATCAAATGTATCTTGTTTTCTATTGTAGAAGCTTACTGAACAGTCATCTTTCCAAACAAATACATTAAGATCTGCTGCCTCAGTTCCAAACACATGAACTTCAAATCTGTCCACCAAAATTGCTTCTCATAGGGTTTATGGAAATATAGAAACATTCAAAGGTAGCCAATGTGAGCTTCCTCAGTTTGACATCATGAATAAAATTCAATAGAAATAAGGCATCGTTTTCTCTAATTGAGATACAGAGTTTCGTGTGGTTTAATTTTTGGTGACACCAATGGCTAAAGTACAGCTCTGAAATCGACAGATATCCATCCTCATTTTGGCTTCCTATTCCACCTCTCTAATTCATTTCTGGGGCAAAATCATGGTCATTTCTAATTATACCCACAGTTGCTTAATTACTAGAGTAATTGGTCACTTGTGTACTCACAATCAGAGACAAATGCCGGATTTCCACTGCCAACAGCAGGTGTAATTATTCGTTAGCAGAATTCCTACCTGAAACTAGAAATGACCACCAGAATTACAGGTGTAAAAAATAAGATGCTGAAAATTGGGGCTGAGTCAATGTCTCATTTTGCTGAAGGGAACTGGTAACCAAGAGAACATAAATAATGAGAATTGTCTATATGACCTCGGGAAATCTCCAGGAAATAGTGAAAGGCAATTGTGCTGGGGGTGGATAGAAAGGTAGGTACAGAGAGAGAGAAGGAGGAAGAGAGGCAGAACCAACAGTCTTAGAGAAAAATAATACCACCTCATCAAAATGTACATACCACCTAATCAAAGCCAGCCTGACTTCTCTCATCTAAATCAGAACTGCAAGAATGAGGCTCTGGTGATCAATTTCTTTTCACAGAAAACAGAGGTGGAGAATACCTAACACCCCAGTACATTTTTCGTCCTTAAAAAACACTCCCTCCAAGTCTGAAGGTTATTTTTTTCCCCTAAAGATGTCGTAGGGCCTAGGGAGCCACTTAAAGTTCCTTGCCATGCTTGCCCAAGAAGCACAAAGTGTTGGTAAAGTATAAACAGAGAGTGCTTTTTCTTTGACCCACTCTGCAGTGTGATGGGGCAGTGTTGTTAGTTTATGCGAGAGAAAATAGCATAGGCTTTCTGAAAAAAGTGGAATTGGATTAAGGCCTTTGTGCGAGCCTCAATGCTGAGGGGAATTAGCAAGAGTTGTAGGCACTTAAAGGGGCCCTCATGCTGAAGCTTATCCCAGATTTTGCACAATAAACATTTGAATATCAACAGTGTTTTGCAACTTGCAGCACTAATGTATAAACTTCTCTCTTTTGAAACTCCCAAATCCTTCCAAATGTCTGTAACACCCTTTACATAAACATATAGGAGCTAGAGTAGAAAACACCTAGTCAAGGGTGCAAGTCTGCTTTTTAAAAAAGATCTTTCTCCTTTTCTATCTGCAGGGTCTAGAATGCTTTATAATGGCCAGCTAAGGACTTTAGATGTTCTATTTCATTTTAACCATTCAACTTTATTTCAGGCTCTGCATTCTGATACGGGGGGGGTGGGGAATGGGGGTCCCAGGAATGAATAAGGAAGCACGGTTGAGCTCAGAACTGTTTTGACCAAGATTTTTGTTGTTGCTTTTTAAATATCAGAATCCAAGAAGGTGTTGTTTTAGAAGGACTCTTTAGGAAGTTTTCAGAAAGAAACCCAACTTTGGAAGAAACTATTTTGTCTATAACAGCCTGCTGCTGCCTCATTGAGAATCCACATATGAGAGTCAGTTCCCACCCCACACACTAATCTGATACCCAGTTTCCTGACTAAAGACAGTAGACTGATTTTGTAGCAAGAGTGTCCAACATCAAACTGTTATCTGATGTTCACACTAAGCAAGTTCTATTTTTCTCTTTAACAGTTCCAAACTCCCGAAAGTGAAATCGAAGTGTTGTAGAGCCTAGGGGGGAAAAAGCTTTAATTCCTCTCTCTTCTGAGATCAGTCAGAAGACAGACATAATATTTTGTTTTCTGAGAACAGGTTATTTGCTTTTGGTTGCTGGGATAGCAGAATTCTCCCTTTCAGTTCTTTGTGTCATCTGTGCAATGGTGTCGCTTTATCAGATTTGATGCTCTTGATCTTAGAGTAAAGCAAACACTTGGGATGCAAGCACATTTTTCATCAAAATCTATATCACCAGTTTATGGGACTTAATGAATAAACGGATCCCCTTCTTCCTTTCCAGCATGTATTATCTAGAGATGATTCTAAGTAACACGGTCTGGAGGTAATGTATTCCATCCAATTGAGGAATTTGCAGGGAAATTTATCTATGGTGACCCAACAGAGTAGTAAAACACTTGTTTGAAATTATTTTTTGGAACTGTGTTCATTTCATGCCTGAAAAGGCGGTGGTAAAAATCTCATTGCATTGGGGGCTGGGGGTAGGGGGGTGGGGAATGAAGACATAACTGTCCTGTCCAGCTCTGAGGCATGTTGAAGCAGTTTGCCTATTGAATTTGATACAATGATGTGTAGATGAATAAAGTTATCTCCAGTTCTGAATAGGATGGTGTCAGTGGGAGGGTAAGAAGGGGGGAACTTGGAATCTGAAAAGAATTCTTTTTTTTTCTTTTTCTTAAAAAAAAAAAAAAAAAAAAGAACTTGAAGGTCAGGGTCCAGCTGCCGGGCAAGAGTAGAACACAACAAAATGCTGGACAGGCCCAAATAAAGACAACTATAGACACCCAGACATACATATTGCAAAAGTTGCTTGCTTCAAGTAACTAATGTATTAACATGTATTTCTATAGGCAAACAGCTATTTCTTCCCTTTAGGCTGTCTTAGACACTGATGCAAACATAGGAACATCAAGAGCATCTGTAAAAATTACAGCTTTAATGAAACAGATGAAACAGGCCATCAAAGGTAGGAGAAAAGAAGAAATTCTAATGATTATGGCTTAATTCTAATAGATTATAATTATTATGATTGGTATGAACCAGTTTCTGACTGACATTCCATTTTCCCCATTTAAGCTTTCATTTAAAAAGGGAGGGGGGGAACAAAACCAACAGCCACTAATTATTCTCCAGGATTTGCTGTTTAACTCAATACAAGGCCTTTAATCAAATAGAGTAAAGAGATAAAACCTTTAAATACGAATCATCACACAGATACACACTTTTCCTCATCCCGTTCTTTTTATATTGGCTTGAAAAGTTAACATTTTGATTTTTAATCGTTTGAGTTCTGTGATAGAAAAAGATGATCTGAAGAATTTTCAGGTAGTGGGATAGATTATAACTAAAAAGGTTGGGAAGTTTATGGAAAATCGACTTGATCTAATCAATGTTTTCTGTTCTCAGTATTTTTGATTACTTTTTTATTTTTATTCAAATGTGGTGTTATTTTCCATGAAGTATAATGATTGTTAAACACTTACTTTGGTTAGATGATGCTCGTCTGTACTCTGATAAGTTTTTAGAAGACAGAGAGAATGAGAAAAAGAGAGATGAGAATAGGGTAAGGGCAAAGCACAACTTGCCCAAAGGGCCTGAAAATAATATCCCTTTCTGCCACATTGCAGCTCTTTACTTTCTATGGAGATATATCTGCAAAGTAACCTCAAAGTTCAAAATTTTAGATTTTTTATATACATATATGTTCATTTTTAATTCCATTTTAACATATTTTTGAAAAAATTCCTCTCATCCCAGGTTAATAGGTTGGAAACATGCAGTATGAGAGTTTTGTTTCTCTGTACTTTGGACTGATGCACAATAGTAAATTAGTCCATTTTGGTGGTGCCAAATTACAAAAATTCAAAATGAATGAAAAAGCTTGTCTCTCTGTATTTGGCCACAGAATTTTATACGTCCAGAGTAGAAATGTAAACTTGCAGTCATAAACATTAGCATAGATTAGAAGGCTATTTTCATAGAAATTAAATTTCATTTGATATTTGCAAAAAAGCCAAAACATCTTACAAATTGAAAAGTATTTAACTTCTTTGACAAACTATGAAAACTAATAATAACACTTAATAATCTAAATTATTTCACCAGCTTATGTAACAACCTTATATTATTCCACATTTTATCAGCATCACTTGTACTAGAGCTTTTTCTTCTATTCTGTAGTGAAAAAGCCAGGGAAAGATCTATAGATTGAACTGCATTAAGCTACAGGGTGGCACAGCTTTTTAATCATGACAGTTAGCTCTGTACTTCCACAGGAAAAAAAAAAAAAAAAAGGATGAGTTTCTTCATCGTGCATGTTGCCATTAGACTATTGACACCCTATTGTGTGGTTGAGAGAGGTAAAGCAACCCAGGAGATTATTCAGAATGTGAGATTGTAAATGTTTCTTAAAGATGTCTTTACAGAAAGTACAGCTTCTCTCGTGTGGTCTTCCAGGCTGCCGTGCACAGCTCTGGAGCTGCAGTTGTTAAAGGCGGGATTGGTGGCATGCTGTGTTTAATGCAACTCTTACCAACAACTTGCAGAGATTAGGAGACTGGCAGAATGATGTCAATGGAGGTTTAAGGGCTCTGCTTTCTGAAGTTGTTCTGAGTTAATAATTAATGGATATCTTTCTTTGATGGCTCTTTTATATTTAGATGCAGCTGCCTGAAAATCAGCCACAAAGGAAACTTGGTTTTGTTTGTCATTAATTTTGACTTTGCTGAACAAATGTTTTTGTGTGCCTCAGCATCATAGCCTCCCTAATTTGGTCTTGGTTTCGTGTGGAGATGAAATCCTTGATTAACAAAACTGTTGTTAATTTTCAGAGGTTGGTGATGGTTTTCTTTCTGTTTTTTTTTGTTGTTGTTGTTGTTTGTTTGTTTTATGGAGTTAGGTCATTCAAAGTAGTTTTCAAATCTTTCAGATGGGCTGAATCCAAGTAACAGTTCAGTGGTGATGCTAATTTTGAGGGAATATGTTCACAGAGGAGTTCCTAGTCTCAGATAATGTAATAATTTATTCTGAGTTCCTTTAGCATGTGACTATTCTGATATTCTCTCCTATGCTGTATTTTAAAGGCAAGAGGGAGAATTACATAATTGCCCACGATGAGCAAATCCTAAATGTCTTCTCTGTACATGAGTTCCACTAAATTACGTGCAACAATTTGACCAAATTGATATGGAAGATATTAATTAAGAAAAAAATAAACTTTGAAGTATAACCAGCCTTGAAGATATTCAAATAAATTGTTGCCATAAGATACATGTCATTTACCAGGATTTTCATTTGCACCAAATCCAATCTGTCTCAAAGATCTCAGTATGATCTTAGAAATAAAACAGCAAATTTAATGTTTGTATTATATGCATTGGAAATAGTTTGGTAGAACCATACTTAAAGTCATTTCAAATGTCTTTTTTATGCCAAAACAATTCCTGTTGACTCATTTCCAATTTCTAATTATATGAATAATTATTTCTGAATCCCACAGTTCTCCTAAATAGCATCTATTTTAATAACTGCAATTGATACTTCCATCAGTTAATATACTGTCTTGCTTCAGCAAATAACTAAACATCTGCTGGTTGCATTTATTGTCACTGAGTAAATGATTTTATTTAAAAGAAATCATGTAAATTAGATAGGACAGACTACACAATTTTCTCTTTTTCACTGGCAGAAGAGCTTCCTTTCCCTTAAAAACTGTATGCGCCTTATAGACCTAAAGAAAAGTATCCGCCTTACCAGCTTTCTGTAACAAGGTTAGGGAATAAAATTTGATTCTAGAAAAATAATATGAAAATAAATTCTATTTGATTCAGTATATTCCTTAATATTCCAACTGTTGATATTTAATTAGTTAACTGGGATAGTTGAGCTCTTTAAGACTTATTGGCATTGGCGCTTCATTTTGCTATGTTATGTTATTTTCTGTTATCTAACTATAGCCTTAGATGTTAAAGGAAGCTTTTGGCCCCTAAAGCTCTATTTGTCACAGAAAGGGAAACTAGATGCTTTCAACACTATTTTTCTTAGATTTTTTTTTTCCTATAAGCAGTTAAAAGTATTTTTCTCAGCGCCTTCTAATAGCTACAGATGGCGTCCTTTAAAAAAAAAAGTAAGCCTTCCTCATCATTCCAACATCCTGGTGCTATCGGTGATCTCCTGTAATTGATAAGAGCATCTCTAGCTTGTTTTTATCTGACAGGTGTCAGACTCGAAAGCCACAAACGCACTGGGGTCATAATATACTTGTTCATGCCCTTACCTGTTTTCACTGAGATGGTTAAAAAAAGAAACTGCTACTGTCTTCCTGGATGTGTGATTACTACTTGGGTTGGACTTGACAATACCTTGGAACGATGTGTCAAAGAGATAGGGAGGGCACTTCGGAAAACTCCCAGACCAAAATGTTAAAAGGTGACTAGGTAATGAACACAAAGAGTGCAGAGAAGACATGAGAAGAATTCTTTTAAATAGGACAATCAATAATAGTGGTTTTAAAACTCCATTTGAAAAAAAGAAAGCAAAAGTTGTAGTTTTTTGCGGAAAAAAAAAGTTTGTCACAATTCGGCAATTAATCTTACATAGTTAATATGAAAACACTTTTTAAAGAATCGTGACACTTGTTGCAAACATTTTCTTTTGATAACCTCTCACAATCACACATTAAAAATCACATTTTTGTCCTCAAAGCGGTAATTACAAGATCAACATTACACAGATGATTATATCCCTGTTTTATGACTGGTTTTGTGTTTCCAATATTGACAATTTTTAGTATCCTATTTAGGGAGGAGAAAAAAGAGGAACAGTGGAATATTTTAGAGTGATTTTTATCATCCCTGATTTAATTCTGTTGAAATTCCTCCATTAGCTAAAAATGGAAATTGCCCTTCTCACTGTTTTTGTCAAAATACATAATTTATCATTAGTTTCCAAACTGTCACCCATTTTCCAAGCCTAGAAAAAAAATTATTTAAAAGAAATGTTTGACATTCAGTATCACTCAGAGAAAAAGAGGCATACGTTTAACAATGTGTATGTCTTCTAAAAGAGATCATGCAGGTATTTAAGGAACAAAAAAATAAAGCACTACCAGATTTTTACACTTTTTAATCTTGAGAAAGCTTACCTTGACATTGGAAGTTATTGTTGCTGTTGATTATAATAACATTACCTAGAATGTATAGGTATCTTTAAAACAAACTACCTCTATATTGGCCAGATGAAAATTCAAATCTCCACCTCATTGTCTTTAATCGTAAATACACTTTCAATGGCATAGCACCTAAACTGAGAATATATACCTCATGAAAAATGAAGGTCTAAAACACATTCACCCCATTAGCTTTCAACTATGACAAGATTAAATATTGTTTTCCTTAAATTGATTTTACATATTCCTGCTGTTTTTACTGAATCCTTCGCTTTGTACTTTGGTTATGCTACCCTTTGCTCAAAAGAAGTCCACTGCTGGAATATTAGAAAATGTGGAAAAAACGCACCATGGTTCCAATGTAATAGATATTGTTTTAGAATGTTTGTCCTTGAGTTTAAAATAAAAGAAATGTTAATAAGTGCCCCATTCAAGACTTTCCTCTCCAACACTAAGAAGCTTGTTTTCATTTGATGAAAACTATTAATGCTAAAACAAAAAATGTTTTGAATTCATTTATAAGGGATATGCACCTACCTCTTTAATTAAAATCAGTGATCCATTAAGGCTTTTTAGCTTTTTTCCAAGCTGTGAGCATACTGAGTATTTAAGTATGAATAAGAGTGAATGTGGGGGGTAGGTTAGCTAAATAAAAGATTGCTTGATATCTTGGAGTTCTTTGAAGAGTTTTATAGGCTTAGAGTTCACAGTTTGAATGAAGGACATTTTTTTAAACTTTTATATATAGAAGTTTGTTAACCTGCATTTCAATTATGGAATAATTAATTAATTACACTAATTACCTTAGTGAAAAATTTTACACTGTGAGCAACCTAAGCTTAAGTCATAACTTAGTGATAGATTTGATATTGAAATAATTAAAATTGTCTTAGGGTGTCACTAATTTTTATTTTTCAGCATAGAATGTTCACTTTACATGAAAAATATTCAGGTATCTGTTCTGGGATATTAGTTTAGCATTTACCAATGCTTCTAAACATTAAACTATCAAAATAACGTATGCAAAGAGACTAGATATTTACATGCTGCAGTGTTTTGGCTTGGGGATTTGTAAATATTGGCACTTAAAGAAAATAAAAGTGATTAAATAAATTTTTATGAAGAAAGCTGATTCTTACATGCCAAGAAATTAAAATTAAAGAACAGAGAAGAGTAAATGGCAAAAAATGCGATCTACCTTCGGAAATTTTCCCTTTTAAAAAAGTATTTTAGTATAACAAGATATACCAAAAATTGTATAAATTGAAGAAAGAAAAAATTATCATTCTTCACTGAATTTTTACTACCTGTTTTTAAAAACTCTTATTCTTTATGTATCTAAGAATACGTAAGTCTTCTAACTCACAAAGCAAATAAAATGAATTGAATCCTGCAGACTTCTATGAAATAATTTTACCAACAAAAATAAATAGAAGGCAAACAGAGTTATACTTGTTCCAATATTGACACAAATCGATGAGAAATAGAAAATTTACTTTCATTCTGCTCAGAATGTTTTCCCTTTCGAGTAAAACTCTGCCACTGTATTGTTTTTTAAGGATAGCCAAGATTAAGATGCCAAACTTTCCACTGGCTTATTTCTTAATCATGATAGTAACTTAGAATTTTAATAGAATTATACCTTTGAAATATCTTTCCATCTTTATTAACTAAAACTGCTGTGTGGTCTGTACAAATGATCTAGAATAGAGAAATAAGTCCAACAGAATGGCTCCACATATACTTGAGTTGCTTTGCTTCATTTTGTTATTTATTATGGTCTTTAGAAACTGACATAGTAAATTTTATTATAATTTTCTATAATAGAACATTTTAATATCATAAATGGCTTAAAATCATAAATTATAAAATTGAAATCAAACCCATAAATCTTTATTTTCTCTGCAATTTCTGATATTGTCTTTTAAGGTGACTGCTACAATATATAAAATATATTAAAGCAAAAACGTTTCTAATACATTATGAGTTACCTCCCTATTCTTCTTGCCCTTAGAATACACTTTGCAGTTGAATTTTATTACTTGGAATTATAATTAAGAAGATTTCTTCATAAATAATAATAGAATGTAATCAGTATATTATCACTAAAAAATATCTCTAATTTTGATAGTCCATGTAAAAATTGTGAAATCTGCATGAGCTTAGTTTTATTTTTACTGTATTTTAGTCCACAAATAGACACATAGTTGGGTGTATCTAAACCTAATCTTCTTTAAATATCAAAATACTGACAACACTGACAGGGAAAAATAAAATTCTACTATATTAAAGTAAATAAACAGTGTTGTTCTTAACTCTAATTTTCTTAATTTAATACTATTTAAATAAATCTTAAATGTCTAGTTGATTGCTTTGATACAAAAATTTCCAAGAAAATTAAATGATCCACAAAAACTTTTAAAAATATTAAAGACAATATCTGCATTCTACTTCATTTAGATATGCAATTTAAAGAAAAGCTATTTCTTAAAAATACATTTAAATAAATATTAGTGTGATAATTTAACTTAGCATTTGGTTTAATGAAAAATTACTTGACAACTTGTAATGCTAGAGGACAAAAACAAAAGAATTTCTACTCCTTCTTGAAATTTAAATTATGAAAATAAAGGATTCATTGTTCATATCGAAGTATTCAATACTCATTTTAATTTTAAATTGAGAAACAAAAAAATACCATTGTAATTTTTTTCATAAATTAATATTCTTTGGTATTAAACTGTGAAAAATACTTACTTAGGCCATGTGTTCAAATGCAAACTGAGATGAACTTCTTCATATTTAAAGAAGTCCGAAGGCACAGTCAGCATATTATAATTTAAAGAAAAATATAGATATAGTCTTGCTATTTTTGAATTATTTGGATGCAAATTATATTGTCACATGAAAAGCTCAATCTTTAAAGAAATATAACAATATTTAAATAATAGTCTACAGTATTAAAATTTGAAACTATTTTTTCTTGTTTTGGTGGTCTGTGTTACATTACTATTTATTTATAAACCTTTTGAAATGTATACAAACTATAAGCAGCGCCAATTATAGGTGAAAGTATTGGCTGGTATTTTATTTGTGGTAACTGAAAGAAGAGCATGTCAAAAATCTAATTTTTTAACTGTAATTCATGTTGGTTTTATTTTAATGTTTTTCCCATATGAGTATATATCACTGCAATTTGAAACCACTAAATAGCTTTTTGTACCATAGTCTACATTCTAAGAAGAATTATCACACATATGAATTATGCTTCGTGAACATTTTTAAATTTGTCAAAAGGTAACAGAATAAATTTTAACCATAAATTATTGCCTCATTTATTTACACAGATTCCAGTTGAATAAAATTTCAAATATAAAAATAAAAATATCTTTCTTAACTTTAACTTTTTCTTACATTAGAAAGTTTTTAGTATAAACTGGTCTGAGTGACTTGGTCAGGAACAGATTTTATAGTAATGAATGAGAAGATTCTAGAATGAAAAATAGGACAGAATCTTCCAGAAATAAAAAGAGGCAATTAAATGTAGAGGGAGGTTTCTGAGATAATAAAGGATATAAGCTCCTTGGGTTATTATACACAGTAGTTGGTTTGTTAAGCATTTACTAACATGTTTTTTAAAATGCTCGGTGATTTTATATCTGTGTGTATCGCATATTTTATGTATACATATATGTATGTGTATATATTATATTTTTATAATATATTATGTATTTAACATTATATATTTGCAATAGGAACAGTTAAAATGTTTAGCTTTTAAAGTGTGAAAATATTTTACATTCAACAAAGTAAGTAAGGTTGGATGAAATAAATCTTTTTAGACATTTTGTTGAGCTGGAGTTAAATGAACTCATTGTCATTGTACCTTCCTTTGGAACACATGATGAATAGATAGATTTACAAAGTAAAAATTTGAATTGAAAACACATCATTACTTGAGACGAAGACTTTTTTGATTAATTTAGTTTACTGATTTGCAGCCTATTAAACAAGGAGAAAAGTTGGCTGTTTTCAAAGTAGTGAACTGAGGATTATCATTATTTTGATGAGGCCACCCTACTATGATAGGGCAATGTAATCAGAACATTGAATTAAGTCAAGCTCTAGTCTGCAAAGAATAAACTGTATTCATCAGTAAATGTTCTTAATGGGAATCCTGAAAATATTTCATTATTCCTAATTTAATTAAGAGGGCTTCAACACTTAACTATGGGTCCACATTCATATTCAAGAATATATTATCAGCAATACCATAAGAAATGGTGCACTGGGTCCTGATTTCAACCTGCATTTTTATTTTCAAATGAAAAATAGGCTTCTTACCTTTACGAACACTCATTCTGTATACAGTTCTGAAAATTTACAAAGTCATTGGCTATGCATTACCAATAGAAACCTGCTTAAACCAACATGTTAATTAAACGTTAATTCATAAATATTGATTCTGGCTTTATGTTAATATGAAGTTCAATTATATTGGCCTTATCTATATAAATAATGGATGCGCGGCCCTATCAATAAGTGTACCTCAGGAGTAGTGCATAACATCCCAAGCACGTTTATAGACCAGCATTTTTTTGCATTATTTTCATCTACATCCACAATCGTTACATGGCAGGGGACAAGAGAACAACATCCCAGGTGTTTTCAGTATCAGAGGTGACGCAGTCACATCCTTAGCACAATGCCAGACACGTAGAAAGCAGTGCAGAAGGAGTTATTCGCAATATTACTAGAGGGTCCCTCTTCATAAGAGCACCACTCTGTCATTATAGCCCAAAGGAAGTTCACTCAATCACACACTTCTTCAAAGTAACTCCTCACATCCGTCACACATTTTATCAGTATAATGTGCATTGCCATTTAGGGTTATACATAGTGTAAGGAAGAAATTGGTGCAGGCTGAATGTACTTCTGATAAAATACATGAAAAAGACTTGGCAGATGATTCTGTAGCAGAAAGTACACATAGTAACAAACCAAAGCCTGTGTCTTAACACGATCCACAGCTATATTTATGCACGTTGGCAACAGGAAGAAACTGCACAAATTGAACAAACTGCACAGTCACACTTTAAACTTCTTCCCTAAAGGTTCTTGGTTTGCTGAACTTAAATTTGATTTGCTCCTTCTCACTCTCTCTAGTAAAATGGTAAGGGGACTCTGGTAGACACGCGCAAGCAAAGGGTATTGGGCCGCAGAATCCATTTGGTGCCCTTCCTGATACAATTGCTCTGAGTGGCAGTGCAGGGTGAAGAGATGGAGCATGTGTGTGATCTGATGAGCTTGGCTCAAAGGAGGCTGCTTCTCTAGGCAGCTAAATTAAAAACCTCCCTGCAATTTTGATCTTAATCACCCCCTCCGAGGCTGTAATTGGTGATGGTCACTTAACTCTTTCTATCCTTCTAAATTCAAATGTGTAGTGTCCCTTTATACCATGCATTTATTAGAACCCTCCAAAAGGATTCAAATAACATGGAGTACATAGCCTTGCCAACACAACATTGAGACAGAAGGGTTTTGACTATATCAGATCTCATCAGTCTAATGCATTTTTCCCTTCTTCTTTTGAGTAAGAGAAAGGAGGTAACATCTCTCAAATAAAAGTGACATAGGTTTTGACTTTTTCAAAGTTGATACTAAAAGCCCATGTTTATAAAATAACAAAGGGTTATACTGCGTACATTGGACCTATAATCTGTGAAATTGATGAAGTCCTTTAAACATTGAAAAGCACTCTAAAAATTGTTTAGAACTGAAGATCAAGCTAGAGGAAATCTAATCTTTAAAAAAATTCCAAATGTAGGAACATCTGATGACACTCTAAAAATGCTTAATGAAACCAAAGCAGGGCTCTCTGACAGCTAAGAGTGCTTGTTGCACTGGTGTTTCCTTTTCTGTATTTCTTTTTTAACACAGAAACATAAATTATTGGGAGTTATAGGCAAACTAGGGTGATTATAGAAGATACCCAAATCCCCATGCAGTCTGGAAGGTGATTGTAGGGGCAGGGTGGAGGATTAGCTGAGTTTAATAAACATTTACTGAACTGTGGCAGGCCTGGGAGATGCACACACACACAGATGAGGCTCCCTCCCTGCTCATAAGGAGTTCACTGCCCCATGGGAAAGAGAGTGGACAGTCAAAGGGACATATCACTCAAATACCGATGGAAGCACGCCATAACAGAAACATGCACCAATACACCAGAGAGACGCAGCAAGGACCAAGAAGAAAGCCAAGAGTTGCAGAGAAGTTCATATTTCACCCAATAAAGACACCTGAGAAATAAAAAGTGGTCTCTCTCACACTGCTGTGCTTTAATTGATACAACTGAGACATGTAAAGTCATCTTCATGACCGAAAGGATGAGCTCAGCAGGACCGGGGCCGGAGAATGGAGTGTGGTGGTGTGGGTGTGTTGGTGGAAACCCAGGTGGTTTTCTCGTGCTTGAATCCCAGTACCAGTGTCAGGAAGCATCTGGGTTAAAAGGGGAAAGAGAGAGAAATGATATTGGGAGAAAGAGTCTGCTTCTCTGCCCAGGCAGAGCAACCCTCTCTGTTGGAGCAGGCTCACATATTATTCAACAAGCATATCGTGAATGTCGGACCTCAGCTGACTCTGTTTCTGGGAGAGAGGAATGAGAAAGCAATGTTCCAATCCATTTTAAAGACAGTCCTCAGTCACACTTAAGCAACAAGCCAATCCAACTAGAGGGGAAGTTAGAACCCACCATCAGCCCTGTGCTGGGAGCTGGCAGGGAGCGTGGTCCCTGCGGTGGGGAGCTAAGGACCATCGTTACCTTGACCAACTACTGACTTTGTGGAACAACAGTGTGACACGAACCTGCCTGTTGGGTCTGCAGTGTGAATTTAAAGCATCCACACTCTTCACTTATTTCTGGTTTTACAGTCTAAGAACTGAGCGAGCCTAAGATATTTACAAATTCACACCAGGACCTGCAGGAAACTAGGTTCCTGGTCTCCGGATCTGCTGAATATTAGAGCTGAAGAAAACCAGAGGGATCCCTCTTTTATTTCTTCAGGAGAGGAAACTGAGGCCTAAAGGAGAAATAACTTGCCCAAATTAGCAGCTTGTGACTGGTAAGGTTGAGACCAGAACCCACGTGGCTGAGATCTTTGTTCAGTGCTCTTTCCACAACATAAAAATCTTGTTGTCATTCTGATTCTTGCTAATAAGCCATTCATTTAGCCCACTCAGAGCCAGACACTCTCAAGAGATATGACACTGAACCTGTTGTAATTCCAGTCCTCAAAGAACTTGCAGGCTTTTGGGGTGACAGAGAAATAACTAGAAATTGCAGTGGAGTGTCTAGCTGTGTGTGGTGCTGGCGGGGCCCTGAATAGGCAAAAGATAGGGCTGTGTAAGTTATCATTTCTCATTTCCCAGTTTCTGCTCCCTTCTCCACCAGATATTGTGCCTGGAAATCTTCGACTGTTCCACATGGGGCACTAGGAATTCCTAAGTTATCCAGACAAGAGATGAACACACTTTTAGCGTCTAACCAGAGACATGGGAAAGTAGGCACAGACGCAACCTGTCCTTCCATATAAGAAAAGACCCAAGCCCGGAAGCCAGCTATAGATCACTCAGCAAAATGGATAAATACTGATCATGGCTTCACATGTGTTGTTCAATCACGGAGCAAGCTGTGAAGACATCTGAGAGCAAATTGTATTATGCTGGGTGTACGTAGTGCACTGGCTTCCCGCTTTCTTCTCCTCACCCTGGGTCTCTTGTTCTACAGCATTGTGGGAAATGCAGGATAACAGCTGCAGAGCCTCACAGAGCACACTATGAAGAGCAAGAGCCCTGAGCAAAACAGCTCTTTGCTCTCCATCCCACCGTGTAGCACACACTTGAGATTATTGATGCCAAGTACTTTCCTTCAGGAATTTTAAACATCCTCCCACTGAGCAGGAAATCATATACCATCCAGAGTTCTGATGTAAGCAGCGCAAGCTTCCTGGAGCTTTGCAGGAGACATATGGAAGTGGTGTTACTTCTTTTGTGAGTTGCCAGCCCAAATGCATGGACCATGTCTTCCTTAGAAGGGTATGTGCTTCTTTTCAAAAGGGTTTTCTTTATGACAATCATCTTGCAGGGCATGGTGGCAAGTCAGTGAGTCAGTAAGCTCCTGTGAGAAAGGCGCTGAAGGGCGTTATCCTGGAGAATGGTCCAGATGGGGCACTTCCCTTCCCGACTGGCAACAGGCTATGTGTACCCAACTCCCCTTCCCCTACAAGGGCAAGTAAGGGGGCCCCGGCTCTATGGTGGAAGACTCTCTTACCCACCTGAGATATCCTGGAAGCGAAGTGTGAAGAGATGAGGTTATGAGGACCTAGAAAGTTTAACCTAGGGAAACACCAGAGACGTGGGCTGCTGTCTGCAGCTGCACTCCAGGGTTCCTTGTGGCTTGGTTCAAGCTCCATTTGGCAGCCAGGAATGGGGTTTGATGAGTGTTATTGCCATAAGATTTTTCTAGAAGGATGGAGGAGTTATTATAGAGGTCTCCACATGACTATAGAACCTCTAGACGTAGGGTCTAAGAGGACAGAAATCGGTGTTATTTTGTTCACTGCTGCATTCCCAGAAAGAAGAGCAACCTGGCACTCCCCTCTCCCATCCAGCAGACATTTGGTCCAAAATCAGGACAACCTCTCACTCTGTGCTCCAACTACTGCATTTCCCTCATTCATACAGGAGTTATAAGGAAAGCAGCCAATAGATGGAAAACAAAATAAGAATTGGACACAGTCATATGATGTTTACCGCAAGCCAGTCTCCTTTTTCAGCATCTTCATTTATTTTAACTTCACATGAACATTATGAGGTAGGTACTCTTATTATTTCCAAAGGAGGAGGAGGAGACTAAAGCAAAGAGAAGTGAATAAGCTGCCGAGAATGCACAGCTAATAGCTGACAGATCCAGGATTATGAACCCAGCAGTCTGCTACATAACACCAATATGTTCTTTTCTTAAAACCAGTGGGCTTTTCTGTACATGGGAAGGTCTCCAGACCTTCTAGAGAAAACTTCTAGTGGGAAATAGATGACCATGGTGTTTTCCCCAACTTGAAGAACAATGGGCGATGATGGCTCCCTCAAATTTTTCCTTTACACATAACTTCAATTCCTTAGATGATGAGCTACAGGGGTTGGGAGTGATTCCTCTCTCTCTCTCTCTCTCTCTCTCTCTCTCTCTCTCTCTCTCTCCCCTCTCCCAACTTCTGGCCTCGCTAACCAAGGAAACTCAATAAACACTACAATGTACTTCAAGGTAAAGATGACAGATTTATCGGAAACATCCATTTCCATTAATGGACAATAAAGGGAATTTTTTAAAGGAAAAAATACAAGGACAGGAAAAACAGAAGTAGTTACACTAACATCAACATTTTCAAAGGTGTAAGGCAGAGGGAAAAATAGCTGACACAAGAAAACAGAATCCTAATCGAACATGGGAAAAGCAGACAACTGACCAAATTCATACCAGGCATCCCCAAAAGGCTCAAGAATTGGTGCTATCACATAACTCTGGAAAGAGGCATGAATAAGAGGCATGAATAAGAGGTGCTAACAAAAAGAGGATCAAATAAAAGTGTGTTTAAAAAAAACCCCTCAGACTCCCAAATCATTTTTTCTGCACACCAGAGTGAACTGTTTCTTCTTTACCGTGGTAAAAGATGAGAGCTCCAAACTTTGAAGAAAGCAAAAAACAGTCTTTGGACTGGGGGAACACCAGACATATCTGAGAGTGGGTATCATATGCAAACCAGGGTGATTCCAACATTGCTGCTCTTCATGCCCCTTGCCTCCAGAATGCTGGCAGCTTGACTTCCAGGCAAGAGATTAAGACATTTTCACCCAGGTTACTACCTTCTCCCTAAAGGAAAGACTGAAAGATTCTAACATTGGAGATTCCCCAACTAAATGGCCAAGTTACACCACACAACAGTTCAGTTCCCAGGTGGCAAGCTCAATCAGCTTTTAAAATTCCTTTCTCTTAAACACAAGAAGACAAAGGGAAATTATGACACCAGGAAAGCCTATCACGTGAAAGACAGGGATGAGAACACAAAAACAGAAAAAGCAACTTGGAGGACAGAACAGATCAAATAATGTCCCCTCAAAAATAGGAGAAATAATGCAATTCGAAGCATTTTTTTTTTAAGTTAGGAGAAAAATAAAATAAAATAATATCCCCTGGGGTACTATCTTGAAAGGAACATTTAGAAAACCAACAAAGAAAAACTATTAGAAATTAAAAGCATAATAGCAGAGATAAAAACATCAATAGAAGGGTTAGAAGTTAAAATTGACACAATCTAAAAAAGTAAAATAGAGGGACAAAAAGAAAATAAAGAAAATACATGGACAAGGCCTACCTAAGACCTTCCGTGTATCTCAGTAACAAAAGTTCCAGAATGAACAAGCAAGGAAATTGGAAGGAAGGAAATCATCAATGAAGTAATTTAAGAGATTTTTCCAGAACTGAAAGATATAGATTTCCAGATGGAAAGAGCCCATTGAATTTTGAACATAATGGATGAAAAATCCACACAGGCACATCATCATGAAAGTTCAGAATTCTGGTGACAAAGATAAGGTTCTACCCTCTAGAGATGGAAGACAATGGGTCGTATAGGAAGAATCAGGAATCAGAGGGCTTTGAAATTCCTAATAGTAATACTAGAAGCTGGAAGTCAATAGAATAATGTCTTCAACAATGGAGTAAGGAAAGAAAAGCATGTCATCCTAAAATTCTATTTTTAGCAAAACTAACAAACATAAAAATGAATATAAACATTTTCAGCATGCTGGGTCACAAAATAACATTTTCCCTCCTATACTCTGTCTCAGGAAACTACTAAAGGATGTGTATCACCAAAAGAAGGGAATAAACCAAGGAAGAAGAAGGTGCAGGAGAGAGAAAACAAACTCCAACACAAGAGAAGAACAGAAAGAAGCTCAGGAGTCACAATTAAATGCTGACAGAATGGCACCTGAGCCCTAGGTGGAGATGGTACCCAGACCTGACAAAGCAGATCTAGGCCAGATGAAGGCAACTCCAGGAGAAAATATAAAGTTAATAGAATACAGAATATATTATATATCAGAATGTCTTGAAAAGAATAGCTTTCCCCACCCTCTGCCCTGTAACTTCAATTATTTTGCCAATCCCATCTAGACAAATGCTTAACCTACATAAAATCCAGGAACTTACGAAGCAAGTGCATTTTTACAATGTCTCCATGCTTTTCTTGCCAGCCAGATTCTGACCCTGTATCCCTCTTACGTAGAAGTTGGGATCCACCACTGGTCAGCAGAAAGTGCTTTGAAATGAGAGAGATCTGAGTTCAGATCTTATCTCTGCATTCAAATCTGTACTTTGTGGAGCCAAGTAGCTTCTTACAAATGATCTGGATTCACGTGCAACTTCACATAAAATCACAAGATACATTTTATTTTCCAAACCAAGAAAATAACTGGATAATTTTCATTGACCATATGAAAATCATAAGATATTTCTGCATTTATGGGCAGGACAGATAAATACTAGGAGGTTGTTAGACTAGGGCGCAGTAAGGGGTTCCAACAGTTAAAAAGGTAGTGAGAATGATTCAGAATTTTAAAACCGGAACTAGGAAGGTGATGTTCTACTGGGGGGCTGAGCTAAGGAGGGCTCCAATAGTGGTATATATCAAATAAAAGAAGTTATTATCGCTGCGACGTCAAACAGCTGTTCGCCATTTCCCCTGAAAGCAGCGGGAAACTGGCTTAAACTGTGAGTATTTGAGTTAGACAAAAGGAAAAAATTCCTGACAGTAAGGGCTGTTAAACAATGGAATGAGTTAGCTATAACAATTGTGGAATGGGTTTCCCAGGGCTCTTTGGACATTGCACCCCATTGGTCTAGAAGGTTTTGATATAACCATGCCTATTGGAGACCTTAATTAGTTCAGCATGCTATTACATTAATAGCATTATAATCCTGGTCACAACTGATTAACAGACAAAAATCAATTTCCCACTCAAATCGCCCAAACAAGAAGGTGTTTTGCTCCCCTGTGCACAAGAACTGGGATGGTCTGCACATTTTCGTTCATATGTTTTTAATTTCTTTGGGGAAGTTTTAAAACTGAGATTTCCATAAACCAAAGTTTAGCCCAAGAATACATGGAATTATAAACTGGTGGAAATGCTGAATAGTGATGTATAGTGGAAACATTAACGGGGCTTTAGCAATGATGGCAATAGCATGTCACTACAATGCAAGGAAATCATGTTAAAGTAACTGCTATTGTAGAAAAGGGGGCGCCGCTCTTAATAATGGATTTCTCATGCGTTACTTCTATGCTTTTAACATTTTTTCCATCGTGAATAGTGACCTTGGAATAATGCTAAGAACGATATTTTGTATTTAACCTAAACACTAAATTTAAAGACTTAAATAGATAATACAAAGGGCTTGATTCCATGCTGCTGAAGATTGTGCAAGGTCGTAGAATGCTTCTACAAACTCATATGTAATGGAAGTAAATCTTTTTTATTGAAAATATGCAGTGCATAACTACTGTCTTCCAACAATGGCAGGAATATTTCATGGAAAGGAAAAAAAATTGGAACTGAACTGATAAGTAGATATCATGTTGGTACAAAGATGGATGGAAGGAGCTTCGGCCTCCCCCTCTGATAATCCCTACAGTCCCCCCGAAGCCACCCTAAAAAATGTTTAAAGCAAATATAGTGTACTTGCAATCACAGTCTCCAGTGAATTCCCTTAATCCTTCTTCCAACCAGACTGCTGTCCTAAGACCCTCCTCCATCTAAATTCTAAAACTCCAGTGTATCAAGGAAAACAAACAAAATAAATTGAGTATGTATTTATTCTGGTCCTAGAAAAACTAAAAAAGTGTGGATTTAAACTTTGTTGACCCAAGCCACTTCCCTTAAAACTCTCAGCCCTTCTCTCCCCTGGCATCTTAGCCATCCTCTGTGGCTTGCATACTCATGTCACCCTCTGTTTCTCTTGGTCTGTCCCTGCCCTGATTCTGCTCATCCCACTTCATATTCTAGTCTTTGTCTCTCAGGATCAGGATGCCAACCAGCTGGGCTGAAAAATTTACTGATCTGGTGGGAAACGGGTAGGTAAGTAAAGGATACAAGCTCTGAACGAGACTGCCTGGTACTAAATACCAACAGCTCCACCTCCATCTGTGAGACCTTGGACAGCATATTTAACCTTTTTGTGCTTGATTTTCATCCTCTATAAGGTGGAGATGCTAATAATACCTATCTCTTAGGGTTATTGGAGGATGAAATGAGTTAATACACATAAAACACAGACAGTGACTGGCACAGGTAAACACATAATAAATGTGAGTTGTTATTTAGTATTCAAGAGATAAGACCTTGATTTCCCCATAATTTGGGGCTACATGGGTCAGCATTTCAGCTCAAGGCAAGCAAACAAGTGAATTCTTTGAGACAATGGGTGCTAGAATGTAAGTGACCAGTTTTTCTGCCCATGAGAAATGACTGAAGAAACATATGCAGTGCATAATTGTGCATATATGTACCAGCTGGGGTAGAAAAGAGGAGCGTTTACCCACAAAATCCACCAGTCAAACAATCAGATAAGAATAACTGATATTGGCTCCAACTTCCACTGCCTTCAAACTGTGTGGCTTTAGGCAAGTCTGTTGACCTCTAAGAGGTTCATTTTTCTTATTTGTAAAATAGAGACAATACTGATCTCACAGGAGATTTAGGAAGTGCAAAGGAGATAATGTAAGTGAAAGTTTATATTAAAGGAAATTATAGGGAATGATATAATTTGGTATATTACTTTTTTTGTTGTTGAATTTTCTCCTAGAGTTTCTACTTTCCCTAATTTGAATTTCAGGGAAAATTGTCTCTTACAAAAACTTACTGTTTTTTTCTTGGTCTGCTCATCTCCAAATTTACCTCTAGAAAATCCACTTCCTGTCTCAAAATCTGTACTTGGAAAACTCTTTTGTCTGCTCTGGGGTTCAGGGTTAAACAACCTCCTGCCTGCCCATGTTCTTTCATACTCCCCAACTGAAGAAGGAAAGACTGTCTCGCATCTTGGCATAATTCTACATATGGTATTGTTATTTTGGTTTTCTAAAAAACAAACAAAACAAAAAACCTTTATCTGAAGAAATGGCTGAGAAAGCGTTTTACTTTCTCCTACTAGCTGTTCTTCTTCCTCAGTTACCACAGGTTATCATGTAAAAAAATAATAATAACTGAAATTTTAGAAACTCAAACTTCAAACAAAAAGAATGACAAAAGCTAGAAGTGTAAGTTTTATTTTTGAAAGTTTGCCTTGGTCTTCTCCCCTCTTGTTAGGTTGTAATACAAAGAGAGTATCACAAGCAGGTGAATAAAGCATCAGATAAAAGAGACCCACAGCTATCTTGGAAAGATCCAGTCTCCAGGGAGACTCTACAAATCCCCATTCCTTCCAGATTTGCCTGGACCACAGACCACAATCAATCAGGATATCTCAGATATCCTGAAAGCTGGGATGAATGGTATCACCAGGGCACTATTCCAGGTATCCAGGTTTTAGAGGGAAATAAAGGGTGGGAATATAGAGTGGAAAGTGTTAGAGTGAAAAAGAAGAGAGAAAAGAAAAAAAATGCATAAAAAATACAGCAACTACCTCTGTTGAACACTAGACAACTTCTCATTTAATCCTTACAACAATCCAGTGAGTGAAGGATGTTTATTCACATTTTCAGGTGAGAGACAGGCCCATAGAGCTAGTAAGCTATAGACCTGGGATCAGAAACCACATCTGTCTTATTTCAAAGCTGGTACTATTGACTCCTAGCTTCTCTAACCTCCTACACAGCTTAGATACATGTTCAGTCTGTCATATTTCATCAATATAATAAAATTAAGCTTACACACTATCACAGCCTAAAGTGTCAACTATTTAAGGAAAGAAAGCAGCCAACAAAAGTACGATTTTGATTAAGCTGGTTTAAGAATTTGTTACTCTGATTCTCCTTATCTCCCTTGAGTGAGTACTCAACAATGCATCCTCTAGAAACACACCCACTCTCTTTCTGACTTACCTTACCTTGGGTCTCAGTAGGTTTCTTATTTATGTAATTTTTTTTTAAAGATTTCTTTTTAATGTGGACCATTTTTGAAATCTTTATTGAATTTGTTATAATATCACTTCTGTTTTATGTTCTGATTTTTTGGCCCTGAGGCATGTGGGGTCTTAGCTCCCCGACCAGGGATCGAACCTGCACCCCCTGCATTGGAAGGCAAAGTCTTAACCACTGGACCACCAGGGAAGTCCCTTATTTATGTAATTTTTATTTCAAACCTACTTCAGGAAGCATCAGGCTAAGTGCTAATAATGCCACTTTATACCCAGACCACTCTTCCTTCCCAAAGTCAATTTCTTCTGCAATATTTTTGTGTTTGCACTCCACACGTGAGCTTGGAAACCCAGCAAGACATAAATCAAATCCAGGTCCACCATCAGGTGTGGGCAAACTTCCTTCTTGGTTTCCTCATTTTAAAAAATGGGTGTAATTCATAAGATCTTTTGAAACAGTGTGTACAAAGTCCCAAGCATATAATGCACTCTCTGTTAGTAACAGCTATTGGCAATGTTACTCATGATGAGGTTTGAAGACTTATTGTACAAAGATGGTATCTTTATGGGGACCAGAAGTTTCATACTATCTTTCTTCCCTGGATAATACTAGAGAAACCCTGCTAACTTCTGGATCTTTGTGTGTCCTTTTATCAGTCCCTATGCTGGTGGTATACAACCTTTTAGATATGCAAACTCATTTTTAACACACAAACAAACACACTAGTGTCTCATAGGGTGATAGTTGGTGGTTAAGAAAATAATTGTTATAAGACCCCTTTCCCATACATTGGGAACCTGCCTCTCAGCTTCTCATGCCCCTTCTGTTGAGAAATTCTCTCTCCAAACACAATATGAGAAAATGGGTCTTTACTCATCAAATAGCAATCACATTCCTACCTTCAGTTCTGCCTCCTGTTGAGAATTACAGGGTCACCTGGATTGGACAGTTGGCTATTCTCAAACTTTCCTGTTCACTTTATAGAAAATGCCTTGGTTTACTCTCACAGATGGTTCATCATGTCCATTGTTCATGAATTTCTTAACAGTTTAATACTCTGAAAACAACCTTATTTCCTTTTATTTTAAGTTCCTGGCAGAGTATGTGGGAAAGAAAAGATTTCACTTGACCCTTTGTACTTACAACATAGACTTTCAATAAACATACACTAATTTTGTTCATGATGTTGAGATTTAAAGTAGACATTTGCATTCTTCATAGAAACCCAACACTTTCCCAACTCTGAATTTTCTCTACCTAAAGGGACTTCTCTTCGTGTTCAAATTCAGTCAATGCCTCTGGATCCAATATTGCTCCAACACCAACTTCTACAGGAAATATTCCTCTCCTGAACTCCTGACAGCTTGCCCACAGTTCAGGCTAGGACTTTCTGTCCCTAACCACACCACAGGATGCATCAATGCAATTGTATGATGCCTGCCTGCTATATTACAACCAAAAATGTGACACAACATTCCACAATCTTCCTTCTTATCCATGCCACCCACACTCTCGCCCCTAATCTTCTCTGCCCTGCTCGAATCATTTTCTTATACTTAAGACTATGATCTCTGAGTCTAGGTCTTATTTTTCTTTGTATTTCCAACTGTCTGGGTTACAGTAGTTACTAAACTATGGAGAACAGGAGGAGGATGAGTTTGCAAGCACCACTCTCTTCCTCTCCTTGCCACCTCCAGCTGTTTCTCTACATCTCCATTTTCCTTCCAACAATATTGTCATTTTGCTTATAGCAAACAAACTCAGGGTATCTCAGCACCCCACACCCACATATATTCGCATCAAAACCAAACACAAAGTAAGTGAAAAAGAGAAGGGCTTATATTTCCCATTACATCTGCTATCTAATCATATTTCAATTCTAAACATGTTTTCAGTTGTTATTTTCCTGGCTCAGAAAGGTTACTGGAATTACAAGGTGAAGATTATGGATACGAAGTCCAGTACCCATGAGTTCATATGAGATTAGGATGCTAAACAGTAGGTCCCACGGATTTCTCTTACCCACAGGACTGAAATGATTAACACAGGGTACCTTATATATATAGATACAGATATAGATAGATATAGATAGATATAGATATAGATATAGATATAGATATAGATATAGATATAGATGTAGATGTAGATATAGATGTAGATGTAGATATAGATACGGTCCCAAACATTTATTTTCTTGCTTGTTGCCTAATACATAACACAATTCAGGAACTGCTTTAGTGATTACTTAATCAACGAAGACCATCAAACCCAGGTATTACTTTTTACCTAATTGCCTCCCTCTTTCCCAGAGGCCTCTACTCTACAGCATCAGACTGTGCTCTGACTAGAAGGAAGGGGTCAAGGTACGAAGTGACTGCAGTGTTAATGTGGATGTCACGTAAATGCATTAGCTTGGTGGACCAAATAAGGGAAAACATTTTGATGAGAAAATGGCATCTAGAAATGTTAGTGCCTTTAAAACATTTTCCCAGTGTGGTTACATTAGTGGACCTAGACAATCAAGGGCCATGAGGCATTGCTGCAGGGACTGTGAGGTTAAAAAGTTACCCTTGTTCTGACACCTATTAATAACCACCTTTGGAGAATAATAAAGCAGAGTGAAAAGAGAATTGTTCATCTCTGCGCCTGCAAATATTCCATAACTGTAACTCATACCGGCAAAAAAAAAAAAATCGGTACAATATGATATATGTTTATTCTCTACTGAAAAAGAGGCTTTTGGCATTAAGAAATCTATTGTAAATAATTCTAGGTGCCGGTGGCACTTGGGACCATTTCCTGACATTTCCTACTTAAGAAGCAGATTGGTTGCACAATCTGCACAATGTTTATTGGCCAAATAATTCAGAATGTATAAGCTTGTTTCAGCTTTGAAGGAATTTTCACTCCCTGGACTAGAGAAAACCTCAACACATGGGAAAAGAAGAACTTTTCTCATCTTAAACCTTTGACTCAACTGCCTCTTGCAGCAAATTCTGGAAATGCCTCCATTGGCATTGATTGCTTAAATTTTTCACTGGAGGAAGATTATGGGGGAGGAAGGGAACCTCAGGGTGTGTTGATATTTAGGATTGTACAATCAAATATCAAATGCCAGCTTGTTTGACTGAGTTACATTTACAGGATCGTGCTACATGATGAGAAGGAGCCTCTAATTAGCCTTCCATTTCCACTGGTATTGCTAATTTGGGCACCCTAAAATCTCCTGCCACTGATGTCAAGCTTAAACATCACTGGAAAGATCTTTATTTGTCCCTGAAGCAGAGAATTCCAAATGTAGAAGACCAGCAAAAGGAGTTAAAGATCCTGTGCCTTTTTTTAATCAACTCCTAAAAAGCCAAATTGGAGATATCCCATCTTAAGCGTCTGCCCTCGATGTACAGTTACTTTGACAGAGCTCAGATTCTAACCAGGGGCCCTTGTACTTATCTCTGGGCAGCTGTTGTAAAGTTTAGACCAAAAGAGAGATTCCCTCTGGCCAAACCAGTAGGGGCTGTGATAAGCTAGTTGGAGTTTTAAGTCTTTCACAAAGACTTAAAAGGGATTATAGAGAAGACAAAACCTCAGTGTAAGTTCAGCTCTGAGGCCAACGTCAGGCCTCAGACAGAGGCTCAATCTGGCAAGGCAGAGCAAATTGTAGAGGGATACTCACATCTGGAGGATATTGCCTGGAGGATGTGGATCCTGGGTGAGACGTATGTCTGTGGGACCCAGGCAACAGGGGTGTTACCTTCGTTTTCAGGACTTGACAAGAGTTCTTTTCTCATTGCAGATAAATAAACTAAAGTGCAGAATCATAAACTCATAGAAGTTCAGGATTGGAAAGGATCTTAGAGGTTGTATTGTCCAATTTCCTGCTTCTTTGGATGCTCAGATCTTCACTATCACATCCCCTTCAACTTCAGAATCACCAATTTCAGCATCAGGGCCACTATTAGAGCATTAATTGAATGGCCACTATGCTCAGCCCTCCTTAAGCATTATTCCGCTCATCTGCCCATCAATTCTGTCACTTGTTTATTATTAGCCCATTTCACACATGAAGAAACTGAGAAATTAAATAACTTGCCAAATCAAGAGGAGCTGGGATTTGAATGCTGATTATTCTATTGCTTCCCCCAATGGGTCACCCAATGTCAACTTGAATACTATTAAGAACAAGGAGCTCAGTACTGCCCAAAGCAGTCATTTCTATTTTAAGACAGTTCCTTTTGTGCCTCCATGAAATAAGCTGAAATTCTGCCCTTCGATTGAAATTCTGCCTGCTGAGGTCCTGAAGAACAGGTCTAATTGTCTTTCATATGGAAACCCTGAAACCATGGGGAGACAGTAATTATGCCCCTCTATTTGAGTCTTCTTTCCTTCCAGCTAAATTTCCTTCCCCCCCTCCCTTCTTTAACACTTCTTGTAACTAATGATGTGAGATTCTGGCCTCAAAACCCAAGTTTTTCTAAAGCAGGAGCTGGGGAGGACTCAAGATGGCAGAATAAGAGAATTTTGAATTCATCGTTCCTCACAAGTATATCAAGAATGGAACAATTCTCTCAGAGCACCTGCTGAACATTAGTGGAAGATTTTGGACACCAAAAAGGACAAGAAAAATCCCCTCTCAACCGGGTAAGACAAAAGAAAGAAAAAAAGAAAAGAGGAATCAAAACAGGGACCAGCAACCCTGGCAGGAAGCTGAAGGTGAAGAAAGGTCCCCACACTCAGAAAAGCTCCCTCATGGTGGGGAAATCAGCTGGGATAGAAAGGGACCTTCAGGGAGATCAAAGGAGAACACAGTGGATGACCTTTGGAAGGCAGGACAAAGTATGAACTGTGTGCATGTTATGCGCTGCAGCCCTGAGAATCCCAGCCTGAGTCGTGAGTCTCCTGTTGTGGAGCAGCTGGGGTGCTGGAAAATGGGGTTTGGAGTGCGGACCCAGGGAGGGGACAGCTTTTGGCTGTGAAAAGACAGCCTGAAGGGACAGGAATAAGGAGCTCCACAACTGGGAAAGTTTGCAGAAAAAGCCCAGGACACAATAGAAGCAAGGCGTCATTGTTGAGTGGCGTGCAAGGGGCAGGGCCGCCAATACAACCCTTTTCCCCACCCACTGGCTTCTTTGGCCTCCAAGGGCACTGGGAGGGACTCCCATCAGAGTGAGTATGCCCCAGACTGTTGCAACTGCCTGTCAGTACCCGCCACCGCAGGCAATTCACGAACACAATTATAGCTGCCATACCCCTCCCCAGCCTGAGGGAGTAAGTGTGCCCCAATCAGTCGCTGCTTTCACTCCCTCTCATCTGTGGGGAACAGATGCCTGAGGGTGGTGCACACACAGAGGTGGGGCCCAAACCAAAGCTGAGCCCCAGGGGCAGTGCGACTAAGGAAGAGGAAGTCTTTCGTGCAAGTGCACAAGCCACAGATTAAATCCCCATGATCAGCTTGGTAAATCCTGGGTCTGTGGAGTACCTGAATAGACAATGAGTGTGCCCATAACTGTTCCCCGTCTAGTCTTAGCAGCAGTGGGCTTTGGGTCAAGTACTCGCAGGAGTTGGGCCAGGTCAGAGTCTGAGCTGTCCCCACAGTGTCCACAGCAGGTCCAGAGACCTACCAAGAGTTTGGTTTTGTTGTTAACATTTGACTTGGATTTAGAGTGACTGTTTGTTTTCTTTCTTCTTTGTGTGTGTGTGTGTGTGTTGTTGTTGCTGTTTTTTTGTTTTTGTTTTTGCTATTTGTCCTGGGTTTTGTTTGTCTGTTTGTTTTCTTCTCCTTTTTTTTTCTTTCTCTTTTCCTTCTTTTTTCTCTGGCCATGCAGCATGGCTTGTGGGCTCTTGGTTCCCCAGCCAGGGATCAGGCCTTGGCCTCCAGAGTGGGAGCACCGAGTCTATGATGCTGGACTGCCAGAGAATTCCTGGGCCCAGGGAATATTAATCGGCATGCACTCTCCCAGAGGTATCCATCTTGACACCAAGTCCTTGCTCCACCCAACTGCCTGCAGGCTCCAGTTCTGGACACTTCATGTCAAACAACCAGCAAGACAACCTTACTCATCTGCAGACAGGCTGCCAAAAGTCATACTAAGCTCACAGACACCCCAAAACACACCACCTGATGCAGCCCTGCCCATCAGAGAGAAAAGACTCAGCTCCACCCACCAGAGTACAGACACCAGTCCCTCTCACCAGGAAGCCTACACAAGCCCCTGGACCAAACTCACTCACCAGGGGGCAGACAACAGAAGCAAGAGGAACTACAACCCTGCAGCCTGCAGGAAGACCGCAAACACAGTAAGTTAGACAAAATGAGATATCAGAGAAATATGCTGCAGATGAAGGAGCAAGGTAAAAACCCACAAGACCAAATAAATGAAGAGGAAATAGTCAATCTACCTGAAAAAGAATTCAGAGTAATGATAGTAAAGATGATCCAAGATCTTGGAAATAGAATGGAGGCACAGATCAAAAAGACACAAGAAATGTTTAACAAGGACCCAGAAGAACTAAAGAACAAATAATCAGTGATGAACGACATGATAACTGAAAACACAACAGAAGGAATCAATAGCAGGATAACTGAGGCAAAAGAACAGATAAGTGAGCTCAAAGATAGAATAGTGGAAATAACTGCCATGGAGCAGAATAAAGAAAAAAGAATGAAAAGAATTGAGGACAGTCTCAGAGACCTCTGGGACAACATTAAATGCACAAACATTCGAATTATAGGGGTCCCAGAAGAAGAAGAGAAAGGGAAAGGGCCTGAGAAAATATTTGAAGAGATTGTAGCTGCAAACTTTCCTAACATGGGAAAGGAAATAGTCAATCAAGTCCAGGAAACAGAGAGAGCCCCATACAGGATAAACCCAATGAGAAACAGGTTGAAACACATATTAATCAAACTAACAAAAATTAAATACAAAGAAAAAATATTAAAAGCAGCAAGGGAAAAGCAACAAATAGCATACAAGAGAATCCTCATAAGGTTATCAGCTGATTTTTCAGCAGAAACTCTGTAGGCCAGAAGGGAGTGGTAGGACATATTTAAAGTGATGAAAGGAAAAAACCTATAACCAAGATTACTCTACCCAGCAAGGATCTCATTTAGATTGACAGAGAAATCAAAAGATTTACAGACAAGCAAAGGCTAAGGGAATTCAGCACCACCAAACCAGCTTTACAACAAATGCTAAAGGAACCTCTCTAGGCGGGAAACACAAGAGAAGAAAAAGACCTACAAAAACAAACCCAAAACAATTAAGAAAATGGTAATAGGAACATACATATCAATAATTACCTTGAATCTAAATGGATTAAATGCTCCCACCAAAAGACACAGACTGATTGAATGGATACAAAAACAAGACCCATATATATGCTGTCTACAAGAGACCCACTTCAGACCTAGGGACACATATGGACTGGCGAAAGTGAGGGGATGGAAAAAGGTATTCCATGCAAATGGAAATCAAAAGAAAGCTGGAGTAGCAATACTCATATCAGACAAAATAGACTTTAAAATAAAGACTATTACAAGAAACAGGGAAGGATACTGCATAATGATCAAAGGATCAATCCAAGAAGAAGATATAGCAATTGTAAATATGTATGCACCCAACATAGGAGCACCTCAATACATAAGGCAAATGCTAACAGTCATAAAAGGGAAAATCGACAGTAACACAATAATAGTGGGAGACTTTAACATCCCACTTTCACCAATGGATAGATTATCCAGACAGAAAATTAATAAGGAAACACAAGCCTTAAATGACACTTTAGACCAGATAGACTTAATTGATACTTATAGGATATTCCATCTGAAAGCAGCAGAATACACTTTCTTCTCAAGTGCACACGGAACATTCTCCAGGATAGATTACATCTTGGGTCAC